>NW_027507787.1:16577428-17177428 GCF_037356315.1 Lithobates pipiens
ATATACTGCCTTTGGTAATCCATGTAGCACCACAAAGTGGTGTTGTGCTGATTTTAGCCATGCGATTTGACATGTTGAGTCGCAAGGCCAAATCGCTTCAATATGGATGTGCTATCTCTATTCAGAATTGTTATATTGTTGCACATCAGACATATACAAGATTGAAGGTTGTCTGTCCTTTTATGTCTTGCATATACTGCCTTATTGGCTGCCTATCAGAAAGGACACAGCAGTGAAGATTGCTTGTCTTTTTCTGATTTTGTTTTTGCTGCTCAGCTGAGAGACACATTGAGGATGGTGGCCTCTCTGCTCAGTATTGGTATATTACTACACATCAGACATACACAAAGATTGAATGTTTGTGTCCTGTATGTCCTATATTTACTGCCTTATCGTTTGTATATCAGGCTAAGCAGTGTTTCTCATGGATCTACCTTTCTGCATCTTAGGGATACACAGCAGGGGTTTGTTGGCTACAATCCTCCAGGGAGTCACAGCATTGGGGACCCCTTACTTATTCGACCTGAAAATTGCTATTTGTTTTTTTTTTTCCCTGCGACCTGTGTAATCTTGAGGTCTGTGGATCCAGGAATCAGGGACTGCTGGTGTCGCACAGACACAAATGGTACCCATTGGAAGCCATAGTATATGACTTCTCATGCGTCTTGCAGTCCCAAGTCGCAGGTTGGGTCGCACGGGTGTGGGAACCCTAAACTTATCTGTCCCTTCTGATTGAGGTTTTGCTACACAGCAGGAATACTCATCATGGCGTTATTGTTTTATTTTGCAGCAGACCAGAAAGATTGCAGCTGTAAAGGCTGTCTGTCTTTTTCCTCAGTGTCTGCTTTTATGTTGTTGCACAGCAGAAATACTCAAGATTGAAGCTTGTTGGTGCTTTCTGTTTCAGAAAAACACAATGCTGCAGGTTGCTTGTGTCCTTTCTCAGTGTTGGTTCTATCTGAACTACACTACAGAAGTGCATGACAGAAAGGATTGTCTTGTGTTCCATATTTTTCCCTGTGGCATAGCAAAAATGCACAACACGGGAGTTGGTGTTCATATTAATCTTATAACTGTGGTGGTTTGTCAGAAATACACAACATAGAAGTTTGGGTCTTTCTGTCTTTATAGCCTTGTTTTGCTGTACATAGGTAAAGCACAACAGTAAAGGGGGTTCCTGTCCTTTCCGTATTTATATATCAGTTATGACCTAGCTAGCTGCACTAAAGAAATACGCAGCATTTAGTGTTTGCTTGAGTCTTAATGTTTTTACGTCTTGGCAGCACATCAGAAAACCAGACTATGAGGACTGTTTGTCTACATTGAGGTTCAGATTTGGGTCTCTTCCCATATTTGATATATTGGTTTAGCCAGTCACACTCAGGCACACAACATTGTTGTCTATGCTTGTGTCCTTTCTGTCTAAATCTATTGTGCCGTGCCCACAATCTATGATCATTTTATTTGTGATATTAATAATGCATGTATCACCTTTTTGTATTTCAGCCTTCTTTTCCATGGAGGGGCCAGGAGTTCGGGCTGCAGCTTTCACATGTCAGAAAACCTTGACCACTTGCATTCAGGGATGCCAGAACCATTTCCTAGGGTTGAAGCCCTGTAGGGTTATGGGACACTGGAGGAAGGGGATAATGAATCGCCCTGTTTAGTAAGAACTTGGAGAGTTCTGTTCAGAGGAGTATTAGGGCCTAAGGATGAAGTATAAAGATGTATACCCGATCGAATAGGTTTCGGCTCGGTGCATGGCCTTCATTTTGCCCTTTTAGCAAAACTAGACATAGCAATATGGGTAGTCTACTCCTGCTAGGGACTTTAATCTCCTGAAGAAGGCTCTCAGGCGTAAGTAAGGACATAGATTGGGCGTGCCTTAAACCCAGGGTTCAAGCTTCTGTTAATCTATTTCCCTTAAGTAGGCTTCCCTTTAGTCTTTTGCTGACATAAAGATAAAAAGGAAGCAGTTTTATTTCCCTCAACAGGATAGTGTTAAGACAGGCCCTCTTATTGATTAATGTAGTGTCCTTGTCTTACACAGGTCTCTTATTTATCTTTTTAGTGGTTCTAAGTAGCACCTACAGGCATAATAGGCCATGGTTGTTAGATGTGTGAGATAGGCAACATTGCTAACCTACAAGTTTAACATGTTTTCTGATTCCATTTTTAAGAGCCCATTTCACCTAGATACTGCATCTGAAGCGGAAAAGGCAGGAACATCTGTGGAGCAGACCTGCAGATCAGCCGCATGATCCAGCTAAGATGCCTTCATCAAGCATATGAGCGTATGGAATGGAGGTAAAGCTCACTGCAGAGCCAAGGTTCGCCAAGAGGGTTTTGCAGTGGCCCCACCCTAAGGTAGGCCTGAGGTACTTGTTTATCCTCTCAGGTGTGCCGTCCTGGAAGATGACTTGAGAAAAGTACCAGTTACTTACCGGTAACTGTCTTTCTGGGAAATCTTCCAGGACGGCAGGCCTACTTCCCGCCCGTTGGAGGAGGGAAAATTCTAGAACACTAGAAGGTGAGTACCTATGAGGAATGATTTCCCTTGTGAACCTGGTTCAGGAGTTACTTCTCTACAAACTGAGGATCAAGGGGAAGGGTGGGGACTTAAAACAGCTGTCGATTGATTGTGTTTCCTGTAGGGAGGAGCCTCTCATCTCTCAGGTGTGCCGTCCTGGAAGATTTCCCAGAAAGACAGTTACCGGTAAGTAACTGGTACTTTTCCGCATTTACATGCTGTGTTTGGAGCATTTAAAAAAATAAATAAATTAAATAGTCAAAAATCTATCCACATTAAAAATGCACATAAATTAAATTCTAAGCATCCGCCCTGAATGCATTTTTTTGCTTTCCAAAAAATGCTTAAAAACTCAACTGCTTAGAAACAACTGTAAATTTCCTGTGTACATGTACTGATAAGATAACCTAGAGGAGGGTTCAGGAGCAGTTAAAAAAAAAAAAACCCCAACTGCTCCTAAACATCCGTTTACCAGCAGCAGTGTACATGAGGCCTTATACAAGCTGTGCACTTAGGGCCGGTTCACACAGCGAGGCGCGGCGAGGCGTCTCCGACTTACCTCGCCGCGACCTGCGGGGAGCTCAGCGGCGACTTGCAGAGGACTTCTGTATAGAAGTCAATGCAAGTCGCCCCGAAGTAGTACAGGAACCTTTTTTCTGAGTCGGAGCGACTCGAGTCGCTCCTCTCAGAACGGTTCCATAGTACAGAACGGGGGAGACTTGCGGGAGCGAGGCGAGCCGTGTCGCGTCGCCTCGCCTCGCTGTGTGAACCGGCCCTTACTACTTTGTTGTAGCAAGGTGTCATTTCTTCAGTGTTGTCGCATAAAAAGATACAATAGAATATTTACAAAAATGTGAGGGGTGTACTCACTTTTGTGCGATACTGTATATAAAATGAGTTTCACTTTTTGATTTGAATTACTGAAATAAACTTTGTGATGATATTATAATTTTATGAGATGCACCTGTATATAGGGCTTGAAAAATTTTCCACTCTTATATTTTTGTTGGAAACGGTGAGGGCAGGAGGAGCAGTAATTGGTCATGTCTGAGAGTGTCATGTGATTAGCCTGTCTGGCAAGCCGGTGTAGTGTCATATTTTGCTTCCCATCGTAGAATGCTCCGGAAGTGAAGTTGCGGCAAGAAATTTTGCACTGCGCATGCGCGATGCGTTCCAAACACCTGCGCCATGCGTTCCAGAGGTTTTGCGACAATGCAGTTCAGTGAAACCATCAGATAATGTCACAGAAGTGAGGGGAGGAAATCGTGACGTTAACTGTAGACAGAGTGACGTTAACTTTAGACAGAGTGGAGAGAGAGCTGGTAACCGAGGCTCGGGGAGGGGATTACCTCCCCTCACTTCCGTGACATTATCTGACAGATTCACTGGTCTGCATTGTCGCAAATCCTTTGGAACGCATGCGCAGTGTGAAATTTGTGGCCCCACATCACTTCCAGGGTATTCTACGATGGGGAGCAAAATATGACACTACATCGGCTGACCTTGCAGTTTAGTATAACCACTTCCTGACCGCCGCACGCCATTGTACGTCGGCATAATGGCACGGGCAGGTACGTCCACTTTTAAAATGCTGCCCTGCTATCGCCAACGCGCCTCCGGCGGTGCGTTCGCGTGCTGGTCGTCGGTCCCGCGGACTCGATTGCCATGGGCCTACCCGTGATCGTCTCATGGGGCGGCTGAACAAGGAGATGTAAACAGCATCTCCCCGTTCTGCCTAGCAACAAGTGATGCTGATCTCTGCTCCATGTGATTGGTGCAGAGATCAGTGTTAACTAAAACAAAGCCCAGCCCCCCACAGTTAGTAACACGCCCCTAGGGACACTTAACCCCTACACTGCCACCCACTGGTTAACCCCTTCACTGCCAGTGTCATTTACACAGGATTTACTGCATTTGTATAGCAGTGATTGCTGTATAAATGACAATGGTCCCAAAAATGTCCAATGTGTCCGCCATAATGTCGCAGTCACAATAAAAACGCTGGTCGCCGTCATTACTAGCAAAAAAAAAAAAATAAAAATTAATAAAAATGCCATAAAACTATCCCCTATTTTGTAAACGCTATAACTTTTGTGCAAACCAATCAATAATCGCTTATTGAGATGTTTGTTTTTTACCAAAAATATGTAGAAGAATACGTATCAGCCTAAACTGAGGGAAAAAAACTTTTTTTTATATATTTTTGGGGCATATTTATTATAACAAAAAGTAAAAAATAATGCATTGTTTTCAAAATTGTCGCTCTATTTTTGTTTATAGCACAAAAAATAAAAACCGCAGGGGTGATCAAATACCACCAAAAGAAAGCTCTATTTGTAGAAAAAAAAGGACGTCAATTTTGTTTGGGAGCCACGCCGCACGATCGCACAATTGTCAGTTAAAGCGACGCAGTGCCGAATTGCAAAAAGTGGTGTGGTCTTAAGCCAGCAAAATTGTCTGGTCTGAAAGTGGATAATTAGTGTAATATGTGTATTTGAAAATCTTAAGAGTTGAAAAAAAGTGCGGAAACTTTTTGAAGGACCCTCGTGTGTGTGTGTGTGTATATGTACCATATATATGGAAATTAATAACATATTTTTGTGTCTGTGCTTTTTCCTCAAATGCTATTTTTTTTTTTCATTACCACCTGTAGCCACTAGGTGGTGGTGTAGCTCTAAAAACTTTTAACTTTGCCTTGTACTATAGAAAATGGTCCACACAGAAGCCTTTTCTCGTCCTCTAAGCCGGAATGAAGTTGTTGGCTTAATCTTCAGACTGACAATATTTGGAGCAGTCACCTACTTCACAATTAAATGGATGGTTGATGCCATAGATCCTACCAGAAAACAGAAAATCGAAGCTCAGAAGCAGGTAAAGTAGTATGATTAAAGATGATCATATTAAATACAGCAGGAGATATACTGAGATAGGTTCTTTAGCAATGGTTTGGTTTTTGGTAACCAGTTCAATTTGTTATTGCTTGAGTATTTTAGAAAAAGCAAATATTACTTTGCTATGGGGAACAGCTATAGTCTGTCTGATGCTTTTTATATAGTTTAGCTTCGTTATGTCAGATACCTAATATTAAACATAGTCTAGAATCAGCATAGAGAACATGCAATTAGTGCAAAAGGAGCCGCCCCCCTTGGACTTTTTAGGCAGAGAAGAGTATAGAGAAGTAGAAATATGTAAAAGGCAGCTCTGTGCCATTTTTATCTAGATACAAAACAGTAGGTATTGCCAACAGACAACATCCGTTAAAAAATGTTGTTATACAAAGTTCACCAATGGAATTCATAATACATGAATGTACATACCATATTTATCAGCGTATATCATGTACTTTTTTCCCCTTAAACCATGGGGGGAAATCATGGGTGCATGTGCATGTTATACGCTGATCCCCGCTGTCTGTGTCGGCAAGAGGAGTGCCGAGTCTACTGTGTGCTTGACTCCGCTAGCAGTTAAGCCCAGTCCCGCCTCCTAGCCTTTACATCCCACCATTGGATCAGTGTTGAGTCCATCATAGGAGTCGGGCCAAAGGGCAGGAAAGGGGGTGACTGCGAGTGGAGCTGGCTGGGTCTATGTCGGCAGCGCTCCTCTTGCCCTCAGAGACAGCGGGGACAAGCCGAAAGGAGCCGAATATATCGGCTGTGGCGCTAAATTTAAAATCCAAACGTTCTGCAATTTTGGGCAAGGCTGCAGATAAACGCTGGGGAAGGCTGCATTGATGGGCATTTAAAATGTAATTTTTTTATTTTTATTTTTTTTGGTCCCTGACAGACTAGTCATAGGCGTCACTATAAAAGATGACGCTAAGCCAGTTAACTTAGGCCCAGCCAATCAGACTTTCCCCTAACATGAATTTCAAACCATTTGTGTTTTTCCCACCACTCCTCTGGGTAGGCCCTAGTGGCTGCCCATCCTGTTTCCTGGTTGAAGTTGGTATGTACATATAGTTAAGGTCTACCATGGTGTTTTAGAAGAAAACTGATGCTACATGCAGATGGCACCTGGAAGATTTACATCACTACAGTTGCACTTTAGGTAAATTAGTGTGCACCTGCATTATCTAAAAAATGATTTATACTGACACAAGGCAAACTCACCCAGACACAATATAAAGCAAACACTGTATAAATGCCAATGTGTTCTTTTTTTCATTAGGTAAATTGCTAAAATGTCTTGTTTGCTTAATGATGAAGCTGTTTTGTGTCTTTGTTCTGCTTTTCAGGCTGAGAAACTAATGAGGCAGATTGGTGTAACGAACGTTAAGCTCACTGAATATGAAATGAGCATTGCAGCCCATCTTGTCGACCCACTCAGCATGCTGGTATGTTGTGGCACAGTGACCTCACTGAAAGCATTGTTTATTTTGAAAGTAGGGTACCATATCTTTCTTAGTTTCTAATTTAAGAAAACCTATGGGGAAAATCAAAAGGGACATTATGATGCAGTTTGTCACACAATGCTTACAAGCCAGTAAGTCTGTTATGTTTCAACTCCCTTTTAACAAAAAGTTGAATTTAGAGAGCTGAACCTAACAATTTAACACCAACAGCTGCTTACAATGGACAGCTGTTATTCATTTGTATGAAGCATTTATCCCAAAATGAAGAAAAAAAACTGTTGCTGTACCTGCTTTAAAAGTATTCATTGTATTCAGGCTTTAATTTACTTGGTCATTTATGTAAAGTCCATCTAGTAGGCTGATAATGCTGCTGTCCACCCTAAGACACTCTGTAGCCACTTTTAGGGCTCGTTCAGACGTGTGTCAATACCTTGTGTTTATTCAGCATTTTTAAAGCCTCATAACCGGACTTCAATACCTTCCATGAATATTACAATGTCCCCACACAGGAGCGGTGGCGTTGTCATGTCTTGTGTTAAAAATTAAGCAGCATGTCCCTTTCAATGGGGCACTGAAGCTTGTTAGCCACTTACATTGATTTCAATGGTAATGCTCAAACACACCTTTAACAGCACCTAGAGCATTTATGGTGCATTAGTGAAGCATTTATAAAAGGTTAGCTGGGCATTGGAGAAGACAGCGGAGGTTTCTGTATCCCAGAATTCACTCGGAAATAACGGAGAACTAGGACAGAGCACCTCCAGTCACTTCCAATTTGTACAGAGCAACCCTGAGGTAACACCATTTTGTTTCTGTGTGCAGGCAACAGCATCAACCAGCCAGCAATACTGACAGTGCCTGGCGGGATTGGAGGCATTGAACATTATTGTCAGTGGCAAAGCTTTTTGTTTCAGCAAAGCTCAGCTGGATCAACCCAAGTGTCAAAGAGATAAAAGTATATGAATCCATCTTGCAGATAAATCACATGTCTATCGCACCACAACCTTAACCACACCTCCAAAATAGATCATTTTATTTACATCACTTCCCCTTTAAGCGCTTCTCACTAGAAAAAGCAACACCTCCACGGGCATTTATTCATGCTATAGGAGCATTTAGTGAGCATTGCTTTGTTCTTCATAATCAACACACATGTGAATGAACCCTTAGACATGACGTGTGTCACTGGCCAGATAACCTGGAACAAACCAAAGCAGCCACCACATACTAAGGGTTTGTAAGCTGGTCATAGGTTTCTGTATATGAAAGTTTTTTTGGTATTGGTTAAACTGTATTCTGTATTGTGTGTTGTTTCCCCCCCCCCAACCTGAAGAACTATGTTACCTGTTGGGTTGTGTTGTTGTGAGTCCAGTGGAAAGGTGTCCTTGTCCGTGACTCTGCCTTCTTCCAAGGCTTTGGTGTCACTTTTCCCAGAGCTTGACTCCTAATTAATTGATTGTTCTGCAATATTAAGAATTTAACAAGGAGAGTTGCACCATGACTGGCACAGTAGATTTCAGCAAAAGGGATCTGGTGTGGTAGTTTCCTGCAGTTGACTCTGAAAATAATTGAAAAGTGTGTAGATTTATAATTTTATAAAAAAAAAAAAAGCCCATAACTTTACCTAAACTGACTCATTGAACCTACTCCCTCAACCTTGAAGCTGTACTAAAGTCCTAAGATCCTATGTGAGCTGACCCGGACATAACGGTGCCCCTTTTTGCACTGATTTCCCAAGCATTTTGGCTGCCCTACCCAGTTCTTCCTTGCTGGACTAGAGAGCATTTCCTGTTCTCCTCTTCGCCATGGTTTTCTGGCAGAATCAACTGTTAATTTTTCTGTACTTGCAATATTTTCAAAGCTGGCTTCAGGCAAAACAAATTTTTCTAAATATAAGATGCATGTATATTGTTAAATCTTGGCCTCCTTTGTATATTTCCTCCACTTATGTGTAGTAATTCAGAATGAAACAACTGCCTGAGTTTTCTGTAATAAAGTCCCATCAATGCTGCTCTTTCTGCTTGTGTAAAGTGACTGGTCTTTTATCCACCCCCTCCTGTAGTTTTCTGGAGGCAGGGGGTAGATGCATATCTACAGACAGAACAGGAAAAAAATCAAGCATTCTATGGCCACCTTTGCATTGAACCTCCTCGCGACATTTAAAGTTAACCTTGGAAATTAAAAAGAGCATCTATCCTTTAACCTAATTATCTATTTTACTTCAATACTGAACCAAAGCTTAGCTCCTCAACATTTTGTAAAAAAAATTCCTAAAAGTGAATACTTGTTTTATTGGGTCTCCTGACTCCTTTGTTGAGATCTAAATAAACCACTTGTTACTGTGATTCCCCCCGTACATTAATTTTTAGTGCCCAGAAGTCCATCACTGTGAGGATTCTGTGAGAGGAACCTTAACCTGCAGTCCCTTCTATCGCTAGCACTCACCTTAACCTTCATTCTAACCTTCCCTAATGGTACATAAGCCTTTGTTTTGTATGCTTACCTGCTTTACTACCGCAGCCTCTGTGGTAATGTCTAACAATCCTACACTGAAAGACACTACCACTGTAAAGTAGTGACCACTAGTTCCCTTCAGACTGTACCCAGCTGACTTATAAAAAAAAAAAAATCCATACAGTGTGGAGAATTGTAAATGGCATCCTAGAAACATTGCGTTGTCTTGATAGGATAGCATGACAGGAAGTGCCAGATCAGTAATCCAGTATAGTCAGTAATGATCTATAAGGAATGTTGGGCAGAATATTAACTACATTATCATGTAAAAATAGATAAATAACTGCCGAGCTTATAACCGCACTTGAAAAGCTATTTAAAACAGCACCTAGCACAATATTGCAGAAATTACAAAAAAAAAAAGTATTTTAAGTGCAGCGCTGGCTCCTGACGAGCAGGCTATTGTTTTTGTAAAGTTAAAGCGGAGGTCCACCCTAAAATGGACCTCCGCTCATCGGAATCCCCCCCCCCCTCCGGTGCCACAATCGGCACCTTTCAGGGGGGAGGGGGGTGCAGTTACCTGGATATTCCAGGTAACTGCACCCACTTCCGGGCTAGCTCTCTGCGGAAAGGGGCGTACGTTACGCCCCTTTCCGCAAGCGCCCGCCCCCTTCAGCAAGTGCCCCGCTGCCTGCTGGGAAACACACAGCTCCCAGAGGCAGCGGGGACCGTCCGGATTGTGCCGCGCGGCTCGCGCATGCGCAGTAGGGAACCGGGAAATGAAGCCGAAAGGCTCCATTTCCTGATTCCCATACCCAAGATGGCGGCGGCAGGACCCGCCAGACGAGCGAGCGATCGGCTTCGGGTGCCGACATCGCGGGCGCGCTGGACAGGTAAGTGTCACTATTTAAAAGTCAGCAGCTGCAGTATTTGTAGCTGCTGGCTTTTAAAAAAAAAAAAAAAAAAAACGCGGAGTCCCGGTGGACTCCCGCTTTAACTTGCATGAAGCCACAGTTGGGCTTCGGGATTATTTCTCTAAATTTCTGGTTTCTGTACCAGTCCAGCTAGGTTGCACTAGGTTCTCCTTTGACCGCAGGTGTCCCTGTCACCGTTGGCAAGAGTTGAAACACAGTCTAGCTGGATGCATTGAATGCCACTTATCCCTCGGAACCAGCCCAGTGGGAGTGGTTTCCTGCTGGGCATTCTGGGGGTGGTATTTAAGGTACCAACGCCATGTTGGCGGGGGAGTACTTTTCTGTCTGTTTGGTTTGGGTGGTCCTCCTGGCCTGGGGTGTGGAACTATGCATCCTGTGTCTCTGGGCTGGCTAGCCCGAGGCGACGCAACTGAAGCGATAGGCCCAAGTGAATTTCGGAGCCTACTGATCCAGGGATGGTCCGGTGCCATCTCATCAGAAGGGTAGGGCCAGCAACTGAAGAACCCCGGCGGAGGACTCTTTCAGGAGAGGCTGGTTTCTCTGAAGGAGCCAGGAAGCCACCTGGATCAACACTCATACGGTACCGCAGGGTCGGCTGGGAGAAACTGGTATCATATGTCAGTTCTTTAAATTTATCCATATACCTCAGTAATGCTCAAGTGTATCTCACAAGTCTGTGGCAGAGATTTTACCGAGCATCCCACCGGCTGCTAGGCCTAGTGAGAGAGGTCTTTCCGGGGGTTGTTCAATCCAGTTGTGGAGCAGTTTTATTCTCTGGATTCTCTTTCACCTTGCAATTTAAGTACCTGAACTCACCCCTAACCCTCTACCCTCCATTAAGAGACTGTTTTTCCTAAATAAACATGGACACTGTGTTTTTTCTTCCTCACCAGGTGACATGGAGCGACATTGCTGGCCTGGATGATGTGATAACAGATCTGAAAGATACCGTTATTCTCCCAATAAGAAAGAAGCATTTATTTGAGAACTCGAGACTTCTGCAGCCTCCCAAAGGTATTGTGCGCTTTGCTAACATACATACTTATTTTTATAAATTTCAAATTTTTTTTTTATCAAGGTATGGAAATCTATATTCATGTCCACAAAATTACTTTCAGTTTTGGTGGGTGATTCACATGTTGTCTTATTCTGCTGGAGAGTTCAGTGAAAATATGTGCCCTTTAACGTCTCCATAGCAAAAACAAGTTGTCACACTTTGGTTGCTCAGTATTTTTCTTTTTTCGATTTGCTAGTAAAATCCATTAGAGAAAAGTGACAACATCATTTGAATGACATAGAAAGTTGGTCAGAGCTGAGATTTCTAGTGCAATCATCTTGCAGCTTCCATTATAAATGTGATTGCCAGCCAACATATAAAACTGGGTGAATGCAGTCTTTTTTTTTATTTATTTATTTTTTTTTTTTTTGGTATGTGTGCAGTTTTTTTCTTTTTTACTGCTGTAAAATTAACTTCTTGGGTCATAACTCACTCTGGCCAGTGTGTATGGAGGAAGGACTTATGTGATGTCCTTACTGGTAACAGCAGTTGTGAAATGAAAGGCTGTCTTGGCAAGATTTGCTTACAAAAAGACTTGCGTGGCATAGCGGGGTTCCAGACGTCCTCTTTGTTTAAACATCCACAAACCCAATAACTTCAGGGCATCCTCCCTTATTAAAATGGCTAATTATGCCATTCTGGCAAGGATATCTAAATGCTTGTACTCGCAGAGATCAGAGAAAAATGTTGCTTTCACTTATTTTATTGATCCGTGTATACATTTCCTGCCAATTATATTATACAACAGGAATTGATAGAATACCATTCCTTTCATTCATTCCTAGCAACAGTTCTTACAATGTAACCACAAACATTCCTTCTAAGACTACTGCGCTCAGATATCTCGGTGGTCTGCTGCACTGGCCTCTGTCAGTTGCAACTCACTTGAGGTGTTTAACCACACTACAGTCTTTCCATCCAGCACCAGCCTGAGGACTTGTTTACACTTGGTGGTGAGGGGGGTAATAAAAATAGGTGGTTTAGCTACAGTTTTTCTGCCCCCTTAAGCTGCAAATGCAGCTGACTAGGATTCTGCACATGATATGGCTGCAGCCAAAATTAGAGCTGGTTGCATTCGGCAGGCAGTACCACCAACAAACGTGACCCTGTCAAGAGAATGGAGCCACACCCGTTGCATTGCTGTAATGTGGGTTTTAATGGTTAACAATAGTGCCCCTCAGCCTCCTGTCAACTACCCAGAGGAGCAGAAATGACTGCCACAAATGTAAACTAGGCCTTACTGTGTTAAGCCTCACTCTCTCCTCCACTTTCATGGAAGCACAGAGCCCTTGAGCAATAAACTTCACTCGCATCCTAACATCCGATGTACACCTCTTGGTGTAGATGCTGCTGGCTCAGGTGAGGCAACCAAGGCAATATCCTTTTAGATAACCATTTGAGTGAGACTAATACTCCTCAGTATTGTCAAATGCAGGCAGTCAACTTTTGCTGTCTTTTTGGGACTTCCACTCTTTCCCCAGGGCTAATGTGCTGCAACACCTAGATGGAATCTAACAGAGTCTAAAATGGGAAACCTAGCCAAGGCAAAACCCCCTGATGTGGATGGAACTATTTTTAGGGATTGTAAGGTAGTCCCAGGGATAGAGGTAGTGAAATTTCATAGGAACAGGAGGAAGAGACTACCCCAGTTGTCTGAGACTAAAGAATTACGCCAAGGACTACCTGATCTGCAGAGACAGGACCCAACCCCTCAACTGCAGGGAGGGAGACTGGAGATAGCCAAGAAAGGCTGGGAAAGGGGGAATCCATCCTGAGGAGGGTTCTTCTAATGCTCTATACTCCCTTGATGGTGAAGAAGGAATGAATTGCCTTTTTTAGGGATGTCTTAAGCCAGGTAGACACCAACTCTGGTACCCCCCCGAGACCTGATATGGCTGGATCTTAAAAGGATCCAAAAAGCTGAATCTTTTAACAGCTGGTTGCCTGAGGAATCTACATTGGGCATGCCAGGGGAAGGTAATGGACTGCATGCAGAAGCCAGTTCTCCTGGAAGCATCAGTAGAGCCCAAGTGACGACTAAGATCTATATCCTTGTCCACGTAGGGAACATCTAGAGCTGGTCCTACTTGCCCATATAGTTCAGAGAGTCCCTCTGGAGAGGAAGAACCTTTTGGGGTTACCCTGTTCTACTATGGAGTTTTTTTTTTTTCTTGTTTCAGGGACAGAAAGCATACCTGAAAAAAGGAATCAAATGAAGGGGGCGCAGAGGCAAAAGATTAGCCTGTGAGCTAAAGGGGGGGGGGGGTTCTCTGTACCTGAATGCAAGAGAGGAAAAAACTGTTCAAGGACCCACCCGGATGCACAATTAACCCCCCCCCCCCACTTGTAGAAGTAGGGCACATCTTCATGCAGAAGGCATTTCAGAGGGGTTAGCTGACCTTGATTTGAGCCCTAGGTGATGTTCCTATTAAGGTGTTACACTGGGCATACCAGAGTAGGAACAGGTTACTGTTTAACAAATTCAAAGAAGAATTACCAACGCATGCTTAGATGGAGCCCAGGACCCCTCAGTATGCTTCCATTCTGCACGGCGCAATAATAGAAAAGCGGTTGTCAGAAAAAGGTCTTTACATCTCTAAGAACTGTAAAAGACCCAAGGCTGGAGACCGCATGCCGATCCTCCAAATGCAGAGAACTCACCACATAATACTGGGCGGGACTGCGAGCGGAGCCTAGCCGAATACACAGTACAGACGGCTCGGTCTTTTTCAGCAGCTCTCGCTAGAGAAACAGCAGGGAGGCGGGACTACGAGCGCAGCCGAGCAAGTCGGCTCGGTCTTTTTCGGCGGCAGTCGCTCGGTCTGTCTCGGCGGCGGGCAATTTAAACATGGCCAAGCTGCAAATGACACTGCAAAGCTGCAAACAGCGTGGGGCAAGCTGCAAATGACACTGATCATTCTGCAATGATGGACAAGGCTGCAGATGCACACTGATAAGGCTGCATTGATAGGCATTTAAATGTAAGTTTTTTTTTTTTTTGTTTTTTTTTTTTTTTTTGTTTTTTCCTAAAACTTCCCTCCTAAAACTTTTTTCCTTTAAAATGCCCTCCTAAACTTGGGGTGAGTGTTATACGCCGGTGCGTGTTATACCCCGATAAATACGGTATATAGATCAGACCAAAATGAGGGACAAATGAGGAGGAAAGAGGGACATGACTCAAAATCAGGGACAGTCCCTCGAAATCAAGGACAGTTGGGAGCTATGCTATTGTGTACACTGATAAGGCATTACATAACCTCTTATCCTAAGGTGTATTGGTTTCAGTGGCATGCTAGTGTGGGTTGCTTGCTTTTCATATGCCTAGCTTTTTATGTTTTTTTTTTTTTTTTTAAATGTTTTGTTTTTTATGTCCAAGTAGCGTCATCTTTATGAAGCATCCACTGATCTGATGATGTTCTGTTTTGAGATAATTTTAATTGTGTATGCTATTGTGGATTACTTTTTATATGCCAGGTTTTTCATATGCTTACAAAATAATATTTTTTTCCTTTTTTATGTAGCACCCACTATTTTTTATGATCCATTTTGGGGGGAAAAAAAACTACACATGCTATTGTGGATCACTTTTTATATGCCTGGTTTTTCATATTTCTATATTTTTGTGATGTGTTGCTTTGCACGGAGTCATGTTGGATTTTCTCTTTTGCATTTTTAATTCAACTTTGTTGGTAGGGGTGTTGAAAATAATCGGCATAGCGATGCATCACGATTATACCCTTTCCCGACTCGGCATCGATGCGTTATCCAGCATAATCGATTATGCATGACGTCATTCCGGCTCCTCCCCCTGCACAGCAGTGTCTTTGCTGGAATGACAAGCCGCCCATCGGCTGGCTGCGCCTGGTGCTGTCCCATCCTCACGGACAATGTAGCCTCAGAGTCACGTGCTGCCCCCACCCAGGCTCTCCCCCTCCTCCTGGGATTTGTAGCTCTGGACAAGTGGACAGTGACACTGGACATCTCCCCGATGGGTGGGCGCCGGAACTGCACAGAGCTCAGACACACAGAGATCACTGCAGCTGTGTGTCTGAGTCGACTTCAGGTAACAAGCTGTGAGGAGAGGAGGGGGGTTGGTAGGAGTGCTCCTGAGGTGAGAGATAAGCCTGTCATGCTTGATATATGTGCCGGTGAGTGTATAGAAGTGGCACATCCCCCCCCCCCCCCCCACTTGCTGCAACTATCTAGTATGTGTATGCTGTCTGCCTAACACATTGGGGGCTGCGCAAACTCTTTTATTGTCAAATTTCTTCCTGTGATTTCCCTATCATCCCTCCCCTCTGGAACCATCTACTGATCTGCAAGCAGTATATTTCTTACTGATTGCAATGTCTTCCTTTTTTTTTTTTTTTTTTTTTCTGTGATGTTGACCTGTTTACAATCCAAGTTGCTGCCAAAAGACTCAATGGATTTGTTAAAGTGATACTAAAGGGCATTATTTTTTCTTTCAAATAAAAAAAAGATATCATACTTAACTGCTGATCTCATGTATCATGTCTGCAGCCTGACCATCTTCTGTATCATTTCCCCAGTCTCTGGCCATCTCCTGTACCATGTCTTCAGTCTCTGACCATCCCCTGTAGTATGTCCGCAGTCTCTGGCCACCTCCTGTACTATGTCCGCAGTCTCTGGCCACCTCCTGTACTATGTCCGCAGTCTCTGGCCACCTCCTGTACTATGTCCGCAGTCTCTGGCCACCTCCTGTACTATGTCCGCAGTCTCTGGCCACCTCCTGTACTATGTCCGCAGTCTCTGGCCACCTCCTGTACTATGTCCGCAGTCTCTGGCCACCTCCTGTACTATGTCCGCAGTCTCTGGCCACCTCCTGTACTATGTCCGCAGTCTCTGGCCACCTCCTGTACTATGTCCGCAGTCTCTGGCCACCTCCTGTACTATGTCCGCAGTCTCTGGCCACCTCCTGTACTATGTCCGCAGTCTCTGACCACCTCCTGTACTATGTCCGCAGTCTCTGACCACCTCCTGTACTATGTCCGCAGTCTCTGACCACCCCCTGTACTATGTCCGCAGTCTCTGACCACCCCCTGTACTATGTGCGCAGTCTCTGACCACCTCCCCTAGTATTTTGGGGGAGAGCCTGGAGCTCCTTTAAGTTGTTGTCTGCTATGTTTAGACTTTGCTACATGCAGGGAGTGTTGTCTTTTTTTTTTTTTTTTTAAAAGAACAGATAGAATAAAAAAAATGGAGATCTCCTGACTGCTTGAATTTTTTTTGACGAAAACCATGCGCACTTGCGCTGTAATCGCGATGCATCGCCGAATCGAATCGTTGACATGATAATCGTAATCGAATCGTGAGGCCAGTGAAGATGCACACCTCTATTTGTTGGTTAATCATGTGACCTCTTGAAGATACTATTTTTAAGTGTTATTCATTTGTTTTATCAGCCATGACTGAGGACTAATGTCCGAAACATGTAGGCGGTTTTACAGCTTTGTACCTGCATTTAATAAAGAAATACTATTTTGGATGTCATCCTGAGTGCTTGACCATCCCTTTCCTTTATTCTGGTACGCTGGAGGTGTCAGCAGGGTCTGAGCAGCTGGTGAAGCTTTTATGTGGGAAGGTTGCACCGTCTAAACACCTGTTCTCCTTAGCTGACTTTGATTGTCTTTGAGTGTCTCAGCTAGTCGGTATGGAGAATCTCAGATGGCTGTGACACTCGTGGACATCGTTGGACAGAGAAGGACGTCAGGTAAGTATTGGGGAGGCTGAGGGGGGGGCTGCTGCACACAGAAGGCTAGCATAACTGGTTGGACTATGGTAAATTGTTTGTTAAAATTGAGTTCCACCCCCCTCAAAAATAAAAATTAATTAATGTACATAAAAAAATAAACCCTTTGGCGAAAATGTTTTTTTATTTTTTATGCACCTCTAAATACCTGTTGCTAGGGGGTCCCTCATAGTCTGCCTCCTTCAGAGCCTGAACTCTTGATGTCACTTCTCTCGGCGGAGGAAGGGAGATCAGCTCTCCCTCCTCCCCTCTAGGCAGTCATCTGGGACATGGCACAGGTCCCAGATGACTGCGTGGCCAATCACGGTGCGTGTCTCACTCATGCAGTTACAATGCCTGTTCCACCGTGCGGAGGGGGAGACGAGAGGGGCTTCGCTGGACCCTGGGACAAGTAAGTGTCCGATTTATTAAAAGTCAGCAGCCGCAGTATTTTTGTAGCTGCTGACTTTTAATTTTTTTTTTTTTTTTTTTAAAGGAACTCCACTTTAAATAGTTTCTGGGTGTCCAATTCATCTTCTGTAAGCAGCAGCATAACCCGACTAGAATTCCTGCGTTTCCGATTGGCTGTGTTTTGTTAAGAATGTTCATTATTTACACTCAGCAATCGGCCCATTTGGCTAATCCATAATTGTGTGCTATTAAATGTTATAGGTGTCCTTCTCTACGGACCTCCAGGATGTGGTAAAACTCTTATCGCCAAAGCAACAGCAAAGGAAGCAGGGTGTCGCTTTATTAATCTGCAGCCATCCACTTTGACAGACAAATGGTATGGGGAGTCCCAGAAACTGGCTGCTGCGGTGTTTTCACTGGCGGTGAAGCTTCAGCCATCTATTATCTTCATTGATGAAATAGGTAATTTTTTTTATTTTGAGAATTCCAGTTGTTAAACTTTAACTCAAGGTTGGTGAAACCTTACATATGAATACATGTGGTTCTGAAGTTAACTTGAATTATGCCCACACATCAGCACATTCTGAATATTGGACAGTCTGATCTGAAACAGAAGCAAACTACCCCTAACATGAACATTTCTTTATTCAGTTTGAGACATTGTTTTGGGATCCACATGGATTACATGGTTACCGTACACATTGACAGGTGCTGTCATCATGCACCATCTGTCTGATATGCAAGGAAGCCTTTTGCACACTCCATGAAACACAATGGAAACAGATCTTTGTGACATTGCAGCTTCACTACAACCAAGAGCTTTACTATAACATCTCTTGGCTGCTGGGATGGACTAGTGGAAGTAGGGGAGGACTTAGGAATACAGTGCTTCATGGCAATTCATACTTATCTTTACATAATAGGCTCTTGTATTGAAAGTGTAAAGGCATGGGGTATAAAAAGGCTTTCTACCACTGTACATGGGTAGTGTATGGTAATAGTTTTGCTCAACTTTGTTTCTGGAGGTAGCTGGGCTGCACACTTCCATTGAACATATTTTCTCATTTTTAACTTCTGTATCCATAAAGATTCTTTCCTTCGGAGTCGTTCAAGTAATGACCATGAGGCAACAGCAATGATGAAAGCTCAGTTCATGAGTCTGTGGGATGGACTGGACACGGATTATAGCTGTCAGGTATTTATCCACGGCTAGCTGCCTTTTTTTTCTTAGTTTGTTACCCCAAAATGTCAAATTTCAGGTATGTGTCTGTATTATGTACCGTATTTATCGGCATATAACACGCACCCCAAGTTTAGGAGGAAATTTTAACCGGTTCCGACCAGTGCACGCCAATGTACGTCGGCAGAATGGCACGGGCAGGCAAATGGGCGTACCTGTACGTCCCTTTAAATTTGCCGCCCTGCCATCGCGAGGTCGGGACCCCCGTGAGTCTGGTCGCGGCTCCCGCGGATTCGATGGCCGCGGGCATACCCGCGATCGTCTCACGGGCGGCTGAACGGAGAGATGCTGTTGTAAACAGCATCTCCCCATTCTGCCTAGCAAACTAGTGATGCAGATCTCTGCTCCATGTGATTGGAGCAGAGATCAGTGTTCACTAAATAAAAGCCCAGCCCCCAACAGTAGGTAACACACCCCTAGGAGCACTTAACCCCTACACTGGAATTTGTCATTTATACAGCAATCAGTGCTATTTAAATGCACTGTGGTCCCAAAAATGTGTCATAAATGTCCGATGTGTCCGCCATAATGTCGCAGTCACAATTAAAATCGCTGATCACCACCATTACTAGTAAAAAAAAAAAAAAAAATTATTAATAAAAATGCCATAAAACTATCCCCTATTTTGTAAACGCTATAACTTTTGCGCAAACCAATCAATCGCTTATTGCGATTTTTTTTATTTATTTATTATTATTTTTTTACCAAAAATATGTAGAAGAATACGTATCGGCCTAAACTGAGGGGAAAAAAATGTTTTTTTATATATTTTTGGGGGATATTTAATATAACAAAAAGTAAAAAAAAAAAATTCAAAATTGTCACTCTATTTTTGTTTATAGTGCAAAAAATAAAAACCACAGGGGTGATCAAATACCACCAAAAGAAAGCTCTATTTGTGGGGAAAAAAAGGACGTCAATTTTTTTTGGTAGCCACGTCGCATGACTGCGCAATTGTCAGTTAAAGCGACGCAGTGCCGAATCGCAAAAAGTGGTCTGGTCTTTGACCAGCAAAATGGTCCGGGGCTGAAGTGGTTAAGGAAAAAAACTTGCCATTTAAATGCCCATCAATGAAGCCTTGTCAGTGTCCATTTTGCAGCCTTACCGTTTAAAAATGGTTCTGCCGAGATACAGAGCCGGATGTCCTGTGTAGCTCTCGGCCGTTCTCTGCGGCACTCGGCCGCTCTTGGCAGCTTTCAGAGGCTCACGTGGGACTGCGAGAGCAGCTGAAAGCCGCCACAAACGATGATTTTAAGGGGAAAAAATGTGTGTTATACACTAATAAATACGGTAGTTGCATTAAAAAGTAGCCTTTTCTCTTTTGATTGTTTACATGGATGTAAAATTACCTGTTGATCCTGACACACCCCTGTGCCCAGCTTGTCACAAGGGAGGACCAGTGTACAGAAGCCTTTGAAGCATCTGCCTTTTACACTGGCACAGTGTGCCTGTACTCCAATTGGACTGCTGCTGCTGCCACACCCTGCACTATTTGACTGGCAGCGGCTGTCAGTTTCCTTTTTTTTTTTTAGGTAGTTCCTGACATCCTAATAAAACTTGTGTTCATTTGAAAATATGACTTCAAATAAAAGTGAAGCTGCTAACACTATACCTTGATACAAGGTATAAAATCATACATGCAGAAAGTGTACTTCCTGACATCTTGCCTACAAATGTCCAGAAATATTATGCTTTGAACAGAAAAAAATGTAGCCGATGCAACAGTTGAAAACTACTTTTGGAGAGCGACTCTCCCTGCAAAACACAGCACAAAATTCCTCAGCAATTGGCACTAGACAGTAAAAGGGACCCATAAAACTTGCTGAGATTTCAAAATCTCTATTGCCTACAAATATGGGTGGAAAGTGCACATGTTAAGGTTCTGTCTGTATTGCTTGGTCTTGCTCTAATTTATGTGATCTACAACAGTATGTCATCAGAGTAGGCATCCATGTACATTACCATACCATATTCCCAGTAACCTTGTGACAGAACTCTGGGTCCTTGAGTAGTGTTTACCAAATGAATGACTCCGGGCATGAGTAAATAATTTTTTATACATGTAATTTACTGTATTTAGAAATTTCATTCTAGGATAGCATTTTATAAAAGAATGTCTGCATAGAAAAGCCCTTTAAAACACTGGACGTCCTTATAAGTGTTGGTTTTTTGTTTTTTCTTTACAGGTGATTGTAATGGGGGCCACAAATCGTCCTCAAGATCTGGACACAGCAATTATGAGGAGAATGCCCACCAGATTTCATATCAATCAACCGGTATGTTCATTATGATGGAATGCTAACAGTTCCCCTATTAAATTATGTGTTAAATGGAGTAATGTTTTCCAGCTGTTGGTTGATAGTGATTAATGAACCTCAAAAGCCAGGTAGCTCATTTACACAAATCATAGTGGACCTTGTCATTGGACAGGGAGGCCACTTGTACAATAAAGTACCCAGAGTTTGAGTTGCCAAATCAATGCTAGATTTGCAAATTTAAGCACCTCAGTTTCAGGGTGGGAATGTATGTGCAGGACCTTCAAAGTGTCTGCTTACTGTTTTAGCTAGCTGTATAGAGACAGGATTACGTTTATAAAGATACAGGTTTTTTTTTTCTCAGGTAGATCTGAGGGTCACACCTTATACTTTATTGAATATCAAGTATATAAACCGACAATAGTGGAAAAAGTCTAATTCAAAAAGAGCTGCTCTGTACTGCAAGAAAATAGAAAAAAACAATACATGGTTTTTATAATCATCTAAAGTGCTGTAGTTATACATAAGGCATGATGCACATTGGTTTCTTGCGAATGCTTTATCTTGTGAATCAGCTTTAAAAAAAACGTACCCAAGCTGCATTTTTTTTTCAAACCAGTTTAGTAGCGTTTGCAGTTTGGGCCAGAATTTCAATTTATTCTGGCCATTGAAATAAACGCTGAAGTGCAAAAAGGGCCTAGTGTTTAGGCACGTTTAACAGCGTTCAGATTTCTTTTTTTGTGGTCAAAATTCCCTCTCCTGAATGTGATTTTAGGGTGTTCATCAAACATCCTCTAAACTCACCTGCTCCTAAACTGCTAAACATGTCCATGTGTGCATTGACACATGGGATAACGTAGAGGAGAGTTCAAGGGCTGAAAACTAAATGCCTAAGCTCACAACAAAGGCCCAATTGTTAAAAACCTTTACATAATCATAAAATCATCACATTTGTGTTAACAAATCTAACCTTCTAACATTGCAAACTATCATTCTAAAAATGAGTTGATGCTATACACCAGGGATATGCAATTAGCGGACCTCCAGCTGTTGCAGAACTACAAGTCCCATGAGGCATAGCAAGACTCTGACAGCCCCAAGCATGACACTCAAAGGCATGATGGGACTTGTAGTTTTGCAACAGCTGGAGGTCCGCTAATTGCATATCCCTGATATACACCAATACTTGGCCTATAATTTGCCCTTTACAATCTGATATGGCAACAGAGGTCTTTGACGCATTCTCTTTGCCAATACATTTCATGGATAGCAAAAACTTCTTCTGGACAGACCAAAGATAAGCAGTTTTACTAAATATAAAGAAAAACACGATTAGAAAAATCATGTATACAACAGCATGAAACCATTAATTATATACAGCTTTAAACATACTTGTCGGTTTAAAGAATTAAAAAAATCCAAAAGCAACGTGCTGTATAAGTAGCATTAGTAGGTAAAGCTGAAAGATGCTTGTGAAACATTTAGATGGTGTATGTACCTTTCACAGATTAGCAGGATTCCAGGTGCCCATGAGTAAAATTGTGATAGTAAACAGCAAGCCAACTGTGGGAAACTCTGGAAAAAAAAAAAAAAAACTTAGTTGAAGTTTAGTCAAAATTTAACTAAGGCTAAACCTACTCCCATTCTAAGCTTGTCCTCTAACCCTGTAAGAATAGATGTGTGTACTTTATGTATTCTAAAGCCACGCCAATCCGGTCCCATAATCAGCTGGCAGCTTCAGTGTAGAGGAGGTACAGCCGACAACAAATACCCCATAGTTAGGTAGTACACAAGCAACCTGTCTTGTGATGCTACTCCTTCCATATTAGGATCCTCAGAAGAGGATAAATAAGTATCTTCCAAATATTTGAGAAGATCTATCTGACCCCCAGCCTCCTGCACCTCAATAAGAGGGTCCTGAGCACTAGATGGGAATCTATGTTTAGCCCCACTATAGCGAGACATAGCATCAATCTTCTCCTAAATTACAAATGGTCAAAGAAAAAACCTATTGTATGATATATACAGGGACTGAATTTATGCAACAACAGTTAAACCCTAACAGCTCAATCTGACCAGCCGCATCCCTCTCAGAGGAGGATGACATTCTTTTGGAAATAGATTTAGTTTATAGTGAAAACCATTGACCCCTTTAGAGGAGTTCCTGGTCCCATTACCACTCAAAGCCTGAAGCATAAAGCAGAGGCACTACCAGCAAAAGAATGTATACTGCTAGACTATAGTTCAGCACCCTTAACTGCTATTAATCCTAGCCTGGTAAAGTATAACGTGTCAAAGGGAAATGCCTGTGTCACTAACCTGAACAAGCCATCCTCCTCATGTGTACCTCCACAGCCAGCAGCAGGTACACATAGCGCTTACACACTTCCTCCATGTGTGGCCGGCATCTGATGCCGTTAGCCACGCCCCCTCCTTTCAAAGGAAAATGTTTTCCCACGCGAGTGGCGGCTCGGGCGTCCTGTAACAGCAGACATGGCAGCGCGGTGGGAGATGAAAATCCTCCACTTGAGTGGCCACGCGTTCTGTACCCCCTTTTTAACCACTTTCAGACCGGACCATTTTGCTGGTAAATGACCAGAGGTCTTTTTACAATTTGGCACTGCGCTGCTTTAACTGGTAATTGCGCGGTCATGCAATGTTGTACCCAAACAAAATTTGCGTCCTTTTCTTCCCACAAATAGAGCTTTCTTTTGATGGTATTTGATTGCCTCTGCGATTTTTATTTTTTGCGATATAAACGTAAAAAGACCGCAAATTTTGAAAAAAATTATATTTTCGACTTTTTGTTATTAGAAAAATCCAATAAACTCAATTTTAGTCATACATTTAGGCCAAAATGTATTCAGCCACATGTCTTTGGTAAAAAAAAAGTCAATAATTGTATATTTATTGGCTTGCGCAAAAGTTGTCACATCTACAAACTAAGGTACGTTTTCTGGAAATTACGCAGCTTTTAGTTTACGACTGCCTATCTCATTTCTTGAGGTGCTAAAATGGCAGGGCAGTACAAAACCCCCCCAAATGACCCCATTTTGGAAAGTAGACCCCCTAAGGAAATTGATAAGTGGCATGTTGAGCCCATTGAATATTTTATTTTTTTGCCTCAAGCGATTGAATAATGACAAAAAAAAATTATTTTTTTTTTTTACACAAAGTTGTCACTAAATGATATATTGCTCACACATGCTATGGGCATATGTGAAATGACACCCCAAAATAAATTCTGCTGCTTCTCCTGAGTACGGGGATACCACATATGTGGGACTTTTTGGGAGCCTAGCTGCGTACGGGGCCCCGAAAACCAAGAACCGCCTTCAGGTTTTCTAAGGGCGTTACAGTTTTGAAGGCCATAAAATGCCAAGATGGCACAAACCCCCCCCCAAATGACCCCATTTTGGAAAGTAGACACCCCTAAATTTAGGGGTACACTAGTGAGACTAGGTAATAAATGGCGGGTGCCCTGAAACTATAAAAAAATAACTAACCAACCAGCGTCACCTGTAACAGTTATATGGTGATCACTGGTGAAAGGGTTAACTAGGGGGCAATCAGGGGGCTTTATGCGGTAGTATATGGGGGTCCCTGGCGCTATAAAAAGCTGCGGCGAACCTAAATACCTACCTGCCTAACTAGCGTCACCTGTGACACTAATACAGCGATCAGAAAAACGATCGCTTATTAGGCTGGGTTCACACTGGAGCGATACGGGAACGCCACGAATCCGCGGCGGGTTCCCGCATCACATGCCTCCCGGCGGCAGTTCACACTGCCCTATGCGAACTGCTGGGAGTGTCAGTGAAATGTTAATGACACCCACAGATCAGTTCGCATATCGCAGTGCGATCTGCAAACTCGGATCGCATGGTGTGAACACCCATGCGATCCGATTCTGCTGCGGACCAAAAAAAGGGTCCCGTGCGAGTTTGCGGCGGGTGCGACACGAATTCAGCCATACTATCTGTATGGCTGAACTCGAATCGCACAGAGATCGGATGTGATTTGCACTGCAGTGCGGTGCGAATCACATCCGTTCTCATAAACCGCTGCAATGTGAACCCAGCCTTAGTGACACTGGCGACGGGGGGTGATCACGGGGTTAAACCTTTATTGGGGGGTTAGGGGGGTACCTTTAGAACTAAAGGGGGCTAACCCTAACTGCCCTAACAGTTATTACAGTCACAAATGACACCCGCCGGGTGATCAGGGGGTTAAACCTTTATTAGGTAATAAATGGCGGGTGCCCTGAAACTATAAAAAAATAACTAACCAACCAGCGTCACCTGTAACCAGTTATATGGTGATCACTGGTGAAAGGGTTAACTAGGGGGCAATCAGGGGGCTTTATGCGGTAGTATATGGGGGTCCCTGGCGCTATAAAAAGCTGCGGCGAACCTAAATACTTACCTGCCTAACTAGCGTCACCTGTGACACTAATGCAGCGATCAGAAAAACGATCGCTTATTAGGCTGGGTTCACACTGGAGCGATGCGGGAACGCCACGAATCCGCGGCGGGTTCCCGCATCGCATGCCTCCCGGCAGCAGTTCACACTGCCCTATGCGAACTGCTGGGAGTGTCAGTGAAATGTTAATGACACCCCCAGATCAGTTCGCATATCGCAGTGCGATCTGCAAACTCGGATCGCATGGTGTGAACACCCATGCGATCCGATTCTGCTGCGGGCCAAAAAAAGGGTCCCGTGCGAATTTGCGGCGGGTGCGATGCGAATTCAGCCATACTATCTGTATGGCTGAACTCGAATCGCACAGAGATCGGATGTGATTTGCACTGCAGTGCGGTGCGAATCACATTCGTTCTCATAAACCGCTGCAATGTGAACCCAGCCTTAGTGACACTGGCGATGGGGGGTGATCACGGGGTTAAACCTTTATTGGGGGGTTAGGGGGGTACATTAGAACTAAAGGGGGCTAACCCTAACTGCCCTAACAGTTATTACAGTCACAAATGACACCAATGCAAAAAAAAAAAAAAATGACATTGGTGTCACTGTGACTGGGGGGGCAGGGGTAATTGGGGGGTGATCGGGGGGGTGTGAGTGTGCCTGGCATGTTCTACTGTGTAGTGTCGTGTTGGTGCAACTCACCGATCCTCTCTCCTCGGTGTCGGAATGAAAAATACACGGAGGAGAGATTATATCACTTCCTCTCCTGTGTTTACATTACAGGAGAGGAAGTGATGTCACGGAGGATTTTCATTCGTCAGGAGCGATCGCGAGGGGGTGGCCATGAATGAATGGCCTTCCCCTCATCCGGGATCGCTCCCGAACGAATACCGACCGCCGCAGGCACCGGGCGGGGGCCCGGTCGGGCCCCCGACCCGCGGGCAGGCAAAGACGTACATGTAAGCCCTTATGCCTGCCCGTGCCATTCTGTCCACGTACATCGTCGTGTGGCGGTCGGGAAGTGGTTAAAAAAAAAAAAAGCAAACTGCTCTTATATCAATCAAGGGGAAAAAGATTATTATTGTGGGCGCAAGAGGAGACCCAGACCCCCTTTTCTTAACGGAGGATTTGTTGTGGCCAGAGGGGAAGGAGAAATGAAGGCTTATGTGCTGTTTCCAGCATCAGGTCGTGAGTGCTCAATACAGCCCCCAGTGGTGACACATATGCATGACAGCATTATACATAGAAGGAGAAATTCCTGAGAAAATATCTCTTACCTTATCCTTGCAACAGGGTTTATCTGAGATAAAAACCCAATCTTCACCCTTCACGATGGGCTCTGAGACCTTTTAGGAAACCTTCAGGAACAGGGGCACCTCAGGTTACCCACAATCCTGGACCTGCAACAGCACCCTGCCAGTAAAAACTTTATGGCCTTTCTACCAAAAAGTACTGGATCCCAGGGTCCAGCTCTCTAAAGAGGAGCGTTCGCAAGCAAAACCTTGTTTCTTCAGACACGAGGCCCACTGCTATCCATTTAGCCCATGAAAGGACATCAGAACGCATCTGGTCAGCATGGCTAGCTCCAGTAGGGAAGCTTTCAGTGGAGCTCAGCTCAGCACAGCACATCTTTACTCGTGACCAACACCTTAGACAATGACAAAAAACTGAGGACTCCCAGTAGTGGGATGGGGGGTTATATAGGGAGTACACTTTTTGCCTTAGGTGATGGACACTGGCATGCCCTATCAGTGGCCCTATAACCCACATAGTAAGTACTATGACTTTGTGTCCCCTGATGTACATCAAAGAAAAGGATTTTACAGGTAAGCTGTTTTAAAAATCCTGTTTTCAGTTTTCATCACTGTCACATTTTGACAATTGCGTGGTCATGCAATGCTGTACCCAAATTACATTTTTATAATTTTTTTTCACACAAATACAACTTTCTTTTGGTGTTATTTAATCACTGATGGCAAATTTTGAAGGAAAAAAAATACTATCTGTGATCAGCCAAGTCTCATAGACTCGGCGTTCAGAGTACACCGCGTGCGGCTCGGTAGGACATCTATGGACGCCCTCCTGGCAATTAAGGCTCAAGCAGTAGCCGTCTTTTGGCTATAGCACGGATGGGAATAAGTTAAAAAAAACACTTTGATTTGAGTATTTATAGGTTGAGCACTTAAATATTTTTTTCCGGTATATGTAGTGTCATGTATTTAGACTTTCATAAGTAGCAGCACCTTTTCCATATACCGTATTTATCGGCGTAAAACACACGCCGGCGTATAACACGCACCCCAAGTTTAGGAAAAAACTTTTAGGAGGGAAGTTTAAGGAAAAAAAAAAGTAATCTCCGCTGATTGGGAGCGGAGCGACCACCACTGACATAAACAAAGCCGAGTGCTCTCGGCTCCGCTCGCAGTCCCGCCCACGTGACTGTGAGTGGGGCCGAGACTAGCCAAGTGTTTTTTCGGCTTTGTGTGTGTCGGCGGTGCTCGCTCGGCTCACAGTCACGCCCAGTCCCGCCATTGGACCTGTGTTATGTCCATCATAAGGGCGGGACTGGGCATGACTGTGAGCAGATCGAGCACCGCTGACATACACAAAGCCAAGTACACTCAGCTAGTCTCGGCTCCGCTCACAGTCACGTGGGCAGAACTGCGAGAGGAGCCAAGACTAGCTGAGTATACTCGGCTTTGTGTATGTCGGCAGGGCTCGCTCTGCTCACAATCAGCAGGGATCGGCGTATAACACGCACCCACAATTTTCCCCTGATTTTAAAGGGGAAAAAGTGCATTTTATATGCCAATAAATACGGTATATAAAAATGTTTCCACTTTAAGTGATGGCTATTAGTGAGAAATTGTTTATGAATCCAGTTGTTAGAAACCTGTTAGCCATGTGGAAGAAAAGTGGAAGTACTGCTCAGTTTTCTTCCATCTTAATCTACATTAGGGAACTGACACATGTGGTCTGATGGGCCTGAATAGGTATAACCTTATGGTTCCTTTCCTTCAGATTTTTTATAAATCAGCTCTGTTGTGTCCTATCAGGGACTAGATATCGCTAGCTGGCCACAACATCCTTATTTTCTGGTGCAGTGTGGGGACCATTTCAGTTACTAGTAAAAAATAAAGATTTAGGCTATTTAGGTACCATGATATTTGATTGAATATAAAATTCAAGCCTCACCAGATCAGTTTGTAATGGATATGGTTTGCTGTCCAGGACCCAGTGTAGCAGTGCTTCTCATTGTATTCCCCATATGCTCCCCATGCACCTCCAAACTTGTAGGAAATACTAATGCCGCCTCTTACTTAGTTAGGTTGAATAAAGACACCAGACTATCTAGTTCAACCTGAGGGAGTGAGTGTGGGTGCGTGGCCACAATTATCCCTATTTTATTTAAGGTACCCATATAGCGCTGTTAATTTAAGCAGCGCTCCACACATACATCGCACAATCGCATCGGTCCTTACCCTCAAAGAGCCCACAATCCAAGGTCCCCAACTCACATTGATATACTAGGGCCCATTTTGGACAGAAGCCAATTAACCTACTAGCATGTCTTTTGGAGTGTGGGAGGAAACCAGACTACCATGCAAACACCAGGCAGGTAGTGTCGTGGTTGAGATTCGAACCAGCGACCCTTTTTACTGCTAGGTGAGAGTGCTACCCACTACACCACTGTGACTGAATCACACAGCCTCTTCCAGTGTATCCTGGTTGTGACAGGGTTTATCATCAAACTGGCATCACTAGTAGGCATTATCAGGAGTGGTGTGCATGCTAATGCAGCCTGCCCAGTGTTGCCCCCTCCCTGTGGCTGTTTACATTCTAGCAGCACGCAGACACTGCCAAAACAGCACTAGGAAAGCTAAGGAGACTTTGCTGGCAAAAAGGTCTTCTCACTTCCAAAATTGCTGCCCTAATATCGGCACTGCCTTAGTCGACTCTGGATCATTTCTCAGTAGGTGAGGGAAAATGGTATGATGATGACCACTGGATGTTGTGCTAGAGTTGGACATTAAATTCTTTCAGTGATTTCCAGCTTTTTTTTTTTTTTTGTCCCCGTTGTGCCATTTGCCCTTCTCTAGGCACAACTGTATGCCTAGTTGGTTTTATTTCCTGTTAAATGCAAATATTTGTGTGCATATACTATAATACCATGCATGTATTTACATGTTGCAGCTGCATTCAAGTTTTAAAGTAAGTTTCCCAAGTGTTCTTCCAGGACAGCCCTTGAGAGATGGAGCTCCTCCCATCGACACAGGAAACACATTGCCACAGTTCAAAAGGCGGTCCCTCAGGTCCCTGGTCAGTCATTTGTGTTTCCTCCGTCGGAGGAACATGTTGCCAGGAACCTGGAGGCCCCTCTCAGGGGCTGCCTGAGAACCTGCAAGCCTAAGGGACTGGGTCCTGGTTTATGGCTGCAGTTTGGGTCCATACCTTTTTTTTTCTTTGGCTCGGGTACCGTCCAGCTGAACCGGAGCAGACCCGTTACCCTCCTCCTTCCAGTGCCGAGGTGGCCAGGGGCAGAATGACGCCGGTTTCCCCCAGGAGTGGTGAGTGGAACCTTCCATCTTCCCTCCTCGTTGCAGGGGGTCGGAGACGCCGAGCGTTCACTTCCGGCGGAACCGCGTCATCACTGCGTGCCGAGACTTCCGGTTCCGGGTCTCTAAGGGTACAAGGAGGAGAGGGAGAGCCAGCGCTGTGCCTGTAAAGCCCGACCAGCGTCCAGCTATACCGGATTAGCGGCGGGATTCGGAGCGTCAGAGGGGGACCATGGAGGCTATTCCCCAGGATACTCCGGCGGAGACAGGCACCAGCCAAACCCAGGTAGGCTGCTGGGCATGCTATTACTCTGGTGGAGTGGTGGTGTTTGTAGGCTGGGCCCTGTAGTACCCCACGGTGGCGGTTTACTCACAGTGAGGTTGTTTGTTAGTGGTGATTCTAAGAGGGACATGGTGCTGACGCTAAGAAATCCTTTGTCTTCTTATTTTCAGGCTAAAGAGATGCCAAGGGAAGACAAGACAGGCCGCAAAAAGTGTCCTAATTGTGGGAATAGGTTGTCCTCTGGCTCTAACAAAGCCCTATGCAAGCAATGCATTGCAAGCTTGCTTAAATCTGAGGCAGATTCCCCTTTAGCAAAGTTTTTGGGCTCCTTTAAAGAGGAAATGGCGTCGACCTTTAAGTCCCTCCGGGAGTTAATCACTGACGTGGGATCAGCTGCAGCTGCCTCCACGAGTAAAACAACTATAATCTCATCCTCACCATGCCTTACAACACCCAGCTCAGGGGAGCCCCGTATGGTCAGGGAGCCTAGCCCCACGTTGATTAGCCCCGAATCCTCTGACACTGACTCGGGTCAGGAAGAGGATCAAGCAGCATCTAAAGCCTCAAAATATAGATTATCTCTCGAGGAAGTAGATGAGCTAATGGGGGCTATCTATGATACGCTGGAAATTGAGGAGGAAGAAACTCAGTTATCCAGACATGATCAAATGTATGAGGCTCTGGGGAAAAAGAAAGCAAGGGTTTTTCCTATACATAAGGTGCTTTCTGACCTTGTCCTTAAGGAGTGGTCTGAACCAGACAAGAAGGTTTTCTTTCCTAAATCCCTTAAGAGAAGGTTCCCTTTTGATGAGAGCCCAGAGGCGGTCTGGAATAAAAATCCAAAACTAGACGCCCCTCTGTCCAAAATCTCAAAGCAGGCTGATCTGGCCTTTGAGGATATGGGCCACCTGAAAGATCCCATGGACAGGAGAACAGACATTGTCTTAAAGAGGGCCTGGGATGCCTCTATGGCAGGCTTAAAACCAGCTCTAGCCACTTCCTGTGTAGCTAGAAACCTGGAGTTCTGGTTATCGCAACTACAAGAACACTTAAAGGCAGGCACTCCTAGGGGGGAGCTTTTGAAATCCTTCCCTATGCTTTTTAAGGCCACCAGTTTCATCTCTGACGCCTCCACGGACTCCGTTAAATTTACGGCTAAATCTGCAGCACTTTCAGTGGCAGCAAGGAGGTCAGTATGGATGAAAACCTGGGGGGGAGACACGGCGTCTAAAACCCGCCTGTGCAGCGTCCCTTTTACAGGAGACTTAGTCTTCGGGCCTGAATTAGACTCCGCCTTAGAAAGGACGGCGGACAAAAAGAAAACCTTTCCCGCAAAAAAGAAAAATTTTCAAAGAAAATTTTTTCGTCCCTTTAAGGAACCCTCTAAATCAGAGAAGAGTTCAACCCCCAAAAAACATTGGTCGGGACATAAAGGGAAAGGAAAAGGGGGCATACTGTTTAGCCGCCCCAATCAGGATCCCAAACCCCAGTGACGTCAGGGTTCCTGTGGGAGGAAGATTAAGCAAATTTCTTCCTCAATGGGAAGAGACAACCTCGAACGAGTTTGTCTTAAACATAATAAAAAGGGGTCATGCGCTGGAATTTCACAGCAACCCTCCTTCCAAGTTTCTGGTGACAAAGCTTCCAAGTCACTCAGAAAAGGCCAGGGCCTTACCTTTACTAATAGGGGAAATGGTAGATCAAGAAGTATTGACACCAGTCCCTATTCAGGAACAAGGGGACGGTTTTTACTCGCACATCTTTGTGGTAAGAAAACCGTCAGGGAGATTCAGACTAATTATGAACCTCCGTCCACTGAATCGCTCCATCCGTTACAAGAGATTTCGGATGGAGTCCATTTATTCCATAAAGAATCTCCTGCAGAAAGAGACATTTATGGCAACCCTGGACCTAAGGGATGCTTATCTGCACATTCCAATAAGGGAGGAATGCCAGAAATTCCTTCGGATGGCAGTGCAGATAGACACAAAGGTTTACCACTTTCAGTGCAGAGCACTTCCCTTCGGTCTATCATCCTCTCCGAGAATCTTTACCAAGGTTCTCGGAGAGGCTTTAGTTCCTCTGAGGCTTCAATCAGTCTCAATTATCCCCTACCTAGACGATCTGCTCCTAACAGCCCACTCAGAGAGTCGTCTTTCTCAGGACCTAGAATTGACTCAACTCAGTCTGAGTCGATTAGGGTGGATTGTCAGTCAGGAGAAATCCAAGACAACCCCAACACAGGAGATCCTGTATCTGGGGTACTGGATCAAGTCTGTAGATCAGAAAATTATACTGCCGGAAGAAAAGATTTTGAATCTGTGGCAGAGAATATCTTTTCTTCAATGCAGCCCCAAGTGTACGGTGAGGGAAGTAATGTCGGTCTTAGGTCTTATGACGGCAGCCATTCCAGCCGTACAATGGGCCAGGTTCCATCAAAGAGAACTTCAGGGTTTTCTGTTAGAACAATTAAAAGGCAGAGATCTGGAGGAGGAGGTATCGATCCCCTCAAGGGTAAAACGCTCCCTCTGGTGGTGGAAGGACAGGGAGAACCTAAACAAAGGGGTTCATTGGGTCCTCCCTATCACTTCAACACTAACAACGGATGCGAGCAGTTGGGGCTGGGGAGCCCACCTAGGCTCAAGCTGGGTCCAGGACAAGTGGACCCCAGAGGAGAAATGTTTCTCTTCCAATTGGAAAGAACTAACAGCAATCCTGAGAGCTGTTCTAGCTTTCCACCCCGCAATACGGGGTCACCATCTACAAGTCCGTTCAGACAATACGACGGCTGTAGCATACATAAACAAACAAGGAGGAACCAGAAGTCCTCGTTTGATGTTGGTAGCCAGACGCATTCTCCAGTGGGCAGAAGCCAATCTGGAATCCATTTCTGCAGTTCACCTGAAAGGGGAGCTGAACAACAAGGCGGACTTCTTGAGTCGACAGAGAATTTCGAACCAAGAATGGTCCTTACACCCAGAGGCATTCAATCTCATAACAGCTCACTGGGGAGAACCAGAGGTAGACCTTTTTGCGAGCAAGAAAAATGCAAAGGTTCCCAATTTTTTCTCGCTAAACCCAGGAGATCAACCCCTGGCGGTAGATGCCTTGCAAACTCCATGGACTTTCAGTCTGGCGTATGCATTTCCCCCTCTTCATCTCATTCCGAGGGTCCTAGCAAGATTCCTCAAGGAAAAAACCTGTTTGATTCTAGTAGCACCTTTTTGGCCCAGGAGACCGTGGTTCACAACGTTGCTACAATTGACAGACTGTCCGCCTCTAAGACTTCCCTACAGACAGGACCTCCTGTCGCAGGGACCTCTTTACCATCCGCAGGTCGCCACACTGAAGCTGTCAGCGTGGTTACTGAGGAGGAAATCTTAAGGAGTAAAGGCCTGTCAGACGAGGTAATTGCGACCTTACTACAGAGTCGCAAACCAGTCACGAGAGCTATTTACAAAAAAGTCTGGAAAAAATTCAATAGCTGGCTGAATGGCCGGGACATAAATACGGCTAATATTCTACAGTTTTTACAGGAAGGTGTAAACAAGGGTTTAACCCTAAGTACTATTAAAGTACAGATAGCTGCCTTAAGTGTATACCTAGATGAACGCTTACAGGAAAATCCTTTTGTCGCTAGATTCTGTAAGGCAGTCGCTAGACGCAAGCCAGTCAGAATCACAAAAGTCCCATCCTGGGATTTAGCAGTTGTGCTAAAAGCTTTCTTGGGGTCACCCTTTGAGCCTATCTCAGAGGCCTCCCTAAGGCTTATTACCTTTAAGACAGTTCTCCTGGTGGCAATCACTTCAGCCCGTAGGGTCAGTGAAATCCAAGCACTTTCCATCAGGGAACCATTCCTACAGATCCTAGAAGACAGAGTCATTCTAAAGACAGACCCTGGGTTCTTACCAAAGGTAGCATCTAGCTTCCATAGGTCCCAAGATATTGTCCTCCCTTCATTTTGTCAAAATGCAGCAAATGAGAAAGAGGAACGTTTTCATTTATTGGATGTGAGGAGGTGTATTCTAGAATATCTTAAAATAACAAATCCATTCAGAATCTCAGACTCCCTTTTTGTCCTTTTTTCCGGACAGCGTAGGGGACAGAAAGCTTCAAAAGTAACCATAGCTAGATGGATTAGGCTAGCTATAGCAGAGGGGTATAAGGCCTTGAATAGAGATCCTCCTGAGGGTGTTAAAGCTCACTCAACAAGAGCGTTGTCTGCATCCTGGGCAGAAAGAGCTGGTGCCACCCCGGAGCAGGTATGTAAAGCAGCCACATGGTCAAGCTTTTCCACCTTTACAAGGCATTACCGACTGGACTTAATGTCTAGTCAGGATCAGGCCTTTGGGAGGAAAGTCCTCCAGGCCGTGGTCCCCCCCTAATCTGGTAAGTACTTGGGGATCCTCTCAAGGGCTGTCCTGGAAGAACACTTGGGAAAACTGGAGTTAGTACTTACCGGTAACTCCTTTTCCGGTGGTCTTCCAGGACAGCACGATCCCACCCTTTATTTGATTGTAGTGATGTACTAATGTTATTACCTGTTATGGTTTATATGTTTTTCAGTTCCATCCTTCGGTTCTTGGTGAATGACTGACCAGGGACCTGAGGGACCGCCTTTTGAACTGTGGCAATGTGTTTCCTGTGTCGATGGGAGGAGCTCCATCTCTCAAGGGCTGTCCTGGAAGACCACCGGAAAAGGAGTTACCGGTAAGTACTAACTCCAGTTTTTGCTGCCTGCCTTTTGTGTTACCCATGCATTAATAACCTGTCTGTTTTTCCTTTTCAGGCTTTGAGACAGCGAGAGGCAATACTTAATCTCATACTGAGGCATGAGAATGTAAGCAGCTCTCTAAATTGTTCTATTTGGTGTACCTGTTTATAGGTAAATGGTGAGATATGACCATTTTGGTTAGACTGTGTTCTCCCAACAGCCTTAGAAATCCAACTGGGATATCCTGCTAAGTATGCAGCCAGTGAAGTTAAGACTGCTGACCTGCATATTCCAGTTCAATAACTTGCTAAGTACTGAAGAAAGGATTATAATGGCAGCCTCCAAACTTGGATCCTGTAGAAATGGGATGGGCAGTAGCATTTCACTTATTATATCCCTGACAAGTTCCCGGTAGGGTTCGTTCACACTTGTCCATTTTACTGCAGCAAAACCATGCTTTTTGCTGACTGAAATTTTTTTTTTAAGTAGAAACCAGATTCTTTGCTATGTTGCTGGTTCACATCTATGTACTGCAGTTTAGTATTTTCTAAAAGGGAAACTGTAGGGGTCCATTATATATGACTATATACACCTATACATGTACTTTACCAAGTGCACTACATGCACATGAAGCAATGGGAACCTTGGCTCAACACATAGTTTGGATAGGTATGCTGGAGTCTGTTGGATTGATTATCACCTAAATATGACAATATTATTTGAATGATTGAATTCAAAGCTGCCCTTTCTTTAATAGGTGGACCTGGATGTGGATTTGATGCAGGTTGCGAGAGGTACTGATGGTTTTTCTGGAAGTGACCTGAAGGAAATGTGTCGGGATGCTGCTCTGCTGTGTGTCAGGGAGTGTGTCGCCAGTAGCACAGAGGAAAGGTTAGTGACATGTGAATGTACAGTGCTCACCTCCTGGTGGCAGCAATTCCTTTCTGGAAATTGAATTTTTGACTTGTAGCCAGGTTTTCTTTCCAAGAGTAGCCAACTCACAAAAATAAACGTTTTTGTGTTTGTTCACGGCAGGATTTTTTATTTTTTTACCTGGATTTGACCTAAACCTAACTGACCTGAATTTTGTCAGAAGTCTTGTTTCAAGGACAGTTGTATTGTGTTAGTGCATTTATTAAAATATGTAGCATGTTGACTGAATATCTATTTTAGCTACGTTAAGCATAGTTTACAGTTACAATCTGTTTTTGTAATTCACTTTAAAGTCTTACTTTCTGCGATTTTCCTTTACTGATATGTCCATTAGGACATTGGTAATGAGTATGTGACAGAATGCAGTGAAGTATATCCACAGAGTAACATTTGTAGATCTGTGCATTTTATAGTGGTTCTATCTTTTCTCTACCTCAAATCAGTTTGTAAAATCTTTTTTTTTTTTTTTTTCTCCATTCCTCTGCAGTCTCAATGAGGAGATACGGCCCATTCAGCAGCAAGATCTAATGAAAGCTATTGAAAAAATGAAGAAATCGAAGACTGCAACGAACCAAGGAGGTTTAATGCACGTTAGCTTGGATTGAACTCCTGTCACCTGACATTACCCAAGCTGTTAGCTAGAAAGGGCACATGTAAGGGATGATGCGCTAGGAGGAAGCAGCACCATCCTTGTGGACTTCAGCCTCCACTGCTGTACTCCAGCAACTATTCACTATAAAATAAAGAGCCTTGCAGAGAGGAAGCCGTGCCTCTCTGGTTGTCATGTTAGCGGCTAACGTTGACTGAAATGTGTTGAATGAGTATGTCATGTTTACTTTGTAAGATTACCATGTCTATCTGACTAGTGGCATTCCAACAAAGGGACAAAAAACCACACGGGGCTGCTGTACACATTGGCATGCCGTGGGGACCTGTATCTAATGTATATTTGAAAACTAAATGATAATTGGATGTTCAGTGTCTCTCTAGTCCATGATTTGGTCTCTAGTCCATGATTTGGTCTATTGTAAAAGATCTAAGCCCATCAGTACTTTTTTTTTTTTTTTTTCTTTTAACTACACACAGGTGGATTTAAATCTAAAAGTGAGGTTTAACGTAAACCTGTCGTCATGTCCACCAAAATGTGAAACGTGTAGGTTATCATTGCTGGTAAAGTATAGGCACCCTGCCAGTGAGTCTGTGGCCAGTATAGCCTCTGCTATTAAATGGTGGGAAAAGACCTAGCACCAGAGAGAAGTTTTTGAGAGAAATCAAGGCCCTGTGTAAAGCCTAAAGTCCAGCCATGTACTAAGGAACCAATCTGAAGATGAAAACCTGTACCCTTAGTTTTAAATTGGTGGTTTCTTGTTATTATGTCACTCTTATTGATTGTGCTAGCAGTGGTTGGGTTCAGATCCCTGGACCGAATTTTTGGAAACCCTTAAAATGGTTACCAGATTATAATAAAATTACAGCATTAGGGGCTGTCTAATTGGGGTAGACTTGCAAAAATATTTTTTAGAACAGCAGTTAAAGAAAACAGTTTGTGGGTACATACATAAAGTAAAAATATTAATGTCATGATTTGTTCAGTACAAAATAGGATTTCCAAAAGCTCTAGCAAGGAGATAACAGAGGCTCCATTCACACTTTGCATAGCGGGAACTCGTGTTTCTACTCACCATTTTGTGTGGCCGATTTTCACGCAATTCAATGTCACACAAAGGATATCATATTCACTTCAATGCCGCTTCTTTTTGGGCGACCAAGCTTATTTTTTTATTTTTTTGCGATCTTTAAAATCCCGTTTTGCTGCGATTGCAGCGCGATTCTTTTGCGACAAAATTGCACCACGTTTGCTATTCTTTCTAAATAGCATTCCGATCAATGCACATTGCGTTTTTTGCACTGATTGTCACACGATTTGGAATCGTGGGCAGAATCACAGCAATTCCAAATCGCCAATTGTGAATTGGGGCTTGTTGAAAAACTGACGTGCGTGCGGATGAGATGGGAAAAAAGACACCTAGCGAAGTCTTTGCATGTAATGGATGTTTCTAATGCATTACATTCTCTGTTTAAATTCCAATATAGACACATTTTGCTGGATCCATATCTGACATGAAAGGACAGTTGCACTGAATTTTTGTCTTGATTGTATAGTCTCCAAATGTGACTTTAGAAGATGACTGTCTTGTGAATTGTTTAGTTATGGCACCCTATTATCATAGTATTCCTTTTATATTTGTTATGCAGATTTAATTGGTCATAAGGAATGTGATGTGATCTGAAAATTCTGGGAAACGTTTCTAAAACTTGCCCAAGCTGAAGTTGGTACTTATGGAATACTACAGACTGTTCTTACAAAACAGTAGAAATGTGCATCTGTGCTTCTAAAAACGCCACTTTTAGGTGCATTTGACTTTTTTTTTTTTTTCTTGTTCCACTAAATACCCCTCAATTGTGTCCATTAATTTAAAGGCAAAAAAAAGCCCTCTGCCAGCACATTAAGGAGCAGCAGCATTTTGGGAGGGGAAAAAAAAGCGATTGACGTGCAATCGGCATTGATGCTAGGTGTATTTAGCGCTTTGGCATTCATTTCAATGGCCAGAATAAATCATTATTATGGTCAATAAAATTAACCCCCAACTTCTTGATGCTCCTAAATGTATTTACAAAAATGCTGCTTTTCTCCTGCCAGGATAGATGGGCAAACACCCAGTGTGCAAGAGGTCTAAACATTTCAGACTTTAAAAGTAGATGAAAAATAAATTTTTCAGTCTGCAAAAATTGCTTATGTAGCCAGTTTCAAGTGCTCATGTTACCTTGCTAATGCAGAGCAAAGTGACAGTGTCTTTGCAAATGGCCTCTTCAACCCAATTGTTATCGCCTTACCAGTACTTCCTTGCTTCTCCTTCACAGTATACTGTATAAAAAAACACAGAACACCTGGAGCGCTGCGAGTCTAGGGCCAAGTAGAGTGAGGAGGAGTAATCAAATAAGTGGATCAGACCCAGTGCAGCATGGAAAGAGATGCGACAGTCAAAGAAAAACCACAAAACGCAGCGCTCTGAAAGAATGATCAAATTAATTCCAACGTAGTACTGTATGCATAAACAATGCTATTTATTCCATAAAGTAAAAAAAAAAAGATTGAACGGTCAAAGTTTAAAATAAATGGTAGTGAATTTAACCGGTAACCTCAGAGTGGATAAGGGGGAAAGAATCATCCAGGAGGCTTGCCTGGAGATGGTTTGAACATCAATTATCATCCAAGGAAATGGAGGGGAGAAAATTCAGTTCCCAAAGGGGGAGCGTACTGACTGCTGGCAAAACCTGCCAGCTCTAGGTGGATGCCACGGCTGGATGGTGGTCAGCAGGATGGATAAAAAGGCAACCTGTGTGATTTAAACAGCCCCAGAGGGAACAACTAGGCCGGGCAGGGTCGATATTCTCAGTGCGCCTATGCACCTTCTGTGATGTCACTGCTGTGCCGGAGATGAAGGTGAAAGGTGTCATGAAATCGGTTGTGTAAGCGTCCACTGTTCTGTTACCGTGACTTACATGTTTTGCACGCATGCGCTTTGTCAAAGTCTCAGCCAGGACGGCAACAGAAGCAAGATATAAAGAGAGAGAGCGCTAATTACAAGCCTGAGGATAATTGCCACCTCCTCACTGCTCATTTTTAAAGGGGTAGGCTCTAAAAAGCTCCATATGATTGGTACAATTCATAAACCTCAGAATAGACCTAAAAGGCCATAAATTAGCATCTATCTATTGTAAGACCAACTGTTGTAGAGCAATAAAAGCGATTGTTTTTGTTTTTCATATATATGAAAAACAAAAAGAATAGTTCCTATGCAGAAACAATAATATGATATAATAAATGCCCATGACCATACATAACTTAATGCATGTAATAGTCATGTGTACAGCAGTGGTGTAGTGGTTAGCACTTTCACCCAGCAGCAAAAAGGGGCCACTAGTTTGAATCCCGACTGAATCCATCCACCTGGAGTTTTCATCTTCTCCCTGTACCCGCATGGGTCTCCTCCAGCTACTCCTGTTTCCTCCCACACTCTAAAGACATGCCGGTAGGTCAATTGGACCCCATCCAAATTGGCCCCAGCATGTATGAATGTGTGTCAGGGAACCCAGGCTGTAAGATCTCCGGGGTCAGGGACCAACGTGAACGCACAATGCACATGCAGAGCGCCTGTTCAAATAAAAAAAAAATGCCACATAAGCACCCAAAATAAATCTGTCTAATATAAGATACTATTCATATAAAAATATCCAAAAATGTAATCAAATGAGATTATCTCTCTCTCTAGATAGATAGAAATCATATCAACATAAACAACATATGACGTTGTTTTTTGTTTTTTTACACCCCACTTTTCCCCTTTTTTTTTTTTTTTTTTTTCCCCCATTTTATACTAAAAACAAACCTACAATAAAATGTACGCAGGACGGGCAAATTTAAATAAAGGTATTAATCTCGAGTACTTCATTTAAGCCAGGGGGCGAAAGTGACCCCATCATAAAAATCCAAACATTTTCACTCCTGCAAAGGAGAGGAAATCTCTCATTGGCCGTGAGTGTGGCCATCGGAATAGCCTCAATGGAAAAATATACTGTATACCCTCATCTAGTGTGACAGTACTTGGGTCTAACAGCCAGTCACCAAATCCGAGCAATATTGCATGTCCAGGGCGTCTGAGGGGCCCTTTGCAGACACATTGTCAATTTGCCCTGCATATGTAGGATGACCATGACTCTTTGCACAGCCAATTTTTCAGTGCATAAATAAATCTGATGGCGGAACTGTTCTTCTAACTCGGGGTTCTCCAAACTTTCTAAACAAAGGGCTAATTTACTCTCCTTCAGACTTTAGTGCGCTGGACTGTGGCCTTTGTGAGTAGAAAATGTCCTGATATCAGTGGGAATAAACAATGCAATTTCTGGTGCCACTGGGAGGAATAGCGCCCCATCCTTGTCATCACCGAGAGGAATAACACCCCATCCTTGTTGTCGCTGAGAGGAATAACACCCCATCCTTGTCATCCTTGAGAGGGGTAGTGCCCCATCATTGGTGTCATTGGGAGAAATAGTTTCCCAAGGGCTGGATAAAGACAAGCAAAGGGCCACATTCGACCCCCCCCCCCCCCCCCAGGCCACAGTTTGGCGACCACTGATGTAACCCATAGCAACAAAAGTCTTCTTCATCTGTCTCAAATTCACTACAGGAGAATGAAAGATAATTGTGTCTGCTGCAGGCAACAAGTGACTGTTTTCCTTCACAAAACTAAGGTTTTCAATGCTTGTGCACATCAGATTTAACAGTCTTAAAACCCTGCACATGCGAAGAGCACTTTCTCTGCTCCTGTTGCAGAAACTCTGAGCTCAAACTCTGCTGCAAAAAGGGGAGAGGCAAGGCACAATGCCATGTGCGGGGCTTTCAGAATTCCATGTTCATAAATATTGAACAATCCCACGTCATTGTGGGCTAGATTCCATTTTATTCTGTTGCTATTGGGTTTATTAAAGCATATATGAACCCTCTTGAAAAACAACCCATTCAGTTTAAATTCTAAATAAAATGTGTGTGGATAGAAAACATAAGTTCCTTTTTTTTTTTTAACTATGATCACATACCCCCTGTTCTCACCGGCATAAGAACAGCTCAGGGAGGGGAAACAGCAGCACACTGAGCTTCCCAGTGATTAGCTGTGCGAGGGGGGTCAGCACAAGTGTTATTGGTGGAGATCAGCATAGCTATTGCTTTCATGCTTAGTGTGGTCAGTTTTTAATAGGAAAGCAGAGGGACTGGCAGAAACTCCAGAAATTTCACAAAAAGGACAGGATACTTTTTCATGCAAGTACAGGAGAGACATGTCAGTAATATGAAATGTTGGAGTAACATAAACTTTAACCACTCTTTGGAAGTCACCCCATCTACTTTTCTGGTATGATTTCAATGTGTTAAAGGCTGACATCAAGTGGTTTAGCCCCTTAGTACCAGATATATAAAATCACTTGTAAAAAGTGCTAGCAATTCTCGATACCGCCTACTGCTCATTTTCACGTAATTTTTCACTCTTTAAGAAAAAGAATAGGGATCTGAACTTTATGTCCCCGGCATTGTTCTGTTGTGTTCTTGTGGTATTTGTTGGCATCTTGTTGGATGTGGTTCTGTTTCGATCATATCATTTGCTGATTGTCATGGATTGCTTGCTATGTATATTTGTTTTTACGATGCAGAATGTATGAAACGTTTGCTATTATTATGATTTGTTTTTACTATCATTCTGAATGTTTCATTGAAGTGTGTACATTAAACACATGTTATGAACTAAAATGACTCTGCTCTCTGCTTATACATGTACTGAAACAAATGTGCAGGGTTTTCTTCCGCAGGTAAAGGGTACAGTGGGAAGCAGACGCAGGATGGTGAGTCGGATGATATTTCTGCTGTGCACTTTTTATGTACCTTTTTGTACTTTGTTCTGCGCACACACTTTGATGTCATAGAAAACAAGAACTTGTTATTGAAATGAGTAGAAATTACACGCTGCTGTCTTGTACAACAGAGTTCTGCTCCAGAGAACATTCTCACTTGCAATACACCTGTCACAAATGAAGAGTATGAAGGATTTGTACACAAATCTTGCCTAATTTCATAAGTTTTATTGTTTGAATAAGCATGCTGAGGTGTGAGCGTGTTGAAGCATTTCAGCAATATCCTGCTGTAAATTATTTGTATTTCAATAAAATACTTTGGAATTTTGGCAAGAAAGACCTACAGATCTTTGTGGATTTGTGAGATGGCCTGGCAAGCGGTGATCCTGGCCCCCCAAGGTGGTAACAAGGTTTGCTTTGAATGAAAGCAGACCAATTGACGCATCAAAATGTGTTGGTGCAGAGTATTATAGGAAATGCTGCATTCTTCAGGTTGGTGACTTAGAATTGAAGCCATTGCTCAGGTCAGGTAGCATTTTCAGCAATGGCATCCCATTAATCTCTTATGACAGGTGTGGTTTAAGGGCGCATTAGAAAACTTTTTCTTACAGCAATATAAGCCTCCATTTAGTCTTTTTATATTTATCTTAAATACAAACAGTATCATGTTTGTATGTGGGCTCCCCTTCTGTCCCCTTGTATGGTATCTGAGGCATAAGGTTTTGAGGCAGAGTGGTTGGAGGAGTGGAGCAATTAACTGGCTATTCCTGAAAATACCCGGGGGGGGGGGGGGGGGGCGGTAATATCCACAAGCTGATGGAGACTTTGTAGCTGGAAAGCACAAAGCAAAGTCAAAGATATCTGGTGAGTGTTATACAGCACAGAGTGTTGCATGAGGCACTAAGAGCCAAAGGAGCTGCCCTGAAGCAATTTGGAGCACCTTATGAATATTTTTTTAAGCACTTTAGCAAAAGTTATTTAGTGGAAGCACATCAGATGAACGTTTACTTTTGGACTTACAGCAGTATCAAATAGACAAAAAGGAAAAGGTCTGATATCGCCCTCAAACCATCTCCACCCCAATATATGCAACAAAATACAAGAAATCGCCCCTGGACTTTAAATGAGGTGAATGCAGTTAGCCAACAATTGAAAGGGTAAATGCAGTCTCAAAATGTATTAAAATTGTCATGCAAACATAGACAACATTAATCATAGCCAAGCCACTGAAATGGTACAGTAAAAAAAGTAATTACACGTATCCTGGTGTAAAATGCAAAGAACACAGGCATGAAAGGTACCCAACGTGTTTTGCAATACCATGCTTGCTTCATCAGGGGTAGATGCGTGTGTAGATCTGTCTGGGGTACGATGAACCAAATGAGTATTGCCAAAATGCATGTCCCTATACTCACCAAAGGCCTTATCGGACTACCAAATGCTGAATACCCAGAGGTGGCAGCGAGGAGCGTCCCGCTCGGGAGCTGAGGCAGAGGAAAAACCAACCCAACAAAACACAAACTGGGTAGACATGGCCAGGATGGGGGTGTGTGTCACCAAAGATCTCCCAATATCCATTAATAATGTCAACTGAAACATAAATGCATGTGTATCAATAAATGCCTTACATAGCAGTAAAGTAGTATATAAGTATGTAGATGCATATACAATCTGGTTCAATAATGGTATGGGCTTAGAATCATAGGGGACAATAAAAAAAAAAAAGTGTAAATAAAAAATATGACAGTGAGCAGGTTCTCTGTACCTGCTTTTCTCAGCCTGGGAAAATGCACACTCCTGATGGACTTATGTGGCTTGAAACATAACGTTAGCTGAGTACCCCATTAGGTCCTCCATAACCATTTACCCGCAAAGCATACTGGGCGTTTCTTATTTGAACATATAGAGAGTAGGTGGCCTTCCGTTCATTGAACCCCCCATAGGTTATCAACTAAAGCATTATTATTTGTTCATACTGTTTTTATAGCAAACATTTTTCTGCGTCCACCTGGCCAGTTGTTCTTACTTCTGACCAGATGGACCTACTGGAACTTGTGTATTCCTGCGTTTTGCAGGCCTTGAAAAACATACATGTCATGTCTGCCAACTTTATTGCGTGTTATACTAACCTGCTCTTTTCTCTCTTCTCACTCTCACTTCCCCCTTCCCTACCCCCTCTCTGGCTCCGTGTGGGTTCTTGTCGACTGCCCGAACTTCCTCTGGCTGTCAACCACCTCTCCAAATTAGAGCTTTATCTCCCCGGCGACTGGACCAGGTAAGTACTTTCATTTTTTGCACATACCCATCACCATGGCTAAGGTAATGTCACTAAATGTACACGGGCTGAATTCGAATAGGAAGAGACAATTGGCACTTACAGAGTTCAGGCAATCTGAAGCGGACATAATTATGGTCCAGGAGACCCACTTTAATAGGGGAGATTCTTTTGCGTTCGCCTCCAAACAGTACCCACAAATTTACCAGGCGTTTAACTCACGTAAAAAGGCGGGAGTGGCTGTCCTTTTCAGGCGGGGATCACCATTCCAATGTTCAGAGTCATATATAGACCCGAAGGGACACTTTATTATTCTCCGAGGTCTGTGGCAGACTCAAAAAATCACTCCTAATGAACCCCTAATGAATATTTGATAGTCGGGGGGGGGGGGGGGGGGGACTTTAATCTATCCCACGCCTCAATATACGACTGCCATACAGTGAACCCCAAACACACTCAAACCAGGGTCTCCAGAGATTCTAAACTTTTAAGGCAACTAACCAGACGTCATGCTCTGTCTGACTCATGGCAGGCTCTTCACCCAAGAGAGAGACCATATACATTCTACTCAGCACCGCATCCCACCTACACCTGTATCGACTACCTATTTGTCTACAATGCAACGCTTCGAGAAGTTGATGAAGTGCAGATTCTCCCGTTCTCCTGGTCAGACCACGCCCCTGTCCTCATCACACTGGATCCTCCCACCCGCAAGCCATGCCATTGGCAGCTAAACACTTTTCTTCTGCAGCACCTACCCTCTAGAGTAGAGTTAGACACAACATTAAAACATTATTTCCTTGAAAATAACACCCCCGCGATAACTCCCTCCATCCTTTGGGAGGCCCACAAAGCAGTCCTCCGAGGCCGGTGCCTATCCCTTTCATCAGCAATGAAGAAAGGCATAATAGCCGCCAAGCAGAGGGCTGAGGAGGAGTTGAGGTCACTAGAACAGACGCTACAGACCTCCCCATTATCTCTCCTTAAAATTTTTTTATTTGTCTCCGCGTGGCGCTTAAAGACCTTGCCATTGGTCGGGTGGAAAAGGCTCTGAGGAGGCTAAAACAGCTCTACTATAACAAAGGCAACAAAGTCAACTCCCTTCTGGCCCGCAAACTGGCTGAACGATCACATCTGGTGACACCCCACCAAATCAAGAATGAGAGGGGAGACCTAGTCTACCACCCCCATGACATAGTACTAACCTTTGCAGAATTTTATACTACCTTATATAATAACCCTGAGATCCCCCACAACCCCCCTCTCCTAACTTAACAGATCGCTTGGCCCAATATCTGGAAGACAGCGGGATCCCCCATCTTCAATCCTCAGATATCGCCACCCTTAACATACCTATCTCTGAGGAAGAACTCATCTCTACCATCAAAGCCCTGCACACACGCAAATCATTAAGCCCGGACGGCCTCCCCTACGAGTACTACAAAACTTTTCTCCCTACTTTACTACCACACACGTGTAAACTCTTTAATGCCTTCCTTCTCCAAACGCCCATAGCCTCAGACATGCAGAGATCTTTCCTTACATTAATCCCGAAACCGGACAAAGATCCCACCCTCTGGGCGAACTATAGACAAATAGCGCTCCTGAATTCAGACCTTAAATTTTTTTACAAAACTCTTATCAATGTGACTGAATGCGATATTGCCATCCTTGGTCCATAAAGACCAGGTGGGCTTTGTCCCCCTCTGCCAGCCTGGCGATAACCCTAGACGGGTCATAGACCTGATAGACGTGGCGAATAGGGAAGGTCAGACATCCTTAATCTTAGGTCTGGACGTGGAAAAAGCCTTTGACCGCCTGGAGTGGCCCCTTCCTGTTTGCCACGCTGAAACACATGGGGTTCCAGGGACCCTTTCTGCAAGCGATCCAACATCTGTACACAAACCCCATGTCTCAGGTCAAGACCCCCTTCGCCCTCTCTCCCACCTTCTCAATAGCGAATGGGACCTGCCAGGGATGTCCGTTATCCCCTTTACAATTTGTGCTCTGTGTGGAGTCCCTGGCAGCGTCCATCCGTAGAAATCCGGACATACGAGGTATATCGGTCAGAAGGCAGGAATTCAAACTAGCATTATTCGCAGATGACATTATACTCGCCCTCACCCAGCCCAGAATATCGCTCCCAAATCTGCATGCTGAATTAGATAAGTACAAAGCCCTCTCTGGCTACAAAATGAATGCGTCCAAATCGGAGGCACTCCCAATTAATACACCAAACACGGAAATTTAACACTTACAACAATGCTTCCCATAACACTGGAAAGCCACAGCCCTCAAATATTTAGGAGTCCAAATTACAACTTCTTATTCCTCCCTATTCCAAGCTAATTTTCCCCCTCTCCTTCGCCATGTAAGAGACCTACTACAGAAATCGAAGATGCACCACATCTCCCTTTTGGGTAGAGTAGCAACAGTGAAGATGACCATACTCCCCAAACTTTTATATCTGTTCCAGATACTACCAATCTCAGTTCCTTGTAAGCTACTGCAGAAACTTCAGGCTGATCTGATGTACTTTGTCTGGAACTACAAGAAACATAGGATACCCCGCTCGGTGATGGTGGCCTCTCGTCAGGACGGGGGACTGCCATTTCCAGACCTGGTGAAATATTACCAAGTGACCCAACTGCGAGCGATCACCTCCTGGTTCCCCCAAAAAGCATATAATAAATGGACAGAAATAGAAAAGATTTAGATAGCGCCCACACACCCAAATAGTCTACTTTTGGGGGATAAGGCGAAGGTAGACTCAGAAAGACTCCTGGGGTCAATGACCCTGCTCAAAATCACTCTGGCATACGCTGTTGTGGAAGCATAAACTCGGCTCGGAAAAGTCACCCCTAACCTAATTTCTATATAATCCTGAACTGCCTGCTGGTCTCGCACGTCAGATGTCTCTTCCTTGGGCAACACGGGACCTCTTTCACTTCGGTCATTTGATTGACCATAGATCCCACAAGCTGCTATCCTTCACCCAACTTCAAACGAAATATGACTTACCTCACCAGGTTTTCTATGGCTATCTGCAAATAAGGCACTATGCCCAATCCATAACTTCAGATCTTCAATTCTCGGTGCCGTCCCCCTTCGAGAGCATTATATTGGAGGGATCGGCACGCCGAGGCCTGATATCTGATATCTACAGGCTGCTCAATTCCTACTCTATTGCCACTCAGGGCAAACACGCTTATATGCTCCGTTGCTGGGAGAGGAGATCTCGGAAGCAACGTGGCAGAAGATTTGGTCTCAGGCAGCCAAAAGCTCATATTGTACTTTATACAAAGAAAACGCATACATAATATTATACTTCTGGTACCTGACGCCAAGTGTACTCCATGCTATATATCCCTCCAGTTCAGACAGATGCTGGCGTTGCCAGGGAGACAAGGGCACCCTGCTTCATGTTCATTGGAGCTGCCCTAAAATTGTTCCGTTTTGGACAGAAACCCAGCTCCTGCTGTCCCGCCTCCAAGGGGTTCCGATCCCTCTGTCCCCGAAATTTTTCCTACTGGGAGTATCGCCTCTACAGATTTCTAAACCTTCCAAAAAACTGTTAAGACACATACTTACAGCCGCTAGATGCCTAATTGCCCTCCACTGGAAGAGACAATCCCCCATCCCAGGAGGACCTATATGCTAGAATAAAAGATGTAGAAAACATGGAAAAAAATTATGGCCAGACTACAGGACAGGTTGGAGGCGCATAACATGGTCTGGGAGGAATAGCATCGTCATGAGGACCCGCTGAGAGATGGACCCCTGCTCCCATCCCTTACCCCCCTCCTTTTTTTTTATTTTATTTTTTACTGTATATCATTTCAGTGGCTTGGCCACGATTCATGTTGTTGTCTGTTTGCATGACAATTTTAATCCATTTTGAGACTGCATTTACCCTGTCAATTGCTGGCTAACCGCATTAACCTAATTTTAAAGTCCCCGGGGGATAACTTTTATTTTGTTACAACAGTAGCACTTTTATATTGGTTCACTATAGTCACTGTACATATGTTTATATGATCTGTAGAAGTTTATTTCATTGATGTAAATGGATTAGCAATATTCAAGGACAGCACTGTGGGTACCATAGAAGTATTTATAGCATGTGACTTATGCATAGACACTCGAACAGCGGCAGTCTGGGTATAAAATTGGTGATTTTAAGTGATAGCGCTGTGTAACAGATATTTATATATATTTTTTTTTTTCTGCAAATGCCTAGTGTCAATTCTTTGAAACACCAACCTGAAAAAAAATTGTAAAGTAGTCCTAAAACCTAATCAGAGTTGGTACATTAGAAAGCCAATAGATCCAGGGGAACTAGTATTGTATGAAGAAGAGTTTAACAGTACATAGTTACATACATACATTTTCACTGCAGGTTTCTCCTAATATTTGAAAACCACATTGTAAAGTCAGAAGTTGGTGGACAGCACAGTTATGCAGCCTGGGCTATGCTGCATGTATCAATTTTCTCTATGATGTGCTATGCCCATCTCCTGGTTACATACACTTTTCAGCCCAGCATTTTCTTTTTAAACGGAAATGGAAGGTAAGCCATGTTTATTAAGCCATTTTTTTCTTTGGTGGTAGCACAATTCTATCACAATGTTGGAGCCTGCACTGAAACTGCCATCTGTGTGTCTAATTGAAATGTGAAAATATATCTTCCAGGACGGCACGTGAGAGAGTGGCTCCACCCACCTAAAACAGGAAACGCATAATCCACAATCTAATAAAAAGCAGTCACCCAGTTTCCTCAGTATTTGTGTTTCCTCTGGCCTAGCAGGAACAGCTAAATAGTTTGTTCGTTTTTTTTACTCAGGCCTTTGTGCTAGTTGCAGGGGCCTCCCTGTATATGCTTCCCCATGATTCCAGGACGGTGGCTTGGAGGGGTCGCATATCTAGGCTACTTTTGTTAGTATCCTAGGTGTGGGACGTTCACTCCCCATAACCTTGATTTTCCCCAAGGTTCCTTCTCTGCTGTTGGAGAAGCAGCTATCCCCGTGGGCACCAAGGCTCTAGTGGAGCCCTCCCTTACTCACATTTGGTCAAGCTCCATGTTCTTGGTTGCTGCCTGAGCTCCTGATGTTTGCTGCTGTAATGGAAATTTGTAAGTTTTGTATATAATTGTATTCTATTTTATATGTATTGCACAATGCCCTCGCTGTGCACACGGCACTAATAATGTTTTCAGTACATGTTTTGCATTCTTTCAAGTCCTGATTACAATTAGCCTGCCTATGTAACGCCCCTTGTTACCATAAACGTACAATTGTAATATTAATGTGATAACTACGTAATCATGTGTATAAAAACCTTCAAATGCGTCATAATAAAGAACAGTTATTTGGAAAGATGCTGAGCGTATCAATCACCACTAATCAATATGAGGATAGGAGTTGCCTATCTATAGAATATCTATTTCACTGCTGATATGATATGGATGGATCATGGCCACTGGCTTCCCCAAATTCTTTGGAGATAGAACTGCATGGCTGGAGCAGGCCACACCCCATGGATCAGTGAGGCTGAAGTTTAGGCTTCCTAAGTCCCTGATTACTTCCAGATGGAAGAGGCACATGTCTGCTGAGGCAGGTAAGCTATTGTGTGTAGGCCAGGACAGAATGCAGCCTGCTATACTACAGGTCCCCCTGAATGGATAGCAATATGGTGGGTTTGTGAGTATACCCTGGTGCCATTATCCACAGACACCAGAGAGGGAGCACAAACAGGTCAGGGATAGAGCAGTGGGCGGACCTGGATCTTCCCAGGACTATTACAGCAGACTTCATCTGGTTAGCAAAGCTACACTATGCAGTCTGATTCCGCCATGACACCTGCTATGAATCTGGCAGATGGCTCCAAGGTAGGTTGTTTTAAGGTTTTTTTTTTTCTATAACTCTCCTTCCTACCATACCCATACTGTAGGGAGGCACAGTGTGGGGTTACCCCTAGGAGGATGTCCTCTCTTTGGGTATTGGTTGCTATGGGTGTTTGTGTGCCTCCTACAAACACATGGTGAATTTGCTTTGTGTTCTGTCCACCATTAGTGGTAATTTTGGAGCTTGTCAATCTGCAGAGCAGAGTGCTGGCAAAAATCAGAGAGCAACAAAAGCTGCAACCTGTCAACTCCTTCCTACATACACTTGTGCATGTGCAGGGCTACTGGGGTCGGCTTACTCCATGTTTACCATCAATTACACTTTCTCCTTTTTTTCCAGCAAGGGGAAATGATGGATTTAATCAGGACTTGCATTTGGATACTAATCCACATGTACTCTGTACTTGCATTTGGGTACTAATCCACATCTAGGCTGAACTAGAAACATTAAAGGTGTGTCCTACAACATTTAAATTTCATGCTCCTGGGCTTAAAGTGGTTGTAAACCCTTACAGGCCACTTTAACCTACAGGTAAGCCTAGATTAAGGCTTGCCTGTAGATGCAAGAAATATCTCCTTAACCTACACAGTTAAGGAAATATTTTCCAAAAAAGGCCGCAGGCACACTGAGCATGCCGTCATGGCTCCCACGTGCATGCACTGGAGTGACGTCTTCGCTACTCCGGCCAGTCACAGCTTGGGGGAGATATGGTGGCAATGGAGGAGGTGAACGAGGGTTGCTGCAGGGGGCTTCGATATCAGGTAAGTAATTCATAATGAGCTAGTATGCTATGCATACTAGCTCATTATGCCTTTGTCCTGCAGGGGTTTATTTTTTTATGATTGCTTGTTAATGCCTGTAAGTGTTGGCCTTCTGATTGTTCTCTTCGAAAGGTGGCAGCGGCTTTCATTTATCACATTATTTGGACTTATGAGCTGGGAGGCTTTGTCTGTCTCCCACCTTACTGTGTGCTATGTAAAGCAATTTAGGTGTACTGCAATCACTGTGTATATACATTGATTAAATATGTAGTATATTAAGGAGACTCATATTTTGCTTCTGTCTTAAATATTTGATTATGTCTAGGAGCTGAAGCTGTACTCATTAGGGGTTCCCAGTATCTGCTATGCACTCCAGTGGTGTGCTTAGGTCTAGACTTCTATCGCCTGGAGCTCCCTGGGTTCCGCCTAATGATAGATGTATCAGTAGCCAGAGACTAGGCTATTATATGTATATGAATTGTTGGCTTTGTGGCATAGGCAGCAGTTGCATATGTATGCTGTTGGATATTAAATACACTGTGCATCTGACCTCATGCTTCAACTGTATGTTATGTCTCCTATGTATTTAAATACTCAACATCGGAGCTTATGCTTGTGTTATTTGGTTTATATTCTTTTAGTGCCATTGTGGATCATGCTTCATGTGTGATTCAATTTCTTGTATTAAGTTTAATGGTCTGCTTGGAGTATAGCCCTAATTTTATATATGTGGACTTATGAATTTGAGAGGTTTTTACCTGTTCTTTACATTATCATGTGCAATCTGCTATATGTTGTTCTTGATGCATTGATGTACATTGACAACAGGGATGTAAATGGTTTAGTGATAAACTTTATGCAGTGTCTTAGTACATGCATATATACATACATGTTCAACCACCTATTTACATTGTGTATGTGGAGAAATATAGCTGTACATATTTAATGTTGCGTTGTTGCAGAAGGTTCTGCAAGATTTGTTGTTTCTAAACCGCAATACTGGTCTTGTGTATTCTATGGGGTCCTTTTCATTTTATGTTTTATGTACATAACTTTGGAGGGCCTTTGCATATGTACTTGAAAGGCCCATGGAGTTTGCTGCTGAGCTTTCATTCATCAGAGGATCAAATCCTTTACGTTCAACACCCATTACCAGATACTCTCCCCCTGCCTGAATCTGCTAAAGGGTATTATGGTTTCAGTCATCTACCATTGAGGTGAACGAAGTAGAAAATCTTTTTTTTTTCCCCAAGCATATAACTTGTAAAGTAACTTAGGAGGTTTCCTCTTCTTCTTATATTGTTGTATTTTTGATGTTGTTCCTCCGGTGGCGGTCTTTACATTGTAGTTTAATATGTGAAGCTATATTGATTGCAACACTGGGCCCTTTACATGGGGTTATGTTGCCACTATAATCTTTCCTAGGGTCTATGTTTTTATATAGTATTATATGCTTGTATGTCTGGTGGTGTAAAGGGGGTAACGGGCCATTTTGCTGCAGATGCAGGCTGCTGATTCATTTGATGCATACCTTGCAGTACATTATATGCAGGGTAATGGATAGGAAAATGGCCTGTATAGGGGTATTATGTTTTGCTCTCACTCTAACCCATATACCTGACTGGGTATGTTTAAGTTCAGTACTACAGTATATGTTAAAATAACATCAGTATGTCTCGTTTACTCAGCCATCCTAACAGAACAGCTATAGTAAGTCAATATGAACGTTCTTTTACTGCTACAGGCTCAGACCTCTGAAGTAACGGTCTGCATAACTTTACATGCACTAGTATATATGCTATATGGTACTGGAGTGGAGTCAAAGTTCAAACAATGGGCAAGCTCCTGTCATTCGTAAAATAGTCAGGTTCATTAATTACCCAGTTCCTTTCCAAACACTGATATAGCTGCTGTGCCAGCATTCAGAGAGGAGAAAGGTCATAGGTATGGGCATATGCATTTTGGGTATGTATGGAATTGGGACAGAAATCACCTAGAAAATACAAAGGCCTATTGTCTAGATGTTCTTCAATATCTCTTGTATGAAGATTATTATGTAGGGTGTGAGTTATTGTATCTGAGTGTCCTTGCATATTGCTCATATTCCGTTTAGGCACGTACCTAGTTTTTGTGATGTATGTTTTTCCTACCTTCCTCATTACTGCCTGTAGTGATCCAGCAATCCCTATGGTGGGGAAAAGGCAAGGTTTTTCTTTACAGCCCTCGATGGCCAAAATACTCTTGGTGGTGCCATGCTACACAGACAGCGCAAGTCTCATAGGATACTCTTAGTCAAAAATGATCTAATGCTCTAGGGCTCAATCCTACTCTCTGAGGCCACTGCATGGCTTAGTGACTGACTATTCAGCATGTCTTTCTTTTATACACGGTTGGACAAGGACAATTATTTTTGGGATAGTTGGCCTTCACAAAATCCCTCTATACACTTATCCCAGACCGGTTACTTGTTATAATAGATCTGAGGTTCTGAATGCCTAGGCATTGGGCTTATTTCTAAACCCTTCCTAAGAGAGGAAACAAAGCCATAGTATTTTTATCTTAAGCAATCCAAATGATGGGGGAAAAAAAGTAGTCTCTTGGTATTATTCACAGGACCCAAGTCATTTGCTCGGGTGTCTAAGTACACTGTAGGCAGGTGGATCACGTTCACCTTTTCAGGGCACACTGTACATAATTTTAAAAGTCGAACTGCCCAGTGGATTTGGATCATTTGTTAGTTCTTTGACCTTGGTGTGGATAGAGAATTGGTAGTTTTGCCTCAACAGATCTACAAATTCACACCTGGTCTAATTTTCATATGGTGTTTTGACACATCCAGATTGCTCACCTGTCCTTTCAGGACTTAGCCATGTAATATAGTTCCTGGAAGCAGTAGCTCACCCTAATAGGTTATTTCTATAATGTCCTCTCACTTGCTGTCCTGGAAGATTAAATCGGAAAAAAATAGAGCTGGTACCTCCATTCCCATTGATCTTCCAGTACAGCATGGAATCCCGCCCTATATTCTGTGTTGTATTGGGTTATTATGGTATTATGTTATACCATAAGTTGCCTTTGGTTCTTCCTTACTACTGAGGACACTGGGTGACCGTGCTCCTTTTTATTTGATTGTGGCTGATGTGTTTCCTGTTTTGTGTGGGTGGAGCCACTCTCACATGCTGTCCTGGAAGAATAATGGAAATGGAGTTACCAGGTAACTAACTACTATTTTTTTTATTTTTATTTTTTACTTTCATTAAAAACGTTTTATTGTGAGTTTTTTAAATATATTTTTTTTTTTTTTTTTTTTTTTACATAGCCCTGTAATCACATTTTTTTCCTGGATAGATTAGGAAAGGGATAAAACTTCTTCTTCTTCTTCTTCTTTTTTTTTTTTTTCTTTTATCCTTTATGTGGATTTCTGTTATATTTCTTCCCTAGAGACATAACTGGAAGTGAAAGGAAATATCGTCCTAGTCATCAGTGAAACAGTTGTTCCTTTGGAAGATTTTGAAATTCCAGTAACTTTGTCTAGCTGACCATAGGGCAGACAGAGGGGAGTTAACAGCAGGAACACACCTTGCAATTTAAAAAGAAAAAAAAAACGGATGGGGATTCTAACTTGTGTACGCTACTCGATCGGAAATTTTTTTTTTTTTACTTTGCCAATGTGTGGACAGGGGGGAGAAAATTATTGGAAAGCTAAGCACGTTCAAGTGTATACACTGTTGCTGCAGAAAAAGTAAATCACAGACCAAGTAAAAAACAAATAAAAAAATATATAATTTAAATATATAAAAATTTTATTTTGTATGCAAACTAAATAGTATTCATATAGCATTTAAAGAGACAATTGGTAAACACAATACGTTGTTAAAAGCATACGAGAATTGTGTCCCACCTTTCAATAAAATAAATACACATTTAATGAAATAATCAAAATTATAATGTAATCAAAATAAACATAGAAACAGACGTTTATTTGTCTCGACAACACGGATCCTTTACAATTAACGCTACATCATTATGCTATTGTATCCCACAGACTATGGCTGATCCTCTATTCCAGCACCGATCAACATCTTTCCTCCAGTTATACAGAGCTATACACTGCACAGGACAATAATCTCATTAACAGAAGACAAATTTGGTCCATTATTACAATAAGTGTACACAAAATTATATTGTTTTGATATGAATCTACAAAGATTTTTTTTCCCTTAAATACAAATTTGTGCATGCAATTGTCAATCAACAAATGCTTGTCTGCAGCAGTATTTACAAAAAAAAAAAATAGTCAAAGTAGAACATCCAGTTGTTGTTTCATTTCTTTTTTTTTTTCCTATGTATTTTGAAGGGCGAGGATAACACCTTACTAACATCTTGTCCTTCTGGGGTCTTCTAGCTTAGACAGGGGCTTCTCACTTTTATCCCAGTTATGTTTGCTTCTGATCAGGGACCCTTACCCCCACATCTTCTACCTGTAGCAGTAGGAAAACCCAAATCTTTAGTTCAGCAAGATGAGGCTACTTGCACCTGGCTGTGCTCTGCCCCTCTTCTCAGGCTTTCCTCATGTCTGCTTATACAAGCTGTGTATGCAGTAGTTCTCGATACTGTCCTTTTGGGCTTTGGCTCTCACCCATTTAGAAACAAGGTGACAAGAAGGAGTAGATCAGAATCTAGCCATATGTACTAGATTGCTGTTATGTTCAGATAAGGTAGTGTATCTCCATTTATAGATCCAAGCCAGGAAAAGTAGTAGGTTCTAGTGCCTTGTAAAGGCAATGCGTAAAAGCAGATCACAGATTATTTAAAACCGATGACATCCCTGTTTTGCATATGGTATGTTTCACAGTGTGTGGTTTCCCAAAGATCAGACTCTTTCAAGGAAGCAATTGTACCCTCCAACATACACATGTTGAAAAATTCCTATAGGTTGGCCATAAATAAAAGATCGGATTATCTGTAAAAGGACAATTGTCCCTTTTGATGATCCTCCCTATACAAAATATTAACATACAGTGCCTATAAGGTAGTAATCTAGAGTGGAGAGTTACTTTTATGTATCTGTGCATTTTCAGCAGATTCCATTCATGAGGTGATTGTCTTATGAGTATAACAGTTTTTACTATGTTAAGCTAACCATAGATGGAGCAGTTTTCTTTCCTGCAACCACGAGTTGCAGGAAAGAAAATTCCTCTATTTTCTCCCCATCAACACAGTCAGTGTTGATGGGGAAAATCCCTCCCACAGAGCCATTGTTTTCTCCGGGCAGCGAGAGTCGTCCCCACTGGAAGAACACAGTGACTATAATAGCTGCTAGCAATAGGCTCATGTAAAATCCAAGAGGCTGGTTGTACCCGCGTTTAATTGATAGCTCAAATTGTGTACAATCAGCCTGCCCGTACATGGTTCCAGTGTCAGCTGGTCCCTGCCTAACTGTTGTAATAAAATCTTGGCCTTTTGGGGGCAGTGGGTGTTGACTGCATAAAAATCTTAGTATGGCCACCTCTACATAGGAAGCAGTCTTATGAATGACTTTGGATAAAGAGATTAAAGCAGAGTTCCACACAAAAGTGGAACTTTCGCTCATTTGTCTCCTCTCCCCCTCTGGTACTATAATTGGCACCTTTTGGGGGGGGGGGGGGAGAGAGGGGGGACAGGATACCTGTCTTTCACAGGTATCTTGTTCCCACTTCTGGGAGTCCGGGCTGTGGCCCATAACCTCATCAATGGGCTCCCTCCTCTACCTGTCGCCGGGCCAGTAGTAGAGAGGAGCGGGGCCTCGCGCATGTGCAGTAGGGTTCCCGGCGTGAAGCCGTAAGGCTACATTGCTGGGTACCCTTACCCGCAATGGCGTCGGCAGCACCCGAAACATCAGCTGCAGTGCTGACATCGCTGGACTCCAGGACAGGCAAGTGTCTTATTGTTAAAAGCCAGTAGCTGCTGGCTTTTAATTTTTTGGTGGGCGAAACACTGCTTTAAGTTCTGTGGCATACATTCATTTTCACTGCTGACTTATCTATACAACATTTTGTGTACCCCTCATCAGAGAAAAGATGAGGCAGCCATTTTTATGCAATTCATTAATCTATGCATTCTATAATCACTCTGAATCCACTATGAAGTCAATAGTTATAAGAGGAATCGTGGTGGAACCAACAATGACTTCCTTATTAGTGTAAGGCGGCAAAAAGATTATTTTGTAGGACTGTATAATATAAAGGACAGTGTCATTATTTGTATAGCTTTGGCATCAAAAATATATTTTGATTATCTTTTCTAAAGCTGTCAGCTGGGTGATGGCAAAAAATGAAATATTTCATAGTTAATTTAAATTGCATTATTGATGAAGTACTTCATGTGGAATAGCATTATTGGTTCCATCCCTCACTAAACAAGTGCTTTAATTATGGACTGTGCCCCCATAGAAATTATGCTTTTAGTTTCTTTTCAAGGGTAAATCTAGGGTTTCAAGGGTAAGTTCAACTTCTATTTAACTGAAGCAATTTAAATTACGGAAAAAAAAAAAAGCCATAAAAGTGTATTAAAAGCTATAAAATGTTGTGTTCTTAATAACTAGCATAAGAATAGATTTAAATCATTTCAGTTCTAAAAAAAAGTGCTAGACTAAAAATTACTTGCACTGGAGTTTGTACATATTGGCTAGAATCAATAATTCTTTTCTAGAGAACAATAATAGTCAGTCAGAACTTTCCAGGCCTTGGGGGCCATAAAGCCATCCGGAGGGTTTTCGCCTTCGCGTGCCAGTTTTCTCATCCGAGTTCCAGAGATGAAGTCAAATTCACTGTGCCTGGAAATGATTAGAGAGATCATTAAAGAAGGAAATTGATTAAACTCAAGGTAAAGGCGCTAAGTTCACTTTGGAAAAAAAAAGAAATCGCATTTAATTTTTTTACAAGAGCCTGCAAATGCTTCCTCCACCTCTCTGGTACCCCTGTACAATCTGTCAGTTTGAGAGCTGGAGGAAGATTCAGTGGACTACAAGTACACTCATTACCAAATGTGTAGTCTGTTTAGAAGTACAATTCCACCTGCTATGGTGGAAGATGGAACTTGTAGTTTATTCATTCACAGACCCTAGTGAACGAATGACGTGGCTGTGCTTACCCATACAGCCGTGTCACACATTCATTCACAGGAATCTGGACGAAGAGAGTAAAAGTCCCATCTGCCACTGGGGCAGAGAGCTTGTAGTTTTCAATGGACTGTGAGGGCACTGATGATCGCCCTCATCGTCCATGGACCCTTTTTCCAGCTCTTTAACAGAGAGCCTGTACAGAGGTACGGGCAACAACATTGCAGTAAGTGTCTGTAGGAGCCTGACATTACACTAACTGTGGGTGCAATGCTTTGCAGGCTCCTGTAGAAAAAAAAAAAATAGTAAATGCACTTTTTTTTTCTGCAAAAATGTGCATTTATTTATTCCTAAAAGGTTAACTTAACCTTTAACACTGTTAACAGTGAGATGTAAGCAACAAGTGTCAGAAAAAGGCTTAGGCATGAAGGGATTAAATTAAAAGTTAAAAATTTTTTTTGCTAGAAAATCAAATTTTTTCTCTTTTTTTTTTTTGTTTGTTTTAACAGAGACCCTAGAGAATAAAATAGCGATTGTTCAAATATTTTATTCCTGCTGCTTAGCCACATCGGTTGTTATCACAAGAAAGCCAACCGCCAGCTCTAGAAAAAAAAAAAACCGTACTGGGGTGTCCCCTACAACTGCAGGCATCATCGCAGTACAACCCCTCCAAGCCGAAGACCGCATATTTGCGTTAGGTTGGCGGGAAGGGGTTAAAGTGATACTAAAGTTTTTTTTTTGTTGGTTATTTTTAACAAAAAAATAAATAAATCAGGTTATACTTTGCACAAAGCCGCCCAGATCCACCTCTTTGGTGCTTCTGGCCCCTCCCTCCCATTAGGTGCCCCCACAGCAAGCAGCTTGCTACTGGGGCACCCGAGCCAAGCTGTAGCTCCCTATGTCCATTCAGACACTAAGCTGTGCACCCCCCCCCCCCCCATTGGCTCCTGCTGCTGTCAAAGTCAGTGAGCCAATGGTGCTTCACTTCTGTGTCAGCCAATGGGGAGAGAGAGTCCCGTGCAACATTGCTGGATTACGATGGGCTCAGGTAAGTACTAGGGGGGCTGCTGCTCACAGAAGGCTTTTTATATGTATAGAATGCATTAAGATAACAAAAACATTCTGCCTTTACACTAACTTTATGCTGAGTGTGGAGAGATGAGGGTTCTCACTCCCTACAGCTGGTGCCTACTCCATCACCTGGTGATTGTAATCACATGCCAACAACACAGTTCACTTTATTATTATAAACGTATTGTTTTGTGCATATTTTTTTTTTTGTAGCATTTCCATGTGTGTCATTTTATTCCAAAACTCATTGAATTGTATACAAATACAATGCAGAGAATAACATTAAATTTCATTTTTTTTTTTTTGTATGTTTTGAACATATTTAAGAAAAATAACAGTCTAGGAATACAGGCATATTTACATACAGACATATTCTATCCTCCTGTAGTATTCCTCTCATATCATAAGTCAAATTATTTTATAGGGCATGACATCATATCTATTTGTGAACGTCCTTTGGAGATATAGTTAGTGGTCATTTTTTAACCGTATCCACATGGTATTGAGCGATTGTCAATTCTTCGGGACTCTTCTAGTAAAGCCAGGCAGACCATGTGGTAATGAAGTTGTCATGTGTGCCTTTTTCTCAGAGCATTCATTTCATCTGATAGATGGTGTCCATTTCGAGTACTAATTCCAGTTTTGGGGCTGGGCATCTTTTTTGACAGCTCCTGGTGATAACTGTACTGGCCACAGTCAGAAAGTGGCATAATATGCCTTTTTTGATTAGTTATGTTCCCAGAATCTTAGATAATCGTGTAATGCAGAGGCAGTTAAAGCGGGAGTCCGCCGGGACTCCGCGTTTTTTTTTTTTTTTTTAAAAGCCAGCAGCTACAAATACTGCAGCTGCTGACTTTTAAAATAGTGACACTTACCTGTCCAGCGCGCCCGCGATGTCGGCACCCGAAGCCGATCGCTAGGTCGTCTGTCGGGTCCTGCCGCCGCCATCTTGGGTATGGGAATCAGGAAATGGAGCCTTTCGGCTTCATTTCCCGGTTCCCTACTGCGCATGCGCGAGCCGCGCGGCGCAATCCGGACGGTCCCCGCTGCCTCTGGGAACTGTGTGTTTCCCAGCAGGCAGCGGGGCACTTGCGCAAAGGGGCGGGCAGTTGCGGAAAGGGGCGTAATCTACGCCCCTTTCCGCAGACAGCTATCCCGGAAGTGGGTGCAGTTACCTGGATTATCCAGGTAACTGCACCCCCCTCCCCCCTGAAAGGTGCCAATTGTGGCGCCGGAGGGGGGGGGGGGGGGGATTCCGATGAGCGGAGGTCCATTTTAGGGTGGACCTCCGCTTTAAACTGGGAGTAGTCATTTTTATTTTTTTTTGAACTTCTACAATAAGGCTTACCTGTAGGTAGCGTGAATATCTCCTAAACTTGGGGTGTTTAGGAGATATTCACACTGGATGAAGCCGGTGATGTCACCAGCTCATGTCCTCTGAAGGGACGGCATACCGCGCCACCATCAATGCCCCGGCCACTCATACAGCCAGAGCCTGCAAACCTGGATGGAAGCACTGTCAATGGTAACAGCGCAACGCTGGAGGGCTTAGTTCTAAGGTAAGTATTTCATAATGTGCTAGCACGCTATGCATATTAACACAATATGTCCTTGCCTTGCAGGGTTATTTTATTTAAATTCTGCAGTTTACTACCACTTTTAGTGAAATTTAAATAGTGAAGGTAATAGTTTGTTTGGAGCAAGTTGGTTAAATAGCAGATGCAGTGACTTTGAGCATTGTACAAACTGTATGTAGCCTCAGCTACATACAATATATAGTGCTATATTCTGGCAGTGAGATGAGAACTACCCGTCCCCCTTCTGTAACAAAATCAAGTGGGACTGAGTGCTGCTCAGCCATTCACAGGAATATAAAGCTCCCAACACAGACCACACGTGTTTCTGGAGGAGTTAGTCTTACTAAAGAGTTTTCAGTTTGGCCAGTGATTATAGAGCCCACGTTGAGTGCCGTGTCACACTGGCGATCTTATAGCCGGTAAGACTCTTCAACAGCAGAATCTCTTTGAAGGACACAGTGGGGAGTGAAAACACTCACTGCTTGCATGGGTCACTTTCATGGCAGTGGATTTTAGCAATGAGGGAGCGACATATATCCTCCCTGCATCTCTAGAACAATGGAGGGAGGATATATGTCACTGCCAAATGTTCACTAGTGGCAGGATCGCTAATGTGACCTTAAGGCTGAACCTGTGAGCAGCAGTTAATGGTGTACAAACAGGGTTCCACTTAACCTGTCAGCACAGATATATTGGGCTGACATTGTGGACACAAAATCCTATCACGTCATTCTAAACCACACTTAACTGCCTTGCAAGATGCTGACCTGGAACAAGCATGCATGACTGAAGTTCATATACTGGCTACATGCTTGTTTCGGATCAGTGACTCCATACATAATGAAAACAAGACAGCCTTTGAGCAGTATAACTCATTTTTGAAAGAAATATGCCCGATTCTTATTTCTTACTTTTCTTTATCATAAAATGCCATGCTTTTGGTCTTGGTGTTGTAGGCTGCCACTCTAAAGGGAATGATTTCCACAGAGGTCAAACCTGGAGCCATGCTGAGCACTTTTCCTCCATGTGTTGGCTCATACAGGTCCACTTTAGTCTCAGGATGTGGCATGCCAGCTGGGTCTCTCCCCACAATGTAAAAGTTGGATCCAGCAATCATGCGAGATCTGCAGTGCCACTGAACCTGTAACAGAGGGCAGATGTAAGAGAGCATGCAAATATAAAGCATACACAAGTAATGTTACAGAACCGAATGCTTGAACTATGCATCAGTCTGAAAACCTGCTGTGACAATTATGAGGGGTTCCTACTTTTCTTTTTTTTTTTTTTTTTTTTTTTTCTATGCATTTCAGAATTGTGGAGTATTCAGCAGGAGATGCTGAAACATCCTGATCTCACCAATGGATGGGAACAAAGACTCCACTGTTGGAGTTCCTAAGACGTATAAGAAACCAGGCGTTGGGTTAGCCCGATGCTTCAAATCATGGACTGTTGAGTATTATAATATCTTTTGTGTGTTTGTACTTCCCTATATACAAATGTGCAACTCTCCAATAACATTAAAATTATGCACCCTATTGATAATGGCAAAGAGCAAGGTGATGCATTTAAAACAGAAACTTTACCTTTGTGACAAATTTTCAGTGGCTCTGAAGTCTAAACATTTTTTACCTAATGCATTTCTTGCATTAAGGTTAAAAATGTTTATGTAGCAGCCCCTTCACCCCCACTTATACTTAAGTGAGTCCTCACTCGATCCAAATGTTGTGCCTGTCTGTAGCGGCTCTACTCACTCACAGGCTTTGCTGCTGTCCAAATCCTGTCATGAGAGGGGTGGGGTTCACATTATGTGTCTACAGACGTAGGCAGCTCAGGAGCGAGCTCGCAGGTGTGCACCCATAGCAGTGGCTTATGGGGGCACACCAAGAAGAGCAGAAGCTAGGAGTGCAAGAGGGGGACCTGAGAAGAAAAGGTTCAGGGCCACTGTGCAATTCAATTTGCACAGTGCAAGTAGGTATAAACTGTGTTTTTTTTTTTCAATTAGAGTTTACAATAATAGTTGACATGATAGAGATCAGACTGCTAGAGAGCTTTACTGGTCTGGGAGCTGTCCATTGTTGGCTGTAGGAGGAGAACGTGGGCACAATTCAGTGCATCGCTTGGCTCCCTTTTTTTTTTCCACTGTATAAACTTTATTTTGAAGTGTACAAATTGTATACTTCAATCATAGCAATGTGCACCTCTACTTTGCCATGCGATTCAGCACAGTGCACTGCAATAATATGCAGTATGTCTGCGTTTTATCACAGCCGCAGGTTCCATTGAACTGACTCAAACTGATTTGTGAATATTAGTAAAATATGTTATGTGGCCTTCATACTGAAAAGTGTGAAGACTGCTGGTCTAAGGTCATCAAGACTGAAGCAGGGCCAGTCCATTGGATGTGAGGCTACCAAAGGAGGGTCCAGCACTGGAGCATAGAGGATTACGTAAGTAAAATTGCTTTTACCATCCCCTACACTAAATAGGCAGTTACGATTTTTCAGGTTTCCAAAAGTTCAGGTTTAGTAACTATGCATATTAAAAAGTAAATGTTTGCACCTCAGTGGGTCCTGCATACAGCATTGGAGATGGAAAAATAGCAACAATGGTTGATTTCGGGTCCAGAACACCTTCTTCCAGCACTGCTGCATGCTGCTTCATGCGCCAGTCCAGTGGAACATCATCATCCTTGGTCCACCCTCCCAGAGGGTGTAAGAGAAGCACAGGGTTCTTATAGCCTCTAGCCAGCAGGTGGCGCTTGGTGTCTTGCATCAGCAATGCATGGCCATTATGAACTGGGTTACGCAGCTGAAAAGCAAACACTGCATCTAGAAAAAAGGAAGGGGGAAAGAAAAATGTAATTTCATCTATTCAATGAGTTCCTGTATATGCAATGAATTATGCAATTCAAAGTAATTATCAGCATGTTGGGTCAAAAGACTATCAGACATTATCAATAAAGTGTAAAATTTGCTACTGATCAAAATCGACATTGCACTGTTCACTAAATAATTTCAATGTCTGCAACCAGCACTGCAAACTTGCCTCAGTGGTACTTGAGGACATGTTGATCAACAGAGTGCCAATGCAGTGTTACAGATTAGTTTATCATTGAACAAACAGAGCTGTAGCACTAAACCCTCCCAGTAAGATTTCCTTGGCGGACAATCCTGCTCCCATCCCTGTGTAAGAAAGGTGATTCCAGGCCATTCTATGCTTGGGCACAATGGACAAGAGTAAATTATATTTGTAATGGCTGTAAAACCAGCTAATCATTAAAACAGATTACACACATTAGTAACTTCAGTTCAACATTTAAATGGCTTGGGCCTTGTGTGCACACTATCCCAGAGTACAGCAAAAGTAAAATGAAAAAAAGTGCCACAAAAGAGCCATAGATTTCAGACATTTCGTGATCATGCTAGTCAACTGGGGCAACCAAGCTGATGCCATGGCTTCAATGACCTGGAAAAGACAAGTGGGTTCCGAACTCGTGATCTACATACCAGTTTCTAAAGTGTTCAATCCATCTGATCAGTGTCCTAGCCAGGGAACTAGTATTAGGATATCAGCACGGACATTTGATGTATCTTCTCTTGTATATTTTTTATTTAAAAAAAAAAAAAAAAGCGCATATTGAAATAAAAAAATAAAAAATCATCAACTACTGTTGTTTTCAATGGTGCAGAACGCTGGTGCTATCATAGTTCGCTACTCACTTGTCTTCATACTTGTTAAGGGTAATGAGTGATATTTGATATTTCTATCCTTGATCCAGCATCAGTGATGACAGCCCCAGAGCATGCACCTTTAAGAACAAGTCAGAAACGGGTACCAAATGTCCATGCTAACAGGTTTCTTCTAAAGTAAACCTCTGCCTTTGCTATGAAGGGAAAAGCAAGAGGTTCAAATTCCCAGAGAGCCAATGCTTGCTCTCCCCCCTGACCGCAGTCTTCTGGAAGTGAGGCCTGTGCAGTGGGCACCTGCCTTTGAAACCGCAAGCGGTTACAGCCGGGTGCACACAGTTGAGATGCTGGGGACAGAAGATGAAGGGAAGGCTTGTGTGAGCATATCGCTGGATCCAGGGACAGGTGCGTGTCTGTTTATTAAAAGTCAGCAGCTACAAAAACAGTAGCAAGTGAATTTTAACAAACACAAAAATTGCTGGAGCTCCTCTAAAGCCATCTCCAACTGGAGCTTAGGCTCGGTTCACACAGGGGGCGATGCGAGGCGACACGACTTGCCGCGCCGCGACCTCAGCGGCGACTTGCAAATGACTTCTGTATAGAAGTCAATGCAAGTCGCCCCGAGGTCGCCCAAAAGTAGTACAGGAACCTTTTTTCTAAGTCGGAGCGACTCGAGTCGCTCCTCTTAGAACGGTTCCGTAGTACAGAACGGGGGAGACTTGTCAGGTCGCGGCACGGCAAGTCGTGTCGCCTCATGTCACCCCCTGTGTGAACCGAGCCTTACACTTGGATAACTGCCTCCTCACCTACATATGACCATTGCTGGGCCAAGCACCAGTGTTGTCGCATGCTCCGCTATACCAAAAATCATTTTGTCAGAAGTAGAGCACAATATGTGACATTTTTACAAAGTGTGTTGTACTAAGCAAACACCACCATGTATCTCAAATGCTGCTCTGAGGACCAGGGCTCCCAATATTGCTTCACCACTACTAGAATAAACAGAATCACCAACACTGCAGCCAGCTGGTGCAATGTCATAAAAACTCTTATTAGAAAATAATAATATCAACAATATCTTGGTTTACCTGCATTCATTTCTTTAGCTTTTTGTCTTAGCTCAAGAGGAGTAAGGCGGTATTGGTCCAAACCATCTTCCCATCGGATTCTTTCTAGAACCTCCAGATCTCCACCAACCAACCAATCGCCACTTTCCATTACTATCTGAAATGTAAAACAAAAACACATTTTAATATATTTTTGTTATAGGCCTACATATGCTTGCACATAACGAAAATACAGTTAACAGCACAAAATATTACAGAGATTGTTATCCATTTCTGGGGTTTCACACCAGAAAGCACGTCTCCTCCTCCCTTCCGAATGCCTCCACAGCAAGCCGTTTCCTATGGGGGCACTCATGTAGGCCCAACCCTAAGTAGGGCTGTGCATAATTACTGACAAACAGTGCGGCTCTGCCTGACCCCTCACTCTCTGCTCATGGGATCTGATTGACAGCAGCAAAAGCCAACCATGGACATTTTCAACCTTAATGCAGAGAATAAATAAAGGTAAAAAACCTTTGGCTTTATTAAAAAAAAAAAAAAAAAAAAAAAACACACACAACAAACATGTTATACCTGCTCTGTGCAGTGGTTTTGCACAGAGTACCCCTGATCCTCCTCTTCCTGGGTCCCCTGCCGGCGCTCCTGGCTCCTCCCCCTTGACCAGTGCACCAGATAGCAAGCTGCTTGCTATGGGGGCACCGGTACATGCCACTCGAGCCCTGCTCTATGCATTTATAAGACATATGGGAGCTGTGGCCCCACCTCTCTCCTCATTGGCTCAGTGGCTGTGATTGACAGCAGTGGGAGCCAGTGGTTCAGTCAATGAGGACAGGGTGTCCCAGGACAACTGACACTCTTGTGCACATCGCTGGATCTAGAGGGGGCTCGGGCGAGTATAAGGGGGGCTGGTGGGGGGGGGAAGCAGAATACAGAAGTTTTTTTTTATCTTCATGTATAAAAAGGTAAATCACCTTGAAGTGCCTACTTTTCAAAAAGGGGTCATTTAGGGGGTATTCGAACTGTCCAAGTATTTTTAATTTGATATGTTTTATAGCAGAAAAGTTCCCCTTTATTTAGAACTAAAAAAAAAAAAAACTAAAAAAAGCTCTTTCAATAAAAAATTATATAAAATGCAATTGTGTACAATGTTGCATGACCAAGTAATTGTCTGTCAAATGATCATAGCACTGAACAATAACCTGGTAATGAAGGGGTGTTATGCATGGATACTCTAGTACAGTGATCAGCTGTTCTTTGTGTGGGAACTGGAGACAAAAGCTGGACGCACATGCACAATGTGACACTTGTGCATTATTACTCAATAAGTGTTACACAATGCTTACACACACACACACACACACACAGTACAACTACTCCTAGATTTGCTGACTTTTATAATTGCCTACATCTGATTTACTGCTGATGCTTTAGAACAATTCCGCATAATGAGATACTCATGCACTCTGCAGTGTAGTGGAGCATCATGGGAAATGTAGTTCCAAAACACCTGGGGTGCCAAGGCTCACCATCACTGCCCTAGTGGTTAGGAAGACTAGAATGTGAAAAGGTATAAACCATGTATTCAGTTTAGACTGGCACAAAACCCAGTGTCCCTCTATAAACTATTATACACTGTGCATGTTTAGGTGCAGAACTACTGTCACCTATATGAATGGACAGCAATATTGATTTTTTTTTTTTTATACATGGTTCACAGTAATTTTCCAATATCTGAAGCCATAACAACAGCTGTTTGTGTGGGAACTGGAGACAAATGCTGGATGCACATGCATGTGACACTTGTGCATTATTACTCAATAGGTGTTACACAATGCTTAAACACACACACAGTACAGCTACTCCTAGATTTGCTGCCTTTTATAATTGCCTACATCTGATTTACTGCTGATGCTTTAGAACATGTCTGCATAATGAGGTACCATTAGTAAGTAAACTTTATCTCTCAATCATACATTCAAATGGAATTTGCAAAGCTGAAAGTCAGCACAGCCAAATTTTTTTGGAATGAGTCTAGCACTAGGCAGCTCTCCTGTATCAGTGAGCCATGGCAATTGCTGGCACATGGGAGCCTATGAGTGGCATTACAGCTCCCAGAAATCCCAGCCTAGCTGAATTGAGGACATGAGTGGAAGGTGGAGATAGAGAACAGCAGGATCAACCAGATTTTTTGCAAAACAAATCTCATAGTGACTGAGTGAGTATGGACATCATGTAATACACCATTTATTGATAGTTTTTATGATGTGGATTTAGTGACACTAACTTTTGATGGTATTAAAAAAAAGAAAAAAAAATGGACTTACTTTGACATGAGGGTGCTTAGTACAAGATGTCCCCCAGACACGGGCACATCTCTCATCTTTTCTGTGTTCAAAGAACTCTGGGTTCCTCAGAATTGCCACTCTCCTTCCTTCATATGACAGGGTCAATGCTTTCAGTCCACTCAGCTTTTCCTTGTCTTCAGCAGATACAGGCAGCACAATTGGAATACTTAGGTTGATTACACCCCCTAAAAAGTACAACCGTTCAGTTAGTGCAAGTATGAGGAGATAAAATGGGAGATTAAATAAGTACTCTGTTCCTCTTTTGAGCTGAAGATTTCGCTTCCTAGCAGCCAAGTTCTCCCTAAAAACAAATGATTTTTTTTCTCTACAGCCCCGAGTGGTGACGGCTTACAGTAGAACTCAAACCATCGCCTTCCTGGGCTGTAAGTAGTATGAAGGCCTACCAGTGATATGCTTACACCATGTTATATGGGTTGTGATGGATGAAGGTGGAATTATCAGGGGCTTGCTTTGATTACTCATAGAACAATTAAACCCAAGTCCATTTCCAGGCAACACGTTAATGATGAAGTTTGATCTGCCTATATTTTGCCTTCCCCATCAACATGGAAATTACATTTTTTTTTTAAAAAAAAACCTTCTCCACTTTCATTACATACCTTATTTTAGAACCAATGACATCATCACAGGGTATTGGCGTTCCCTGAAAACATCACAGCACCCTGCCTACCTCATGAGTCCTACGTCCTGGTACAAGCAGTGGGCTGGCTCTTTGGTGGAGGTATACAGATACCAGTGATAGGTGGATGTCAGTCTGGAGGAATGGCTGTCCCTAGGCAGGTTGCATTTGCATGCAGACCATCCTAGGTAAAGTCCACATGTGATGCTGAGCCTTCATGGCTGAAAAAACTAAGAACTAATATATGAAAGGTGCAGGCCAGGGACAGTAAGGCTGACAAAAAAGGGTCAGTTGATGCTGTAACATCCCCCAGCCAAGAGATGAGGTGGGCTATGTCTCACTTGCTGCATCTTTAATGCACCCTGTATGAAGCTCACAGTGTGCAGAGAACTCAGCCATTTTGATACAGGAGAGAGGAACCTGTGCAATTGTGCAAGGCTGACGGTAAGGCTGGAGTTTGGCTTTAAGCCACAACTAAAACTAAAATCAAACAACTGCACCTAATATACCTTAAAGTGGTTCTAAAGTCAGAAGTTTTTTTGTTTTTTATCTTAAAATGATTGTAAAGGATTGTTTTTTGTTTTTTTTAAAATAACAAACATGTCATACTTATCTCCACTGTGCAGCTCATTTTGCAGAGAGTGGTCCCAAACATCCTCTTCTGGGGTCCCCCGGCAGCTCTCGCGGGTCCTCCCCACATCAGATAACCCCCTAGGACAGTGATGGCGAACCTTGGCACTCCAGATGTTTTGGAACTACATTTCCCATGATGTTCATGCACTCTGCAGTGCAGTTGAGCATCATGGGAAATGTAGTTCCAAAACATCTGGAGTGCCAAGGTTCGCCATCACTGCCCTAGGAGGACTCTCCCAAAGGGGCTACCTTGCAGGCACGCTCCCGAGTCCAGCATTTGTGCCCACAGACACGAATGCCGTACTCGGCCCCGGCGCCCACGTCATTGGATTTGATTGACGGCAGCGGGAGCCAATAGCTGCGCTGCTATCAATCTATCCAATCAAGAGCCGCGACCCCGTGGAGAGAGGGAAAGCACGTCCCTGACGAGGAGATCAAGGGGCTCAGGTACGTAAAACAGGGGAGATGGGGGGCCGGTGACTGGCAGGTGTTTTTCACCTTAATGCATAGGATGCATTAACCACTTTAGCCCCAGAAGAATTTACCCACTTCCTGACCAGAGCACTTTTTGTGATTCGGCACTGCGTCGCTTTAACTGACAATTGCGCGGCCATGTAGATCTGAGGGGGACATGCAAGGAAAATAAAAAACAGCATTTTTGATTGCACATGTTTGGATGATAAAATCAGCAGATTCCCCTAATTTCAGATCTTCCCCTCAGATCTACGCGACTGCACTTCCAAGTGCACTTATAGTGCAAAGTGGATTTGCCTTTCGTAAATAACCCCCAATGTGTTCTCAGATCACCATACTTCTTAACCACTTTATGACCGGCGCACAACAATGTATGTCCATTTTTTGAAGAGGGATATCTCGGTAATGGCAGCAGCTACTGCCACAACCAAGATATCCATCTCTTCATGTGTCGGTCGTGTGTACGATAATGGTGGTCTCTGTGGCGGGTTCTCCGCGAGATCACCGTTATCGGCAGCGGGAGAGGTGCCACTCCCGTTCCCTCTGCCGCTTACTGGAGCCATTGGAAGTGGTGGAGGCAATCGGGACCTGCCTTTTCTGTGGTATGGAGACGAGTGAGGCTAAGATGGCCCCAACCTGTCTCTATACCATAGCAGGGCGGAAGCAACGTCAAAACATCACTTCCGCCCATACCTCTTAAAGACACATTTTTTTTAATGTCATTTTTTTCAAATGATAATTTTTTTTTTATTGTATTTAAGTCCAAATATGAGATCTGAGGACTTTTTTGACCTCAGATCTCATATTTAAGAGGACCTGTCATGCTTTTTTCTATTACAAGGGACGTTTACATTCCTTGTAATAGGAATAAAAGTGATCCAAATTATTTTTTTTTTTTAAACAGTGTAAAAAAAAAAAAAAAAAAAATCAAGTAAAATAAATAAGAAAAAAAAACATTTTTTTAAAACACCCCCTCCCAACGAACTCGCGTGCAGAAGAGAGTAGCGCCGCATATGAAAACGGTAGTCAAACCACACATGTGAGGTATTGCCACGATCAGTAGAGCGAGAGCAATAATTCTAGCCCTAGACCTCCTCTGTAACACAAAACATGCAACCTGTAGAATTTTTTAAATGGCGCTTATGGAGATTTTGGAGGGTAAAAGTTTGACGTCATTCCACGAGCGCGCGCAATTTTGAAGCGTGAAATGTTGGGTATCAATTTACTCGGCGTAACATTATCTTTCACAATATAAAAATAAATTGGGCTAATTTTACTGTTGTCTTATTTTTTTTATTCAAAAAAGTGTTTTTTTTTTCCAAAAAAGTGCGCTTGTAAGACCGCTGCGCAAATACGTGTGAAAAAAAGTATTGCAATGACCGCCATTTTATTATCTAGGGTGTTAGAGAAAAAACAATATATAATGTTTGGGGGTTCTAAGTAATTTTCTAGCAAAAAAAAAAAAACAGTTGTAAACACCGATCTGAAAAAGAGGCCTGGTCCTTAAGTGGTTAAAGAATAATGCAGACTAGATGATTAATGCACTACAACAATGCCTGGATCAAGTGGAGGAACTGGGCAAGTAAGGCTGTGCTTCCTGTATGCATACCACGGCTTACATTTTAAGTGCGACTTTCAGAAGCTAGTTTACATTGAAGTAGCACATTAACTCTATAAAGCCATTGCCAGCAAAAGTTAAAGTGACAGTAAACTTTGGTTTTAAAAAAAAAAAAAAAAAAACTGAAAATTATATTTGAGAAAAGGTTCTGATCTCAAAAAAGGAACCTTCTATTGCTCTCAGCCTTCTATTTTTTTTTTTGCTGCCATCACCTCTGACTTCCTGTTAGAGGGTGGCTATATTTGTTCTTTATGGTCCCATTGTATGTAGAATGTAGCCACCCTCTCTTGCTCGCCCCCAAGATGGACTACAGGATGTGTAGTGTGCATAGATCAGTTCATGTGGCCACAACATGTACTGCTCATTCAAGATGTTACAAGGAGGCAAAACTTTTTCATAAAAAAATTGATTTAAGGGCCATCAATTGGAGGATGTGTATGGAGAGGAATAAGCATAATCATTTAGTTTTAAAGTAGTTGTAAACCCACTTTTTTGGACTTCTACCTATAGTTAAGCCTAGAATAAGGCGTGCACTGTTTAGGAGATATTTCACTTCTAGTCTGCTGAAAATTCCAACGGCGCATGCGTAGGGAAGAAACTAAACTAAGTCCCTAGCCTGTGCCATTAATCGCGGCTCCCATGCACATGCGTGGGAGTGACGTCACGCGAATCACAGAGCCGGAGTCCACGGCCCAGAAGGAAGAGGGGCCAGAAGATGAACGCTGCCTACACAGGGGATATCGCTGGATTCTTTTGCAGGTAAGTGGAACATAATGGGCTAGTATGTGATGCATACTAGCCCATTATACTTTTCATTTGCAGCGAGCAAAAGAGGAAGTAAAACCCATGAAGGTTTACTTCCTCTTTAATTTCATCATAAAAAAGAATGGATGTTCTGGGGTTGCTCTGCTAACGATAGCAATATCCCTTAAATGACCATCCTATGGGCCCTGTTCACAGAGGCATACTACAGCCTACCCCATGCGAGACCTGTGTTTGCCCGCTTCAGCATGCATGGGTGTTCCGTGCATCTCAGGGCAGGCAGTCCTATTCATATCAATTGGGATGCAGGGGCTGCACAGACACACTCGCTGCTTCTAATTTGACATCTGTGTGGGGGAACGGCCCTTAACGCACACTGTCTGCGTTCAGGACTATGCCCCCACTTCTGCACAGATTGAAAATTGGGAGCAGCCGCTGTTTCTGTGCAGCCCCGTGTCCCAAATGACATGAATGGGACTGCCTGCATTGGGATGCATGGAAAACTTGTGCATTCCCGTGTGGGTAAATAAGGCCTTAGACAAGAGGATAAAAGCATTTGGCATTGGTCTCGTAGTACAGAACAAAAAAAGGGTACACATTTCTTTGAACATTGGCTGCAAGGTAGGTTTAAAAATTGCTGGGAAAACAACTGAAAAATGTAAAAGCAAATTAACATAGCTTATTATTACCATTGATGTTACCATTTTGTATGAGCAGTAAAGCAACTATAATCACAGCACAGCATTTATAGTGTGTTTGGTTAGCAGGGTGGTTTCACATTTGTACACAATGGTCACAATGATAACATAAAAGTGCCTTTGACTAAGTTGGCACACTGGGCAATCTGCCTTTCACCTACAGGTTTAGCCTGCAAGCCACACACTATAAACTTCTCAGGAGATCACATTGGTACACTAATTCATTTTCAAAGAGCACAAATTGAATTCCAGGTCTACAGCCAACAAAAGGGTGCTGCAAATTATTCAGACGTTACACCAACTTTTGTTAGACGGAGAGCCATTCCGATATGCAGAATCACAATGAAAACAGTACAGGGATGGTATATGTAATATGTTGGTATAAAAAATATGCTTGTACTCGATTTAATATTCTTGTTCTCATAAAGGGATCCTGTCACCAATGCTTTCGTTTTTCACATGCGGGCAAATTATTACACTCAAAAGAGAAGTGTGGGAATATAAAAAAACAACAAACATTTATACTCACCTAGGTGGCTGCAACATTGATCCGATGCGACAACAGTCTCTCGCACGGTCCTCTACACTGAGAGCTGAGCGATCAAAGACCTCCGATTGCTGAGTTCTCACTCTTCTGCCAGGGAGAAGTAGGGCCAAAAGAGCTTTGGCCCCATTTCTCCTTTAAGTGTTATAACATGATAGAGCCCAGAGCACGCCCCTCTTTAAACAGCCCTGCCTTAACAAGTGCATGTCCAACCCAATTTTTTTTAGAGGGATGGATAAGGAATAACATTTTCCTTACTGTTATCTAGGGCTCCATTGGATAAATGTAAATCCAACAGCAACACAGAAATTCAGATTTGACTTTGTGTCCCTGTTTTGGATGACTTTCTGTCTGGTGAACGTGTTGTCAGGAGGACAGGAAGCGACGGTATATACTCTTTAATGGAGCCCCAGATAGCAGTAAAAACCCCAAAATAGGATTGGTGATCCTTCACCACTCTTTTCAAAACTAAAACAAACCCTGAGCCCATGCAGCAGAAATTCCAGTCCTCTGCCCAGGTGCTGTGCACAACTGACCACAGACATGACTGGCTGTGCCGCTGTACTTGGGTATACCCTGGTACACATGTAAACAGAAGTAAAGCGTGCAGGGGTATTCCATGGATAGAAATGTACTATTCTTGTAATAAGACCCTATCCTATATAAGTGTTTATGTGAGTGTTAAATCAGTGGCTTTGTTTACCCTTTAGAACGCATCACCTTATCAACTTTGCTAGATCTCTATGTGACGATGGATGCACATTGGTGACGTGTACTGGTCCTACTGGGTTCCTAATCATTTTAGGAAGGCCAGAGAACTCAGGGGTCTAAACAAAACACACAGTAACAAGACTGAACTTGCATTCAAGCCAGATATAGAGAAAACATACATTATCTGCCCAACAGTGATGACAGGTTTCCTTTAAATGATATAGGACTTGATATGCTAGAGTGCCAGTAAAAAGAACTGGAGATCCAACCACTGGATTCATTCCTACTCCGCAAATAAGGAACAAGACTCCACTTCCTATTACTAACACTCTTTTAAATCAGGCACATAAAGCTACTATACCACCCCGATACTTGTACAGCTAATATTCGGAACGAAAATTAAGAAGGCACATACAGTCTTCTACAATAGAAAGCAGTAATTATCACGTTATAAAGGTATTACGTATCTGTGAGTAGTAAGCGGGTTGCACTCATAGAATGAGCTGTTTCTAAAGGTTGATATTAAAAGGATCATTTTGTTTTTAAGAGCTGCTCTTATCTACAAGTGCAACTCGCAAGATTCCATTGGCTACATGCTCACTTACCAGCTAAATTAAGTCAATAGAAAAAAGAAGGTCTATATGAATTGAGACAATTTCGGCAGCTGAGTAAGATTGCATACAAATACCTGCTCAACAAAGTAAACTCACCAACAGACTTTGTGAATGATAAATCTGAGTTATGCTTCGTATCTAAAGAAAAGTGCAGTTTAAGAAGTCATAATGCAGCTACTTTACACCGTATAAGTCTATTCACAAATTGTATTCCTTAGCCAGGAAATTTCAGAGCTAGTACCACTGGCTAGAATGATTTTATGTACTTATAAAAGACATGCCGCATTGTTTTTCTTAAAAGGTAAATTATAGGGCATTTATTATTCAAAGTAACATACATCTGGGTGTATACATCATTCATTTAGTCATTTAACCCACTCTAGTGGTTATCTGTATATTAGACAATATGTTTAGCATACCATCTTAGGTTCCGTTCACACTTCTGCGGCTTGTCACGCAACTTTGGACATCAAAGTCATATGACAAGTCGTTCCCCATGTTTTCCAATGAGAACCATTTATATATATGCGATTTAAAGTTGCAGCAACTTCAAAGTAGTTCATGCACTACTTTGGTCAACTTTCATGCAACTTGAGGGCCATAGCTTTCAATATTAACCCTCAAAAGTTGCATGAAAGTCATACCTGAAAGTTATACAGTGCAACATTGTCCATTTATCACTAGTCAAATCCAAAGTCGTATCAAAGTTGCACCCATCCAAAGCTGCAAAGTTGTGTCAAGTTGCACTACAAAATCGGCACAACTTTGGAGTTGTACAAGTGTGAATGGAGCCTAAACAGATGTGGTAAAGTAAAATGGTGCCACATTGCCAAGCAGAAGGAACAGTCTGCATATAAAAGTAAATGAGTGCCCCATGTACAATTACAATCATTTAGGCTTTGTCTTGTCTATCAAATTACCACTATAGTATATATATTATAATATAGAGTTTAGCAGTGTTTGATGTTTGGGAGTTTATTTAGTTAATTGGCCACATGTATAATTAATTCTGGCCATTGAAATTAAATGCTGAAGTGCTAAATGTGCCCTAGTGCCTTGGCCAAAAACTCTTCTCCTAAAAGCAATTCTCTGTGTTCAGGAGAGGAGCTTTCGACTGCCTCTAAACTCTGCCGCTTCTAAACTCTGGTACAAGCCTATGTGTGAATGGGCATATAGGGGATGATTTACTAAAACTGGGGAGTTCAAGATCTGGTGCAGCTCTGGATATAAACCAATCCGCTTCCTGTTTTTTTTTTTTTCGCAAAGCTTAAAGTGTTACTAAACCCACAACATTCAAATCAGTCTGTATATGCGGTAGAGCATGCATATTATACTCAATGTGGTACCTAAAGGGTTAATCCTTTCGCACTGTGTAAAAACAATGCTTGAGACAGTCTTCTCTGATCCTTCCCTTCATTTACTGTCCCCAATCCATCTCCTCATAGTACTGAGCCTTTGAGGCACTCTGCACATGCTCAGTTTGGTGTGTATTGCTACTGAGTTTTTTTTTGGGAGGGTGCATGTGATCAGCAGAGGGCCAATCAGCACTGTCCAGACAGTCAGGGGTTATGTAGCCTTTTAGAACAGTCAGGATTGAGTGAAAACTCCTCCTACCAACTTTAACCAGTGCTCGGCCTGACACTGATAGAAGTCACAAGACTTCTATATACGGATGATGTTTTTATAGTTTATAGATAGTTGATTTTACTAAAATAAATACTAAATAAAATAATTGCATTTCCGTGTTCTGCATACTGTGGGAGACCAGACATAATAAACACAGAGTCCTGGGTTTAGTAACACTTTAATTGAACAAGCTGAAGTTGATTGGCCATCATGTACAGCTGCACCAGATTTTGTACTCTCTCTATTTTTAGTAAATCAACCCCATAGGCTTTCATTAAGTGGAGTTCACGGGCAATTGCAAAAAAAAAAAAAAAAGACACAAAACACAAGTTTAGGAGCGGCCGTGTCCATGAGGCCTTACAGGTTAAGGATAAGCATAGAGCAACTGAAAAGGCATTCAGATGTCCCTTATATAGAAAACATACGTTCTGTGCTACAAATAATGAGGCTATTTTAGCATGCCTCATAAAAGGTATGTTTTTAGTACAATATAAAAATAATACATATATAAGCATGAACTAAACAGAATTGTTAGAGCCAGTAAATGACTTTTGTTAAAACATTTATTGCATATATATATATATATTTTATTATACTGTTATTCCAGGGTACAACCTGACTAGTGGCAATCCCTGAAAGATTCTTACTATTCACGTCTGCGTCTATACCACATGACCTCCTAGTATCATTACTGGAGTTGCTAGATGCCAACAGACCTTCTGCCTCACACCTGATAAAACTTTGGTCCCTGGGGATCAGTAATGAATGGGTCTGGCAGTACCAAGACCTTCTTCATTACTGCCCACCTGGAAATCCTGTAGGGCTTAGATACACATGCTAAGCTTTGTTATTCAGTCATTGCCATTTTAAGGCCTTGTACACATAGGGGGGGGCAGTTGAATGGGGATGCACTGCGATTGCCGTGCAATACATGTGGTTGCGGCTCAGTAGTGTCATCTTACCAAGATTAAAACAGACAGTGAGGAAGTGACACATTTCACTGCAGATTTTTCAAAGGGCTGGTAAGAGCTGCCGCTCATATGAACATGCCCTTAAATGCATTACATTATTAAAATTATCCCCATAACTTTGAGGTTAACCACTTTAGAGTTATCTTTACAAGAAAGGGCTTTAATATCTGAAAGTAACCTGAACACAGTGCATCATACAATTGTGTGTACATATTAAGAATTGAAAAGAAAACAGACTGTACCATCTAGAAGGGTATTGAAATGCATGACTTGCAGGTATTCCCTTTCGCGCATAAAACCCTTTAGTGGTGTGGCCCAGCCTTCACTCAGAATCTGCACCCATTGGAGGTCCAGCTGCAGGAAGTAATACAATGTGTTTTTTTTTTTATCTCAATGAACATAAAAAAATAAAAATAAAGGTTATGCCTTTGGTGATAAAATGATGTGATTCATCTTCTCAATTGTGAATATCCCAGCTATGGTTATTAAATCAAATGTATAATATACCCAGTGCATATACTTGGCTACATACCATAATGTGTACATCTTTTTTTAGTTTTGGATAAAAATGGGAAGGGTTACATCTTCTGTCAAGATGTTTACTGCTGTGTGTGTCCCCATTGAGAAGAGATTGAAACCTTTATTTGTAAGGGTGACAAAGAAAGGGGAAATACAACATTTTAGAGTTGTCTCCAGAACAAGAGAAGACAGGAAATCTTCAAATGTGGATGCCCGTTGAGGGGACAACTGTATAAGAGGGAAATTCCCCTAACTTTGAGAGATGTAATATAACTTCCGGTTTCATCTCAGTAACAGGTGGTGAAGGGCAATTTCCCTAAAGGTAAACAGACACCAGAAAATAACATGGCAGAGGTTTTAACACCTCTCTACTTCATCATGCACTAAAAAAAATAAAAAATAAAATAAAAAAACAGGTGTCGGCAGCTGGTCAGCCAACAATTATTGGCCCAACACCTTGATTTGGTGGGCCACCCACTCTAAAAATTGATAATGGGCTAGTATAAAAGAGGAAGTAAATCCCATCAGGGTTTACTTCCTCTTTAAGTTTCCAGAGCAGTGACAGCAAATAATTTGAGCTTCAGTGCCCAGGGAGCAGTGTATGAGCTAGGCACCTTACCAAAGAGATTTTTTTTTTTTTTTAATGCTTCATTTAAAAGATAATAAAAAAAAAAAGAGGCAAGCATGTAAATGAAAATAAGACTCGGAACACTGGGGTGAGATTTTGCTTTCTGACAGATTCCCTTTAACAGACAGACATGCAAGGAGCTGCTGAAAGTTTTTTACCGTAGTGATCTGAACTGAAGGCAAGTTCTCAGCTTCTTCCCGGGCTTCATCCAGTCTGTTCTCGGGCACAAATAATTCATGGACGTCCTTTGTAGCTGATGAAGGGACAATAGCCTGTACAAAACAGTATTGTGGATGATGATTGTGCACTCCTTCGGTGTAGTAGATTTCAACATAACACACTGGAGAGTAATGGAAAGTGCAGAAAGCCGCTACCCCACAGACACTGAAGATGATGAACACAGAATGCCAGTCTATCAGTTCAAAATCTGCCTGCTGCATTTCAGTTGTATCTTACCCCCTCTTGCAAAAGCTCCACAATATGCTGGATACATTCATTTACAGAGTTCAGGTTGGTCTTCAGCACCAATTCTGGAGCTTCTGGTTTCTCATATTCAGCATCAATTCCAGTAAATCCTACCATACAAAAAGAAAGGTTAGATGTTAATTTTCAGAAGACGGCATTGTACAGAAGATATTAATAGACATCCATAGCAAAATGATAAACACCCACATCCTAAACAGGGCTCCTCATAAATGCTGTCTGCTAGGTGCTAACTAGCCTGGTTAATTGTTAGGGTGATCCACTGACTTTTGCCCTAAACTTGAATTTGGTGCACCTCTCTCTTCTGTCACTAGGTGGCATTGTGGCCTAAGAATGACATGAGCATAGTGAGTTTGGGTTATGAGTGGATAGGTTGTCACAGCCAATTGGTAGGAGCCGCTTTGGCCCCACGGACTGCTGGGAGAGCCTATTTATTCAGGAGTCATGTGATCGGGGTTCTGTGCCACCCGGACAGCTGTCTGGATGGATGTGTCTTGTATTGCTCCAGGTTGCTAGGCCAGAAGCCTGGGGCCTACCCGGGAGCACCTGGCTGCTAGGCTGTTTGAGGCCTATCCAGGACTGTGAGAAGCAGCATGGGGTTAGGGCTTCAGGTCGGGAGCCTAATCAAGTTGCAGAGGTTCAGCCGGATGGGGAACCAAATGTTGCCAGAGGTGAAGGAGAAGCAGTTGCCATAAAGGACAACCACTACTGTTATCAGAGGCCAGTGCATGGAGTCTGAAGAAGTACCAGAGCAGCCTTTTTCACTAGCCAGGGACAGTGAAGAAATTGGAAATGTTCGACAGAGTCAAGTCATGGACCCAATGGGTAGCGTGGATGAAGTTTGAGGAGTATACAGTGGGTTAGTTGTGGAAGAGCTCAGGGGATCCAGCGGCAGCTGGGATCTTGGAAGTCTAGTGAGAGACTGGGAGCTCAGTGTGAAGATCTACAACGAGATACTGCAAGTTACATGTGCAGATCGCTATTGACTGTTCAGTTGCTATAGGAGACAGCAGTTCTACAAAATACAGTGCACTGCATTCAGCTTAAAGGCCCTCTACCTGTATAGCTGCCTGCCTATTACTATTTTTGGTCTGCGGAGTCTGCCAATTGCTATTGCATTTGCCTACGGGTGTGCTATTGCATTTGCCTAAGGGTGTCCTGGCCCTAAACCTTCTCTCCCCCAGTTCTTGTTAAGAGACAATAAAATCTATTTTGTTGCATTCAAAAAGTGACTGATGACCTAGTTTCCAACTTGCATTACACCAACCATGCCCAGTGACCTGCACCCCAAGGAGGAATGCCAGCTGCCCCCGACTCTGGAGGTCAACTTCAGGCCACTGGAGAGTGGGGGCACCGCTACATAATATACAGGCAATTGCACTTCAGATCATTATCCCCATCTAGAACAAAATCCAAAGAATCTTCTAATAAACCCATAGAAATACAGAGCTGTTAAAGAAAAATTTGTAGATTGCAAAAGGCAACTCAAACCGAGTAAGTAGATCCTTTACAGTAGTGTTTCTCATCCTTTTTCTCAGTCAAGGCACCCTTTAAAATTATACACAATCTTAAGGCACCCTATTCAAAAATATAAAAAGACTAAACGAATTGTTTGACATAATACAAAGGCATCTACACACGTAGGCCACACAACATTACAGGTGATTCATTTTTATAACGCAATATATCTTTGCACACTGGTACTGACTAGTATTCAAGCATTTCTCTTCTCTGTCAGTTTCTCTCCCTCGTTCAGCCAAAGTAAACCCAGTGCTGAGAGGGACAAGGAAGGGGCAAACAAGGTCATCTTCAGACCAGCAGCTGACCTGCATGGTGCCGAAGTTTGTAATGCTGCACAAAAAAACCTGTGTCTGTTGACAATTGTTGGGCAATTTGGGACAATTTTTAGGCATTTTACCAAGGCATCCTTAAAGAATACAGAAGTCACCCTGGTTAAAAAAAAAAGTGTGCTTCAAAGCCTACCATATTTTTACTTTAACTAGTTTGTTTGGGCAAAGTTGGCCCAAACAATTTCCTTAACTAATAGATGTGCCTGCTTGTCAGCAATCTATAATCTGTATGTAGCACATTGGCTACATACAGTATACAGCACGGTGTTCCAGGAATGGGGACTTCCTGTCCGCTGCCAGCACAAAATCGAGTCAGGTTGAGCACTGTTCAGTCAAAGGAAGCCTTTTATATTTATCAATGAATACAAGGCTACCTCTGATTGTCTGAGGTAAAGATGCAGGCTGATGATGTCACAATCTCCACCTCAAAGGAAGCCTTGTATTCATTCCTAAAATACAAAGCTTCCTGTGAGTGGCTGAGCAGCAGCTGTTCCAGCAGAAAATGGTAAGTAACCATACCGCTGCTGTAAAAACAACATTGGAGGGGGATTTATCAAAACTGGAGACTCTGGATCAGCTGTACATGGCAACCAATCAGCTTCTATCGTTCATCCAAAGCTTAACTAAACCATCTGAAGATAGAAGCTGATTGGTTGCCATGCACAGCTGCACCACGTTCTGGCTGTTCTAGTGATAAATTCTCTCCAGTGTATAATGTATGTAGCTGATGCTATATACAGTTTATACAGTTCTGATAGCAGGCACATCTATTAGTAAAGGTAATAGTTTGTTTGGGCCAGCTTGCCTCAAGCACACTATTTAAAGTTAAAGTAAACCTAGAGTTCAGCTTTAGCCTTAGAAGATAGTAAACCATGTTCAATAAAGAAGAAAAATAAAGGTAAAATATTGAAAAGTTATTGTAGGTGGTGGTAATAGTGTAACAAATGAAACAGTGCTAGGTTGATATCAAAGATGAAAGTCTTGTGAATAATTTTTTTAAATTAGCAAAAAAAAAAAAAACTCATCGCCGTCCTTAGGCAACAGGAGACACCAGGAGTGAGACTGCCCATAAACTGCTTAGCAGCAGGTAATTTCCGGGTCCCTTGCATAATGCAGGGACCCCATAGGATAGTTCAAAGGGCACACTCCCTCTGTTTTCCTGTTCCCTTACTGTTTTACAGGTTACTATTAGTTCCTGCAGCATGCTTTCTCCCCTAGCAACAAGCAACTAATTGGCCAATTATGTCAGTTTCTGCCGCGAGCCATCTGAGCCCATATAAAGCCTGTTCACTCCTCACTCTGCGAGCCACCTGAAGAGGACTGGACCATGCTCACCTTCCACCCTCCTGTTATTCTACTATGTCACAGTGTTATTTAGTGGGGTTTAGTCATTGAGTCTAGTCAGTCATTGTTATTTGATTTGCTATATTTGTTTTTTTGGGGGGCATATGTGAATTTAAAGGTATTTGGGTAATTTTGAATTGTCAGAATTTTGAGTGAAACCTTAAATAAACAAACACTGTGGCCAAAAAAAAATGACCATTCAGTCTTATAAGTTGTGTGTGTCTCTTTATTTCATGCTTTCATGCTATTGCTTCTTTGTGCTATCCAATTCTTTGGACTTTGAGAACTGTTTCAGTTATCTTGCCATTTCTGAAATTAATGTATAAATTATGAGCACCTCAGGCAGTCGGTGCTCTTCAAGCAGAGCTAAACCCTCCAATCCTTTACAGCCAAGGAAGCGGCCATCTTGGTCTCCGTTTGTTCTGCAGCGTCCTAAGTGCTGCACATGTGATCAGTTATGACACCAGCCATTTGATGACTTAACAGTTCAGTTAAAAGCCAACATAAGCATACTAGTAACACACAGTAACTGTGCATGCTTTGAATGTGACTGTTTTGGAAAACAGTTAAATTGGTGGCTTTAGTTCCCCTTTAAAAGCATAGATAAGCAGGAATAGAGTTGTTGTCTTAAAGCGGAACTGAACCCTCTTATCCTTTACAGCCTGGGAAGCTGCAATCTTATGCCCCGTACACACGTTCTGAATATCGTAGGAAAAACGGTCGTCTGAGGAAGGATCGTACAATTTTCGGATCGTGTGTACACTACTTTCGACAGCCAATCACGACTGTTCATCCGATATTATTCGATCGGACATGCATGGAAATTTTCCCCATACGATTCCAGATCGTACGATTTTCATTTAGTCAGTATAGTTGTCGTCCGAAAATACAATACAAATACATTACAACACATGACATCACTTACGATTTTTTTTTTCTATCGTGCGAGAATTTTTGTGACTTTATTTATCTATTCAATTTCTACTTGCGATTATTAACCGAAAACAGTCGTACGATATTCGGATCGTGTGTACGGGGCATTAGCCTCTGTTTGATCTGTAGTTGCCATGATGCTGCACACATGATCAGTTATGACACTAGCCATTTGATGCCTTGACAGTTCCGTTGAGAACAAAGCACCTGTGACAGTTACCATTCATGGCATTCCTTGAATATAACTGTTTTGGGAAACTGTTAAATCAATGGGGTTGGTTCCACTTTAAAAGGAAGAAACAAATATAACAAATATTTTAAATATAAGTAGATGAATTACACAATAAAACATTTTTTTCTAACCCACCTTTGATTTCTCCAGCTCTGGCCTTCTTGTATAAACCCTTCACATCTCTGCTTTCACAGATATCTAAAGGAGCATCCACAAAGATCTCGAAAAATGGCAACCCAGCAGCGTCATGTACTTTGCGAGCTTCCATCCGATCCTATGAAGGCCAAAAGAAACCAGAGTTCTTAGACTTATAAGAATGGACCCCAAGAAAGATCAACCATTTTCTCTTAAAGCAACACAGGGCATGAAAAGTACAAAATTCAACATTGACGTTTAAGTGTTTAGAACCTCCACTACTGGGACCCTAGGTTTAAACAGGGTATATTTAATGGGGAGAAAGATTAGGGGAAATAAAAACAAAACAATGCATACAAGAGGCTATTGATCTTTCTTCTTTTACATTAAACCACTATGGATAACCACTTTCTGAAGGAAACCTATCCCAAGATATTTGGAGCCTAGCACTACCTAACTCCTTCTCAAATTACTGGTTGTTTGGCTGCTTCAGGCTAGAATGCTGGCCTAAAACAAGCTTGCAGATCAGTAAAATCAGAATGAATTCAGAACTTCTTATTTGAATTTCAGATCACAGAAAGTACTGAAGCCATTGGTTTAATATGGCATCCAAGCAACTTGAATTTCCAGATGCAGTCTCCATAAATGGTCAGTACAGGTATTAAGGACATTTTATACAGTGAATTTTATACAATTATAATAACATTGCAAAGGAAAGAGAAAGTGTTGTTCTGATCATCAATCATTATTCAAACATTCTCTTATCAAGTGCAGGTTAAAATACAATTTCACTTATACAGAACTGTGTCTCACCTGTAGCAGCCAAAGGTACGAATGATATGATTTGGGGATGTTATGATCATGTGTTACATGGAGCAAACGTACATTTTGGGGGTTAAGCAGACCCCATGTAAAAGTAATACCTTAGCATAAGGAGAGATGAAGCTGGTAATGCACACCAGACCCGCATCGGCAAAGAGTTTTGCAACCTCAGCAATACGGCGGATGTTCTCTTCACGATCTTCGGAGGAGAAGCCCAGGTTTTTGTTTAGTCCATGACGAATGTTGTCACCATCAAGAGAATAGCAGGGAATGGCATGGCTCACTAGGTATTCTTCAAGGGCAAAACCCAACGTGGTCTTGCCAGCTCCCGACAAACCTGCAACAAACAAAGCATATCACCCACACTGGACAAAACACCAAGCACAGAGGCCAAAACTAAAGATCAAAGGCCATAGATTATCCTGGGAATCATCGCCCAACGTCCCCTACCTGCAACAGCAATTGCTCTGGTTTCATACTGTAGAAATGTCCCAGCATGCAGCAAAGTTTTTAAACATAGTGTTACAGTCTTTCTTCTCAAAAATGCTGTTTTTGTGATTTCTTACCTATATAATAATATCATATTGTCACAAGTGTTTGACACCCACTTCTTGATACTTCAAGAAGTGGGTCAACAGAAGGCACCATTGCTCCAATACAACAAAATAGTCAATATAGGCAGTACAAACATTTCCAACAATGAACATTAACCAGGAATTCGCCAAGGTACTGTTCATCTTTCTATAGTATGTATGGATTGGGTACGCAAGGTACCATGCCTATTTGATGGCTAAAGTTGGCCAGAGACATAGGATTGTAGCATGGTAGCCAGATACGTCACACAAAACTGTCCTTTGTTTAGTATCACATTCTATTACAGTGGTGGCTGGTTTGTTCTTTTTGGGGGGGTGGCAAACAACCCCAGTGCTATCAGTGTCACCGATATATACCTGCCCCCCCCCGGCGGCGTGGCCCTGACAGGACCCCCCCAGCCACCAGGGGTGCGGCTGACGGCGCGGCACTGACAATAAACTACCCACCCTGCGAGTGGTCCAGCCTTACCCACTCGTGTGGTGTCCTCTCCTCCTCTCTGGGAGTGCGGGCATTAGTGGTTCTGGTGTCCGCACCTCAAGCTTCCCTCCTGGCTTCCTCCTCCATGTCTCCTCTTCCACCAAAGCACTAGGCATCCAATAGGATCGCCTTACACTTTGGCCAATGAGGAAACAAACCTCACCACCTGCCAGCTGATTGGCGGGGAGGACCTTTAGTCACACAACTGGGTGGGATCGAGCTGCAGTGCACTGCACCCCGAGCCAACCCTTTTTTGAAGCCTCTTAGAGCCTCTGGCTCTAATTGTGTGCTTAAACTTTTTAAAAAAAAAAAACACCCCCTTGTGTGCCCTCTATGGACGGCCAGCCACTGTTGTATTACCAGCCTAGTCCACAGTGAGAAATAAGGAATGGCATGGAAAATATCTCAGTGCCCATATAATCTTATCATTATAGAAATAGGCCTTTTGCACACTGCTGCCTGACAATGTTTGGTTTCAAGGCTTACAGGCGATTTTTTTTTAACGGATGTAAACGCAGCCAATTCTTTTCAATGTGCATGTACACATGGATGTTTAAATAAGTGCTGCATATTGATTATTTAAAAAAAATAAATAAATAATAATGCAGAAATCAGAGTTACTGGTCAGTATTTGTGCATGTATAGTTGCAAATATGCCACACTTTCTTCGTTATTGAAATAAATCTAGAAGAATATATATATATATATATATACACACACACACACACTTGTGTGTGCATACTCGCAAATAAGCGCAAGGGATTTATAGCCCATTCTTGCATTTCTTTTTCTGCTCAAAACATCAGTACAATGTGCAAGAGGCCATCTCAAATTTTGTAGGTGCTTTTAGGTCCTATGACTGCAACATAAAGGATGACGTGATCAGACAAGTTGGAAGGCCTTGCCTGACCCTTTCTGCTTCCATGAGAAGGAAGCATCAGGACTGTGTGCTCCCTGAGAAGTCACATCTGCCCTGTCCCTTTCCAATGCCTGAACAGAAATGTTTTTGCAACTCCACAGATGATATGGTATGCTGGTGCATGTGCTACCAACACTTCTCTAATTTTAATATGCTAAACAAGGTGTAGCAGTCATCTTCCAATCAAGCCAAAGCTGGGCAACAAGGCACCTTAATTTAATACGTTAAGTTATAAACTAAATAAAATCTATACGCATTTGGGTTACATTATATCATGATGAAACATGATACTATTTCTTGTATTTAGGCCTCGTGCACACGTTTTTTTGCAAACTCTCCTAGAAGCCTTTCCTCCTGGCTGCAGCATTTTGGCAGGAAAAAAAAAGCGTGATGCTTATAAAATTGTCTAAAGCTTTTGCAAGTTTTTAGGCATATTTACAGGCTTCAAGAGCTTGGACGTTAATTTAATTGGCCAGAATAATCATTTATTCTGGTCATTGAAATTAATTAATGCTCAAGAGCTAAACGCGCCTAGCGTTCAGGCGAGTTTAGAGGCATTTAGCAGCATCAAGCATTTTTTTCTGCCAAAACGTTGCTGCTCCTGGAAGCACTGGCGTGTGGGTGTTTTTTTTTTCTGCCTCCAAAAACCCCTGCCACTAAAATCTGCTAAAAGCCTATGTGTGCATGGACACATAGGCTAACATGAAGGTGAATTTAGAGCATGGATCTTCAAAAACTATGGCCATCCAGTTGTTCAGGAACTACAATTCCCATCATGCCTAGTCATGTCTGTGAATGTCAGAGTTTTACAATGCCTCATGGGATGTGTAGTTTCGCAACAGCTGGAGGGCCGTAGTTTGAGGATCCCTGATTTAGAGGCAGGAATACATTTAAAAAAAAAAAAAAAGAAGTAAAAAACAGCTTGACGCCCGTAGAAGCAGCTGCAAAAAAAAAAAAAAAATCAGTATACATGAGGTCTTATGGGTAGAAGAAAGCCACCTTACCTGTCAGCCAAACAGTGCAGCCTCGAAAACCCGCTCTGGTGCCAACAACTTGGCCTCTCTTGTTCCTACTCACATGGTGAGATTGATATACCACGTTGGTGGACTTCTGCAAATGGCCCTGGAAAAAGTAGAATAAAGATAAACATACTTGTGCTATCCACTATTCTTCAGATGAGTTTGCATATTTATAGCATTTTCGTCTTAATATTATATTAATATGAAGTCTGTAGAGAGAACTGCTTGGTAAACTTCTTTAAGTATACTTAACTTTCTCTGGACTTTTCTGACGGCTATAATATAATATTGAGCAAAAGTACTTGTTAAGTTAATGAATGTATAACCCTTTACACAGGACACGTGTTTCATGGACACATTACTATGTTTCATATTTACAGTCATCACCCCAAGGACAGTGACCTGCAACTACTGGAGATAGGATCACCAGCATTCAAGAAAAAAAAAGAAAAAAAAAAAGATGGTAGAATATATAAAAGATAAGAGGGTCATAGTTCTCTAGGGCTGTGTAAGAGTTCAGTGAACTGGCAGAACAATTTACTTGAAACACTAGGAAAGGAGGTAGAAAGTCCAAGGGCTTCAAACGTATAGTACATAAACTGATGATGCACACAGACTAACACTACATGTGTAATGGTCTCAGATCAATTCAGGAACAAACAATGGTCACCAGTGAACACCTACTATAAGAACAACTTACTAAACTAGTGTAACCAGGATTGTACTAGGCTAGGCACACTGGGAATGAGCTCATGCTTAAAGCGACACAGAAATCTGCTATAAAAACCAAAAAAAAAAAAATATTCAAATATGCATTCTTAACTTAAAAACGGCCTTCAATTACTCTTGGCCTCCTCCAACATTTCCAAATTCCTTTTTTCTTTTTTTTTTTTCTGCTACGGTGATCTGACGTCCTGTTAGAGGGTGGGGATGTACGTCCTTCATGGTCCCACCATGTGTAGAAAGATAGCCACTCCCTGTTGATGGACTGAGGACTATGGGATGTATAGTGTGCATAGAGCAGTGCCCATGACTGGATTGCTTGTTCCAAAAAAATGGAAGTGAGGGGGAAAGGACAGTTTCCAGAGCCCACGGAGGATGTTATAAAATAAACACGGTAAGAAACTATTTAAAGAAAAAGGGATTATGGGGTACATGGATTATAAATTATGTAATATTTTTCTTCATTCTATTGCATCAGTATCACTTATGTGTGCATAAAATCAGTAAAAGGGGTAACGGCATGAAGTATGTGAGGTAATGAACTAATATAGCAGTATACTAACCTGGGCTGTTGTGTGAAGTAACGTATATCAGATAGTTTTCATCTTTATGTTCAGGACTAAAGATCAGGTCAAAGCCCTATCCAGATTGACTGCTGATATGAGTAAGATAGAGTAAAAGATATGGTTTTCTTTATTAGCCTGGGTTCACACATATGCAAATTGGATACGTTTTTAACCACATCCAATTGGCATTACGTGACTGCAAAGGGCTTTCATCGCAGCCGGTTCACACATGTGCAGAGCGGCCTCCATATTGTTTTAAAAAGGGTCATGTGCATTTTTGGGTCCTGTTCAGGTGCAATTTCAAAGAAAAATTTTCACCTGAACTGCCGCACTGAAACCACAGCTGCATATATATGTGAACCCAGCCCTAGACACTTCTCTCTTCTATGGGGCACTATATCAGCTAGAGGGACTCCTAAGATAATACTGCAATATAGGACTTATATTAAAAGGAATGTTTGGTCTTACCAATTTAGATTTTTCGAACCTACATGTAAAATATGCAAAGACATTTTAAAAATCCTGTTTCTATGTAAAATCTATGTACAATACTTGAAAAAAAAATGGAGGAAGCCATATTTGCTTGTTTCTTAGACAGGCGCTTCCTTCTGCATCACAGCTTAACACAATGGGGGCTGATTTACTAAAACTGGAGAGTGCAAAATCTGTTGCAGCTCTGCATAGAAATCAGCTTCCAGGTTTTATTGTCAAAGCTCAACCGAGCAAGCTTAAGTATGAAGCTGTACCAGATTATTATAATGAAAGTCTAAAAAAAAAAAAGCATTAAAAACCCCCAAGAAGAAAGAAAGATAGGTTTGCTGAGGCCCAGGTTAAAATAGATAGATAGAAAGATAAGATGGTATTATGTTGTTTATATATCTGGACCCATGAATATTACTAGGTACATATTTATACACACACATACACACACACTTACACATATATACAGAGAGAGAGCGAGAGAAAATTATATTATAATAATAATCTCTCACACACGCACCCCAAGTAAATTGCCCCCAAGCTTACTGAATCCTTTGTGACTGCTGGTAGGCAGGGGTTTCTATCAATGACAGTTTAACATTCTGGGATAGGTCAGTTTAGTAAAAAATGTAGACCTATTGTGACAATGCTATGCCCTGTCACTTTGGAAAAAGGGAGTATATGCCATGCAGAGTTCCCAATGATGCAGATCAAGGGGCTCCAGAATGTCTATTCTGACAAGAGAAAACTGATTTTGCTGTTTTTTCTGGGATTGCCAACTCCCAAATTAGGTGCTAGAGTCTGGAAGCTTTGAAGAGTCTTTGGAGGGACGAACCCTCAAAAGCTGGTCATAGATGGTGTTAGCTTTTCATTCAAACTGACCCGATTCCTCCATCCACACATTCAAGGAGCACGACCACACATTCCTGCATTGTCATTTTATTCTGAGAATTCTCTGCTTCAAGAATGCACAGACCACCTCTGCAGTCTATAGCCTGCAGCACTGATCAATCAGAAATTTACCAGCAGGGTGCTTGTACAGAAGTCAATTGGTAGATCAACTGTACAACCACAGTACCCAAACATGGGTCAAACTTCGGCCAGTTCTGGCCAAATTTTGATCCATCTATGGTCTGCTTTACCCTGTGTCTACAGTTTACAGGGGACAAGCATCCTGAATATGCAGGTGTATACAGCTTTTTAAATGAGGAGCTGGCTGTGATTCGGGGGTCCTTTCGCCTTCCGACAAGCTACTGCAGGAGCAACGTATGTATGTGGAGGACACTGGGAGAGAGTGTGTACCCTGACCTCAAGGAGAGGTGATGGAGATAAAATAAAGTGGCAAGTCTGAAGAGACCGGCTCAGGGACTACAAAGTCTGAAAGATTTATGTTCTGTTATGTTCTTCAGAACAGCCCTGCAAGGGTAACCCTGGGCGATGTTTGTTTTTTTACTTTTATTTTAAATAAAAGTGGGCCAAAAACCCTGAAAATGTATTTCCCTGGCTTATCTGAGTTCGATAGAAAACACTACACTTTAGCGAAACCCCACACAATATCATAATTTGCTTACTTAGAAAACGGCTCAACCCTCAACCAAAATGAAGGTCAGCATAAAAAAGGTGTGGTTGATGTATCACTCACAGGCCACAAAAAGTATATGAATGATTAGATGGTATTATGTAGTTTATGTACCTAGTAATACTTTTCATGGGTCCAGTACAAGTTCATGTTAAAGGGTAAGGCTCCATTCACACTTGTGCAATTTGTTATGCAACCTTGGACAACAAAGTTGCCTCGCAAGTTGTTCTCCATGTTTTCCAATGATAACCATTCACCTAATGTTGTAAAGCGCTGCGTAAACTGTCGGTGCTATATAAAACCTGTATAATATTTGTGCGACCTAAAGTTGCAGTGACTTCAAAGTAGTTCATGCACTACTTTGGTCTGGCTTTCATGGAACTTGAGGGCGACAGACTTCAATGTTAACACTCAAAAGTTACATAAAAGTCATACCTGAATGTTATACAATGCAACAGTTGTCTATTATCACTAGTCAAAGACAAAGTCGTATCTAAGTTGCACCCATCCAAAATTGCGTCAGAGTGGCATCAAAGTTGCTCCAAAGTTACACTCCAAAGTCACAAGTGTGAATGGAGCCTTACTCCTCCACTTTCATAGGGGAATTTTTTATTTATTTTTTAAAACAATATAGTGTATACAATTGCGACTCAAGTCATACTGTGATTGAATGTTATTAAAAATACTCTCTTTTCAATCTGCAGTGCTGTAATTCTCTGTAAAATGCAATCCGGAGGTGTTCTGTATACAGATGGTTTACAGAACGCCCCCTAAAAATGTCATTACTCCCATACAGATTCAATGTGCACATGGACACAAACAACTATTCATTCAGAATAACAAAAAAGGTAGGAATCTGCAACAATTTTTTTTTTTTTAAATCCTTGCAATGTAAATTGTTCCACTCCTGGGGAAAAAATACCCTTGCAGTTGGGCCTCGCTGCACTGCAAGGGTTAAATCTAGGAGTAGAGTAATAAGCTGTAATACATAGGCTTCCTCTACATGACCAGTCCCTGCAGCTCTTCACCATTCCAGTCTGTGGTCACATTATGCATAACCTTCTATCTCATTATTACTGTAGATTGCCCTCAGTTTCAGGAAAATCTCTTGCCGATGAATGCAAGTTCATACACATTCCACTGACATGCACCTTTGTCTTGGCTCAGCCATTGAGGAAGGACACGTCACCTGTGAACTCCAATAAGATGCTGACCTAGAGTTCAATGAACTTCAGAGCATAGCAAGGCAAAACACATCTTTTTTTTCAGCAAGATGCAATTGGGTCATATTATGCATAACCTTGAATCCTATTATTACTGTAGATTGCCCTCAGTTTCAGGAAAATCTCTTGCCGATGAATGCAAGTTCATACACATTCCACTGACATGCACCTTTGTCTTGGCTCAGCCATTGAGGAAGGACACGTCACCTGTGAACTTCAATAAGATGCTGACCTAGAGTTCACTGAACTTCAGAGCATAGCAAGGCAAAACACATTTATTTTCAGCATGACTCAAATGGGTTACTAGAACACTGCATTAAGACAATAAAGAAATCCTATAAACCGAGTCTATAAAAATCACCTCATCCTTTTTTTATGTGACAGAACACTGGGTATCTATGACAGAGGTCATCTTAAAGTGGTTCTAAAACCCTTAAGGTTTTTCACCTTAATGCTTTCTATGCATTAAGGTAAAAAACCTTCTGTGATCCAAAATCCCACAATCCCCCCCCCCCCCGTTCCCCCTTTTTCTTACCTGAGCCCAATCTGATCCAGCGGTGTGCACAAGTGCAGCGACCCCAGCCACTGTCTCTCTCCTTATTGAACTGATTCATAGCAGTGGGAGCGGGGCCGAGTCCCGCTGTCTGTGTCAATGGACACAGCAGCAGGACTCGGGAACGAGCATGCATGGTGTCCCCATGGAAAGCAGGTTTCTGTGGAGGCACCCGCCAAAGGGAAGGGGCCTGGAGTGTCGACAGAGCACCCCAGAAGAAGATGATCAGGGCTGCTCTGTGCAAAACCATTGCACTAAGCAGGTATGTATAACTTTTTTTTGTTCCAGTCACTGAAGTCCACCCAATTCAGCTTCCTGTGATGGTTTGACAACTATGCTGCACTGTTCCCAATTTCGGAGCAGAGTAACCACACTAATGCAGCCTGTGCCTGCTTGCAATACAGTGGGATGAGACAATGCTGTAGAAAGAATGGCTATCAGCATGGTCATGTCGGGCTCACAAGTCTGCAGCTGGTCAGCCAACACCTGGCCACACCTAGTCCTGCCCACTGCTTTCTGTACCGCCTTTGTTGCTGAAACCCTCCCAGTGTGAGCTGCAGTGCCAGGGAGGGGGAGCTTTTGAGGTACAAATGAAAAAGTATTTATTTAGGAAAAGCTCATGGAAGTTTTTTGTTTACAAAATAAGGCTTGTGCATTACATTGTAACTGGATTTGGTACTTGTTTAGACCGTCATACAGGAACCTTGCAATTTTAAAAAAGGTGCCTTTTATACGGGGCAGAATCAATCCAAGCGGATCTGCCTGCTCAGTGGAGATCTTTCTGCTGATCCTGTTGAGCAGGTGTATGACAGGTCCGCGTCCACAGACACAGCCCGCTGTGCTCTATGGGGTGGTCGGATGCAGGCTGCACGTTCGTTTCCATCTGATCCGCCGGACGGATGGCGAAAGTGTCCCATCCGTCTGATTTTAGAGTATTGGATCAGATGCCGGCGGCTGACAGCGGACACATGCTGCATTGAGACTCATATAAAGCGGGCCTCATATTAACAAGAATCTCTATGCTAAAGCCAAATTAACTGGGATAACTTAGTTCATGAACTTTTAATACAACTAAATCAAGAATTTACAGATTTCTGGAAACACCACATCTACATTAGGAAAATATTTTCTTAGAACAATAACTTTTCATGTGGAAAAATTAGAATGTGCTTTTATCACAATCAAATTAACTTGTTCTGTAATGTGGAAGACATGTCAACACTCATCCAAGTGGCTTCTTCAGTTCTAAAATGAGGAACCAAGGAAACCAATTGGATGAATGGTGAAATATCTTCAACATTACAAAGCAAGTGCCTTTGACTGCAACTGCCTTCCTAGTGTTTCGGAGAGAGTCTTTATTGATCTGAACTTTAGGGACATTTCATTTCGGACCTCAACTTTTCACTTTAATGCACTATTTTCCCCAAAAAAAAAAGTTTACAAAAAAAAAGTTTACAAGAAAAAAAAAGTTTACAAAAAAATAAATAAAAAGTTTGACAAGACATCCGATACTTGAACCTCAGACAAGGAATGCATCACTTTTGACTTTGAATTTTTCTCAATACGGCTGTGTCAGATGCACACACCATAGAAAGAAAAAAAAAAGTCACACTCTTGTTAAAAGATTTTCTCCACACTACTCCTGAAGAAACAGCGATTTACATGGTTTCTCAATCTTTTTATTCCAAAATAATTGGTTATCGCCACTTAAACAAAGAGGACTGTACATTCACCACCCAACTATTGTGTGAAAGTGACAATTTAATACCTTTCTTTCCTCGGACAGTACTCCTTACTGGGTGGAAAATACTGCACTATAGCCACAATAAATTGAAAAAAAAATTGTGTCTTTTCAGTAATCAAAATGACAATTGTTAGACGAACACAAAATTTGTACCTATAATTGGCCTCAAAAAGGTTCAGATTTCAGCAGATTTCAATGAATCAGAAGAAATTCAAGCTGTGGGTGACCCTGCCAACAAAATTCAATTGAGAAATCGAAGGTGGGCTGAAAAAAAAGCCTGCCAAATATTTACCCTTTAGCACAAAAGGGGGGGGGGGGATCTATAGGTTTCTTAAGGTAGCCATACTTCTACTGTTCAACTCAATGGGCTGAACAAGAGAAACCGTTACACCTATGGTCAGCTTAAGTTCAAAGCCATGACAAATATCCTTGGGCCAGACAGAGCCACAACTTGTATTAACCAATCTGTGAAAATCTAGATTTTGAAAATTATCCCTGAATAACTAAGGCAACATTTGGGCCTATGGTTATGTTTGCCCATCTCAGGCTTGAGCAGTTATATAACAAATGGGATTGTTAGAGATATAAGGAGTGGATACAGTACACCAACAGTCAGGGCTGCTGTTGGAAACCATGTGGGCCCATACATCCAACCTGAGAGCCACCCCCAATAAACACATTTATTAGGCTTCAGTTATGAATGAACACGGTGAGTGATCGGTACCAATCACTCATTGTGTTCATTCGGGAAAGGAAGGGGCTAGTAAATAAGACATATTTACCAGACTCTTCCTCCACTCTATCTTGAAGGATCTTATTGTGTGCTTGAAGCTGCTGGTGGGAGGGAGAAAAGGGAAACCTGAAGCACTGCAGGGGTGGTGGTACCCCCTTATCCACAGCCCTGCCGACAGGAATATCATTATGCATAGATGCAGTATAACCAGTGATGTTAGATGTTTATAGCTTATAACTAGAATTTCATGTGATTGTCTGGAAATCTGGTCAGAGTAATCTGTTCTGTTTGGCTGGTCTTGAGATTCACATACCCCTGCCAGGCAAAATCACTTTTTCTTACCATAGTTAAAGTGATTCTAAAGTCTAACTGCTTTTTACCTTAATGCATTCCCTGCATTAAGGTAAAAAAAAAAAAAAAACACCACTAACTGTCCCCTCCCCATCCCTAAACATTTAATTGGCTCCCGTCACTGCTTCAGTGCTGTTCCGTCTGCAGCACCGCTCCTTCTCTCCCTTGTCTCAGGAGACACAGGCAGCAGCAGGAGCCCTAAGCTTCCTCTGCTGTTAGTCAAACTCCTGTGAGAAGGGAGCAGGGTACGTAGCTTACCAACATGTGTGTCTATGGACCCCTTAGCATCCGGCTTGCTATGAATGCACTCATTGGAAAGAGGAGTGGAGAGCATCGCTGAGAGAATACCAAAGAAGAGGTAAGGAAGAGCTCTGCACAAGAGTGTTGCACAGAGCAGGTAGACATAGCCTTTAGAATCACTTTAAGCAATAAAGCCTTGTCTAGGATCCACCCTAACCTGTAGAGTGAATAAATCAAGCGCACACTGATGAGGTCATCATTGTACTCCCCAATGATATCCCCAATGATATGTGAGATAACAGAGTCCCGATTGGCTCACAGTTTAGAGCCGATTGAGTGATGATATACTAGTTATAATAATAATAATAATAAAAAAAAAAATATTTTTTTAATTCAACGAATACACAGCTACCCTGGCATTTATCTTTCAGATTTTCTTGCGGCACCAGAGATCTAGGTAAAGTCAGTCCCTACGTTTGGATGAAGAAACCCTGGTGCCATAAGTGAAGCCCAGGGCTGGACATGTTAATCAATAGATTATTCAATAGTTTCGATTATTTTTATGTCAGTGCAGAAAAATTCTGATGTTTCAAGGACTCCGGTTATTTTACAAGCCCAGTGGTAGCAGTTGCCATTGAATTTATATCAATTACATTTTCAACTCTAAATCTTGAAAATATCAACATCCACAATCAAACTGCAAAATTATTTACAAAGATATTTAGGACCATAAAGTGAATCCTCCCCACGGTACAAGGGAATCGATCTGTGTGTATAGCTAGTGTTGAAAGGAATATTTCATACATTAACCGGAATCTTATTACTGCTATGAATTGCCTTCAGTTTCAAGAAGGAGATCCCATGCTGATGAACGTCAGTTCATACACATCTCTTCACAGACTTTCACCTTTGCTTCGACTGACTACTTACAACAAATCACCTGTAAACTGCAAAAAAAAGGCCGACAGAGTTCAGTGAACTTCACTGACTTGGAAGGCAAAGCAAGTTATTTTTACTGCATAATGCATATGGGTTACTAGAATCCTACTACTAAGACAACGAAGTTCAATAAAAGTAGTCAATAAAGAAAAGAAAAAAAAAAAAATTATAAAATCACATTATCCTTTTTATGTGACAGAACATTGGAAATCCATGACAGAGGTTATGTTAGCTTTGAGCGAAAAGAACCTTTGTTGTACATCTGGGTGATCAAAAGATGTATATACCGAAAACTGTTCATTTAAAAAGCAATTCATAATTTTATTCTTTATAAAAAAAGAGACAAAAATCTGATAATGATTCATGCAGGTGAGATGAGGGGGCCAACATATGGATTAGCATTTTAAAGAAGAATTGCAGGTGTGGTATATACATAGATACATTGGCCCAGCTTGGATATTCCATTCCTGGCTGATGTCCCTGGAAGCTGGTAATCACTGAAGTAGACACTGCTAATCCAGTGATCTCCACTTGCTTCTGTGTCCTGTGCCAAGAAGTATGCTCTGCTGCATTCTAAACACAGTGGGTTGGGCACTAAATTGGCATCATTCAGGGAATGCTTTGCATTTTCTGAATTAATGGGGTGAAGAGCATGATATCACCACCCTACCTTGTCCAGAGATTGCTTTGCATTCCTGTCTTGCTGACCTCCATTAGCTCATGGTGAGGAGCTCTTCCACTACTGTGATAAGCTGGACACTCCTATGTATCTGATGAAGAACGGTATAACCCTTTGTTAGGCCCCTTTCACATCGGCAGACCAATCGGGTCCGTCTGTCAGTTTTTTAGGCAGATCCGATTGGACTAGTCATTATCCTCTATGGACCGGCAGGTGTCAATGGACATGTGTCTGTTGACACCTGCAGACATCCAATTAGATCCTATCTGCTAAATTCAGACAAATGGGGATCCATTTCCCATCCATCTAGCAGATCGTATCGGATGGCCGTCAGGTGTAATTGAACAGCCGGTCCGTCTAAATCCAATTGCTCACAGAGGACAGCAGGCTGTGTCTGCGTCCCCTCTTTATAAGCAGAGTGAACACTGACAAGCCATCCACCTACTCAGTGGGGATCTGCTGAGCAGGGGGGCTCCTGGAGTCCATGCCATGTGAAAGGATCCTTACCTGCACCTGGAGTGTCCGGTGTAGTTCAGTAAACCCAAAGCAGATGAAGTCCCCTTTAACATCTCACTTGATCATCTAATAGTACTTGGCAGCTAGTTTTTGACTGCCTTTTTATGCAGGGAAAAATTCAACTAAAAAGGCAAAACAACATTCATCATGCTGTGCAGGTATTAATAATGAATGCTACAACAGCGGGAAAAAAAAATGTTACATGGAGTTCACAAATGTTTAATGTGTTCACAAAAGCAAACAAAAAAAAAAAACACATCCAGAGGTTTTTTCAAATCAGTACATATTGCTTTGCTGAGTTTCTGGCCTTCCCTAGGGAACAAAGCTGGTCAATTAAACTCAACCCAAACCCATGGTTGTACCCACAGATGTCTCATCGGAGCCACATAGTAATAAACCATTGGAGACCCTGCCTCAGCCCACCCGAGACTAATACAAGTTATTTTCCTTGTTTCATTATAATAGAACTAAAACAAAATTCCACACCAATTCATTTTCTATTGGACCTATAGGATGAACTAGGAGGGCTCAAGGCCTTGAGCCTGACAGCATGGGCATGCGGTCGCCCCTCCCTTTATTAATAAGAGGATAGAAGCAATATTGTAAATATTTAGGGCTATATACAGGTTAATGTATTTGGGTAAAGAGAATGGCAAATTGGGCTGGGGGCGGGGTTAAGGGTCGCAAGGCTATTGGTGATATCTCAAATGGTCATGTGACCCGTGGGGAATGTTCTAGAAAGGGGGCTTTTTATATATATATATATAGGACCCTCTCACAGCTCAGGCAGTGAAGGTGCAACAAGCTTTGCAACAAGCTCAGTGAAGGTGAAAACAGGCTCCTGAAGTACATCATTCATGGCTTTGAAAACCTTAATGAGACAAGTGTTGGAGAAAGCTGGGGATAAAGGTGGAGAAGAATGGCTTAGAAAATGCCTGGCTTTAGCAGAGAATGATAATGAGCAAAGTATTTTGGCTGAGGTACAGTCAGTACAGTGTCCGGTGGTATTGTCTATCAATTCCCCTGAAGTCAGAGACAGTACAGCTGTTAATGACATTCAAAACCGCCGGTCCCGCCGCCATGAACCGTCTATTCCCGCGGCTGGTGTCACACGACAGAGAAGACAGCAGAACAGCATGGCTGGAAGAACCAGCAGCCACTATGCAGCGTCGGGTCAGCCTGAGAGGAAAGAAGAGGAGGGTCCAGTCCTCGTTGCTGCCCAGAGGCAGCGCTGGGCGGGCTAGAGGAGCCTCACCTATACAGAGGACAGAAGCATTGTCTGCTGTTGTAAGGGAGGAGAGACAAACCCTGCCCATTATATCACTATTGCAGCTTGAGGCTGCAAGCAGTGTGAGTATCACAGACATCCCACAGATGGCCACTGGAGGCAACAGAGAGCAGCATTATGCTGCTTCAGATATAACAAATGCTCCAGCGCCACCTGGCGGTATAGGTGAGTTAGCACACACACGTAATAGCATTATGGAATCCATTAACAGATTAGCCGACACTATGAATACACCTGCAATTGATAATAGTAATTATGGTAATGTATGGTCTAATGAAAATAGACGTTCTGTCAGCTTAGGCAATATAGGTAAGGTTAATAACATTCAGTCAGCTAATGCTAATTCACAATATCTTTTACCAGCTGAGATTAATATATCTAGCACATCGGTACCAGAAGTGTGTTTTAAAGAGACATTACCATGTGATATCTCACCGTTAGGTTACCACCTTTCTCCTTAGACTAAAGAAAAAAATATGGAAAGGCCAATTTGTAAATATTCTGTCGCTTATTCCATCAGCAAAAGAATTTGTCAATAGAAATGACAAAAAAATCAGATGAGAAAGATGAGGGTGATAGGAGAAGACCTGTGTGAGGTCTTTTAATAATTGGATGCAGTCATTTGCAATATACTCCAGTGTGTTAAAAGAAGAAGCACCCAGATTATTGCAGCGGGCTTGAAATTCTCAAACCCGGCATGTGGGGACTTCGGTTAAAAGATTTATGTATGCCCGAGTCCTTTAAGACTGAGCTGTTTTGAAGTTGATCGTTTGAAATATAAGAATTTTATGATGCAATAAAACTATCAGAATATGATTATTATTTATTTATTGATTTGAATATACCAAGTAAGTGCAGCGCCCAATTCTTTGTCAATAAGTGTGTCGAGTCATTATTTAAATAGGCCATATAAGTTTTGGTATTCGGGGAGGGTAGGTGCGGCCTGTATTCCCATGAACTAGGAGGGCTCAAGGCTTTGAGCCCGACAGCATGGGCATGCAGTCGCCCCTCCCTTTATTAATAAGAGAATAGAAGCAATAGTGTAAACATTTAGGGCTATATACAGCAGGGGTTGACAAATTTGCTTGGAATCTAGGAGCCAGCTTAAAAAGTTAGGAGCCAGGTCCGTGACGACGATCCGGACCTGTCCCTGGCCTGACATGGAGACGAGTGAGGGGAAGATAGCAGCGCCGCCGTCGCCCCCCCCCCCCCCCCCCGTCTCCAAGTCATTGCTCATAGCTCTTAGAGGGACATTTTATTTATTTTTTTCAAATGACAATTTTTTTTTCAATTGCATTTTAGTGTAAATATGAGATCCGAGGTCTCTCTGACCCCAGATCTCATATTTAAGAGGACCTGTCATGCTTTTTCTATTACAAGGGATTTTTACATTCCTTTTAATAAGAATAAAACTGACACAACATTTTTTTTAAAAGAACAGTGGAAAAAAAAAAAAGTTAAAATAAAGCAGAAAAAAAAAAAAAATTTTAAAATCGGTGTTCGAACCACACATGTGAGGTATTGCCGTGATCGGTAGAGCGAGAGCAATAATTCTAGCCCCAGACCTCCTCTGTAACTCAAAACGTGCAACCTGTAGAATTTTTTTAAACGTCGCCTATGCAGATTTTAAAGGGTAAAAGTTTGTCGCCATTCCATGAGCGGGTGCAATTTTGAAGCGTGACATGTTGGGTATCAATTTACTCAGTGTAACATTATCTTTCACAATATAAAAAATAATTGGGCTAACTTTACTGTCGTCTTATTTTTTTATTAACTAAATTATTTTTCCCCAACAAAAGTGCGCTTGTAAGTCCGCTGCACAAATACGGTGTGACAGACAGTATTGCAACAACCACCATTTTATTCTCTAGGGTGTTAGAATAAAAAATATATATAATGTTTAGGGGGTTCTAAATAAAGGGAAGAAGAGGCAGGTAATATAATACAGGCAGAGGAATCTTCATTAACATTGCTGGTTTGTCATACCAACGGCGACCACAAGAGGGCGCCAGATTCCATAAGGAATCATAGGACCGCAGAAGGCCTCAAAGCCGCGGCCTAAATTTTCGGCCGCCGGCGGAACGGCCCGACGCGATCACGCTGGGGGGGTCCACAGACACAGGATACCCCCAGCTGTGCTGCCCCAGGCGCGAGGTCGCTATTTATAGTCGCCAATGCGACCTGGCGCCCGGGTTTTGTCGAGCCCTGATATACAGGTTAATGTATTTGGGTTAATGTCCCTTTAAGAGAATGGCAAATTGTGCTGGGGGTGGGGTTAAGGGTCGCAAGGCTATTGGTGATATCCCAAACGGTCATGTGACCCATGGGGAATGTTCTAGAAAGGGGGCTTATTATATATAGGACCCTCTCATGGGTGCACTCACACCTGTTCTCAGCCAGGCAGTGAAGGTGCAACAAGCTTCCCACCCCTCCTTCCCTTGTCGCCAAGCACGTTTATGTGGTCTGCCACCCTACGTGATGTAGGGGGAGGGACTTTGGTTAAAAGAATAAGGATAAAACTTTTTCGCAGAAGGGAGTTTAACAAGACTCGTAGCCACTCATTAAAATTAGAAGAAAAGAGGTTTAACCTTAAACTACGTAGAGGGTTCTTTACTGTAAGAGCGGCAAGGATGTGGAATTCCCTTCCACAGGCGGTGGTCTCAGCGGGGGGCATTGATAGTTTCAAGAAACTATTAGATGAGCACCTGAATGACCGCAACATACAGGGATATACATACAATGTAATAGAGCTGCACGATTCTTGTCAAAATGAGAATCACGTTTTTTTTTTTTTTTTTTTGCTTAGAATAAAGAGATCACGATTCTATCACGATTCTTGCAATGTAAAATCTTTCACATACAAAAGAAAAAAAAAAAAAAAAAAAGGGGGCTAACTTTACTGGTTAGTTGTTTGTTTTTTTAATTCATTAAAGCATTTTTTTCCCAAAAAATTGCATTTGAAAGACCGCTGCACAAATATAGTGTGACATAAATAAAATATTGCAACAACCACCATTCTCTAGGGTGTCTACTAAAAATTATATTATATTATATATATACACACATATATACATATACACAGTATATCAGAAGAGCAGAGAGAATTCTTTGCATAGAAAGAATCGGCACCTTAGTCAAGATTGCGATAATGATTCTTAACGATTAATCGTGCAGCTCTAAAATGTAATACTGACATAAAATCACACACATAGGTTGGACTTGATGGACTTGTGTCTTTTTTCATCCTCACCTACTATGCAATTCTTCCAGATCTGTACAGTAATCCAGTGTTGAACATTGCCTCTGTGCAGGAGCTTCCTGAAATAAAGACCGCTCACTGCATACTGGTCTTGTCTCTGCCCCCTCCTGTAGTTTTCTGCAGCCAGCCTGTAGTGGGTGGAGCCTGCTTAGGACCTCCCGACAGCTCTGGCTATGTGCAGCACAGTGCTAATGCCACTGCTACTTTTACAAGGTGATATCTGGGCTTGCAAACTCAGCTCTAAATAGGAATTGAACAAAGATTCCCAGAATGTGGACCTTATTTATGAAATGCACAAGACCATATGGCACATTCCAACAATCTACTTCACCAAGATGTTACACAGAGTGGACTTCGGAGACACAACTTTACTACTGAACACTTAACCCTCTATTAGGTTTTCTTCCACCCTAAATAAATTATTGCTGAATTGTTCCCAGAGAAAGCAGACGATTCGGTCATTCTTTAGGTGAACCGCTGAACATTTTCAGTTACATGGCTAGGGGTGACATTAAAACATAAGTTGTTTACACTGGCATGGGCCACCTGGGAGAAACTCGATTTCAATGGATTCCAAATGTTATTTGATACTAGACCTACTGCTGGTAATTCCTGCATTGTTCATTGTGTGAAGCAAGAAATTTAAGATACTAACTTTATTTGCTGCTCTCCCCCCATCCCTCCCTAAATGGAATGCAGCTATTTATACAGGAAATATGTAGATGTTATACATATCTAATATACATACATACACACACATTATATATATATATATATATATATATATATATATATATATATATATATATATATATATATATACACACACACACACACACACACACACAGGGGGACATGCAAGGTAAATAAATAACAGCATTTTTAACTTGCACACAATTGAACTATAAAATCAGCAGAGCTTCCCCTCACTTCAGATCTACCCCTCAAATTTAAAGCGACTGCACTTCCAAGTGCACTTGTAGTGCAAAGTGGATTTTCCTTTTGTAAATAACCCCTAGTATCTCACAAAAGTGAGTAAACCCCTCACATTATTGTAAATATTTTATTACATCTTTTCATGTGACAACACTGAAGAAATTACACTTTGCTACAATGTAAAGCAGTGAGTGTACAGCTTGTATAACAGTGTAAATTTGCTGTCCCCTCAAAATAACTGAACCCACAGCCATTAATGTCTAAACCGCTGGCAACAAAAGTGAGTACACCCCTAAGTGAAAATGTCCAAATTGGACCCAATTAGCCATTTTCCCTCCCCGGTGTAATGCGACTTGTTAAGTGTTATAAGACCTCAGGTGTGAATAAGGAGCAGGTGTGTTAAATTTGGTGTTATCGCTCTCACTCTCTCATACTGGTCACTGGAAGTTCAACGTGGCACCTCATGGTAAAGAACTCTCTGAGGATCTGAAAAAAAGAAATGTTGCTCTACATAAAGATGACCTAGGCTATAAGAAGATTGCCAAGACCCTGAAACAGCTACAGCGGTTTAATATAGGACAGGTTCCACTCAGAACAGCCTCGCCATGGTCGACCAAAGAAGTTGAGTGCACATGCTAAGCGTCATATCCAGAGGTTGTCTTTGGGAAATAGACGTATGAGTGCTGCCAGCATTGCTGCAGAGGTTGAAGGGTTGGGGGGTCAGCCTGTCAGTACTCAGACCATACGTCGCACAAATTGGTCTGCATGACTGTCCTCCTAGAAGGAGGCCTCTTCTAAAGATGATGCACAAGAAAGCCTGCAAACAGTTTGCTGAAGATAAACAGACTAAGGACATGCATTACTGGAACCATGTTCTGTGGTCTGATGAGACCGAGATAAACTTATCTGCTTCAGATGTTGTCAATTGTGTGTGACAACAACCAGGTGGAGTACAAAGACATGTGTGTCTTGCCTACAGTCAAGCATGGTGGTGGAGTGTCGTGGTCTGGGGCTGCATGAGTGCTGTCGGCACTGGGGAGCTACAGTTCATTGAGGGAACCATGATGATGGTAACAGCAGGAGCCAAATGAGCCCACCTGGGCAGCCGAGTCTCTTGAGCAACATCGCTGGATCGAGATGGGGCTCAGGTAAGTATTAGAGGGACTGAAGGTGGCTGCTGTGCACAGAAGGTTTTTGGTTTCTTAACCTGCCTTTAAAACCACTTTAAGGCCCAATTTTTTTTTTTTTTTTTTTTTTTAGAACAAAGAGGTATTATCCACCTGGATACATAAGTAAGTTGTGATGATATGTACATGTCAAAGTTGCAAAATTGTGTTCAGGCATTGGGATTGGTTTTACCTTCATCATGAAAAGCTAAAAAGGAAACCCGAGGGCTGCCATTACTAACAGTTGCCTGGCTGTCATTGCCTGTATGACTTGCCGACCAAAAACAAGCATGCATCCAACCAAATCAGAAATTCTGACTTGCCTATAGAGAGCTAGCATTTTCAGATGGAGGAGGCTTACAATGGCAACCTACATATTGCTCTCAATGCACAATTTCTTTGCAAGGTTCATTCCAATCAAAACTACAGCTTACAAAAAGCCACCAAAATTATAGACCACACATTTGTTATCTAGGAACACTGACTTGTCTGTGCTTTCCATGAGTGGTGTGTATTTCTGGTACTAAACACGGCCATCTTCTATCTTCCTGGAAGGATGGAGAATGCTCATCAGTGATGACATCATCCTCCATAAGTATATTTGTGTCTCACCCCTGAAACGTGCTCCCTCAGCGCACGTCCACAACCATTCCAAAGCTTATCCTCAACCAGCCACCATTGTGCTTTTTGACACGAGAACGATTTTTGGCTGCAACAACAGCCAAATTATATCTTTTATGTGAGAAACAGCCACTGAAATCTGTCTCGTTATTCTGTGGTAACATTATTTCAAAGTGGCTACAGCGGGGGTGCGCAACCTTTTGAAGAGCGAGGGCCACCTAAGCGACTTGTTAACCGCTCGCGGGCCACAATGAGCAGAGCGGGTGCATGGCAGTACACTATACTCTATAGAGCCCACTCTACTTTTTTTTTTTTTGCAGATCAGATTGGAGGTAGGCGTTTGTAAACGGACACAAGTCCATTTACATCTGGTACTTTTTAGAAGTGAATGGAGGGTCCAACTGGGTCGGACTGACTGTGTGAAATGGGCCTATGCCTCAGTACAGGAAACCCTCAAGTGCTCTGCTCTGCACCTGTGGATCAGTTTGAAAGCAGCCCAGTAAACACTGCAGAACAGATATGCTCATATATACACTGTGATTTTAGTAATAAACTTACTATTAATAACAGTATTCTATTCTATTCCATCACAGAGCAGGAGGTCGCAGGCCACATCAGAGGGCTCCGCGGGCCACTGGTTGGGCACCCCTGTGCTACAGGAATCACAAGTGTTGGGATCCCTAAGTAATTAGATTTTTGTACAAACGAGTGCCACACTGCTCGAGGTTTTAGGCTAGGTTCACACCGGAGCGATGCGGGAACGCCGCGACTCCGCTGCGTTTTCCCGCATCGCATGCCTCCCGCCGGCAGTTCACACTGCCCTATGCGGACTGCTGGGAGTGTCAATGAAATCTTAATGACACCCCCAGATCCGTCCGCATATCGCAGTGCGATCTGCAAACTCGGACAGGAATCGGATCGCATGGTGTGAACACTCATGCGATCCGATTCTGCTGCGGACCAAAAAAAGGGTCCTGTGCGAGTTTGCGGCGGGTGCGATGCGAATTCAGCCATACTATCTGTATGGCTGAACTCGCATCGCACAGAGATCGGATGTGATTTGCACTGCAGTGCGGTGCGAATCACATCCGGGTCTCCCACCCGCAGCGGTGTGAACCCAGCCTTAATACTGGTGGCAATATAAGAGGCTAGCATGTGGTAAGTCAACATGCGGAGTCCATCAACATAGCACAGTGCAAAGAGAAGCCAACACCGCAATGAGTGCCACCCAGCCCATCAGCCCAAAGATTCAGGCAGCAGCTGGCATATGTTAAAGCGGTTGTATACCCGCTGATGTGTTTTGTTTTTTTCCCACCTGCAAAGGAAAAGGCATAATGAGCTAGAATGCACTGCATACTAGCTCATTATGATATACTTACCTTAGAACGAGGCCCCGACATCTAGCCCAATCCACGCCAAGGGAGCTGACATGTTCCCTCTGCGTTTCTTCCGGGTATTGCGGCTCTGGCGCTGCCGGGCTTTCAGCCGAGAATCCCCTGTGCGCATGCGCCGCTGCAGTCAGAGGCGCATTGCGAGGGGAATATTTTCTAAACCGTACAGGTTTTTTTACCTACAGGTAAGCCTTATTATAGGCTTTCCTGTAGGTAAAAGTCCCAAAAATGACTATACAACCACTTTAAGAAAAGCGGCCCATTTTCACTCCCACATATACACAATTTAATGGCTTTCATTTAAAAAGAAGCACAGAATCTGATATTTCATAGCAAACTCATTTCCCAAACTGTGACAGGCTTCTGTTATATTTTTTTAACCATTAGAGTATTGTTCCACTAAAGGCAGAGAAGACGGCTAGACACTGGGAACTGGTGATGTGGCAACATGGCGTTTATATACATTTATTATTTTCAAGACAAACAAGACTTATTACTCATAGGAAAGGCAAATGACTGCACACTATGAGTTCTTTCTTTCCCTACTTCTCCCCTGGCACAAGAAAACATTTGCTCGGCAGGTCTGCTGGCTGCTACATACTTATTTATATCTGCTGCTCATTTTAAGACTTTTAGAAGGAAGAAGGTGACTAAAGAATGACTAACAGCAAAGTAAATCCTTACACACAGCACACTTATGTTTCTAAATAAGTATTGCACACAGGCAGTCCTTATATACATGATCTATAGAAGAAGACTAAGCAGCAACTCTAGGCAAAAATAAAAAAAATGTAATTAATAAAAAAAAATACATCTTGAAAAACTATTAATGCAATCCAGAAAACAATGCAATTGTGCTAATGTTCAACTCTATAATCTGAGCTCCACCAGATTCATTGCAACCAAAATTTAGCCAGCTTCTCAGACCATGCCTCTGATGACATGCAGTGTAACCTCCCCCTTACTCTCATATGTCTGCAGTGGGCTCAAAACGTTAAAAAAAAAAAAAAAAAAAAAATGCAGTAAACAGGATTTTTTTTTTTACATAGTTTGGTTTTCTAAGGTGTCACTTGATTTTCTTCTGTAATAATATTAGATTTTGCTTTATTAAAGTGGAGGTACACCCTCCGCTGCAAAAATTAAAAGCCAGCAGCTACACATACTGCAACTGCTGGCTTTTAACAATAGGACACTTACCTGTTCTGCAGTCCAAGAATGTCGGCACCGCAGCTGATGTTTCCATCAGCTGTTGGGTGCTGCGGCCAACATTGTGGGTAAGGCAACCCAGCATTGTAGCTTTACGGCTTCACGCTGGGAACCCTACTGCACATACGCGAGGCTCCGCTCCTCTCCCCTACTGGCCCGGTGTCAGGAGAAGGAGGAGGGAGCCCCATCGATGGCGTCAAAGGTCGCAGCCCGGACTCCTGGAAATGGTATCAGGATACCTTTGAAAGACAGGTATCTACTCCCCCCCCCCTCCCAAAAAGGTGCCAACTGTGGCACTGGAGGTGGGGGGGGGAGCAGGCAAATGAGCAGAAGTTCCACTTTTGGGTGGAACTCCACTTTAAAGTGCCACTAAAACCACATCATAAAAAATAAAAAATAAACTATCAATAAATGGTGTAATACATGCTGTTCATACTCACTCACTATGAGATTCATTTTCTATATTCTAAAAAAAACCTGGCGGATCCTGCTGATCTTCACCTTCTGTTCATGTCCCCAATTCAGCTAGAAATTTGAAGCTGTGGGTGGCAGCTCTGCACATGCTCAGTTTTCAGTGAGTTTCTATGCGGAACATTTTCTACTTATCACATCTGAGCAGTCCATGTGACTATAGAGTCACACATGTGGGCATATACACACTGGTAAAATGACAACATACTCCCTTCCCTCCTCCTCCATGCCCACTAACCAAGCTAAACACAATCGGGGTGGGATATTACATGTATTCTAAGCCCTTGTACACACGGTGGGAGATTCTGACAACCAAATCAGTCGGATTTTGTCCGAAACTGTTGCATACACACGGTCGGACAAAGTTGTCGGAAAATCCAACGTGATTGATTTATTTCGTTACGACGGGACTATGTTCACGCTAGTAGCCAATAGCTTTGGTGTAGGAATTTGATCTGAGCATGCGTGGCACTTTGTCCAATCGGAATTGTCTACACATGATCGGAGTATGTCCGATCGGAGCATTTTGTCGGAAAATTTTACCGGCGAATTGGAAAAGTTGGTCCGTCGGATAGTCCGATGCAGACCACACACAGTCGGAATATCCGACAAAACGGTCCGAGCGGACACATTCCGTCGGAATCTCCGACCGTGTGTACAAGGGCTAAGACTGATGTGTAGATATTTCTGGTAGAAATATGCTTCCCTGCAGACAGGCTGGGAAAGAGCTGGGCCATGTGACAGCTGTATAACAACAATTAGGAAAAAACTTGGATGTATTTTTTTAATTAAAATAATTAGTGCCATCATCCACATACAGAAACAGAGGGGCCAACTTAAATTAAACAGTGTGTGTTTAGTATTACTAACTAATGAAAGTATCGTAATACGCAAGTATGTACGAAAGCAAATTCCTAAAAGTAAAACCAGATCCAAAACCCTTTTTTGTCAATGTCCTAAAACAAATAAACATGATAACATTTTCTACGTATATGAGAAACGTGCCAGCGCTTGCTGCATAACACAGAAAAATAGGAGCTTAACGTGCACCGATTTTAGAAAGCAACGACTCTCCACCCAGTGTATGAAGTAGTAAGGGTAAGGCCGCGTACACACGCGCGGACTGTTCGCCCAACTTTGTCCGCTGAACAGTGTTTGGGCGGACAGTCCGCTCGTGTGTGGGCTTTCAGCGGACAGTTTCAGCGGACAGTTTGACGAACAAGGTTTTTCGGAAATTCCGTAAAACTGTCCGCTGAAACCTTGTTTGAGCGAACAGTCCGCCCGTGTGTAGGCTTGTTCGTCAAACTAAGTTCCGCGCATGCTCAGAAAGGATTTACACGCCGAAAGTTATAATGCAGTGTATAGGACGTCGTATTTTTCGTCCCGTCGTACGTGCCGTTCACGTCATCGCGCACAGTTTCAGCAAACTGTTCGTTCGTCGTGTGTGGCCATGTCCGTCCATGCTAATTTTGAGCGGACTGTTTGCCGAAACTGTTTGACGGACAAAGTTGGGCGAACAGTCCCCGCGTGTGTACGCGGCCTAATACAAACTGTCCTTGCTTTCAACAGATACCTGTTTTCACTGTTGCCTTTTAATGGGTTTAAAATGCATGTGTTCAACTTTCACATAATAAAAATGTTGTCTCTTTTCATCTTAGCCCTGTGCATTTTTGAAAAATATGACATTTCCTTTTTTTCCTGCGTTTTAGTGTGCTGGAAAGTACATGGAAGTCAATTGCAATCCATCAAAAACACATGTAGATTTTAGAATTAGCCGATTGGCTACGATGCACAGCTGCACCAGACTTTGGACTCTCCGGTTTTAGTAAATCAGCCCCATAGTGCGAAACATGCCTAGCCCTACAAAAAAACAAACAAACAAACAAAAAAACGTACTTCTATGCACATGAAAAAATCTAAACGGGGTCTAAAGGTTTTGCACCTGAACCAAATCTGACTGATGCAACCAGTAAACCTTAGACCAGAGAAAGGCAACATTGGCACTCCCAACTGTGGTGAAACTATAAATCCCACCATGCCTCTGTCAGTTATGCCCTTGGCTTTCAAGTGTCTTGCAGTGCGTCATGGGACTTGTAGCTCCACAACAGCTAAAGTGTGGAGGTTGCCCATTTCTGCCTTTGACTGTCCAGCTACATTTACCAATGCTCATGTAATACATGGGCCATCCTTCTTGATTAGCTTAGACCCTTTTCATACCAGGGAGCTTTTCAGGCTTTTTAGTGCTAAAAATAGCACCTAAAAGGTGCCTCCCAAGCCACCCCAATGTGAAAGCCAGAGTGCTTCAGCAGTGCCACAACACAGGCGCTATTAACCCTTTCTTCGGCCGCTAGTAGGGGTTTTAAAAGCACCCGACTATCGGCTGAAAAGTGCCACTAAAACTAGCGGTGCTTTACCACTAATACCCACACCACCCCCGTGTGAAAGGCGTCTTAAAGTGGAGCTCCACCCAAAAGAGGAAGCTCCGCTTGTTCGCACCCTCCCCTGCCACTTTTGGCACTCTTTGGGGGGGAATGGGTATCTGGTTTTGACAGGTACCCACTCCCACTTTCATGTAAGATTGCTGTGGCGATCTCCGAACGTTTGCAACCACCCACCCCCCCTCCCCCCGATGCTTTCTGGGACACATACAGGTTTCAAAAGACAGCGGGATCATTCAGAAAGTGCAGCATGACTCTCAGCAGGAAACCGGCTGTGAAGCCTGAAGGCTCCACTGACAGTCACCCCAGTTTCCCTTACTTACAATGCTGGCGTTTGCACCCAAAGCCGACTGACAAATTGGCTCAGGATGCCAACATCATGGGATCCCTGGACAGGTAAATGTCCTTATATTAAAAGTCAGCAGCCACAGTACTTGTAGCTGCTGACTTTTACATTTTTCTTTTCCAGACTGGAGCTCCTCTTTAAGATTACGTCATTAGCAAATTCTGTTGCTCCCTAAAATATTGAAGCCTTCTATTTAACACCAACACTGTGTTTAGTGTAAAGTGTAAGGCCCCTTTCACACTGACGTCCCGTTCAGGCCCGCCTGTCAGTTTTTCAAGCGGACCTGAACGGGTGCTCCATAGAGCTCTATGGAGCGTCGGATGTCAGCGGTGACATGTCCGCTGACATCCGACTCGCTCCGATCCGAAAAAGTGTAACGGAGGAAAAAGCTATTTTTCCATCCGTCTGCGGATTGGATCGGGTGACGACGGGCACTGCGGTCCGTCGTCATCCGATCTCCCATAGGGGAGAGCGGCGCTGTGACAGGTCTGTCCCTGCGCAGTGTGCAGAGACGGACCTGTCATCTCCCTGCTCAGCGGGGAATCGACGGAGTGATCCCCGCTGAGCAAGCGGATATCCACGGGGCGGATCAGAACTGATCCGCCCCGTGTGAAAGGACCCTAAAGTGTATTGAGAAAAGAACTAAAAAGTGCCATTTGAGGCGAAAAATAACAATTTATGGAAATCATAGGCTTGCAGTGGTTACACAGTGATTCCTGTAAACATTTCCCAAATTTCCTGTATGTAATCCATATTGCTCCATTTAGCCAGAACTTTACAATTCTCTTCCTGTGAGATACAAAGTATAAAAATAAAAAAATAAAAAAAACTGTTTAAATTAAATGGATCTTGTTCATATAGTGAGGGACACGTACAGCACCTAAAATAAGGTGAAAACCTCACAGAACATATTCAGTATCCCAACCCATCAACTTTTTTTTTTTTTTTTTTTTTTCAGATCCACAGTGAATGACTGAGGCAAGGTTTACTTTTCGGAGGAGGAGAGAACCACAGCAGAATTTCCCAACAAACATCTATTCATAAAGCCATGGCTTGGCACGGTTCCAGGTCGGCAGCCTTCTCCAGTGACAACTCAAAAGGTCCTTTTTTTAAATGCAACGTGAATTGAAGGCTTCACTGTAAACCTGAGCTGTGCTTTATGAAGTGTCCCTCTGATAGGCAGCCCGGAGGAGACTGCAGGCCATTTGCCTTTTCAGTGCCGGGTAAGAATTCAATAGCACTGTGTCCATGGATACAAACCATGCTGTGTGCACCCGTCACACGGTTAATCAGAGCACACCAAATTTCCAGTCGTGTCTCACTCGATCATAACCAAGCAGCCAGAATTCCCGGTATACTTGTAGCAACCCTTTCTAAAACTTTCAGGCACACTTGTTAAAGGAGTTGTGTGCATACACCCCCCCCCCCTTAGTGTTCTGGCTGTGCAAAACTAAAGGACGGTAAAATCGGATTTTGCTTGTTTCTGGGAAGTACACTTTGTAGGTAGTGGTGCACAAAATATGAAAATTCTGGTTCCAAATTCAGGATGCACTTGGCCGAAATCAAAATTAATGGTTTTTGATGCATTTTTTGATTCACATGACCTATGAAACACAGACCAGAGCACGGTAAAATTGCGTGGGTTTTCGGCAGCCATTATCGGCGCAGTGCTTAAAAAAAACAAACAAAAAATAATAATTTTTTATTTTTGCCAAAATGTCATTGCATCACTAACTGTAGGTCCTTTTCTTTGCAGTCACAATATTTAAGCCTTATGTTAAGGCTTACAGGGAACCACTACCCCCCAGATCTTTTAAAGCTTTGTGCAGTCCCCCACAATATAAAATTAACACTTTTAAAAAAAAAAATCTCACTTTACTTTTTATTTTTTGTACAGCCTCACATATCCCAAGAGGCTACAGGTGTAGGTGGCATATGTTTTTGCAGGGCAGCTGCTTCTTCTGGTTAGGGGATCGCAGCAGGACAATGATGGATATGCTGGATAGGTGAGTATTTGAATCAAAGATAATGTAGCAATACAGGTAAGCAGGGATAAGAAAGAAAGAAAGAAAGAAAGAAAGAAAGAAAGAAAGAAAGAAAGAAAGAAAGAAAGAAAGAAAGAAAGAAAGAAAGAAAGAAAGAAAGAAAGAAAGAAAGAAAGAAAGAAAGAAAGAAAGAAAGAAAGAAAGAAAGAAAGAAAGAAAGAAAGAAAGAAAGAAAGAAAGAAAGAAAGAAAGAAAGAAAGAAAGAAAGAAAGAAAGAAAGAAAGAAAGAAAGAGTTCCTCTTTAATAAAAGGGGAACTTCACCCTACCTAGCATCAATACAATTTTAAATCCCTAATTCCCCATTCACCAGGGCTGGATCTGGTTTTCTCAGCAGGGGATCTGTTCGTTGATCCTCTGATAAGCTCAACTGTGTGGAGCAGGCGAATGACAGGTCCGTGTCCGCTCCGCACTCTGCCTATGCAAAGCGGATATGCACACAGCCCACTCTGATCTATGGGCAGTTGGATGCAATCGGACCAGCTGTCTGTTTACACCCAATTGCCCTCTGATCCGATCCTGTCAGACAGAGGAGAACGGATCCCTTTCCATTCATTTTTGTAGGATTGGATTGGAGGTAGGTGGGCGTAAAGGGACACAAGTCAGTTTACATCCACCGTTCCATATAGGAGAACAGAGGGTCAGACTGGGTCTGCTTGAAAAACCAGACAGGCATACCCAATTGGACCGCTCGTGTGAAAGGGGCCCAACACTGGTCCACACATTTTAAAAAACAGATGTGCCTAATCAAAAAAAGAGTCCAACATTGTCTTCCTAGCAGACAAGTATTTGCTTGTTAAAAAAAAATAAAAAAATAAAAAATAAAAACCCCACACACTATATGGTCCCCACTGTTGTGAAAAAAAAGGGGGGCAGAAGAAGAAAAGATGTTATTTTAAGGGGGGGGGTGCACTTTAAATAAACCATACAAAATGTACCCATTACCTATATGATATGAACCACAAATATAACAGGCCAGGTTTGCAAGATAACTGAAATACATCACAGGTGATATCATTTGCTGCTCAGTGATTGCCGTATTCTAGCCAATGGACCTAGTCACAAAAATATATTAGGAGTACAGATGGGCTCAGGCGTGTTCGCATGGTCCACGTGCAGAGCCTGCCAGGAAGTCGGCGCAGTGATGCGCTAATCACAGGCAGTGAGACATTTCCCCGATGTGCGGCGGCAAAGATCAGGGAATGTCTCACTGCCCGTGATTAGCGCAGCGCTGCACCAACTTCCTGGCGGGCTCTGCACGTGGACCATGTGAACACGCCTGAGCTCATCCTTAATTAGGAGGACATACATCAGAAGAAAAATTCTGGTTAGTGCCTGCAAAAGCGGTGAGGGATTAAAACTCTTGTTACCTTTCCATTGTAGTCTATGTCACCGTTAGGAAAATTCAATATCACCAGAAATTAAAGTGAGGGTGAGGGTAAAGTGAGGGGGGGGGGGGGGGGTGATTGGGATCCTTAGGTGGAGAGACTTGTTCTTATGAAAGCTAAGAGGGGTTTTCCCTTACATTGAAAAGATATCCTCTAACTTCCTGCTGAGCCGACAGCACAGGAAATAAAGGGAAATCCCATTAATCAGGCACAGATTGCAAAAAAAAATAAAAAAACGGACAGGTATTTAAATCCTACCCTATGTTGTTAACCAAAATGAATAAACTTTTGGCTTTAGACAAAACTTTGGCCATACTCTTTAAAGTATGGCCAAAGTTTTTCTGTCCATACTTCTTATGGGTCACAAGCGTACATTTACTTTTTTCTTTCTGTGACCCAGAGTCACAAACGGGTTATACTGTAGCCTGACAGAGCAGAGCTGCGCCAGGCCTGCGAAGGAGCCAGACAGACAATAACAGCTGGCTCCACCTCTCAGCATGCAGCTGAGAGCCAGAGAAAGCCATGCCCACCCATTCCCTAGCCCAGAACTCCAGTGAGTGCTGGATGAGCACAGAAGAGAGTGGTGGCTGTCAGCAGACCAAGCAGGCTTAGAACTCAGTGATCAGTGGCACCTGCTCTCTAGCTCCCTTGTCTCCTTCTCCCATGCTTATCTCCGGGACTTCTCCAGAGCCTTTCACATCCTCTGGCACTCACCTCCCCAAATTTATCCAGCCATCTCCTACTCTGTCCACTTTTAGAAAATCCCTGAAAAAAAAAAAAAAAAAAAAAAAAAAAAAAAAAAAAAAACCTCATCCATTCAGGGACCTGCCTTCAGCCAAGAACTGCATATTTTATCGGTCCATCCCTCAGTTATTACTTTTATTCCACTAGCCCCTCCCTATTAGATGGTAAGCTCCCAGGAGCAGGGCCCTCCTACCCCTCTTGTATTTAACCACTTTCAGACCGGACCATTTTGCTGGTAAATGACCAGAGGTCTTTTTACACTTTGGCACTGCGCTGCTTTAACTGGTAATTGCGCGGTCATGCAATGTTGTACCCAAACAAAATTTGCGTCCTTTTCTTCCCACAAATAGAGCTTTCTTTTGATGGTATTTGATTGCCTCTGCGATTTTTATTTTTTGCGATATAAACGTAAAAAGACCGCAAATTTTGAAAAAAAATGATATTTTCTACTTTTTGTTATTAGAAAAATCCAATAAACTCAATTTTAGTCATACATTTAGGCCAAAATGTATTCAGCCACATGTCTTTGGTAAAAAAAAAGTCAATAATTGTATATTTATTGGTTTGCGCAAAAGTTGTCACATCTACAAACTAAGGTACGTTTTCTGGAATTTACGCAGCTTTTAGTTTACGACTGCCTATCTCATTTCTTGAGGTGCTAAAATGGCAGGGCAGTACAAAACCCCCCCAAATGACCCCATTTTGGAAAGTAGACCCCCTAAGGAAATTGATAAGAGGCATGTTGAGCCCATTGAATATTTTATTTTTTTGCCTCAAGCGATTGAATAATGACAAAAAAAAAATTTTTTTTTTTTTTTTACACAAAGTTGTCACTAAATGATATATTGCTCACACATGCTATGGGCGTATGTGAAATGACACCCCAAAATAAATTCTGCTGCTTCTCCTGAGTACGGGGATACCACATATGTGGGACTTTTTGGGAGCCTAGCCGCGTACGGGGCCCCGAAAACCAAGCACCGCCTTCAGGCTTTCTAAGGGCGTAAATTTTTGAGTTCACTTCTCACTACCTATTACAGTTTTGAAGGCCATAAAATGCCAAGATGGCACAAAACCCCCACAAATGACCCCATTTTAGAAAGTAGACACCCCAAGCTATTTGCTGAGAGGCATGTTGAGTTCATGGAATATTTTATATTTTGCCACAAGTTGCGGGAAAATTACAAACTTTTTTTTTTTTTTTTTTTTTTCACAAAGTTGTCACTAAATGATATATTGCTCACACATGCCATGGGCATATGTGAAATGACACCCCAAAATAAATTCTGCTGCTTCTCCTGAGTACGGGGATACCACATATGTGGGACTTTTTGGGAGCCTAGCCGCGTACGGGGCCCCGAAAACCAAGCACCGCCTTCAGGCTTTCTAAGGGCGTAAATATTTGACTTCACTCCTCACTACCTATTACAGTTTTGAAGGCCATAAAATGCCAAGATGGCACAAAACCCCCACAAATGACCCCATTTTAGAAAGTAGACACCCCAAGCTATTTGCTGAGAGGCATGTTGAGTCCATGGAATATTTTATATTTTGCCACAAGTTGCGGGAAAATTACAAACTTTTTTTTTTTTTTTTTTTTTTTCACAAAGTTGTCACTAAATGATATATTGCTCACGCATGCCATGGGCATATGTGAAATGACACCCCAAAATAAATTCTGCTGCTTCTCCTGAGTACGGGGATACCACATATGTGGGACTTTTTGGGAGCCTAGCCGCGTACGGGGCCCCGAAAACCAAGCACCGCCTTCAGGCTTTCTAAGGGCGTTACAGTTTTGAAGGCCATAAAATGCCAAGATGGCACAAACCCCCCCCAAATGACCCCATTTTGGAAAGTAGACACCCCTAAATTTAGGGGTACACTAGTGAGACTAGGTAATAAATGGCGGGTGCCCTGAAACTATAAAAAAATAACTAACCAACCAGCGTCACCTGTAACAGTTATATGGTGATCACTGGTGAAAGGGTTAACTAGGGGGCAATCAGGGGGCTTTATGCGGTAGTATATGGGGGTCCCTGGCGCTATAAAAAGCTGCGGCGAACCTAAATACCTACTTGCCTAACTAGCGTCACCTGTGACACTAATACAGCGATCAGAAAAACGATCGCTTATTAGGCTGGGTTCACACTGGAGCGATGCGGGAACGCCACGAATGCGCGGCGGGTTCCCGCATCGCATGCCTCCCGGCGGCAGTTCACACTGCCCTATGCGAACTGCTGGGAGTGTCAGTGAAATGTTACTGACACCCCCAGATCAGTTCGCATATCGCAGTGCGATCTGCAAACTCGGATCGCATGGTGTGAACACCCATGCGATCCGATTCTGCTGCGGGCCAAAAAAAGGGTCCCGTGCGAATTTGCGGCGGGTGCGGCGGGTGTGGCGGGTGCGGCGAATGGCTGAACTCGAATCGCACAGAGATCGGATGTGATTTGCACTGCAGTGCGAATCACATCCGTTCTCAAACCGCTGCAATCTGAACCCAGCCTTAGTGACACTGGCGACGGGGGGTGATCACGGGGTTAAACCTTTATTGGGGGGGTTAGGGGGGTACCTTAGAACTAAAGGGGGCTAACCCTAACTGCCCTAACAGTTATTAGTCACAAATGACACCCGCCGGGTGATCAGGGGGTTAAACCTTTATTAGGTAATAAATGGCGGGTGCCCTGAAACTATAAAAAAATAACTAACCAACCAGCGTCACCTGTAACAGTTATATGGTGATCACTGGTGAAAGGGTTAACTAGGGGGCAATCAGGGGGCTTTATGCGGTAGTATATGGGGGTCCCTGGCGCTATAAAAAGCTGCGGCGAACCTAAATACCTACCTGCCTAACTAGCGTCACCTGGGACACTAATACGGCGATCAGAAAAATGATCGCTTATTAGGCTGGGTTCACACTGGAGCGATGCGGAAACGCCGCGAATCCGCGGCGGGTTCCCGCATCGCATGCCTCCCGGCGGCAGTTCACACTGCCCTATGCGAACTGCTGGGAGTGTCAGTGAAATGTTACTGACACCCCCAGATCAGTTCGCATATCGCAGTGCGATCTGCAAACTCGGATCGCATGGTGTGAACACCCATGCGATCCGATTCTGCTGCGGGCCAAAAAAAGGGTCCCGTGCGAATTTGCGGCGGGTGCGGCGGGTGTGGCGGGTGCGGCGGGTGCGGCGAATGGCTGAACTCGAATCGCACAGAGATCGGATGTGATTTGCACTGCAGTGCGGTGCGAATCACATTCGTTCTCATAAACCGCTGCAATGTGAACCCAGCCTTAGTGACACTGGCGACGGGGGGTGATCACGGGGTTAAACCTTTATTGGGGGGGTTAGGGGGGTACATTAGAACTAAAGGGGGCTAACTCTAACTGCCCTAACAGTTATTACAGTCACAAATGACACCAATGCAAAAAAAAAAAAAAAAAAAAAAAAAATGACATTGGTGTCACTGTGACTGGGGGGCAGGGGTAATTGGGGGGGTGATCGGGGGGTAAAGGGGGGGTGTGAGTGTGCCTGGCATGTTCTACTGTGTGTGGGATGTGTTGGTGCAACTCACTGATCCGCTCTCCTCCGTGTCGGAACGAAAAATACCGACACGGAGGAGAGAATACATCACTTCCTCTCCTGTGTTTACATTACAGGAGAGGAAGTGATGTCACCGGGGATTTCTATTCGTCGGGAGCGATCGCGAGGGGGTGGCCATGAATGAATGGCCGTCCCCTCGTCCGGGATCGCTCCCGAACGAAAACCGACCGCCGCAGGCACCGGGCGGGGGCCCGATCGGGCCCCCGACCCGCGGGAGGCAAATCACGTACATGTACGTGCTTATGCCTGCCCGTGCCATTCTGCCGACGTACATCGGCGTTAGGCGGTCGGCAAGTGGTTAATTGTACTGTTTCCCTTCATATTGTAAAGTGTTGAGCCAACTGTTGGCACTATATAAATCCTGTATAATAATAATTATAATAATAATGCGATTGCTCAATTCTCGATCTTAGAATCCACAGGGGACAGATGCTGCAGTGTAAAGGCATGTTTTTTTTTTTGTTTTTTTTTACAATTCAATGTGACGCCTCTCCCAGGCATCAACTGTCTGAGAATCTACAATTATGCACCTTGTCACAGTACATAAACTGCCTGTTTGACTACATGTGTGTCAATAGACGTTCTTATTACATGGCTTCCCTAGAACCTTATGCCCCATACACACGATGAGATTATCGGACGAATGATCGTCCGTTTTTTATTGCATGCTAATCTCAGATCGAATCTGATGAGTTTACTAAAGTCACGAAAATTCCCGCACGACAGAAAAAAAATTCGGAAGTGATGTCATGTGTTGTAATGCATTTGTATTGCATTTTCGAACGATAGCTGTACTGATTAAACGAAAATCGTACGATTTGGCATCGTACGAAAAAAATTTCCGTGCATGTCCGATAGAATAATATCGGATGTACTGTTCTAATCGGCTCTCGAAAGCTCTGTACTAACGATCCGATTATCGTACGATCGCTTCGAAAGCGGTATTTTCCGTACGATTTTCGAATCGTGTGTACGGGGCATTACTCTCAATGCTCATTTGTTATACGTTTGCTTACCAGCACTTGAGTATATCATTATCTTTGTTCTCCTAGAGTACATGAATCTTCAGCTCCTGAAGAAGCGTACCCTTACGTGCAACATGTCGAGCAACTATTTAAGCATTTTGCACCCGGATCCATAATCTGACTCACAACCACTATATAACTACACTACCTGGAGTTCATTGGAAAATCTCTATTTACCGTTTTTTGTTGTGGTTATAATATTGTGATAGTATGTAGTATGATGTCAGATTTATTGATGTACAGGGTGCTTCACAATTAATAGTTTTCTGAATATCTTCTATAGTGTATACACCGATATGTACCATTTATAAAAAAAAATATTTTTATCTACGTAAAAAATTGTAATAATAAAAAAAAAACATTTTTACCTTTAGCTTGCTTACCAGGGTCCCTTTAAAGTCCAAACATTTAGACTTTAGTTTTTTCCTATATCCATTTTTGGAACGTTGGCACAAAAAATACCTATGTACTCACAGTGTCACCCTGTGAGCACATAAAAAAAAAACCCTTCATAAAAATGTCCTATCTCCTACTCTGTCCACTTTTAGGCAATCCCTGAAAAAAAATCCTCATCCCTTCAGGGACTGGCCTTCAGCCAACAACTGAATATTTTATTTCTCCCATCAGTCCATCCCTCACAGTTATTACTTTTATTCCACTAGCCCCTCCCTATTCGATTGTAAGCTCCCAGGAACAGGGCCCTGCTAACCCTCTTGTATTTAATTGTATTGTTTCCCTTCATATTGTAAAGTGCTGAGCAAACTGTTGGCACTATATAAATCCTGTATAATAATAATTATAATAATAATGTGATTGCTCATTTTTGGGACTTAGAATCCGCAGGGGACAGATACTGCAGTGTAAAAAGGTATTTTTTTTTTTTTACTTCTCCTTTAAAATGTCAGTGTAGGATAACTTTGTACTTTACTTTTTATTCCTCTGCACATCAATATGAATACATGACAAACATATTTCCAACACATAAATGCATACAACGGTGGTCAAGAACACTCCATACATACAGTATTCGGTAAAATCAAACAGTACATTTTTGCATTCATGTGCACTCTCAGGCCCATGCGATAAAGTCCTTGGTCAAGTATACACTTTATCCATGTTCAAGTAGCAGAGAGGACAAAGGCATTCACTGTAGATAATGAAAACGGTCACCTTATCCCAGTACATTCTATCAATTTCATTTAACTCTTTTGCAAACAGCAGCAGAGTGATGACAAAGCATAATGGGTTGTAATAGGGTTGTTACAGGGTTGTAATAGTTCATAGAGTATTAAAATGGGAGTTCAGCAATACACATTGGCAGGTCAATATTACTTATTAGCCAAGCACGTTTCATCTCTGGTCATTCAAGTATTTTTTCTCGTAAGGTAATTTTGGCCATTGATCAGCATGTTTTTGACTTTATCTGTGTATGTCGCCAGGGTTGCTTGGATTGGCACCATCATCCCTAAAATTACAAATATCTAAGACAAATTTCCTCAAACATGGGTTTTTAGAAGTGCCCAACGATGCAATTCATATCCCATACTGGTAAAATCCATTCATTTATTGTAAAAACATGAAAACATTTGGCGTTTCGCCTAAAAACACAGTTTCGTGTGTACAAACATATAATGCATGGAGATTTTCATGTATACAAACAATTAATACATAAGAATTCTACACCTATGTTTCACAGCGTATCGATATTCATGACACCCTACTCAAAGTAACCTGACAGCTTGATTTTATCGAAGCTCGACAATGCAAGATCAAGTCTGGCCACGTTTGAGGAAATGTATCTTACTTACAGTTGTGCTCATAAGTTTACATAACCTGGCAGAATTTATGATTTCTTGGCCATTTTTCAGAGAATATGAATGATAACACAAAAACTTTTCTTTCACGCATGGTTAGTGTTTGGCTGAAGCCATTTATTATCAAGCAACACAACTGTGTTTACTCTTTAAATCATAATTCCAACAGAAACTACCCAAATGACTCTGATCAAAAGTTGACATACCATGGTGATTTTGGCCTGATAACATGCACACAAGTTGACACAAAAGGGGTTTAACCACTTCAATACAGGGCACTTTCGCCCCCTTCCTTCCCAGCCCAATTTTCAGCTTTCAGCGCTCTAGCGCTTTCAGTGACAATTGCGCGGTCATGCTACACTGTACCCAAATGAAATTTTTGTCATTTTGTTCGCACAAATAGAGCTTTATTTTGGTGGTATTTATTCAAGACTCCGTTTTTTATTTTTTGCGATATAAGCGCAAAAAAGCGGAAATTTGGAAAAAAAAAACTATTTTCTTTTTTCTACTTCAATAAAAATCCAATAAAATCAAATTTTGTCATAAATTTAAGCCAAAATGTATTCTGCTACATGTTTTTGGTAAAAAAAAATCCGTTAAGTGTATAATAATTGGTTTGTGTGATCACGGACATATGTACGCAAATGATCATGTACATATGTGTGCAGGTGATCACGTACATATGTGTGCAGATAATCATTGGGACATGTGATTTTAGTGGGACATATGTGGGGGACATGTTTTTATTATTAGGGACATGTGTTTTTATTATTTGGGGACATGTATGTTTTGGGGACATGTGTTTATACTGTGTGATGTGTTTACTGTGTGGTGTGTTTACTGTGTACACTAGACTGGTGATCAGTGAGTAAAAAGCTGTAAAAAGCAGCTCATACTCACTGATCAGCAGCCGGCTGCAGCGATCTGCTCTCCTCTCCACAGCGATGACTTCTGTGTGAGGAGAGGAGGAGCCGATTGCCTAGCAACCGGCTGTTTGTTTACATCACATGACGGCCGTGATTGGACACGGCCGTCATGTGATCAGGAGGGCCAATCACAGAGCCCTCCTGCCGATCTGAGATGCGCCGTGTCCGGGTGACACGGGCGCATCGGGATCGCGCTGCTGCGCGGGCGCGCGCGCGCGATCCCGCTACTCCTGAATGACGTTCCTGAACGTCATATCAGGAGTAGGCGGCTCCCACCCGGCCGTATATGTGCATTGGCCGGGTGGGAAGTGGTTAAATGGCTATTAAAGGTAACCATCCTCCCCTGTGATCTGTTTGCTTGTAATAAGTGTGTGTGTATAAAAGGTCAATGAGTTTCTGGACTCCTGACAGACCCTTGCATCTTTCATCCACTGCTGCACTGACGTTTCTGGATTCTGAATCATGGGGAAAGCAAAAGAATTGTCAAAGGCTCTGCAGAAAAAGGTAGTTGAACTGTATAAAACAGGAAAGGGATATAAAAAGATAACCAAGAAATTGAGAATGCCAATCAGCAGTGTTCAAACTCTAATCAAGAAGTGGACAATAAGGGGTTCTGTTGAAACCAAACCCCAGTCAGGTAGACCAACTAAAATTTCAGCCACAACTGCCAGGAAAATTGTTCGGGATGCAAAGAAAAACCCACAAATAACTTCAACATGAAATACAGGACTCTCTGAAAACATGTGGTGTGGCTGTTTCAAGATGCACAATAAGGAGGCACTTGAAGAAAGATGGGCTGCGTGGTTGAGACACCAGAAGAAAGCCATTACTATGCAAATGTCACAAATTATCCCACTTACAATATGCCAAACAGCACAGAGACAAGCCTCAAACCTTCTGGCACAAAGTCATTTGGAGTGATGAGACCAAAACTGAGCTTTTTGGCCACAATCATAAAAGCTTCATTTGGAGAGGAGTCAACAAGGCCTATGAAGAAAGGTACACAGTTCTTACTGTGAAACACGGAGGTGGATAGCTGATGTTTGGGGATGTGTGAGCTATAAAAGCACAGGAAATTTGGTACAAATTGATAGTAAGATTAATGCAGTATGTTATCCAAAAATACTGGAGGAACATTTGCATTCAGAAAGCTGCTCATGGGAACGTACTTGGACATTACAACATGACAATGATCCAAAACACAAGGCCAAGTCGACTAGCGACAGCAGAATAAAGTTAAGGTTCTGGAGTGGACATCTCAGTCTCCTGACCTCAATATCATTGAGCCACTCTAGGGAGATCTCAAACATGCAGTTCATGCTAGGCAGCCCAAGAATTTACAGGAACTGGTCAAGAGGAATGGGCAGCTTTACCATCTGAGAAGATAAAGAGCCTCATCCACAAATACCACAAAAGACTTTGAGCTGTCATTAATGTTAAAGGGGGCAATACACGGTATTAGGAACTGGGGTATGTAAACTTTTGATCAGGGTCATTTGGATAGTTTCTGTTGCGATTATGATTTAAAAAAGGAGTAAGCACAGTTGATTTATAATAAATGGCTTCAGCCAAAACACTAACCATGGGTGAAAAAAAAAAGTTTGTTATTCATATTCTCTGAAAAAATGGCCAAGAAATCATAACTTCTGCCAGGGTATGTACACTTATGAGTACAGCTGTATGTTTTTGACTTTATAATACTCTATAAAACATACCGGTATAGATGTAATCTTTTCTACACATTTTTACCAGCACATTCTTGACATACTAAGCTACGCTCAATTTACCAAAAAAGGTAAACAAATATTACTAAAGTACTAAGTAAAATAAGACAATCAGGCCGATTAAGTAAAGAATTTAAGAGTTGAACTCCAGGTATGATCTTAATTGCATAGTTACATTTGTCCAGCATGGCACACTCTCAATATGTATATTTCATACCTGATGGACTGCTTGTTCTATTACACTACAACTGAAGGAAACTTTGGCGATCCTCTGTCTGGGGTATAGAAGCTGTTTGCCCAGAAAACAGATCATTTACATCAACAGCAATACTTTAAGATAACAATACCAGTGAGATAACCTTACAGGTCCAGCGATATCCATCAACTTTCCTCAACTCACATAATGCAGAACCTGCATTGTACATGAGGATGTTGATATGACTGCAACTGGCAGAGCAGCAAATACACAGAGGCATGTCATACAACATAAAGAAAACTTACAGGAGCAAGGTATAATGTAAGGTCTGGGGCGTGGTGGTAGATGGTGGACCAAAGGATTCTGAGGAGTTGGCCAGGGGCTTCTGATAAAGCTCAGATTTTCCAACAAAAAAGAAAAGAGGCCGCGGCGGGAGAGCCCTTATAGTGTAGCAGATTCATTACATTAGTACAGCTGGGACCAATGTAAGTACACACATTATATACCTGTGATGTTCCTGTGGAAGCTGGAAATCATTGTTGTAGATGCTGCCCTCTGGATCCTATGCAGAGGATATACCCTAGAAATACGTAAGCCTTTTTTTATATCATTCAGGCAATGAGGGTTCAGAAGTCGGAGATCTGGGCCCTTTGGTCTGAGGGTCTTTGGATGTTATGAATTTTAAGACATATGCCTTTACATTGAGCACTTTTGTGAGTACAAAATAAAATGTATTGAGGATTTTATACTATGCCAGTGTTCTCTGTTCATTTTCCGATGACTGATGTCGCTTCATTTCTAAAACTTTAATGGCTTAATGGGTATGTGGTGACAGATGAGAGAAGAATCTTTTACTCCTTGTAATCACACTGTTGTACACCCTCCATGATGTCATCCACTATTCATTCCCTATACCATGTTTCCATGACTACACTCCTAAACTCAAATTTCAAAGGACTCCTTTCCACTAGTAATAGTATAAAGTAATAACCCTGTTTCCTATTACACATAAAGTGACACTGTATTGCTCTACACTTCCTTGATGTATTAATGTAGATGCATACCAGCACTTCCTCTCTGGAAAACCAGTGCCATATGTATAGATAAGCCGGAGGAAAACAAACATTGCATGTACATCTGCAGACCAGACTACGTAGGATCCTAACTTGTCCTTCTATGTTTTGGTAAAGTTCCCATTGCATCCAGCAAACCTGAAAGTACTCGAGTTTTTAGGAAAAGCAAGTCCTGTCCTTTAGAACACCTACACAAGCCACGTTTTCCCCACCCAATACTGCATCTTTGTTTCTAACGGCAGAGCTATTAAGGTGTCTGGTTAATGTGGTCACCTCCGTATATACGCAGACAGCTTACTCATCCCCCTCCATCATAAATAGATTTGGGTGACTACGGACTAGAGCTACACGCTTAATCTTTAAAAAAAAATTGCGATCTCGATTCAAACCCCCCCCCACAATCTCTATGTAGAGTTCTCTGCTCACTCAGCCATCAAAAGAAAAAACTGGGATTGTCTGTCCTGGTAGACAACTATAAACATTGTAACCTTTCCTTCTTAGATCAAAGAATTGGACTTCGGTCTGGAAGTTTAACCACTTAAAGTCACTTTTTCTAACACAGGTTATTTTTTGCTAGAAAATTACTTGGAACCCCCAAACATTATAATTATATAATATATATATTTATTTTTTATTTATTTATTTTTTTTACATATTTTAGCAGAGACCCTAGGGAATAAAATGGCGATTGTTGCAATATTTTATGTCACACTGCATTTGTGCAGAGGTCTTTCAAACGTAAAAACTTTTTTGTATAATGTGAAAGATGATGTTGTTACGCCATGAGGATTGTGTTCTTTAAGCCGCGTACACACGGGCGGACTGTATGGCCAACTTAGTCCGTCAGACAATCCGACGGACAGTCCGTCATACTTTCGAATGAACGGACTTGACCACACACGGATGAACAAACAGTCCGTTGAAAGCTTGCGCGATGACGTGTACAGCACGTACGACGGGACTAGAAATAGGACGTCCAATACACAGCAATGCAACCTTCCACCGTGTAAATCCTTTCTGAGCATGCGCCATACTCAGTCCGTCGAACTAGCCTACTCACGATCGGATTGTCCGCTGAAACCAAAGTCTGACGGACAATATTACGGAAATTCCGAAATACTTAGTCCGCCAGACTGCACGCTGAAAAAGTCCGCTGAAGCCCACACACGAGCGGACTGTCCGCTGAAATGTGTTTCGACGGACTAAGTTGGCCAGACAGTCCGCCCGTGTGTACGCGGCTTTATTCCAAGCAAAAAAATTGTGATTCTCTTTTTAACCAGAATCGTGCAGCTCTACTTGGGACACTAGTAGTGTTTTTCATCCTTCTCCCTATAAAAAGTTTTCTAATTTTACAGTTGTTACTAGCATTGCACCGATGCCGATATATGTGCTGATATTAAGCATTTGGACGAGTATCAGTACTCATGCAAATGCTCCGATACTAAAAATCAATACCTTCGGGTTTGGTTCGGCCAGCAGTCAATTCTCCTCCCTTCTGGCCAGCTGTCACCTCTGCCCTCATGTCTTTCCAGCTTCCTCACTCCACCCCGGCCACTCCTAACCCACACCAGCCTCTATCCCTCCCAACATTGTCCTCAGCTCCCAAAACCTCCTACTGTATCCACTACTGCAAATAAATAACTGGCTAACCTTACATTCCTTTAATATCTCCACAGCCACCAATACATACAGTGGATATACAATGATCCTCCCATCCCCCCCCCCTCCCCCCAAAGATCACAGCCTTTTCCATCCCAAACCTCCCACCCCATACCCCCTATCCCACTCCCTCTCAACTACCTTTGCCCTCACTTACACCCCCCCCCCCCCTCGCTCCAGCCTCCTACTGTGCATCTCTACTTTCTACCCCTTTTATGGTAGAATGAGAAATGCATATATATACTAGCACTAACACACACCTTTAAATATGTGTGTGAGGGAGGGGGGGGGGGGTTTACTTGCATGTGATTGGATATTCTTTGTCAACGTCCTATTTGCCTTTAGTAAATCAGCCCCTACATGTACAAAAATGCCAAGTCACAGTCTATGTTTTTTAAGATTGTGAAACCCTAGAAAGGGGTGGCCCTGTACTCCAACCTTGTGTACAGCTCCATATCTAAAGTAAAACACAGGCACATGGCAACAATGCCGACAAGTGAACAGAGTTCATAACGTCAAAAGCAAAATTATATCTTTAAACTTGCTATTTAATGGGCAACTATGGCACAAATACCATCTTTATACTACCTTCAGAAGAAATGCATATATTGTAACCAGCCAAAGTACCCTAAATTCTCAATTTTTCCACCTGCCAATCAAAAAAAAAAAAAAAGTGAAAGTAATAATGAAAAGGGAATTAAAGTTTTTTTATTTATTTATTTTTGACTTAACCGAAAGCAATGGATGTGGCAGCACCCAGGCTCCCCTTAGCAGACTCGCTTACCCTTTTTCTTGTAAAGTCTATACTCGGTGCCCGCTCAGCCAAGAGTAAGAAGCCTTTCAGCCATCAGTTGCTAACGACTGATTGAGGCAGCCCTGCCAGGATCTGCCAGAACACATACATGATTAGAAGTGTTACCAAGTCCTGGAGGTAACTTACCATATTACAGCAGCACCTTTCCTTAGCTCTTTGTGCTTATAAAAAGAGTAAAAAAGGTCTGTGATATGCAGTAGGGAGGTCTTTTAATTTTTTTTTCTTAACACAAGCCAGCCTATGGTCACAACCCGAAATGGGAACTTTAAATACATAACAACTGGAGCGGTATTAAACCCAAAGGCAAACATTCATCATAGCGCAGCTTACCAAATCTTAGCTGTTATGGCTGCATTTGTTTTCTTTTTTAGGCTCTCTTCCGTTTTCATTAGATGATCTGGCAAGTAGGCTTGTTGTTTTTCAAAAGAACAAGCTCTCCTCTGTGTATCAGTTACAGGGATAAACACTGGCACGGGTGCTTACAATGATCATAACTTATTTATGTAAAACCTTTTAAAAGAAATAAAAAATGTTGCTGTCACTGCTTATAGTGTGAGCTGGAGTGCGGCTTTAATTTGTTAGTGTATTTAAATCTAGTAGTACATCTAACAATTCACTTTCCCCCAAGCTGGCAATGCTGTTGTCCAAATATGATCCCTGTGCTCATTCATCCAGAGCGGGTAAACTATAATGTCTTGTACACACGGTCAGAAATTCCGATGGATAATGTCCGATCGGATTATCTTGTCGGAAAATCCGATCGTGTGTGGGCTCTATCGGACTTTTTCCGTCGGAAATACTGACGAAAAAAATTTGAGAGCAGGATTTTGTTGTCGGAATGTCGGACCGTGTGTACAGATGTGCTACTGGCCAGAACTCAAGGTAAAACCAGATGGGAAAAAGCCAAAAAAAAAAAATGAATGCAGCCACCACATCTAAGGATTGCTAAAGTGCAATATATTATATTTTTGGTTTTGCATTTAAAGGAGAAGTACAGCCAAAGCTTGTTTGGCTGTACTTCTGCTGTGAATCACAGGAGTGCAGTTTGTTCTGCACTCCTGTGACCCAGTTTCAGCATCACAGAGCTGGTCCAGGCTGGGGAAAGATCGCAACCATATGATCAGGATCCACCCAGGAGCCTGGACCGGTACCTGGCTTAGCCTCTCAGCGGGCTGCTCCTGCCCCATTCCCAGCCCAGCGCTTCAGTGAGCACCGGGGGGGCAGAGCAGTGAGCGGGTGACTGACATTTGCTGGCTCTTTGCTCATGAAGCACTGAGCAATCAACGGTGTTTGATCGCTCAGTTCTCACTCTTAGATGCAGCATCCACCTAGGCAAGTATGATGTTTAACAAAAAAAAAAAAAAAAAAAAAACTTCTCTTTTAATATTGCTTTCAAGTTTAAAGAAAGAACATGTGTAGGATACCTTGGTTGAACTCCTAGTTGCTCAACTTTCTCTGGCTAAAATGCTTTCTGAGTCACTGCCACAGAACAAACATGTAGCCAGTAAAGCCACTTAAGAACATATACATTTTAAAGGGGTTGTAAACCCTTGTGTTTTTTCACCTTAATGCATCCTATGCATTGGAGCTGCACGATTCTGGCCAAAATGAGAATCACGATTTGTTTGCTTACAATAAAAAGATCACGATTCTCATGATGTAAAATCTTTCCACATCATACAAAAAAAAAAAAAAAAAAAAAAAAAAAAAAAAAGGGCTAACTTTACTGTTTTTTTTTTAAATTCATTAAAGTAATTTTTTTTGCCATTTGAAAGACCACTACGCAAATACAGTGTGACATAAATTATTGCAACAACCACCATTTTATTCTCTAGGGTGTCTACTAAAATATATATATACCATTTTATGGTATATACCATTTTATTCTCTAGGGTGTCTACTAATAGATATGTAATTATCTAGAAAAAAAAATATTTTAACTTGAAACCAACAAATGTCAGAAAAAGGTTTAGTGGTTAAAACTTTTTTCACTTACACACAAAGTCTATTCCATTGATGAATTGTTAATTCAATGCAATGTTTATATAACTGATAAAGAATGTTTTGATTCTTGGCAGACTGCCCAGTTTTTCTCTTCCTCTCTTTTGACAGCTGTGAATTCAGAAGAGCAGAGAGAATACTTTGCATAGAAAGAATATGGAAAAACTTTAGTCAAGATTCAAGATCGCGATAACCATTCTTGACAATTAATCATTTCCGTCTACTATGCATTAAGGTGAAAAATTACCTGGAGTCACTGGCTCCCCAGCGCCCCCCCCCCCCCCCCGTTTTACTTACCTGAGCCCCTTCATCTCTTTGGCGAGGACAAATGCCCCTCTCTCCACAGCCATTGGCTCCCGCTGCTGTCAATCAAATCCAATGACGTGGGCGCCAGGGGCGGGGCCAAGTCTGGCATTCGTGTCTGTGGACACAAATGCTGGACTTGGGAGAGCGCCTGCAAGGTAACCCCCTCGGGAGAGCGCTTCTCCTAGCGGGTTATCTGATGTGGGGGGACCCCAGAAGACGATGTTCGGGGTCACTCTGTACAAAACAAGCTGCACAGTGGAGGCAAGTATGATATGTTTGTTATTTAAAAAAGTAAAAAACAATCCTTTACAATCACTTTGAGCCACTGGATAAACCCAACAACTAGCATTTTCAGCAGGATTATGTCTTGCATACACACGGTCGCACAAAGTTGTCTGAAAATCTGATCGCTCTGAACAAGGTGACGACAAACGCGTACATCGGGACTATAAATGGGCCAGTAGCCAATAGCTTTCGTCTCTTAATTTATTCTGAGCATACGTGGCACTTTGGGGTTTTTTCTGGAGTCGGCTGCATGTGATCAAGGGATTCGGACTACTGCTCTATTTTCATGTGGAAATAAAGACTCCTGCACACCGAGAGTGTGAACACGCGCATTTGACCATCTGAAAATTCAGAGGTCCATCAGAGCTGGTAAGAGTTTATTCCTACTGGTGGAAGGAGTGTCACATACAAGCAATTAGCGGTCTTTCCACGTGGTGTTCCCGCTCTACATGCTCTTCTGTTGTCATATATAAACCTGTGGACTTTTGTATTTTGCGCTGCACCATCTATATTAATTGATACGTGGCACTTTGTCCGTCGGAATTGTCTACACGCGATTAAAATTTAAATGATCAAATTTTGTTGTCGGAAAATTTTAGGTCCTGCTCTCAAACTTTGTGTGTTGGAAATTCCGACGGAAAAAGTCAGATGGAGCCCACACACGATCAGATTTTCCGACAGCACAATCCGATCACTTTCCATCAGAAAGTCCGACCGTGAGTACAGGGCATTAGAGCGATTTAGTTAGTTATTTGAATTACTGTGGGTACAATTTAGAAGTGGGATTTCAAATATGTAACCATAATTATAGTCTCATGCTTCAAATAATCTTACAGTCAGCTTAACGCTACAGCTAAGCTTACTTGAAGGGTATTTGGAGTATAGCAATGTTACTTTACCCATTTTGATGAAGGTTTGACCTGGAGTTTGGTCATGCTGACCTCAAGCAAGTCAGAAAACTGTGACTTCATTGTCTTGAATATTTACACTCATTTGCTACTTTAAGAACACCTGTTTGCTAAAGCCAAATGTCAAATAGGAAATCATGTTAATGCCATGCAATGTATAAACCAGGCAGACATGTTGATGCCAGATGTGGTTTTTGCTGCCTCTCAGAACAACCTGCTGACCTCTTGGGTGCTCTACAGTCTCTTGAGGATATAGAGAAGCAAAAACTTCCAGTAAGGTGCAATCCTTCTACACGACTGGTAGATAACGGTCAATAGCAGAAGATTGCCATGCTAGGTTTTACTTCTTCCAAATAATGACAGGAAGAGGAGTCTACAGGGGGTATCAGAACACCAAAAGAAACTGTAAATAGCTGGTTGTTAAAGCGGAAGTCCCGCAAATTATTATTTTTTTTTTAAGTCAGCAGCTACAAATACTGCAGCTGCCGACTTTTCAAATAAGGACACTTACCTGTCCAGGGTGCCAGCGATGTTGGCACCCAAGGCCGAACTGTCCCTCAGTCCTCAGATTCTGCCGCCATCTTCGGTAAGGGAATCAGGATCTTCCCGGTCACCTACTGTGCATGCGCAAGTCGTGCTGCGCAATACAAATGGTCCCTGCTGTCTCTGGGACCCGTGTGTGTCCCAGCAGACAGCGCGGAAGAGACGTAGACTCCCGTGGGAGTCTATGCCCGGAAGTGGGTGCAAATACCTGTCTTAGACAGGTATCGGCACCCCCCTCCCCCCCGAAAAGTGCTTTAAGGAGCGGACCAAGAAGCTGACCGCCGTGTCCTTACCAACCAATGAGTCATCAGCTGTCAGCAGGGTTCCCCCCGCTGACAGCTGAATGTAAAAAAAAAAAGAATTGCCGACAAGACTTTGTGAAAAACTGCCTATTGTCCTTTTTTACACTACACCTTTTTTGGGGTGAATGAGAAGGGGTATTATGTGGGGTAGCCCCCATATTGAGGGCATGTGACCTGGTATGGTTCAGGAAGGGAGGGCACTCACTCGCACCCCCCCCCCCCCCATTTCCTGACTTTCCAGTCTGCATGCTTGGATAAGGCCGCGTACACATGTACACATGGGCGGACTGTCTGCCCAACTTAGTCCGCTGAACAGTGTTTCAGCGGACAATCCGCTCGTGTGTGGGCTTCAGCGGACTTTTTCAGCGGACAGTCTGACGAACAAAGTCTTATGGAATTTCCGTAAGACAGTCCGTTCAAACTTGGTTTTGTCCGTCCAAACTTGGTTTCAGCGGACAGTCCGCTCGTGTGTAGGCAAGTTGGACGGACTAAGTATGGCGCATGCTCAGAAAGGGTTTACACGGCCGAAGGTTGCATTGCAGTGTATAGGACGTCGTTTTTCTACGTCATCACGCACGCTTTCAGCGGACTGTCTGCTCATCGTGTGTGGTCAAGTCCGTTCATGCCAATTTTGAACGGACTGTCTGTCGGATTGTCTGCCGAACTTAGTTGGGCAGACAATCCGCCCGTGTGTACGCGGCCTAAGGGTCTGGTATGGATTTCTGGGGGGACCCCCAAATAATTTTTTTTATTTGGTCTGGGGTTTCCCTCAAAATCCACAACAGATCAGAAGGGCCCAATATGAGGGGGGGGGGGGGGGGCACACTGTTTTTTCCCCAATGTTTTAAATGTTCCTCCGACAACTGATGACTCATCGGTTTTTAAGGACACAGCAGCCGGCTTCTCTGGCCGATCCTGAAAATAGAAGTATGTTTTGTTTTTTTCCCAGAATCTTACTTACCTAGGTCTATCCGATGCTGCATCTATCCCCTGGCGCCTCTGCACTGAGAACCGAGCAATCGGAAATCGCTGATGGCTCCATTGTCGCAGCTCCATGAGCAGAGAGCTGCTGACTGTCAATCAGCAGCTCTCCTCTCTGCCCCCTGCCCAAGTGCTGAACTGTGGAGGGGTGGGGGAGCAGCTGTCTCAGCCTCTCAGCAGCTTGCCGAGAGGCTGAGACAGGCATCAGTCCAGGCACCTGGCGGATCCAGACTTTATTGTAGTGATGACGCGGTGCCTGGCCTGATTCCTGTGACTTCTGCAGAGAGTGGATTTCAGACCGCTCTCTGCAGAAAACAGGCCCCAGTAGTGTAAAATGAACTGCACTCCTGTGATCCATAGGAGGAGCCCAGCCAAACGAGCTCAGGCTGGACTTCTCCTTTAATAACTAGCTATTCACACAGTTTAAAAATAAAATAAAAAATAAAAAAAGTGATTTTTTTACATTTTTTCTTGCATATATTTTATAGCAGAAAGTAAAAAATAATAAATAAATAATATTTTTATAGCGTAAAAAAAAAAAGGTGATTAAATACCACCAAAAGAAAGCTCTATTTGTGGGGAAAAAGGGACATCAATTTTATTTGGGTATCGTGCAATAGTCAGTAAAAGTAACACAGCGCAGTATTGCAAAAAAAAATGACCTAGTCAGGAAGGGGTGCACCTTTCAGAGCTTAAGTCATTAAAAAGAACACTTGGATAACACCATGGGCCCCATTTATAAAGCAGCAGTATGGCTTTACTATGGCCAATAACTCGTGCTGTAAAATGCCCCTTTCTCCCCTTCATTAAAGGGATTCTAAAAAGAAAGATTTTTTTTAATTTTTTTTTTAAATAACAAACATCTTATACTTACCTGCTCTGTGCAATGATTTTGCACATAGCAGTCCTGATACCTCTTCTTTTCGTGTCCCCCGCTGGCAGTCCAGGCCCCTCCCTCTTACCTCTTGCTAGGGGGGTACTTAAGCAGGCTCTCTTCCGAGCTGAGCTTTGAGTGTCTATTTACACACAGAGAATGGCTGGGCCAAACCCCCCCCCCCCGCTCTCTGATCACTGGCTGTGATTGACAGCTTCACAAGCCAATGGCCCATTTACAGATATGGCACCTTGTCCCTCTGTGTCCCTGCTGGAAAGATTTGGTGCTATGCACGCTTTAAAGTGGTTCTGCACCTAAAAAAAAAAAAATATATATTAAAAGCCAGCAGCTACTAATATTGCAGCTGCTGACTTTTGATAAAATCACACTTACCTGTCCCAGGGTCCAGCGATGTCGGCGGCAGATGACGAGCGATCGCTCGTCTCGCTGCTGCCCCCGCCGCCATCCTCTGTCAGGGAATCGGGAAGTGAAGCATCGCGGCTTCACTGCCTGGTTCCCAACTGCGCATGCGCAAGTCGCGCTGCACGTCTCTTCTGGTCCCCCGCTGTGTCCTGGGAACTGTGTGTTTCCCAGAACACAACGGGGGGGGGGGGGGGCGTTGCGTCTGCAGGGGTCTGCCCGGAAGTGGGTGCAGATACCTGGATTATCCAGGTAACTGCACCCCCCCCCCTGAAAGGTGCCGATTGTGGCACCGGAGGGGGGGAGGGATCAGATTAGCGGAACTTCCCCTTTAGGGTGAAGAATCGCTTTAAGACAGGCTTACTGTATGCACAAGATCATCGCTTACAGATTTCCCATATCCACCCCAACTCGTCTTTAGACATTGATGGATGTTCCTCGTCTTATGAAACTTTACTTAACTCTCTTTAGGCATAAGGGTAAAGGAACCCTTAGGCCGCATTCACACCTAAGCACTTTGTAGCTTTTACTGCAGCAGGGTGGCTGCTATACAGTGAGCAGCGTTTTGGTATGACACTCCGACGCAATCCCGTGACCTCTCTGTGGTCAATAGTCACTATCCCTGATCACCATCACACAAGTCATATGAAGACGCTGTACTCCACTGGGGACAGTATATAAAAAAAATGTAATTGAATTTCTTGATTTTCCAAAAAATTACGTCATAAAAGGGGTCATTTGGGGGATGTTTGTACTATCCTGGCATTTTCAGGCTTCAAGAAATGAGATTGCCAGTACATCAGGACTGATCCGTTTTCTGATAAATACCATATTTTGTAGAGACTTACTTTCATACAGACTAAATAATATACACCGATTTGGGATAGGGTTACCCCAAATGTAGCAGAATACATTATGGTCTAAGTTCACGAAGAAAGATTATTTATTTGCAAAATGTTGTAACAGAAACTAAGAAAAACTTTTTTTTGTGGGGAGTTTATATAGCAAAAAATGAAAAAACCCAGTGGTGATTAGTGTGAAGCTCAGCGTGCTTTGCGCATGCACAGTGGGGAACCAACTGACGAACGGCGGCAGCAGCATCCGAAAATTGGTTATATTAAAGGTTGCTGTGTGAGCCGCAGTCGGTTTAGGTGTGAACTGGGCCTCAAACACACATGTAAAATGCTGGAAATATTCTCCTAGAAGCACACATAGATCCATGCAAAAACGCTAAAAAAAAAAAAAAAAAAAAAAGTGTCTGACAATCACTCAGATATGAATGCAGCCTACAAGATTGCATGGTCAGAGTGTGACGTGTGTGATGAACCTATCAGAACACATGGATTAAACATTACTATTGGTTTTCATAGTGTGCCAGCAGGGACAAGCATTCCTAAGGATGAACTAAAGTTCGCCATACACTGATCAAACTGGACCAATTTCATTGTGTGGCCGTCTCTGCGCCACAGACATCAATCGTTTGATGGACTTCTGCTGAAGGGACATGCTGGAAAACTTCTCGATTAGTGGCTGCAGCCAATCAACTGCTGGTCAGTGTATGGTGACATCAGTGAGTTCCACTATCCCAGTGGTAGGGGAATTCCTTCATCCATCCACTATACCAGTGGTCTCCAAACTGTGTCCCTTTACCAGCTTTTATCCGGCCCTTGGGGTAATATTTCATCCTCTGACACCAACAATGGAGCACAGTTACTCCCAATGACGCCAATGATGGGACACAAATCCTCCCAGTGACACCAACGATGGGGCATGATTCTTCCCACCCAATGACACCAATGATAGGACACAAATCCTCCCAATGACACCAACAATGGGGCACAATACCTCTTACTGACACCAAATATAATGCATTGTTTACTCCCACTGATGCTGGGACGTTTTCTACTTTCAGTGGCCACAGTGTGCCCCCCCCCTAATTTCTGAAGGGCAGTAAACTTTCCCTTTGTATAGAAAGTTTGGAGACCCCTGCCCTATACTTACCTCCTCTCGAAAGGTCTGAAATCTATAAGAGGTCCCTTGCCAGCATCTTCTCCCAAGAGGTCAGCCTTTGATCATCCTCACTGGCCAGTGTTAAATGATGAACCGCCCGCACATGCTCAGCAGTCAGTCATCCTGGCACACAGGGACCGTGTTGGCAAAGCAAGCCGAGCTGTGCATGCGCAGCTCAGTGTGCATTCTGCAGAGGTAGGTGATAAGTACCCTGCCTACCCCCATTTTTTCTAAACTGCCTTCAGATAGACTTTAAAAGAAGAGGTCCAGCCTGCTTCAGAAATAATTAAAAGTCAGCAGCTACAAACATTGTAGCTGCTGACTTTTAGTTATAGGACACTTACCTGTCCAGGGAGCCCACGATATAAGCACCTCAGCCGATTTTTACATGGGCTCTCAGGTGCTGCTGCCACCATTGCTTCTAAGGGAAATTTGCAATGAAGCCTTGAGGCTTCACAGCCAGTTCCCCACTGCGCATGTGCGAAGCGCGCTGCACTTTCTGAATGACCCCGGGGGGGGGGGGTGCAAACCTCTGAGTGATCCCACAACAGCAAGATCACTTGGAAGTGGGGATGGGTACTTGTCAAAAACAGGTATCCGCTCCCCCCTCCCCAGAAAGGTGCCAAATGTAGCACGGGGGGGGGGGGGGGGGGGGGCAGATAATTGGATCTTCCACTTTTGGGTGGAGCCCTGCTTAAATTACTGTTCATATACCACAGAAGGGAAAATCCCAGAATATTACAAGATCCTCACAGATGGCGGAGTGCTCATGCACACGGGGCATGCGATTTTCTCCTCTGAATGTCTTTTACCCCTGGCAGAAAAAAAAAAATCAGCATAAAAATCACGTCTAAAGCTGCACAGTGCAAGTGTTTAGACGAGCTCACGTGCGTTTAGGTGCATCGAGTGTATTTTCTGCCCAAACGCTCCTCTCCTGAACGCGTTGGTGATGATTCTTTCAGCCTGTAGATGCCTATGTATGTATGGGCACACAGAGGGGAGTTTACAGGCAGAGAAAGAAAAACGCCTGTAAAAGAAATGTTTTTGAAAGCCCTGTGTGCTCGGGCCCATACACGGTCAGATCAGATCTATCGAATAATAACAGAAATCTGTCAATGTATGGCTGCAGAGTCGCAGTCATCCCGGCCGAATCTCATTGTCAATTCAAGTTCTACATTCTATTCTATATATGAAAGGTTAGGGGACCATACACAACTAGACTATACACTCAATGAGCAATTCCAGCAACACAATTCAATTGATCAGATAGGAATAGAAGTGACTGGCGACTTTGTCGCAGCGCTGAGATACTTGAATAGGATGGAATACCATCAGATTACATGGTGGAAAGCGAGATGTGATCAGTAACTTTCAATCATATCTTCCAATTATTGATGGAAATGCCCAGCCCCCAACGACTGAATGGGTTGTGGACTACTGATTGATCGGAAAGTGATTGGATAATGTATTGCCGTGTGTATGGTCGCAGATGGGAGCACACTGCTGCTGCAGCACCTCTTGGGGCAGAGCTGTCAGTCAGTGAACTCCTCTCTGGGATCACTTACAGATGAATAGAGGAGAGAAGAAGAAGAAGAACATTGAGAAAGTCCCCTACCGGCTTGGACATGCTGCTGATCGGAGCGGAGTGATTGGACACAGCGGAGGAGTCCGGTCTGCTGAGGATCGCTCCACCAACGAGGTATTATAGGCCGGCCAGACACGTAGCAAAGTCCCCGGACCAACCTTTCCCCGGCTAGGCTCCGCCCCCTCATCATCCACCGTACTCAGGGGGACTGAGCGACACGGCTGGGGTACGGACAAGGGTCAGGGGCCGGGGGCGGGGCTTGCGTACTTCTCCAGCCTGGTCCCGCCCACATAGGTTTACCCCGCCCTATCCCTCATCTGGGTAATGAGTGAGGACTGGAGAGGCAGCGGGGGGGGGTCAGAGCGGAGTCAGTGATAGGAAAGTTCAGCGGGTACAGCGAGCGCTGACACAGTGCTGAGTGGGAGTGACACCGCTCTCTGTACGGGACTGTCATAGAGGAAAAGCAACTCTCCTCCACTGTGTCTTCTTCTCAGAACATAACTCCGTTCCCCCTTCTTTAAATAAACTTTATTTGGAATGTTACAAAGCTGCATTCCATTCATCTCTATACGTCGAAGCTCAGCTGTGCGGAACACAGAGCGCCGAGGAACAATGCATATTAGAGGGGTCCCCATAGTCCCCCTATACTCTATGTAGGGACATGACCCCCAACATGGACTATAGGAAGGGTCCTGTGAACACAGCCCTGTCATTAGAGGGGTCCCTATAGTCCCCCTATACTCTATGTAGGGACATGACCCCCAACATGGACTATAGGAAGGGTCCTGTGAACACAGCCCTGTCATTAGAGGGGTCCCCATAGGCTCCCTATACTCTATGTAGGGACTTGACCCCCAAACATGGACTATGGGAAGAGTCATGTGCACATAGCCCTGTCATTAGAGGGGTCCCTATAGTCCCCCTATACTCTATGTAGGGACATGACCCCCAACATGGACTATAGGAAGGGTCCTGTGAACACAGCCCTGTCATTAGAGGGGTCCCCATAGGCTCCCTATACTCTATGTAGGGACTTGACCCCCAAACATGGACTATGGGAAGAGTCATGTGCACATAGCCCTGTCATTAGAGGGGTCCCCATAGTCCCCCTATACTCTATGTAGGGACAGGACCCCCAACATGGACTATGGGAAGAGTCTTGTGCACACAGCCCTGTCATTAGAGGGGTCCCCGTAGGCTCCCTATACTCTATGTAGGGACTTGACCCCAAACATGGACTATGGGAAGAGTCCTGTGCACATAGCCCTGTCATTAGAGGGGTCCCCATAGTCCCCCTATAATCTATGTAGGTACAGGACCCCCAACATGGACTATGGGAAGAGTCTTGTGCACACAGCCCTGTCATTAGAGGGGTCCCCATAGTCCCCCTATACTCTATGTAGGGACTTGACCCCCAAACATGGACTATGGGAAGAGTCATGTGCACATAGCCCTGTCATTAGAGGGGTCCCTATAGTCCCCCTATACTCTATGTAGGGACATGACCCCCAACATGGACTATAGGAAGGGTCCTGTGAACACAGCCCTGTCATTAGAGGGGTCCCCATAGGCTCCCTATACTCTATGTAGGGACTTGACCCCCAAACATGGACTATGGGAAGAGTCATGTGCACATAGCCCTGTCATTAGAGGGGTCCCCATAGTCCCCCTATACTCTATGTAGGGACAGGACCCCCAACATGGACTATGGGAAGAGTCTTGTGCACACAGCCCTGTCATTAGAGGGGTCCCCGTAGGCTCCCTATACTCTATGTAGGGACTTGACCCCAAACATGGACTATGGGAAGAGTCCTGTGCACATAGCCCTGTCATTAGAGGGGTCCCCATAGTCCCCCTATAATCTATGTAGGTACAGGACCCCCAACATGGACTATGGGAAGAGTCTTGTGCACACAGCCCTGTCATTAGAGGGGTCCCCATAGTCCCCCTATACTCTATGTAGGGACATGACCCCCAACATGGACTATGGGAAGAGTCATGTGCACACAGCCCTGTCATTAGAGGGGTCCCCATAGTCCCCAGATCTCTTCTGGTTGGACTGCAAGCCACATTCCCAACCCTGCACTGTTCTCTTTACTTCTGGATAGGCCCTCACACAGCCTAACAGCTAGATGCTCCCGGGATAGGCCCAATCTCCAGCCTTATCAGCCCAGGTCAATAGGACACACGTCCACCCAGATAGCCGTCCACGTGGCACAAAACACAGATAGCCTGACTCCACCCAAATATGTAGGTGTTCCCAGCAGGCCAAGGGATTCAAGAAAACCCCTGCCCATTGGCTGGAATACCCCATATACCCATAATCTGACCTTGAGTTGCCCTTCTCATATCTAGTACCACCAAGTACCCAGCCACCTAGTGGTAGAAGAGAAAAGTGCAACAAGGCCAAACTTATGGAGAAATCAATGGATCTCTATCAACCAGGATAACTACTCCAGGCAAGTAAATTTGTGAGGAGCAACCCTGCCTAAGCTACAGGGTGCTACATAAGTTTAAAGCTGTAAATCGCGCTTTGTTATTTTTACCTACAGGTAAGCCTATAATAAGGCTTACCTGTAGGTAAAATAAATATCTAAATATGCACCGTTTAGGAGATATTCACCCTGCATGCAGCCGGGGACATTGTTGACACATGCATTCTGAAAGTCTGGCATACCGTTCCAGACCTTCAGAGCCTCTTGCTGGAACTAAGGGCTCCCGCGCATGCGTGATGTCATCGCGGCTCGGGCCACTCACAGTGCCAGAGCCTGCAAACCCAGAAGAAAGGCTGGGGAAGACGACAGAGCGCCGCTGGAGGGGCTTCGTTCTAAGGTATTTCATAATATGCTCTTATGCAATGCATACTAGCACATTATAACATTGTCTTACAAGTGTTTTTTTTTTTTTTTTGTTTTCTCATTCTGCAGCTGTTTACTACCACGTTAAATCAGTAGTTTTAGCTAGAAAATTACTTATGACCTCAAACATTATCCTTTTTTTTTTTTTTTTTTTTAGCATAAACCCTAGGGAATAAAATGCCGATCTGTGCAATTTTTTTATGTCACACAATGTTTGCACAGCGGTTTTTCAAATGCAATATTTTTTTTTTAAATACACTTTAATTAATTAAAAAAACACAATATTTATCCCATTTTTTTTTGTAAAACATGAATGATGATGTTACGTCAAGTAAATACATACCTAACACGTCATGCTATAAAATTTCACCTACTCGGGAATGGGGACAAAGTATGGTACTTAAAAATCTCCATAGATGACACCTTAAAAAACCTTAACAGGCAGGTTACCTGTTTAGAGTTACAGAGGAGGTATAGCATTAGAATTATTTCTATCGTTCTAACCTTCGCAGGGATACCTCACATGTGTGGTGTGAAAACCGTTTACATATGCGGGCACGACTTGTGCATGCATTCGCTTCTGCGAATGAGCAAGGAGGGATGGGGGCGCTTTAATTTACAGTTAGCAAGCACTCACTAGGAGCACATTTAACCCTGTGATTGCCCTTGATGTTAACCCCTTCTCAGTCAGTGTCATAAGTACAGTGACCGTGCATTTTTTTTTTTTTAGCACTGATCACTGTATTAGTGTCACTAGTCCCCAAAAAGTTTCACTTAGTGTCAGATTTGTCCACCGCAATGCCGCAGCCCCACTAAAAATCACTGATCGCCACCATTACTAGTAAAAAAGAAATAAAAAATCAATAAACATATCCCATAGTTTGTAGACGCTATAACTTATGTGCAAACCAATCAATATACGCTTATTGGTATTTTTTTTTACCAAAAACATGTAGCCGAATACATATTGGCCTAAATTGATGAAGAAAAAAATAATTTTTTTACATTTTTTTTATTGAGTGTTTTTTATAGTAGAAAGTAAAAAATATTGTTTTTTTTTTTGTCAAAATTGTTGGGATTTTTTTGTTTCTAGTGCAAAAAATAAAAACCGCAGAGGTGATCAAATACCACCAAAAGAAAGCTCTATTTATGGGGAAAAAAGGGATATACATTTCGTTTGTGTACGGCGTTGCACAACTGCGTGGTTGTAAGTTAAAATAACAGTGCCGTATCGCAAAAAATGGCCTGGTCATGAAGGGGGGTAAACCTTGCGGGACTGAAGTGGCTATACAGGTGTAGTTTACTACTTCAAAAATAAACACAAATAATTTTATTTCTGGATGATGTGGAAAAAGGTTATCCCCACACATGATAACAATCCGACAAGGTGTGACACACAAGTCCAAGAGCAAAGTGCAGAAACAATGCAACAGACCATTAAAAGTCATTTTACACATCTGTTGTGTAAACTGCAACCTTATTACTGTGTGGTTATCAAGCTAAGTGCTTCCCATATCAGGAAAATTGTGACCCTTGATTTCTGCAGGATATTAATAGGTTGATTTATTCTGATCTGCAGATAATTATACAATTCACACATTCCTGGACTGCAGGCTTCTTCCCAGATCTGACATACTGACAGACATTTATCATGATAATTTAGATACAAATCAGTCTGCCTGACATTTACAGTCACCACACCATCACAATTTTCACACTTGTGGTGCCCTCTGAAGAGTCACCCGTGTTTGGATCACCTTTCAGAGGGCATTTGACAGGTGGCGAGGAGGTGTAATATTGCCTCCTCACTGCTTGAGGTAACCCTGTAATGCCGCCACTACTAACCCAATCATGTACATTGCACGCATTGCCTGCAAGGCCTCACTGACCTCAAGAAGAGTTTGACAGGCAAGTACACGGCTACTAGAGATCCCATTGTTTTCAGTTAGGTTTGCATATGTAAAGTGAAAATATGGCTGTGCTCCTATACATGCAGTATATATTTACATAACATACAGTAAGAAAAAAAAACGATTAAAATAGATTTTGAACATTCAGCTTTCTACATACGCAATTCATAATGCTAAAAAGTCAAGTGTTTTCCTACAAATGAAGCTGGCCACAGTATCACATATAAGTTATATAAAACTGGCCCAAACAAACTATTTCCGTTACTAATTGATGTGACTGCTGTGTTTCTGTAATATACTTTGCTAGCATTAGCCATTCAGGGCAAGATTTGTATTTTTATTTTAGATTCCTCTGATTGGCTGAGTTGGAGATGCAGGTAGATGATGTCGCAATTTACCTCACCAATCAGAAGAAGCCTTGTATTCACGGATAAAAAATACAAGGCTTTCTTTGAATGGCGGAAGTGCATTCAGAGTGACTCAATTTCGTTCTGGCAGCAGACAAGTACTCACCCACAGGGCTGCAGAATGCACACAGCGTCTTCTTATTTATGTAAAGTAAATAGTGAATTTGAGCCAGCTTGGTCCAAATTAATTATTTAAAGTCATGGTTAAGCTGGAACTCTACCCTAACCACTTGCTTACTGGGCACTTTTACCCCCTTCCTGCCCAGGCTAATTTTCAGCTTACAGTGTCATATTTTGAATGCAACACTGTACCCAAACAACATTGTTCTCATTTATTTTCACACAAATAGAGCTTTCTTTTGGTGGTATTTAATCACCACTGGGTTTTTTTATTGTTTGCTAAATAAATGAAAAGATACCAAAGATTTTGGAAACAAAAATATTTTTTTTTGGAATAGTTTGTTCTAATATTTTGCAGACAGGTAATTTATTTTTTCTTCACTGATGGGCACTGATAGGCTGCACTGATGAAGCAGCACTGGTAGGTGGCACTGATGAGGTGGCACTGATTGGAAGCACTGATGGGCACTGTTGGGACTGCACTGATAATCAGTGTCCTGATTATCAATGCACATATCTCTAACACAAGCCGGTTGTCACCAAGAGGAAAGCAGCGCCAATAACCGGCTTCGGTTTACATCGTGATTAGCTGTGACTGGACACAGCTGATCATGTGGTAAAGCGCCACTGATTGGCTCTTTACCTCAATCTGTGATCATTAGTGTTCAGAGGACACTGTGCTCACAGATCGCGCTGCACGCCACAGTAGGCGCAATCACAGGAGGAAGTCATATGACGGCCTCTGATAACTGGTCCGACCTAGCTGTAGCTGTCATTTGGCTAGCAAGTGGTTAAATAGGAAGGGATGCCAACTGAATGACACACATTAATGAGATATACTGTAATATATGCAAAGTGGGTCTAAAAAGTTTGGTGAACGGTATCAGAAAACAAACAAAATAGAAGATGCAAACAAATTACCTTTATTGGCCTTCAGAAAAATCACCATCCTTCACAACACACTTTTGGCAACGTTCATGAAGCTTCTGGAAACTGTCATAAAGTCCTCTTTAGGAATCGATTGCAGAACTGCTGTCACACACTCTTGGATTGCCACCACGTCCACAAAATATGCGCCTTTCATGATGCTCATCAGACCGGGAAACAGATAGAAGTCCACAGGTGCCAGAAAAGGGGAGTACGGTGGATGATCGAGAACATGTACACCTCCCCGAGCCAAGAACTAGTAGCACCTGGTCTCACCCCCTGTGATGATGGTTCTCAGAACGGATGGATTCTGGACACACATGGTACTGAAATCTCCAGTGGTTTCCATCCGTTTTGCTTTTTGTACGTCTGTCAGTATGTGCAGCACAAACCATGACTGGATCTTTCTCTTACCCAAATCTTTGTGGCCAATGGTGCGCACCATGTCCTTGCTAATGCCCAATTCCTCTGCCATCAATCAGAGTCAGTCGCGGATCTTGTGCCAGCATTTGTTGCACTCGTTTGATCGTGTCTGGGGTTCTGCTCGTGGCAAATGGGCCCGCTGTTCTCAGCCAAATTTGTGAAAGCACGGAGAGGGGAGAAGAGCTGCTGCAGACAGGACAGCCCTAGATCGAGAATCAACTCCACTTTTGCTGGGGGGGGGGGGAATAGTAAATAAAGAAAAAATAATATAGCACATATAATTGTAACACTAATCATATTGTAAATTGAATGTTATTAAAAATTATCTTTCCTTTTCATTCTGCAGCCACTGTAATTTTCTGAGAATGCATTGCAAGATGACTACATTGAGGTGTTCTGTACACAGAATGTTTACTGACCACCCCCCGCAGAAACATCATTTCGCACTTGTGTGATTGGCTCACCAATTTTCCCAGAAGTCTGCCTAAGATTCATTCAGATTTCAGGCATCCCCTGCAACAAAAATGTCATTTTTGGAGAGATACTTTCAATAGGAGCATGTCTAAAGGGATGCAGGCCCAGCAGATTTCCTCATTAGTGCCCTGCAGCTATAAAGCTGACAGTTAATTATGAAACCACTCCCATTAGACCCACTTAGTACAGAGGCACAGACAAATACACAGGGATTACTTAAGAATAACAAAAGGTAGGAATCTGCAACAAAGGTTGTAATATTCCTTGCAATGTACATAGATCACCCAGAGGGGAATTTTTTTTCTCAACAAAAGTGGAGTTACGCTTTAATCACTTCAATACCGGGCACGTTTACCCCCTTCCTGCCCAGGCCAATTTTCCGCTGTCAGCACTGTCACATTTTGAATGACAATTCCACGGTCATGCAACACTGTACCCAAACTAAATTTTTAATAATTTGTTCACACAAATAGAGCTTTCTTTTGGTGGTATTTAATCACCACTGGGGTTTTTGAATATTTGCTAAATAAATGAAAAAGGACCAACAATTTTGGGGAAAAGAAAAAACGCTTTTTTTTTTATTTCTGTTATAACATTTTGGGAATAATCTTTCTATATAAATTTAGGTCTAAATGTATTCTACTACATTTTGTTGGTGAAAAAACCTAAATAAGCTTATCTTATTTAGTCTGTAGGAAAGTAATAGAGTCCACAAACTATGGTATATACAGTGCATCCAGAAAGTATTCGCACCGCTTCTCTTTTTCCACATTTTGTTATGTTCCAGCCTGTTTCCAAAATGAATTCAATTCACTATTTTCCTCAAAATTCCAGAAACAATGCCCCATAATGACAACATGAAAAAAAAGATTGTTTGAAATCTTTGCAAATGTATTAAAAATAAAAAAAATCACAATCACAAATCACTTGTGTACACAAGTATTCACAACCTTTGCCATGACACTCAAAATTGAGCTCAGGTGCCTCCTCTTTCCACTGCTCATCCTTGAGATGTTTCTACAACTTGATTGGAGTCCACCTGTGTTAAATTCAGTTGATTGAAAATGATTTGGAAACTAACACACCTGTCTATATAAGGTCCCACAGTTAACAGTGCATGTCAGAGCACAAACCAGGCCATGAAGTCCAAGGAATTGTCTGTAGACATCCAAGACAGTATTGTATTGAGGCACAGATCTGTGGAAGGGTACGGAAACATTTCTGCAGCATGGAAGATCCCAAATGAGCACAGTGGCCTCCATCATCTGTAAGTGGAAGATGTTTGGAACCACCAGGACTCTTCCTAGAGTGGGCCACCCGGCAAAACTGAGCTATCGGGGGAGAAAGGTCTCAGTCAGGGAGGTGAACCCAATGGTCACTCTGCCAGAGCTCCAGCGATTCTCTGTGGAGAGAGGAGAACTTTCCAGAAGAAAAAAACATCTCTGCATCTATACCAATCAGTCCTGTATGGTAGAGTGACCAGATGGAAACCACTCCTCAGTAAAAGGCACATGACAAGCTGCCTGGAGTTTGCTAAAAGGCACCTGAAGGACTCTCACACCATGAGAAACCAAATTCTCTGGTCTGATGTAAAAAAGATTGAACTCTTTGGCCTGAATGGCAAGCATCTTGTCTGAAGGAAACCAGGCACTGCTCATCACCTGGCCAATACCATCCCTACAGTGAAGCATAATGGTGGCAGCATCATGCTGTGGGGATGTGGCAGGAAATGGGAGACTAGTCAGGATCGAGGGAAAGATGAATCCTGCTCCAGAGTGCTCTGGACCTCAGACTGGGGTGAAGATTTATCTTTCAACAGGACAACTACCCCAAGCACACAGCCAAGATTACATAGGAGTGTCTACGGGACAACTCAGTGAATGTCCTTGAATGGCCCAGCCAGAGCCCAGACCTGACTGAACATCTCTGGAGAGATTTTAAAATGGCTGTGCACCAATGTTCCCCATCCAACCTGATTAAACTTGAGAGGTCCTACTAAGAAGAATGGGAGAAACTGCCAAAAATAGGTGTTCCAAGCTTGTAGCATCATACTCAAAAAGACTTGAGGCTGTAATTGGTTCCAAAGGTGCTTGAACAAAGTATTGAGCAAAGGCTGTGAATACTTATGTACATGTGAATTTTTTATTTTTAACAGATTTGTAAAGATTTCAAACAAACTTTTTTCACGTTGTCATTATGGTGTATTGTTTGTAGAATTTTGAGGAAAATAATGAATTGAATCAATTTTGGAATAAGGTTGTAACATAACAAACTGAGGAAAAAGTGAAGTGCTGTGAATACTTTCCTGGATGCACTTGTACACTATATTACCAAAAGTATTGGGACACCTGCCTTTACACACCCATGAACTTTAACTGCATCCCAGTCTTAGTCCATAGGGTTCAATATTGAGTTGGCTTATGGGAATTGTTGTGGAAAATTTGATTGTATAACATTTTATTCTAGGATGTGTGTTTTATAGATTGTCATCTGTCTCCCTGTGTCCGGTTTGATCGAGGAGCGCTCTAGCAGAGCGTACTTGGGTCAAAATGAGACCAGTGGTAAAAAGTCAGTATGAAAACCTTCTCATCGGATTTGAGACGTGTTCTCTGTGTCTGTGGATGTTTGTTGGTTTGTAGGTACCAAGCGCAATGCGCTGGGCTTCTTTCCTTCAAATGAATATGGGCATTAGAGAAGCGAAGTCTACATAACGAGATAGACATATTATTTTATCTCTGTGTGGCTACGTTATCCTTGTTGGATACATATCTGCTTTAATAAGAGGACACTGGTATCTGCCTTGTTAATATACTAGTACCGTATGTTAACAACACCAGTAGCAATGTCCCCACAGATTGTCTCAAGCTTTTAAGAATCATAATAAGCTCACCCCATACTGTTTACTTTGAAAACACTATGGTCTGTGCTCCATACTGACTAAAAGGGGGCGTGTGCACTTCCTCTTGTGAATGCCCTCCCCTTTAATGTATGTCATTTCCTGTGATGTCATTTTCTGTACTGAGGAAGTGCCTGCCTGTTAGGGGCAGGACTTCCTGTTTGTCATTCTTTGGGAGATAATAAAAGGCGATGTTGGGGGTGGGTGCATAAGGATGGAACTGAGAACATAAGAAGGATGGTTGAGTCTGTTCATTGGGATGAATGTGTTGGAAGGTAAGCCTAAAGCATGATATCATTAAGATGGAAATGGGTGCTTATTGGAAGCACAGCAGAATATGGGGCTGTGTGCATAGCAGCCAAATTTCTACGACAGAATGTATGACCATTCTTCCAGAAGCACATTTGTGAGGTCAGGCACTGATGTGAACAAGAAGGCCTGGGTCACAGTCTCTGCTCTAATTCATTCCAAACATGTTCTATCAGGTTGAGGTCAGGCCTCTGTGCAGGCCAGTCAAGTTCCTCTACCCCAAATTTGCTCATGCATGTCTTTACGGACTTTGCTTTGTGCACTGGTGCAAAGTCATGTTGGAACAGGAAGGGGCCATCCCTAAGCTGTTCATACAATGTTGGGAGCATGAACCGGAACCTCAACCGATTTTCACTTAGTGGGGTACTCACTTTTGTTGCCAGCGGTTTACACATTAATGGCTGTGTGTTGAGTTATATTGAGGGGACAGCAAATTTACACTGTTATACAAGCTGTACACTCACTACTTTACATTGAAGTAAAGTGTAATTTCTTCAGTGTTGTCACATGAAAAGATAGAATAAAATATTTACAAAAATGTGAGGGCTGTACTCACTTTTGTAAGATACTGCATATGTACAGCCAAACTTTTAAATTTTTTTTTAACTTTCTTTTAATTTAGAATTGAGTGTTTAGGGGATAGAACTTAGGTCCCACTGGGGAAATTCACCCTGACTCTTGATTCTAATAACCATTGTCTCTGGTATAGAAAGTGATGGGAAATTCAAAATGTTGAGTTATTACAGAAACAATTTCTTTATTAATATAAATCCATACAGCAGGGATAAAACCACCAACGCATTTCACACCGTCAAGGCAGGTGCTTATTCATAGCTAAATTTTAAGGCACTAACAAAGACACATATATACACACACAGACAGACAAACCTGTAAATTGGCTTGATTGAGTATCGGATACACCCACTACAGGTGATGCAATGTTTTAGATTAATGTTGAGGTGAGTCAGCTGGACTTCTCCTCCATATATATACATCCAATTGACTCCTTAAAGGAAAAGATAGAACAATCGCATAGGAAACCAATCAGAAAGCCTAAAATTTATTGGTAACAAACATATAACATAATGAAAACCTAGGCTAGTGGAAAACATCCCAAATCTTTTTAAAAGCTATCAATAAATATAAACATATATGTGCATATATATTTTCTTTGATCGATTAACCACTTTCAGACCGGACCATTTTGCTGGTAAATGACCAGAGGTCTTTTTACAATTTGGCACTGCGCTGCTTTAACTGGTAATTGCGCGGTCATGCAATGTTGTACCCAAACAAAATTTGCGTCCTTTTCTTCCCACAAATAGAGCTTTCTTTTGATGGTATTTGATTGCCTCTGCGATTTTTATTTTTTGCGATATAAATGTAAAAAGACCGCAAATTTTGAAAAAAAATGATATTTTCTACTTTTTGTTATTAGAAAAATCCAATAAACTCAATGTTAGTCATACATTTAGGCCAAAATGTATTCAGCCACATGTCTTTGGTAAAAAAAAAGTCAATAATTGTATATTTATTGGTTTGCGCAAAAGTTGTCACATCTACAAACTAAGGTACGTTTTCTGGAATTTACGCAGCTTTTAGTTTACGACTGCCTATCTCATTTCTTGAGGTGCTAAAATGGCAGGGCAGTACAAAACCCCCCCAAATGACCCCATTTTGGAAAGTAGACCCCCTAAGGAAATTGATAAGAGGCATGTTGAGCCCATTGAATATTTTATTTTTTTGCCTCAAGCGATTGAATAATGACAAAAAAAAATTTTTTTTTTTTTTTTACACAAAGTTGTCACTTAATGATATATTGCTCACACACGCTATGGGCGTATGTGAAATGACACCCCAAAATAAATTCTGCTGCTTCTCCTGAGTACGGGGATACCACATATGTGGGACTTTTTGGGAGCCTAGCCGCGTACGGGGCCCCGAAAACCAAGCACCGCCTTCAGGCTTTCTAAGGGCGTAAATTTTTGAGTTCACTTCTCACTACCTATTACAGTTTTGAAGGCCATAAAATGCCAAGATGGCACAAAACCCCCACAAATGACCCCATTTTAGAAAGTAGACACCCCAAGCTATTTGCTGAGAGGCATGTTGAGTTCATGGAATATTTTATATTTTGCCACAAGTTGCGGGAAAATTACAAACTTTTTTTTTTTTTTTTTTTTTCACAAAGTTGTCACTAAATGATATATTGCTCATGCATGCCATGGGCATATGTGAAATGACACCCCAAAATAAATTCTGCTGCTTCTCCTGAGTACGGGGATACCACATATGTGGGACTTTTAGGGAGCCTAGCCGCGTACGGGGCCCCGAAAACCAAGCACCGCCTTCAGGCTTTCTAAGGGCGTTACAGTTTTGAAGGCCATAAAATGCCAAGATGGCACAAACCCCCCCCCCAAATGACCCCATTTTGGAAAGTAGACACCCCTAAATTTAGGGGTACACTAGTGAGACTAGGTAATAAATGGCGGGTGCCCTGAAACTATAAAAAAATAACTAACCAACCAGCGTCACCTGTAACAGTTATATGGTGATCACTGGTGAAAGGGTTAACTAGGGGGCAATCAGGGGGCTTTATGCGGTAGTATATGGGGGTCCCTGGCGCTATAAAAAGCTGCAGCGAACCTAAATACCTACCTGCCTAACTAGCGTCACCTGTGACACTAATACAGCGATCAGAAAAACGATCGCTTATTAGGCTGGGTTCACACTGGAGCGATGCGGGAACGCCACAAATGCGCGGCGGGTTCCCGCATCGCATGCCTCCCGGCGGCAGTTCACACTGCCCTAAGCGAACTGCTGGGAGTGTCAGTGAAATGTTACTGACACCCCCAGATCAGTTCGCATATCGCAGTGCGATCTGCAAACTCGGATCGCATGGTGTGAACACCCATGCGATCCGATTCTGCTGCGGGCCAAAAAAAGGGTCCCGTGCGAATTTGCGGCAGGTGCGGCGGGTGCGGCGAATGGCTGAACTCGAATCGCACAGAGATCGGATGTGATTTGCACTGCAGTGCAGTGCGAATCACATCCGTTCTCATAAACCGCTGCAATGTGAACCCAGCCTTAGTGACACTGGCGACGGGGGGTGATCACGGGGTTAAACCTTTATTGGGGGGGTTAGGGGGGTACCTTAGAACTAAAGGGGGCTAACCCTAACTGCCCTAACAGTTATTAGTCACAAATGACACCCGCCGGGTGATCAAGGGGTTAAACCTTTATTAGGTAATAAATGGCGGGTGCCCTGAAACTATAAAAAAATAACTAACCAACCAGCGTCACCTGTAACAGTTATATGGTGATCACTGGTGAAAGGGTTAACTAGGGGGCAATCAGGGGGCTTTATGCGGTAGTATATGGGGGTCCCTGGCGCTATAAAAAGCTGCGGCGAACCTAAATACCTACCTGCCTAACTAGCGTCACCTGTGACACTAATACGGCGATCAGAAAAATGATCGCTTATTAGGCTGGGTTCACACTGGAGCGATGCGGAAACGCCGCGAATCCGCGGCGGGTTCCCGCATCGCATGCCTCCCGGCGGCAGTTCACACTGCCCTATGCGAACTGCTGGGAGTGTCAGTGAAATGTTACTGACACCCCCAGATCAGTTCGCATATCGCAGTGCGATCTGCAAACTCGGATCGCATGGTGTGAACACCCATGCGATCCGATTCTGCTGCGGGCCAAAAAAAGGGTCCCGTGCGAATTTGCGGCGGGTGCGGCGGGTGCGGCGGGTGTGGCGGGTGCGGCGGGTGCGGCGAATGGCTGAACTCGAATCGCACAGAGATCGGATGTGATTTGCACTGCAGTGCGGTGCGAATCACATTCGTTCTCATAAACCGCTGCAATGTGAACCCAGCCTTAGTGACACTGGCGACGGGGGGTGATCACGGGGTTAGACCTTTATTGGGGGGGTTAGGGGGGTACATTAGAACTAAAGGGGGCTAACTCTAACTGCCCTAACAGTTATTACAGTCACAAATGACACCAATGCAAAAAAAAAAAAAAAAAATGACATTGGTGTCACTGTGACTGGGGGGCAGGGGTAATTGGGGGGGTGATCGGGGGGTAAAGGGGGGGTGTGAGTGTGCCTGGCATGTTCTACTGTGTGTAGAGTGTTGGTGCAACTCACCGATCCGCTCTCCTCCGTGTCGGAACGAAAAATACCGACACGGAGGAGAGAATACATCACTTCCTCTCCTGTGTTTACATTACAGGAGAGGAAGTGATGTCACGGGGGATTTCTATTCGTCGGGAGCGATCGCGAGGGGGTGGCCATGAATGAATGGCCGCCCCCTCGTCCCGGATCGCTCCCGGACGAAAACCGACCGCCGCAGGCACCTGGCGGGGGCCCGATCGGGCCCCCGACCCGCGGGAGGCAAGGGACGTACATGTAAGCCCTTATGCCTGCCCGTGCCATTCTGCCGACGTACATCGGCGTGCGGCGGTCGGCAACTGGTTAAGAGCCGATTCACACAGGGGCAGCACGACTTGCAGCGCGACTCACAGAGATGACCTGCACACAACTTCAGCGGCGGCTTGCAAAATGACTTCTGTATAGAAGTCAATGCAAGTCGCCTGAAGTCGCCTCAAAAGTAGTACAGGAACCTTTTTCTAAGTCGGAGCGACTTGAGTCATTCCTATTAGAACAGTTCCATAGTACAGAACGGAACGCGACTTGTCAGGCGGCTATGTTGCCTGACAAGTCTCCCTGTGTGACCCAGGTCTGTGGAGTTTTTGGCAGAGAAACCTGTGTGTATCTCACATGAGAGTTTTCAAACGTATATGCAAGAGAAAAGTTATGAAAATAAATTAATGAATAAACATAAAAATTAAAAATTAAATAAATGTCACTCTCCCATGCACACAAGTGAATGAAAAACTGAAGGTGAGGGGAGACTCCATTTACTTCTTGCTATATCCCTGGGTCAGGAACTTAAGGAAAACCTCCCCAATGCAACCTAAAAAACAAAAACAAAACAAAAAAGAAAGAAGAAAAAAAAAAAAAAGGGTTCTCCGTTTGATACAAAAATCCAAAACTCAAAAAAAAAAATTAGTTTATCTTACACTTTAAAGCAGGGATCCACTGCCTCCGACAATTTTTTTTTTTGGGGACAATTAAAATCTATTTAGAGTTTAAATCTGTTACTCACATGTTCCGTTTTTGGTTCTTTGCCCATTGATTTTTCTCAATAAAAGACAGCTTTATATAAAAGATATAGATTATTTCCATCTTGCCTGTGGGCATGTGAAGCGCACAGGCATTCTCTTCTGGGATTCTGTGATGTCCATCTCCCAGCATGCAACGGCCGTTGTAGCTCAGATCTCGCGCATGCGCAGTAAGGTAAGGGAACAAGCACAAAAGATCCCAGGAGACAGTGCGGAACTAGAGGAAATTATGAAATAGCCGCACCAACTCCACCCATAGCGCAATCCCCAGATCCAGGAAATAGACTAAATGTGAAGAAAAACAAAGGTACAGTGAAAAAATAAAAAAAAGTTCAGTTTCATTATTAGAACAGCTATAGAATCGTCAGGAGCTATTGTCTTTAAATGGGGTGGAGCTCCGCTTTAAATGAAATATATAATACTTGCGTATATATAATTTATTATGTTCCGGACTTTGATTTAAGTTGATTGTGGTCAGCTCAGAGAATTATTACTGTCATTTCTGATTCATCGCTGCCCTTTACCCTTATTGAATAAGCCCTTATATTTTACTGACTGGGCAGGAATAGTTCCATAATGGAATAGGAGGGTATAGTAAGTTGGCATGACTTATAATCAAGCCTTCTATCCGATGACCTGTCACAAGTCTGATCTCTGATTCCTACTACTAACAATTTGTCAACTGAAAAGAGAAAAGGGAATGAATAGGGAAATTCATTTTCTTATAAGCGTTTCTTTCAGAAATAGAAGGGATGAATGTAATGCTTTCTCAGAAAAGTAAGCCATCGCATGGGGTGAGGGAGGAGGATTAGACTTGGGTTGTGTGAATGCGCAGTTTACATGAATTATGCAGTGTACTAGATATACATTCCAGGTGGTTTCCTGGAGATTTCTCTTCCTATAGCATTTTATCCGCCATTGTTTCTTTTAATTATTTATTCAATAGGATCTTAAAATTTGAAATCACAGCAATTTGAATCAGAAACCATAACACCCAAGTTGCAGGTAATCCGTGAAATCCGTGAATACATTTTATCCAAGCTGCAACCCTGTCAAAAATCACACAGTGCACTCAGCTGACCTTCAAATGTAAGTAAATCCAAAACTTTTTTGGAGTTTGGATACAGTGTGGAAGGGTTAGAACTGCTGTCAAGTTTTTTTTTTTTTTTTTTTTTTTTTTTTTTGCAGTGGGTGTCCCTACTAGAGAGATTCCTTCTTTATCTGTCCTACTAATTATTGTTTCCAGCACAGAAAATGATAGGACATCCAATATTTCTAACCTGTTGCAAGAACAGGAAGTGAGGGGAAATTATCAAATGGAGACACCTGCTCTGGTGACAGTCTAATATGGGACATGCATTTAGTGACCTCTTACTTTCTGCTGTGTCTCTGGGATGGGAATTTTAGGGAAATCTCCCACATGGGGCACCGACAAAAATAAATAAAAATCTTGCAGGGGTCTAAAGATTTCCTCCATCTATCCAAAGCTAAAATAAAATTATTAATTTTAATTAATTTTAATTTAATTTTTTCATATACAGTATTTTCATGATTATAAATGATTAAAAAATACAATTCAAAAATGTATATCACATTTTTTAGCAAAATCAAAAATATTCAAATGCCATATTGCATATGTATTTTTACTCCACATCTGGAGGTATTTTCAAGGCCAATCCTAAAGCCTTGAAAACATGATGAGAATATCGGATGAATAATGGTCCATAGTCTCATATCGAAAATGAAGAGGTTACTAAAGTTACAAAAATTCTCATACGGCAGAATACAGCTGCAGAAGTGATGTATTGTATTGTATTATAATGTATTCTTTCGTTTCTGAGCATGCGTGGTCTTGGACTTTCATTTTTTATTTATTTTTTTCATTTGAATACTGTACTGATTAAACAATCATACGTTCTGGTACCATACAAGAACATTTTTTGTGTTTGTCCCATCTGATAATTTCACATGGCATGTCGTGATCAGCTCTCAAAAGCTGCATACTAATAATCAGATTATCATATGATTGGTTCGAAAGGTATTTTTCATCCAATTTTCTGAACGTGTGTCTTTACACAGTTCAATTGTTGAAGCTCAAATTACACACATAGCTGTACACTCATTACAATACTCTCTTAATGCAGACCTTAGGATGGAACACTTACTACACTATTTTCTTACTGGGCATACATGGATCGAAATTCGTCTGGAACTTATCCTGGAGTTTACGATATTGGTTCTCTCCTTCAGGGGTAGGAGGTTACAATGGGATGTAAATTCGTCTATAATTAGCAAAAGAAAATGTGTAAGGATATATATTTATAACAAGAATCAATTTCACAAGAATTTACATTTTATTGTTACACATATATACTAACCATATATATTGCATAAACATTTAAACTATCTTGCATCCAATTAAAAAACGCTAAGAACAGACTATGGCCAGAAAGTCCACCCAGATTCCAGTCCTGAAAGATGCAGCTGCAGCCCAGGGCGCAAACGAGGTCACCCACAAAGGGCGTCCCGAGGGATCCCCTCTAGTTATCTTTAATGTGTGTTGGGCAACAGAAATCGCTAAGGAAAAAGAGGAAAGGTAAAGGCAGCTAGTCCCATACAATAGACCAAATGATTATAAAAAATCCATCTGACCATTGTGTCAGATTTGGATCGTCATATAGGTATGCAAATACATGTGATATAAACATATTATGAGGCATGGAGATTATCTACCCAAGCATGCATATGTATTAGGGAGGAACCCTGGGACTCATTCCAAAGTTAAAAGCCTCAGATGAACAGGATTATTTCTGGATGTACCCGAGAGACAAACAACCTATAGTGAGGTAAGTAAAGAATAAGTAACTCAGAAGAAAAGTGAACCGTCATACCGCCTCATAAACAGACCTTAAAGTAACCTCTACGGGACATAGTATATACACAGGATTAAAGTATTTACCTGAAAATATGGCTAGTATATGGATTGGTCCCAGGTGTTGCACACAAGCTGCATGATAGCGTTTGTGTGTCAGCACCATGCTTTAAGTGTATGAATGAATGAATGAATGAAATACTTATATAGCGCACAATGCGAACTGAATCGCCTCTAGTGTATGGGTAAGGGCTGGAACGGCCAATCTTCATCAGTGGTGTATGGTGAGGAGGGGCTTACGGAATGCCCCCCGGGACAATGGCATGCGAAGGGCACCTCCGCCCTGACCATCTTAGAAAGATGGAGAGGGAGAGAGGTGTCCTGGCATGTAAACACGTTGGAGCATCAGCGCTGGTGGTGACGTGAGGGCAACTTGGTCCTGCGTCATCCTCCCGTGGCGCATGCACATGGTCATGGCAACCGGACGCTGTCCAGCCGCCATACCACAGAGGAGAGAGGCCGGACACGTCACAGGGGCATAAACGGCCTCCGTGCGCCGAGCGAGAGACCAATGGGCATGTGCCCATGCAGCACACAGCAACATCCCATCGAAATCTAGGGGAGATCAGGTTTCAAAAAACGGGAAAGAAGCAGACATTATTTACAAAGTCCCACATACAAAAATAAGGATATCTGTTATGATGATAGACACGCCAAGAAACCTAAGGGGTTGATCGTAAAAATAGTAATAATAATTATGTATTTGTCATTTTGGCAATCATTACAGAACATATACAGGAGAATCTGAATAAATGTTTGTTAAGCAATTCATTATTGTTATACATTAACCCTCAGCAACAGGAAAGGAGTACTTGTCAGAATTAAAAGGTTCCCAATCACAAATAGACAATTCTGAGTAGCAAGAAATAGTGAACACAATTTTGCATTATTAATCATGCTAAGTTGGATTACCCTAAAGGCTCATTGTTGGTTATTGATTGTGTTTATTAGGGGGGGATCACATGGCTCCCATTCAGATATCCCTAAAGTGCATCCCTCCAGGAAAGGCCTGAAGGAGACAGAACCATTGAGTCCAGGAGGTTGGGTGACATTTAGGTGGAAAATCCACCTCTGTTCGTGCTGTAACAGAGTCTCGTTCCAGTCTCCTCCACATATACCTGGGTGTAAACGGTCGAGGATTAGGAAGGAGACTCTGGGACAGATCCCATTGTGTATGTTGGTAACATGTCTACCAAGGGGTAAGCTTGGATTACATGTCTTCATTGAGGCAATATGACGATACGCCTTTCGCCAGAATTCTTGTATCGTCTTACCAACATAAAAGCATGCACATTCACATAGGAGGAGATACACAACCCCTGGAGTTTTGGCAGTTAGCATAATGACAAGGTTTGTACCGTACACCATTTGGAAGTATAATGTTTTTGGATGTATTGAGGAAACGACAATAGTTGCAGGCCCCACATGTGAATGTTCCTGCACTTTTGCAGGGGTCCTTCTGCCTGTCTGCTTTGAATTCACTGGAAGTCAGCTGATCACGCAAGGATCTGGCTCGTCTGAAAGTAAATGAGGGAAGATTAGGCACAAAGGGACTTATTATAGGATCCAAAGTGAGGACATGCCAATACTATTTTACTAAACGTTTGATTTTCTTGTGTTGGTTGGAGAATTTTGTAATAATGGATATTGGAGTCCTGGTGCAGGCTCTCTTAAATGCTTTCTTCAAGCAGTATAGTATTAGAGTAACTGCGTGCTAGGAGCCTGGCTTCCAGTGAGTCAGCTTCCCTCTCAAATACTTCATTATCCGAGCAGTTTCTCCTGATCCTCAGATACTGACTATAAGGTATAGATGAAATTAATGCTTGAGGGTGGAAGCTGTTGCATGTAAAATAATTACCTGCCGTGGGCTTCCTATAAAGGCTACTGCTTAGTAAGCCATTAGGGTCCTTGTGAATAGTTACATTGAGGAAGGTGATAGATGCCTTATCCCGTGTCATGGTAAAACTTAAATCAAAGTAATTTTAATTACTTTTATGCAGGAATGGTTGTAATGAATCAATGGATCCATTCCACACGAGAAAAATATTGTTGATGTAACGATACCATACAACAATGTTGCTCATGAAGGGAATCATATCTTCTGATAGGTTAATCATACGTTCCCACTCTCCCAGGTACAGATTGGCGTACGATGGGGCACAAGAGGTCCGGGGTCACCCATTTACGTCACTGGATGGCCCTGCCCTCAGTTATACAAGATATGTCACAAGCAAAGAAGTGTCACACGGTGGGAACCTCCCATGGAGGCAGGTCGGTTAAGGATTTTTTTTACCTTTTTTCGGTCCATCGCGGCGTGATAGAAGAAGATGAATGGACAGCCTGGGACTTTTTTTCTTTTTTTAAATAAAAGACTTGTCCGCTGTGTCTTGTTGTTTTTAACATTTTGACACTTCTTTTGTGAAATGGTAGGGGTACATTTGTACCCCGTTACCATTTCACACTGGGGGAGGCTGGGATCTAAGGGTCCCCTTGTTAAAGGGGGCATCCAGATTCCTATAAGCCCCCGCCCGCAGACCTCCACAACCACCAGGCAAGGGTTGTGGGGAAGAGGCCCTTGTCCTACCATCTACCCCAAAGCAACTTCCCCATGTTGAGGGCATGTGTCCTAGTATGGTTCAGAAGGGGGCGCTCTCTCGCCCCCCCTCTTTTCCTGCGGCCTGCCAGGTTGTGTGCTTGGATAAGGGTCTGGTATGCATTTTCGGGGGGGACCCCTACACCTACACCATTTTTTAAAATTTTGGCGGGGGGTTCCCCTTAAAATTCATATCAGACCAGAAGGGCCTGGTATGGATTTTAGGGGTACCCCCATGCAATTTTTAAAAAAAATTTGGTTCGGGGGGATTACCTGTTTGCAAAATTTTATAACAAAATATAAAAATGTTTTAAAAATGTGGTCTTTTTAAAAAATTTTAAACAAAAAATAAAAACCACAGAGGTGATCAAATACCACCAAAAGAAAGTTATATTTATGGGGGAAAAAAATCATCATTTGGGTACAGTGTTGTATGACCGCGCAATTGTCATTCATAGTGTGACGGTGCTTAAAGCTGAAAATTGCTCTGGACAGAGGGGGGTTTAAGTGTCCAGTAAGCAAGTGGTTAAAGGAGTATTTAAATTTTATTGTTTCACTTTAAACATTAAACAAATCACTTCTACTGAAAAAACTTCAGTTTTTAAAACTTTTTTTGCATTGATACATGTCCACTGGGGCAGGACCCAGGTCCCCAAACACTTTTTATGACAATAACTTGCATATAAGCCTTTAAATTAGCACTTTTGATTATTCGTGTTTGTGTCCTATAGACTTTAATGGTGTTCGTGTGTTCTGCCAAATTTTTTGACTGGTCGGTGTGTTCTGGTGCGAACCGAACCGGGGGGGGGGAGGGGGGTTGGTGTTCGGCTCATCCCTAGTTGTAACCTCCTACCCCTGAAGCAGAGAACCAATACCATAAACTTGAAACGTGTTGGGTATATCTGTTTATACCATATTCCCAACAGACCAATGGTGGTTGTCAACTGTTTTTACTTTATTGCGTTCATCTGTACAGCATATTTTTAAGTATTGTATCTCATCTTTTTTAACCTTGATCAATTAAAATTTATATTTTTTGCACTTCTTTGTGATCGTATAGTTGTTCACTGCCCCCTAAAAGCCCCACATAGAGGAATTTTTATTTACTTATCCTGGAGTGTACATCTGTGGGGGTCCAATGGCAAGGATCACAACACAGTCTATTGCATCCTGAGCTGATGAAGATGACCCTTTTGCATGCCTGTACAGATCAGTACACCCCTGTGAATAAGGCCACAGTCACATAGGAAAAAGTTATGATAAATTCAAAATGTGATTGCTGAAAATACACTACAATTTCCCTTTAAGCAGACTGTCAGCTAGCGATAGTCAAACTAATAAATAATAAATACTAAATGCATTTAATAAACAATCAATTAAATGTGCTTATATATCAGGAATACAATCCATAACTTCAGGAATTATTGTGGTGACGCACATATTCCTGCACATTACCTGGGTGTAGCGAGCCACCAAGTGAAAATCTGTGGATGTCACAGTGACTCAGCTAGATTGAGCTCTCCGTCCCTTTCTTTTACAGGTTTGACAGTATTACTGAAACATTGTATCACAGCACAAGGAAACAAAGGTATCTGCTCTACTGAAATGTAACCAAAGCGAATCAGTTCTGTAGCTCAGATGACCTGCAGTTCCAGACTATACAGCACACCCCACATCTGTCAAAGAAGTCAAAATGAATTATTGTAAATGACTTGCTAAGCTATTGCTAGACTTTCTAGGCTTCACAAGTTTGTTGCATAATTGCAGCAAGTCTGCATTACGTGACTCCAGATCAACTTTCTTTGCAAACATTCTGCAAGTCTATGCACATTCTGGTTCATTTACGTTGTGCAATAGTCATCCCACCACAGGGGGCACTGTGGCTGAATTTTCATGCTATAGACTTGCAGAGCTCTTGTTGTAGACCCACAACTGCTACTTTGTTCTTGCTAGAGACTTGCCACGCAAATTCGGGACAAATTGGAAAAGTGTCAACTAGAAATTGTGCTTCAAGTGCATTGCAAGTGTACAACTTGCCCTGTGAAAATGTGCAGCAAGTTATCACACTTAAAATTCAACACTGCCACAAATTTGTGGCGAATTATCCTTGCTATCTGGGTATGAATTATTTAGCTATTTTATAATAAACAAACAAAGCAGAAATTGTGTCATTTAAACCTGTATTTTTTATGATAACTTAAATCGTATATATACCATAACAATAGATTTCTCTTATTTGCTCACTTTTGTCTGTTAAAGGATAAGTTCCTCTTTAAATAAATAACATTTTAGAAATTTTTGCAGGAAAAAATATGCATTGATTTTTTTTTTTCAGAGGGATCTGCAGAGCATTGCGCCTGCAGTCGGTAGATCATGAGTGCATTGTCAGGCTCCTGCGGACACATCCTCCAGCTTTGTACCCACACCTCTATATGAGATTTCTGTTACTAAGCTGTAGGAAGTGTGAATAAACTACAAGGGCACTTTATTGAGAATTACAAGTCGTCTGCTGTGGTGAAAGATGGGAGTTGTAGTTGCTTTATTGAAAGATCTCTGTGAATGACAGGGCTGTGTGGGTGGAGCCTGATTTTGAAATGTGACAGCTGCTGTGGGGAGAGGATCCCTTGTCCACAGTTGGGAGGGGCATTTGTGAGCAGTAGCTGGAGCATATTGCATGTTACACCCCAAATATAGGTGTAACATGCTCCAAAAGCTAGACCTGTCCTTTAACTACCCGAGTGAAAGTATTTTATTTTGTATGTTTGACAAGTACAAAAAAAGTAGCTCTTCATCTAGCCAGACAATTTGTGAGCTGAAAAAAAAAAACGAATGCAGCCACTACACCTAAGGACCAGTAAGCTGTAGGTTTTTGTTCTTGGGTTTAGATAAGCTTTAAATCTGAATGTTCAAATTCTTGCATAAGCCAAGAAAGGACCAGTTCTCTTTCAACAATAATTCATTTTGACTTCTTTGACAGATGTTGGGTGTGCTGTATAGTCTGGAACTGCTTTGCTTACATTTCAGTACAGCGGATACCTTTGTTTTCTTGTGCTGTGATACAATGTTTCAGTAATACATGTCAATCCTATGAAATAGGGGTAGGCAACCTCCGGCACGCAAAGCCTATTTTGCTGGCACTCGACTCCATCCCCATCAGCAGAGCAGCACAGGGAAGTGTCAGTGACACACTAATTCATTCCAATTTCAGACTTCCTCATGCCGCACCTGCACTGAGGGGGAGGCACTGTGCCCTCACACATTGTGAAAGATGGGAAACATTGTTTGGTTCTCTAACTTTGCTGTAGCTGCGATCGTCAGCTTTTATGATGGGGAAGAGATTAGGTGCAGTTCTGCTATGGCGGGGGGGGGGGGGGGGAGGCAGTCCCTGTTTCCAGGAGGAAGAGGACTGTCTTGGCCACTGCTACAGCCAATCACAGTCCTGCTAGACCCATCCACCATCTGGAGGAAGATGACTCTCTTGGTTGCCACTACCTATCTCACAAAGAAGGGATTTCACTGTGATTGAGAAACCCACAATCAGGTGACAGTTTGTGGAATTACTGTTGAGCTTCTGGGAACTTTGTTGAAATTATTCCTCATCCTTTGTGTCACTTTTTCTTTTTTTTTAAATATATTTTTATTAAAATTTTGTGTCAACATACACATACAAAAGGTAGAAATCCACAGGTGATTCACAGCATTATAATATTACATATGTACACTAAAGTGCATAATAAACAGTTTTCATTTATAATGTCTCCTGTATTCACTAATATGAATTACCATGAAAGTGCACTATATAATTCTTTGATTGTATGACCATCGGGTGGGTGGGTGTCCCGTTTTTTGAATATTTCCTCTGTTGGGGCCACTACCTATCTGGCTATTTGTCTCATGGAACTAAAGGAGGGATCCCCTGGGGGTGGATTTTAAAGGCACATACAACTTACTTAGAAAACAATACAAAAATATTTTATTTCATAAAACAGATAGAAGAATAGTATACATGCAAAATATATCTCTGGGTACAGTTGTGAAGACAGTGTTGATAACAATATACACCACTTGATTATGCAGTATAGGTCATGTAGGTATAGTCACCCTACGCGTTTTCGGAGCTTAATAAAGCATATCCTTCTTCAGGGGTGTAGATACAACATTTACATGGAATCTAATGAATAACAGGGAACACAATGTTAAAACCAGATCACAACCAAACAGATGTACAGGTATACATAAGGCGGTTGATTACAGAGGAAAAGGGTTTACCAATAATACTTACAATACTCGTGGTGGGGTTAGTAATGTCCCAAAGATATTATTGAATAAAAATAGGAGACTGTAGATGCCCTCATGTGTAGAAATTGCTTTGCCAGTGTTCAAAGCACATCCCAAATGTGTGTGCAGAAGGGCAGGTGGCAGGTATAACAGCGACCTTATACAGGTAGTGCAGACCAAAAAGTAGTCCAGTGAACTTGAACTAAAGAGGCACACCGCCCTGAAATACCCTAGAAAAGGGAAAATGGCAGGGAAACAAAATGTAATAAGGAGGGAGCCAATTAGGCGGGGAAACACTGAGGCTGATGATAAAGTGCTGGATAACAACATAAAATTGTGTAATATAGTGTATTATTATGTATAAAGCTTATAGTATCCAGTGCATATGGTGCAAAGCTATGTTACAGAAAAATAGATGCACCGATGTAAGGTATATATTGTAATAGGGGGATATAGATAAAGAAAATAAATAATACCAATAAAGACAAAAACGTCTCTATATATATGCATCCATCCCTGCATATTAGAGTATGGAATAAATTTGTTTCAAAAGTGGGGTACAATACATAGATCGAAGTGAAATTACCCCTGGTCATTATAGGGGTGATATTGGGGGTATCAGATCCCAGTAGGGGAAAAACCCCAGCTCCACAGTGTGTATATATACTCCAGACCAGACATGTGAGTGGGTAGTAGTGAGAGTAACAGATCCCAGTAAGGAGGAGACCCCAACACTGTGGTACAAAGTGTACATTTAGATCACTACTTTATGATGCAGAGGAGTCAGGGATAAAAGGCAAATCGTCCGACTGGCATTCCGCATGTGGGATCTGTAGGACGCCAGACGGGCAAGTGCCTGTTATAAAGGTAAAACGGAACTCTGATCAACTGGTGCTAAACTGATTGAGAGATGAGTATCCAGCGGGAGTCAGCTCCCTGGGCGGTGTGTGCGCTACCACGCCCCCAAAGCTGCGCCAGCCATAGAACACTGGCGCCGAGGCCGGGGCCACGCCCACCGCACCCAACGCCACCACGTAGCCCACCCGGCGGACAGAGCATGTCTGCCAGAATAGCAAGATGGTGCCAGCGCGCAGCCCACATAGCCATGCCCCCGGCACACGCGTCAGAGGCTAGCGACGCCGGAGCGAGGCCCCGCCCACTCCTCCCACTGACATAGAAGGTCCAGCGGACAGCGCATGTCCGTTGGAGCAGCAAGATGGGGAACAGACGGCATTGAAAGTGCCTGTCAGTGTCCCCATCTCCCAAGCCGCCCACAGAAATCATCTCGGGCTGCTTGGTGTACTTGGCGAACCCCGCCAACAGCATCCCAATGTAGAAAGAATGAAATTTGACAGAAAGACAGGAATTTTAAATTGAAGTACAAAGAATTCAATTAAAGCACAGGAATTTTTTTCTAAGCTAAAGGGTAAAAAAGATAAAAAGGTAGTCAAGTATCCTTAAATTTTAGAGGTCAGTTATATTGGCTGCACGAGGCCACCTTCACTCTTTAAAGGTACAAAAAAAAAACACACAAAGGTGTTTAGAACACTGGCAAAATAGAACAGAAATAAAGTACATCACTGACAGCCAGCTCTATTGTTAAATTAAAACACATGCATAGCCAAAATCTCAAAAAAGAGGATTAGATAGTAGTACATAGTAGATGACTCGTATATATACACAACGTATAGGCAGAGTGGAAAACAAATGACCATACAGATGTGCCAAATGATAATACAGTAGCTATAACTCCAACGTTCTCTACCCCCTGAAACAAACCCTTCCAAAAACGGTTTAAACCAAATGGCCTCATTAAGACCCGGGGCCTGGGTGTTTTTTTAAAGAATGGATCCATCTGGATTCCATCTGCAGGAGAATTTTGTTCCAATCACCCCCCTGGGATTTGGATGGACCCTATCTAGAATGAGGAATTAAATTTTAGGGAATTTCCCCCTATGAACTAGGCTGGTGTGACGGCCTAGGGGAAGATCTGGATCAGAGGTACGCATACTGTTAATGTGCCTCTATGCATGTTTCCAAAATTCCTGTTTGGTTTTGCCAACATAGAAACAACTGCACTCACAAAGGAGCAAATATATTACACCAAATGTGCGGCAGTTGACAAAGTGTTTGAGGTGGAAAAGTGGATTTCTATGTGTCAACATAAATCTACAGTAATGACATTTGGCGCACATGAAGGTACCTTTGTATTTACAATGTGTAGAATTAGTGGTGTCTCGGAATTCACTTTTCACAAGGATATCTCCAATGGATGTAGCTCGTTTAAACGTAAATTAGGGTTTTGGTGTCACAATTTTACCTATAATTGGATCACATGTAAGGAGGTGCCAATATTTAACAATTATTTTCTTAACCTGCTCGTGTTGGTTGCTAAATTTAGTTATGATTCTGATATCCTCAGTTTCCTTTTTTGGTTTATTGCAGTGTATAAGGTCGGTTCTTTTATAAAGATAGGCTCGTTTGAAGGCACGCTTCAGGGAGGTATGGGAATAGCCCCGCAAAAGCAATCTATTGCGGAGCTGATTAGCCTCCTCCCAGAATGCGACCTCGTCTGAGCAATTGCGCTTGACCCAGAGGTACTGGCTGTATGGGATAGAATTAATTAAAGGTTTAGGGTGAAAGCTTGACGCATATAGGATAGAATTGCCTGCAGTTGGCTTCCTAAATAGTTTGCTTGACACGATACCAGATTCACCCCTATAGATCTCCACATCAAGGAAAGTGATCCGATCAGGGTCAGAATTCATAATGAAATGTAAATTGAAATTATTTTTATTAATTCTCAAGAGCCACTGTTCCAGCAAGTCCTGGGGGCCATCCCAGATGATGAAGATTTCGTTGATGTACCGGTACCAGCAAATGATGTGGTCCGAGTACATCGACAGGTCTTCATCATCAAGGACCATTGCCTCCTATTCCCCCAGGTACAGGTTTGCGTAGGGTGGGGCACAACAAGTCCCCATTGCTACCCCCTGTACCTGGAGGAAGTGGGAGCCGTTGAAAGTAAATACATTGTGTTGTAAAATGAAATCTAAAATTGAAACAATAAACTCTCTGTATCTAGGGTCAATCTCAGGGTTCCTGGATAAAAAATGTTGAACGACTGCTATCCCCTTGTCATGAGGGATAGAATTGTAAAGGGATTCTGCATCCACTGTTACAAAGATCGCATGATCTGGAATAGTTAAAGAATCAATAATTTGAAGAAAATGGAGGGTATCCTTGACAAAGGAGGGCATTGAAAAAACGAATGGTTTAAAAAATTCGTCCACTAGTTTGCTAGTGTTGTCACTGAGTGAGCCAACCCCTGAAATGATTGGCCTACCAGGGGGGTTGTTTGCATTTTTGTGAATTTTTGGTAGAGCATAGAAGACAGGGACGCGTGGGAATTTGTTTTTCACAAATTCCCAAGTTTGTTGGGTGATAATTTGGTTCGAAAAGGCCAAGTCAATGATAGCATAAAATTCAAGAGTGTACTTTTTTACAATATCGGCTGGGACCCAACGGTACCAGTCGGTGTTGCCAAGTATTTTGTTGTACATTTCAATGTATGTTGTGTTGTCCAAAAGGACAATATTCCCTTCCTTATCTGATGTTTTAATTGTAATGTTTCTACACCACCTGCCCTTCTGCACACAAATTTGGGAATCTGCTTTGAACACTGACAAAGCTATTTCTACACGTGAGGGCATCTACAGTCTCCTGTTTTTATTCAATAATATCTTTGGGACATTACTAACCCCACCACAAGTATTGTATGTATTATTGGTAAACCCTTTTCCTCTGTAATCAACTGCCTTATGTATACCTGTACATCTGTTTGGTTGTCATCTGGTTTTAACATTGTGTTCCCTGTTATTCATTAGATTCCATGTAAATGTTGTATCTACACCCCTAAAGAAGGATATGCTTTATTAAGCTCCGAAACGCATAGGGTGACTATACCTACATGGACTATACTGCATAATCAAGTGGTGTATATTGTTATCAACCCAGAGATATATTTTACGTGTATACTACTATTCTATCTGTTTTATGAAATAAAATATTTTTGTATTGTTTTCTAAGTAAGTTGTACGTGCCTTTAAAATCCACCCCCAGGGGACCCCTCCTTTAGTAACTATTGTTTTGGATGTGGCACAACTGATTCACGCAGCCCTGCCGTACCATCTGTTTGTCTCATGGAAGGGTTAACGGACTGACCAGATTTTGTAGAAGGTTTTGATGTTTTTCCTAACCTCGAATGTAAGTTTATATATGGGTATTGCATCATTGATCAGTTGTAGCCACAGAGATTTCAGAGATGTCTGTGATCCCTTCCATGACAATAGTATGGTTTTCTTCACATAAAAGTGAAGGATATGAAGGAGCCTTTTGCCATGGGTTGAAATGTGGAGATCCCCAAAAATTCCCAGCAGGCAACTCTTGGGGTGCAGAATGTTTGGGAGGCCTATTGTTGAGATAAAAGTCCCCACTTCTGTCCAAAAGGGCTGGACTATTGAGCAGGTCCAGAAACAATGTAAAAAATCTGCCTCTTGGCCACAGCCCCTAAAGCATTCTGCTGTGATTGTTAGTCCCAGTTTATGTAACCTAGCAGGGGTTCGGTGGGAGAGATGAAGAATTTTAACATTAGGGATGCGGTCCCTAGATGATATCACTGATGTTTTGTATGTTTCGCTAAATTCTGTCCAGTCTCCTTTGTGTCACGTAGACGGCTTTCACACCGAGCCGCTAGGGGCGTAGGCAATAAAACACCGCTATTATTAGTGCCGTTTTACCGTCGGATTTGCGGTGCATTTCGGCCGCTAGCAGAGTGCTTTTAACCCACGCTAGCGGCCGAGAAAGGGTTAAAACTGCCCCCAATGCACCGCAATAGCGGCGTTTTGCCTGCAGTATAGCCACGCTGCCCCATTAATTTCAATGGGCAGGAGCGGGAAACACACCGCTCCTTCACTGCTCCAAAGAACCTGCTGACTTTCCCTGACGTCCTGCCAGCGTACCGCTCTGGTGTGAAAGCCCCAGGGCTTTCACACTGGAGACAATGGAGCAGCAGTTTGAAGGCAGATTGCAGGTGCTATTTTTAATGCTATTGCGCCTGCAATACGCCCTCGGTGTGAAAGGGGTTTTACTACTGAACCCCTGCACTCTGTGTGTCCCTTTAAGCCAGAACCAGTGTTCAGCACAATGAAAAGCACACCCAACGTTTTCTCATCCATGGGGGCCCAACTTATGATCCTGCACACAGGCCCACTGCTTTCAGAAAATGCCCCTGACCTCAGCTAATCATTGCGCATCCATTCCAGATGCTTGTATGTGACATCACATACATCACATACAAGCATGTGGGCTGGATGCGAGAGTTGGATCCGCAGAATGAGTGTGCCAAGATAGGTAGATGTTTCTCATCTCTGCTTCCTTTCACCACTCTGCATATCACGCGTGTCATAGATGAGAAGATCATACAGCGGTGGAGCAGATGAGCAGGAGGGTACAGAGGTGGGGAAAATGAGCAGGAGGGGTTCAGAGATGGAACAGAAGAGCAGGAGGGTACAGAGGGGGGCAGATGTGCAGGGAGGTACAGTGGTGGAAGAGATGAGAAGGGGGTTCAGCAGTGGGACAGAAGAGCAGGGGGGGGGGGGGTTAGTGTAGGGCCAGATGAGCAGGGGGTTCAATGTTGGGGCAGAAAAGCAGGGGAGTAGAACAGTGGAGCAGATGTGGAAGGAGGTGTATTGGTGGGGCAGGGGTGCAGGAGGGTACAGAGGTGAGACAGATGTGCAGATGGGTTCAGTGGACAGATGAGAATGTGATTCAGTAGTGAGACAGAAGAGCATAGGGATATGGCAGTGGAGGTACAGTGGTGGGGCAGATGAGAAAAGGGGTACATTGATGGGGCAGATGAGAGGGGGGGGTTACATTGATGGGGCAGATGAGCAGGGAGGGTTACAGTGGTGGGACAGAAGGGCAAGGGGGTACAGTGGTGGGGCAGATGTGCAGGAAGTACAGTGGTGGGAGGAATGAGAAGGGGGTTCAGCGGTGGGCCAGAAAAGCAGTGGGGTAGAGTGATGGGGCAGATGAGAAAGGGGTTACAGTGGTGGGAGAGATGAGCAGGGGGGTTCAGTGTTGGGCCAGATGAGAAGGAGGTTACAGTGGTGGGAAAGATGAGCAGGGGGGGTTCAGTGTTGGGGCAGAGGAGAAAGGTCATACATTGGTGGAAAAAATGAGCAAGGGGTTACACAGCAGTGTGGCAGAGGAGCAGGGGGTACAAAGGTGAGGCAGAAGAGCAGGGGGAACAGAGGTGGGACAGATGTGTAGAAGCTACAGTCAGGGGGCAGATGAGAAACGGTGTTACAGGGTGGCGCATATGAGAAGTAAAGTTCAGTGTTAGGACAGATGAGATGCAGGGTAGTGCAGGGGTGGGGCAGATGTGCATGGGGTTACAATAGTGGGGCAGATGAGAAAGGGAAACATTGGTGGGGCAGATGAACAGGGTGGTACAGTGGTGGAGCAGATGAGCAGGGGGTTACAGCAGTGGGCAGAGGAGCAGGGGGTACAGAGGTGGGGCAGATGTGCAGAGAAAGGAGGTACATCGGTGGAACACATGAGCAGGGGGTTACAGTGGTGGGGCAGAAGAGCAGAGGGAACAGAGGTTGGACAGATGTACAGGAGGTACAGTCGGCCAGATGAGGGGGATACAGGGATGGGGCAGTTCAGAAGATAAGTTCAGTGTAAGGATAGATGGGAATATGGTTCAGTGGTGGAGCAGATGTGCATGGAGGTACAGTAGTGGGGCAGATGAGAAAGGGGTACATTGGTGGGGCAGATGAGCATGGTGGTACAGTGGTGGGGCAGATATGCAGGTAGTACAGGGGTGGGACAGATGTGCAGGGGGTTACAGTGGTGGGGCAGATGTGCAGGGGGTTACAGTGGTGGGGCAGGTGAGAAAGGGGTACATTGGCGGGCCAGATGAGCAGGGTGGTACAGTGGTGGGGCAGATGAGCAGAGGGTACAGTGGTGGGGCAGATGAGCAGGGGGTACATTGGTGGGCCAGATGAGCAGGGTGGTACAGTGGTGGGACAGATGAACAGAGGGTACGGTGGTGGGGCAGATGAGCAGTGGAGTACAGTGGTGGGGCAGATGAGCAGGGGGTACAGTGGTGGGGCAGATGAGCAGGGGGGTTTACAGTGGTGGGGCAGATGAGCATGGGGTTTACAGTGGTGGGGCAGATGAGCAGGGGGGTACAGTGGTGGGGCAGATGAGCAGGGGGGTACAGTGGTGGGGCAGATGAGCAGGGTGGTACAGTGGTGGGGCAGATGAGCAGGGGGGTACAGTGGTGGGGCAGATGAGCAGGGGGTACTGTTGTGGGGCAGATGAGCAGGGTAGTACAGTGGTGGGGCAGATGAGCAGAGAAATACAGTGGTGGGGCAGATGAGCAGGATAGTACAGTGGTGGGGCAGATGAGCAGTGGAGTATAGTGGTGGGGCAGATGAGCAGGGGGGTACAGTGGTGGGGCAGATGAGCAGGGGGGATACAGTGGTGGGGCAGATGAGCAGGGGGGATACAGTGGTGGGGCAGATGAGCAGGGGGGATACAGTGGTGGGGCAGATGTATAGTGGTGGGGCAGATGAGCAGGGAGTTACAGTGGTGGGGCAGATGAGCAGGGTAGTACAGTGGTGGGGCAGATGAGCAGGGTAGTACAGTAGTGGGGCAGATGAGCAGGGTAGTACAGTGGTGGGGCAGATGAGCAGGGTAGTACAGTGGTGGGGCAGATGAGCAGGGTAGTACAGTGGTGGGGCAGATGAGCAGGGAAATACAGTGGTGGGGCAGATAAGCAGAGTAGTACCGTGGTGGGGCAGATAAGCAGGGAAGTACAGTGGTGGGGCAGATGAGCAGGGTAGTATAGTGGTGGGGCAGATGAGCAGGGAAATACAGTGGTGGGGCAGATAAGCAGAGTAGTACAGTGGTGGGGCAGTGATCTGAGTTGTGGAGTTGCAGGATGTTAAGTAGTTTACAGAATTTACTTTATAAAAATCATTTTCGTGATTGAGAATGTGACGTTGACATTTTTTTGTTATAAAATCGGCACGCTCAATTTATTTGAAAACATTTTTCGGCACACTGTGCTCAAAAGGTTGCCTACCGCTACTATAAAAGAAAAGGCGGAGAGCTCAATCTAGCTGAGTCATTGACATCCAGAGATTTTCACTTGGTGGCTCACTACACCCAGATAATGTGGAGGAATATGTGCGTCACCACAATAATTATGACATTATGGATTGTATTCCTCTTATATAAGCGCATTTAATTGGTTATGTTTCACAGTTAGAAAATCTTATTGTAAGTCCTCCATTTTCAGCAACATACAGTTCAGTTGGTTTCTGCACAGGTAAAATGAGTGTAGCAAAACAAAACCTGGCAAGACTTCTCTAGTGCAAAGGAAGCTTCTTGCTCTGCTCCATTTAGCTGGATACTAAACCGTGGCTTAATCATACCAGAGGAGATGTACAGTAAATAAAACAAGCTTACGTTGAGATGATTGTCCTGATGATCCGGAAAAGGTTACTTATCTCCAGGCAACACAGTAAATTCACTTCCCTATGCCCAAGTATATTTGAACAACATCTGCCTTTTTTTTTTTTTTTTTTTTTAATGGGGGTTAAAGTTAGGAATATACTCCAATGGGAACAAAGGATCCCGAGGCTTTAAAAAATGTAGATTATTGTATTAGTGTAAATGTGATTGGTTCTCTTAAAAAGTCTCATTTGCCTCTGAACAACCGATTGGAGTTGATTTACAAAAGTCAAATAGACAGTTCACATAAGGTTGCAAGGAAATGTGTTGCAGACCCTAGTGAATGAGGTTAAGCTCTATTCTAGTCTGCTTCATCCAACTATGTACAAGCAATAAAGCTGTGTTTTTCTTTTTTATTATTATTAATGCACGCGTTCAGGTGTTCTTTGCAAAGTGAAACTGCACCACATTCATTAAGTTGTGGGGAAACTTTCCTTGCGCAGACCAACTTACCTTGTAAAGCGAACAGCCTGTTTACCTTTAGTAAATCAACCCAATTGTATTGAGCGGACTTACACTGCAGCTGGGTCACACTGACACTGGAGTTTCCATTCATTTGTATACTGGTCTTGTCAATGTGTACTTAGGGTCTGTGAAGTGAGGTGAAGTGCAATAAAAGGAAGTGAACTTGTATTTACTTAAGTCTCCGCCACACGACAGGATGTTGGAAGTAAATACTGGTTCACTTCAGTAACTTCACACTGCTGTAAATGAGGCCCTTTGTGTGCACAAAACAATAATTGGCAGGCCTATTTAGTCATAAATTTGCAGCATTTCTGTAAAGCAATGCTCAAATTAAGCACATTATGAAGAAAGGGTTACAGTGCCTATTGTAGTTAAGGGCAAGAAAGCCAGCTCCAAACCTGGATGCACAAGCTTTGCTGAGCTAAAAACGACTATTGGCAATTATAGCAATGTCACGCTATGCAAAATCTGCCTGGTTTAGCAGCACAGGAGAAGCAGTACTTTCTAGATAAGGGGCCTTATGCCAAGTACACACTATCAGTTTGTTTTTTTCATTCAACTCAGCGGGCTAAACTGAAAAAAAAAAAACTGAAGAGCTCAGGAGGAGCTCGCTGTACTAACTATCCAATGTTAGTTCAGCGATCTGTCGGCTTAGCTATTGTGCCCCCCCCCCCCCCCCGCCAGACTGCACTGGTCAGTGTTGGAAGCCAATGGATGCTGGTTTTCCAGCAAGCCCATTTAACACAAGACAGGCTTTTGGCTAGCTTGTGTCAGACAGGCTGGTGCACACACAGGCCGAATGTCGGCCGGTTTCTATTGAACTGGCCAATACTGGTAGATATTCGGCCCTTGTGTACCAGGCTTTACATTTTATAAGCAAAGTGCCAGTTCTCTGTCCTTTGACCACAGTCTGCCCCCCCCCCCCCCCCCCCCCAAGTTCAGTGGGCTTACAAAAGCCCTGGCATCAGTGGTCAGTAGGAGTAAAAAATTACCTACCACCTGCTGTCATTGGGAGGAGGAATAGTGCCTATCATTGGCATCAGCAAGAGGAATAGTGCTCCATCACTGTTATCAGTGGGAGGAACAGTTCCCCAATAACAGTATCAAAGGAAGAAATTGTGCCCCATCAATGGTGTCAGTGGGGGAAATAGTGCCCCATCAATGGTGTCAATAGGAGGAACAATGCCCCATCAATGGGGTCAGTAGGAGGAATAGTTCCCCATTATTGGTATAAGTGAGAGGAATATTGTCCCATCAATGGTGTGAGAAGGAGGAATTGGGCCCCATCAATGGTATCAGTGGCAGGAATAGTGTCCCAATAACATTGTCAGTGGCAGGGATTGTGCCTCATTCCTGGGGTCAGTGGGAGGAACTGTGCCCCAAGGGGACCAATTAAAGGCAAACAAAGGGCTGCATTCGGCCTGCAGTTTGTGGACCACTGTTCTATTGCTGTATCTTCACTGTGCAACTATTATGGGGCCTAGCAAAGCATGGAAAGTAGTACTTTCTGGTTCCATAACTAACATGATTTCATTCAAACCAGATAACGAACATATACAGCGGATCTAAAAAGTCTACACACCCCAGTTAAAATGTCAGGTTTCTGTGATGTAAAAAAATGAGACAAAGATAAATCATTTCAGAACTTTTTCCAGCTTTAATGTAACCTATAAATTGTACAGCTCAGTTGAACAACAAACAACGAGAGTGAGAAAGAGAGCTGCGCATGATATCAGAAGCCTAGACTTTTTATCAGACAAGAAACAGGAAGTGGGCTATATAAGGTAATTACTGGCAGTAAAAAAAAAAGTTTTACTTTCCAAAGTTAAAACAAGGGCAGAAGATTTAATAGATGGAAAGTTGAAAAATTGACTGAAGGTCTGCTTTAAGCAATCACATGCAAACTCATATTAAATAGGAGTCAGTACACACAAATGTCATATTTGAAGTGCTGCCGATTAACCCCAAGTAAAGTTCAGCTGTTCCAGTAGGTCCTTTCTGCCATTTTCTTAGTTGCATCCTACAGCAAAAGCCATGGTCCACAGAGAGCTTCTAAAGCATCAGAGGGATCTCATTGTTAAAAGGTATTAGTCAGGAGAAGGGTACAAAAGAATTTCCAAGGCATTAGATATACCATGGAACACAGTAAAGACAGTCATCATCAAGTGGAGAAAATATGACACAACAGTGACATTACCAAGAACTGGACATCCTTCCAAAATTGATGAAAAGACGAGAAGAAAACTGATCAGGGAGGCTGCCAAGAGGCCTACAGCAACATTAAGGGAGCTGTAAGAATATCTGGCAAGTACTGGCTGTGTGGTACATGTGACAACAATCTCCTGTATTCTTTATATGTCTGGGCTATTGTCAGAAACCATGAAATCAGGCCGGGACAGATGTACAGTCAGAGCTGGTTCACACTGAGGCAGCATGACTTGCAGCGCGACTGCCTCAGGCGACTTGCATATGACAGCAGCAGTGACTTGCAAAATGACTTCTGTATAGAAGTCAATGCAAGTCGCCCCAAAAGTAGTACAGGAACCTTTTTCTAAGTCACCCCCAAAGTAGTCGCTCCTATTAGAACGGTTCCATTGTACAGAATGAAACATGACTTGTCAGGTGGCTAAGTTGCCTGACAAGTCACCCCAGTGTGAACCGAGTCTTAAATCACACTATTTTAATAATAAAAGTAAAAAGAACAAAAGATAGTCAAAACATAGCCAAAGTTCAGTAACAGGAACGGATAGTCAGCCAAGCCAGAAGTCAGGGATCAATGTAGTGGAACAGCAAACAGGATCTGGAGCCAGAAGGGGTGTCAGCAAAGCAAGTCTTGAACAAGATCGCAGGAGACAGTTTCTGTGATGTTGAACAAGGTGAAGGCAGAGAACCTCTGGACTGGAAAGCTTAAGTAGGCAGTACTGATGAGGAGGATATCATCAACAGCTGAGTAACTGTGGAGAGATAGGAGCTGGCAATTAGTCGACAGCTCAGCGGCCAGCACAGAGAAGGAAGGGCTGAGCCCAGCCCTGACAGCTATGGGGTAGATTGGCAAGACAGAAGCCTTTTTTTTACCAAGAAAAACATCCAAGCCCTAAGGCTAAATTTTGCAAAAACACATCTGAAGTCTACCGAAAGCATGTGGGAAAATGTGTTCTGGTCTGATAAAACCAAGGTTGAACTCTTTGCCCATCACCAAAAGAACACCATACCCACAGTGGAGCATCACAGAGAGCAAGGAATTGTGCTGCAAGTTTGAAAATGACTTGCTAAGCTATTGCTAGACTTTCCAGGCTTCAAAAGTTTGTTGCACAATTGTATCAAGTCCACATTATGTGACTCCAGATCAACTTTCTTTGCAAACATTCTGCAAGTCTGCTGCAAGTTCTGGTTCAGTTATGTTGTGCAATAGTCATCCCACCACAGGGATCACTGTGGCCGAATTTTCATGCTGTTGACTTGCAGAGCTCTTGCTGTAGACTCACCACTGCTACTTTGCTCTTGCTAGAGACTTGCCATGCAAATTTGCTACAAATTGGAAAAGTGTCAACTAGAACTTGTGCTTCAAGTGCTCTGCAAGTGTACAACTTGCCAGTGAAAATGTGTAGCAAGTTATCAGACTTATAATTCAACACTGCTACAAATTTGTGGCACATTATTTTTGCTATCTGGGATGGTGGTGGCAGCATCATGCTTTGGGGCTGTTTTTCTTCAGGGGGCTTAGTCCAGGTAAGAGGGAATTATGAACAGTTCCAAATACCAGTCAATATTGGCACAAAACCCTCAGGCTTCTGCTAGAAACCTGAACATGAAGAGGAACGTCATCTTTCAGCATAACAACAGCCCGGCCAGAATCTAGACCTGAATCAGATTGAAAATCAGTGGGGTGATCCGAAGAGGGCGGTACACAGATGATGCCCTCACAATCTGACAGATTTGGAGTGTTTTAGCAGAGAAGAGTGAACAAATATTGCCAAGTCAAGATGTGCCATGCTGATAGATTCAGCATGGCACAAAAAGACTGAATACTGTAATAAAATCAAAAGGTGCTTCAAAAAAGTATTCGTTTAAGGGTGTCCACACTTATGCAACCATATTTTATTTTTTTTAGTTTTACTTCCCTCCACCTTAAATATTTCAATTTGTTTTTCAATTGAGATGTATACTTTATAGGTCACATTAAAGAGGAAGTAAACCCTGATGAGTTTACTTCCTCTTTCATTCCCTGCAAAGGTAAAGCATAATGGACTACTATGCATCGCATAGTAGTCCATTATGTGTCACTTACCTGACACAGGAGCCAACAAAGTCACCGCTGTCCCCTGTAGTCCGGCGCATCCATCTTCTTGGTGGGTTTCGCTGCTCCGCCGCGGTCATTCGGCGAAGCCGCGATGACGTCACTCCCGTGCATGCGCACGGGAGCCGCCACCCGCGGCATATCGCCGTTGACCACGGCACGCTCAGTGCGCCTGCGTGCTGCTGTCCACGGCACATGCGCCGTAGACAGCGGTGCCTGTCTTTCTGCAAATATCTCCTAAACCGTGTAGGTTTAGGAGATATTTCTTGGACCTACAGGTAAGCCTTAATCTAGGCTTACCTGTAGGTCAAAGTTGGTTGTAAGGGTTTACAACCACTTTAAAGGTGGAAAAAGTTCTTATTATTATTATCTTTGTCTCATTTTTTTTTTTATATCATAGAAACCTGACATTTTAACAGGGGTGTATAGACTTTTTATATCCATTGTAGTTCAGCAGAGAGCAGACTAAACCATCATTGCCTTGCTTTATTCTCATTATATTTTCAAGGACATGTAAAATTCCGTGTTTTTTCCCAGTGTCTTATGTAATCATCAAAGTGTCTGCGAGAAAACGTTTTCGTCATATACTTTTTAAAGAACATTGTACCTGCAGAACAAGAAAATCATTTTTACCTGGTAGTAGATTATAGGAACGCAATTCATAACTAATTTCTCCTTCTGGGTAAACTGCAACAGGCCTTGTCTGAAGGGTTTCTCTATTGTGTGGGAGCTCAGTGGGAAAAGGAAATAAAATGAAAATGATTGGTAAGGATTTCTGCGCTTTGTACATAACCTTTCCTTGCACTGCATTGCTATACAACCATTGAAGTATGAAAAAAAAAATTTAATATTTGGCTATCTTCTGAAGGGTCAATGAACATTTTGCATTTATTTTATTTTTTTGCCTTTCTGATCATTGGGTAACTTTTGGGGCAATTGTTTTTGTGTAAAAGTTAAAAGTATAGTGTTGTAAATATTGATACACAATGATTGTGTGTACAGGCACTATAATGTCAGAGATTTAAAGATATTTGATCCAGACTCTACAAAATTAAATTCCATTTTCAAACATTTAATTCTTCAGTATTACTGAAAATGAACTAACTGGGTGATGTAGGAACTAGATGTTGGCACAATGGAAGCCTTGTGCGTTGATGCCTAGCTTTCTAGTTAATAATAATACCCCTGTTTATTTGGCCAAGAGATTCCGTTTCTGTATAAAATATGTGTCTTTGTTTCTCTCATCAAAAATGCAGACTTATCTATCAGTAGACAGTACTTCTATTCACACATTTTGAGTGGGAAATACATTTTCTACTGCAGTCTAAATACTTTAAAATACTATAACAGAACATAAATTATAAGTGATGAAAATCCTTCCATATGAGGTATATTAGTTTTTTTATTGGTGCAGGATGGAAAATTCTACATTTGACGTTTAAAGTATTGCTTACCTCCACTCTTGCTTATCATAAAGGTTGCTGTGCTATACCATCGCCCATTTTCGTCAACAACGTCTGTTATTGTGTAACTTTGTGCATACATTGTGACATGCATCCACAGTCAAACCCTAATAAAGAAATGTTAGTATATCTGGTAAAAAAAACTATTAGTCATATTGCAAGCCAATAAAAGGATTTAGGGTCCATTCACACTTGTGTTCATTTAAATGGGCTGGCAACTTTCAGAAAAATTACACAGAGCACCACACTGTAGTGTGCTACAACTTGGGTGCGACTGGCTGCCACTAGACATGCATTGCACCACACTGCACCATTGCATAGTATTGTACTCTTTTAGAAACAATGACTAGGAACAAAAAAAGAAAAAAAAGTGAAAAAAGCGAAAAAAGCTAAACGGTAACTAAAACTAAACCAAAAAAAAAAAAAAATTGGTAATAGATACACTTTAAATCACAAATGATTATTTATATTTTGCCTGCAATGCTGATTAGTGTATTCTGGCAGAAATCTCCCTACTGTCAAAATACAATAGCTCTCCCCGCAACCGCTGTCACATTTTTAAAACAACATGGCTGTGCGGAGCTCTGCCAACACAGCTGTCATTCTGTGAATGAGAAAACTACAAGTCCTGTCTCCCACTGCAGCAGACGGCTTGTAGTTCTCAATGAACTGCAAGGACTCTGGTGAGCACTTATAGTTCATGCACAAGCCCGAAGCTTTCAAACTGACAGTGCCTACAGAGGTATGGCTGAAAGCTGTACCCCAGGTAGCAAGCAATTGAGCTGCAAGTTGGAAAATGACTTGCTAAGCTATTACTAGACTTGCCAGGATTCACAAGTTTGTTGCACATGTAGCGGATGACATTTTGGACAAAGTGTCATTCGTGTGTAAATTTAGTTTTTGCCTCAGAACAGTAGTGGGGTTCTGAGGGTTAACTATGTAGGTTAACTTTGACATCAGTTTGGCTGGGCTGTGTTATGCCGCGTACACACGACAGGACTTAAGTCCGGCAGACTTTCGACGGAGTTCTGACGGACTTTCCGAATGAACGGACTTGGCCACACACAATCACACCAAAGTCCGACGGATTCGAACGTGATGACGTATGACTGGACTAGAATAAGGAAGTTCATAGCCAGTAGCCAATAGCTGCCCTAGCGTCGGTTTTAGTCCGTCAGACTAGCACACACACAAGCGGATTTCTGGGTCCGGCAGAGTTCTGTCGGAAAAATTTGAAACATGTTCCATTTCTAAAGTCTGTCAGACTTTTGCAAATCAAAAGTCCGCTGCAGCCCACACACGTTCGAATAGTCTGCCGGAATCATTCCGTCAGACTTTTGATGTTGAAAAGTCTGGTCGTGTGTACGGGGCATTAGAGTTCTGCTTGGTCATGTGTACAGTGAGGTGCACATGACAAGCCAGAACCAGGCCTGGTTGGACGTTTTGGGTATCAGCTTCCTCGGAACCAATCAGTGGGTGTGTCGGGTCCCGCTGAGGAGTCTGGGGAGGGGTACTTAAGATGTTGAAGTCACGTGTTCAGTAGGAGTTCGTGAGGCCCGATCGGTCTGTTCTTGTTTCCTGGACAGGGGTAGCCCCGCGAGGGGTCCTGGTCACGGGGTGTTCGACATCCCGCAACATGCTTCTGTTGGTTACCCTCAATAGACCCACCTGGTCTGGGGTAGGGATCCGTCTGTTCCCGAGTCTCGGAACCGGCTGGTCCGAGGCGCAGTAACTGAGTGAGGATTCAAGGTATCCAGGGTGTGCTCTCGGCTTGGAGGGGCACCACAGCTCGTGAAAGTGACTGGAGGAGGACTCTTCGGAGGAGAGCCAACAAGCTGGCATTCTGAGAAGTGCCTGGTTACTGAGTTGGAAAGGACATTGACGAATCCACGCTTTTTCCAATATTATCAAGGAGACAGAGAACGTTCCAGGTACTGAGGAAAAGGGTTCCTATTCACTTTCAGTTACAACTTGTTCAAGGTCAGAGATTTTACAAGTTCGGAATCAAAGTGCTGACTGCCATAATCTCTGGCTAGAGATTTGCTCAGCCTTGAAGCGCCCAGCTGCGAGTGGCTACTCTCTGGGTTGTACTAGAGACTTTGTTATGTCTGCAGTTCAAGGTGCCTGAGTTCTTCACCCTTGCCCTCTGTTCCTATACAAGATTGTGTTGTTGGATGTTACCCCTGCAAAATAAAACCTTTCAAAAGGACTTTATTGGTGTCAGCGTCCAAGTTGTTGGGTATCAACCCTGGGAACCCCTAGACGTGGAAAAACAAGCCAAGCGGAGGTAAACGGTAAGCCCAATAAGTTAAGGCAGCCCTACAAAGGGTTATGATCGCTACACACAAATCGGGCAAGTCCGCATTGCATGACTCCAGATCAACTTTCTTTGCAAACATTCTGCAAGTCTGCTGCAAGTTCTGGTTCAGTTATGTTGTGCAATGGTCATCCCACCACAGGGGTCACTGTGGTTGAATTTTCATTCTATAAACTCGCAGAGCTCTTGCTGCAGACTCGCAAATTTGCTACAAATTTGAATAGTGACAACTAGAACTTGCTCTTCAAGTGCTCTGCAAGTGTACAACTTGCCACTGAAAATGTGCAGTAAGTTAACAGACTTATAATTTAACACTGCCACAAATTTGCGGCAAGTTATCCTTGCTATCTGTGACGGATTCTCTGTAGGAGCCGTTCCATTGCACCGTTGATCCACTGATCACAGGGTGCAATGCTTTGCGCATTTCTTCCGGGAAAAAATATGTGCATTTATTATTTTTTCCCAAAAGGTGAACTTTAAGCCCCCTTCCTGTTCAGGCCATTTTTCAGTTTTCAGCACTGTGATACTTTGAATAATTACTTGCAACACTGTACCCAAATTAATTTCATATCATTTTCTTTGAGATAGAAATTTTATTTTGGTAGTACTTAATCACCTCTGCATTTTTATTATTTGCTATATAAAAGGAAAAACATTTTTTGCTATAACAAATTGCAAATAATTCACCTTTTTTCATAAATTTAGGCCAAAATGTATTCTGCTATATTTCATATCCGTCGGACCAAATTTTCCAACTTGCCGGAAATATTTTCCGAAAAAAATGCTCCGATCGGTCATACTCCGATCATGTGTAGAGAATTCCGATCGGACAAAGTGCCACGCATGCTCAGATCAAATTACTGCAACAAAGCTATTGGCTACTAGCCTGAACATAGTCCCATCGTAACGAAATAACGTCATCACGTTCTGAACAATCAGATTTTCCGACAACTTCGTCCGACCGTGTGTATGCAACAGTTTCGGACAAAAGATTTGGTTGTCGGAATCTCCAACCGTGTGTACAAGGACTTACAATTACAGCACAAAACACGTTCTTCAACTTCTTTCACACGCGTGAAAATTTTTCTGCGGAGATACATTGAGGGGCCTAAATTCCAAGAAACACCTTCAGAATTTCATGGGGCATGAATTTTGTGTCTGATTTCCTGACTGCCTATGACATTTCTTAAAGCCCTTAAAGTGAATTTATGGCAGTTGAGGCTCTTCCTCATCTGCCTCTCCTTACTGGATATCCCTGGTGTAAGCTACAGCATGCCCCATGGGAACAAGGCCTAAAAAATAAACAAATGATCACAGTCACCAAAGCAGTGCAGTGTCACTATGATGACGTACTGATGTGGCTAGTGATCAGAAATACAGGATGGCTGCATTGGCATACAGTATCAGAGCAGCCAGACAGCAGCAGCTGTGTGATTGCCATTTTTAAGACATTTTAATACGCCCTCTCAAATCCAGTAACCCACTGCCTGGCCATTTTTATAACTAGTTAAACTTCAGATATCTGGGGTCTGGTGTTCTCCTTGCTATGACTAGATTGTGTAAGGATGGTGTGGTGTCAACTAGCCCAGATCAATAGTAAGATCTAAGGCCCTCAGAAAGAAGGTTGTGGATGTCTTCTGTCTGGCAATGGAATTTTAAAAGATTCCCAATATATTTGAAACCGATTAATCCATCTTAAAGGGGTTGTAAAGACAAATTTTTTATTTATTTTTTAAAATAACAAAGATATTATACTTACCGCCACTGCGCAGCTTGTTTTGCACAGAGTGACCCCGAACCTGGTCTTCTGGGGTCCCTCGACGGCTGTCTCAGCTTCTCCCCACAAGAACTAACCACCTTCATGCGAGCTCTCTCGCATGGTGCTTAGATCTTGCGGGTGCGTTTCCGTGATATGGCAGGCAGCTATAGCTGCTCACTGTATCACTCAGCCCCGCCCCCCGATGCACCGCATCATTGGATGTGATTGTCAACAGCGTGAGCCAATGGCTGCGCTGATTTCAATCCATCCACTCTAGCCACTCAATGGCCAGGCTGAGCGGCGAAGAGGACATCGGGGGTGAGCGCAGCAGGTGAGCAGGCTAAGGTAAGTAAAACGGGGGGGCTGGTATTGTCGGATGTTTTTTCAGCTTAATGCATAGGATGCATTAAGGTGAAAATACGCAAACCTTTACAACCCCTTTAAGACCTTGCAGCCTCATGTCTGGTGGCTTCATATGAAAAAAAGACGTTACTGACTATGAAGCTGCCTGCACAACTTGTGCTGCTAATAAAGTATCCCACACATTGCCTACTGGACTGTTACAACCACTTTCCGTACCTCGCCAGCCTTGGACCCATTTGACTATAGACTTCATTACAGACTTACCCAAGTCCGAGGGCATGACTGCTATATGGGTCATAGTGGATCGCTTTTCCAAAATGTCTAATTTTGTACCGCTCTCTGGAATACCTACCTATCCTCTTCCTTTGCCATATCGTGAAACATCATGGCATACCTACCAATGTCATCTCAGACCGTGGATCACAGTTTGTTTCCCGATTCTTGAGTGTGTTCTGCAAGAAACTGGGAGTAACTCTCTCACTCTCTACCTCACATCACCCTCAAACAGATGGTCAAACCGAATGCATGAACCAGACCCTGGAAAGCTATTTTTGACATTATGTCAATGGGTTATACTCCAACTGGTTTGAGTATTTGCCTTTGGCTGAATTCGCCATTAACTGTTGTTGGCACAGTGCTCTTCAAATCATACCATTCTAAGCAGTCCTAGGCTATCACCCTCAGACTATTTCCCTATGTCAGCCTTCTTTTGGTGTACCAGCAGCAGATCAGTGGGTGAAAAATATACTGCTACACTGGAAAAAGATTTGCTTATTACTACGGAAATCAGCAGGTAAGTATGCTCTTTTCTCCAACAAAACGAAGACGCCATATACCTCCATATGTGGTGGGGGACAGTTTGGCTATCGACCAAATATGTGAGACTGAAACCACCATCTACCAAATTGGGCCCTCAGTTCATCGGTCCTTACAGAAATATTACTCGAGTCGGGCCAGTCCCCTATTGATTGTAATTGCCCTCCTCTCTCCGGATACATCCCGTATTCCTCATTTCCCTCCTCTCCTCAAAAAGGCAATTTTCAATTGCTTCTCCAGAACTTCCATGCCTCCTTTCCTGCTAAGCCCCTGGAGGAGTCCACTGGGGAGGGGGCCCCTTCATATACCTGGGTGTCTTCGAACTGGAATGTTCCTGGTCCCAAAGCTGCAGTCTTGCCTGCTCCCCCAACGGAGGAGCTCTGGAGTTTTTGCAATATTCTCCCAACTTGATGCATTGCCTTGGACTCACTAACCTCACCTGCTACCAGCTGCGGACAATGTACAATTAAGCAGTCCATAAAAAGCAGCACTTCCTGTTGCTCAGTGCCCGTTTGTTTGGACTAGTTCCCTGGATGTATTGATAACTCTGTGATTTGGACTACCATGTATGGAACCTCTGCCTGAATTCTTGACCAGTCTCCAGCCTGCTGATTTGGTACTTCACTGTCAGCCCACATGTATGACCTCCGCCTGTCTGACCATTCTTTGCATTTCAATTTTATACCACTTTGCCTGATCTGTTGCTGACTTGACCTGTCTGACTACGTTTTCGTCTGAATCCTCAACATACAAGCTCCACTTTGAGCACTACCTACCACAGGTACTTTACAGATTGCTTATGTATACAGTAACTGTGAAAATTAATTAATTCAAATATATAAAACCTATTCTGTCATGAATAGGACACTAAAAATCAATAAATAATAAAAAAAGTTCAAGTTCATAGTGCAATCATAAGCATGTGCAAGTACATAATGCAAAGTCCATGAGTGTTTCTCTACGTGAATCCTTTACCCTGAATCACTCAGCTTATTACCAAATGGTGTTGATCATCTGCAGCAACAGAGGTCAACATGTGCTTGGTATGAATAAACCCCTGGAGACCATCTACTTCCGCAGGTATAATCCTCCAGAGCTCAGGCCAGCAATCGTCAAAGGGTTAAGAGCAGGCCATAAATAATATCATCCTCCAAAAGATTCAAACAGGAGCCGATATAAAGTATATCGGCACACAAGATCCATTTAGTCCACTAAAAGGCAGGTACTTACACAACCACAACAAATGAACAGAGAACACAAGCAGAGAACACCACACCTCCAGGACTCAGCAGTGTGATGACGTCACAGGCTAAGCTCTGCCCTACATGTTTCATTTATAATGAGTATCATTGGTATGAATAAATAATTGAGTTTTATTCCCGTAGATAAGAATTAATACACCATGTAAATGCCATCTATCTCTAGCCACTATCGGAATGATGATCTAATGTTTGCCTGTGGAAAAAGTCATCCATTTCCATGGGGTGTACCTACTTTTTCACTTGACTCTTTTTTTTAAAACAAAAACACATTGTTAAGATGAAATAAATCAAACTGATATTGTTAACATATATAAAATAAAAAAAATACAGGCAAGAGCGTTTTTATCTTTTTTAATTTTTTTGGGTGTGGCGGGTGGTGTGATTATGATGGATTTACATCGGGGGACACACTTTTATTTTTTAATAAAGGAATTGTCAAAAACTGCATGTGTGTTTTTATTACTTTTTGACACTTTTTTGGTGAATGGGTAGGTGTACCCTTTTACATGTGGGGGGGGGAGCAGGATCTAGCACTGGCCATGGTTGTGGGGATGAGGTCCTTGTCCCCATCAACATGGGCCCAAAGTGCCCCCCCATGTTGAGGGCTAGGGATGAGCTTCGCGTTCGAGTTGAACATACGTTCGACTCGAACATCAGCTGTTCGCCCGTTCGGCGAATTCCGAACGTTATGGGCCGTTTGCGCCAAATTCGTGTGGCGCTCACGGGCCACAATGCACTGCGTCATCGCAGTGCATTGCTGGCTCATGATTGGCCAAGCATGCACTGTGACCCCGCATGCTTGGCCAATCACAGCGCCAGCAGCGAGGAGAGCCATGATTGGCCACAGGCAGGATGCTATACCCACTATATTCACCTCACCTATATAGCTAGTGATCTATCCTTTATAATAGAGCTTGCAGTCAGTAGTGTTAGGAGCTTGTGCGTGCTGTCTGCGTGCTCTGTACCCAGTACACACCGCTATATCCACCTACATAGCTCTTATCTATTTGAGCCCACTTGCCATCTGCAGGAGTTATTGGAAGTTGTGTGTGCCTCCATCACAGCACAGTATACATCTGTATATACCCCTTTATCTCTGGTGTTCTATAAAAAAGGCATCTGCAGGAGTTAGTGGGTTTTTTGTGCCTCCAGCACAATATACACCTGTATCTACCCTTTATTGCTGTTCTCTAATAGAGCCATCTGCAGGGCTTAGTGGGTGTTGTGTGACTCAATTACAGTATACCCCTTTATCTCTGGTGTTCTATAATAAAGGCATCTGCAGGAGTTAGTGGGTGTTGTGTGACTCCAGCACAATATACACCTGTATCTACCGTTTATTGCTGTTCTCTAATAGAGCCATCTGCAGGGCTTAGTGGGTGTTGTGTGACTCCATTACACTGCTGTTTTACCCAACTCCCTTCAGGCCATTACCATGTCTGGAAGGCCAGCAAGGAGAGGCACACAGGCGCAAGCCGATAAAAGAGGGCAAGCAGGCTCTGTGTCTAGAGACAACAGTGCTGGTCGTGGACGCGGTGCATTGTCATCAGCACGTGGCCATGGGTCACGCTTGTCCTTCTTTTCGGCAGCTGGACATGTTGAACCGCAACATGCCAACGACTTGGTAGAGTGGATGACCAAGCCCTCTTCATCCTCCTCATCCTCATCCTCTCTCACCCAGTCTCAGGGTACTAGGAAAGCAGCTGCCAACGCATCGTCTTCCCTCCTCTCAATGTCATCATCAGTGACTCCTTCCCTAGACCCACCACGTCCTCCTGAGGAGTCTCCTGAACTCTTTGAGCACAGTGTTGGGTACATGCTCCAGGAGGATGCCCAGTGTTTGGTGGGCTCTGATGATGACACTCAGCTAGAGGATGGCAGTAGCGTGAGCGCAGAGAGAGGGGATGCTCAAGAAGGACAGCAATCTGGCAGTCATGTTCCACAAGCTGCAGCATACTGCCAGGTTTGCTACAGCGATGAAGAGGGAGGGGATGATGAGGGCACTGACTCCACGTGGGTGCCTGGAAGGAGAGAGGAGGAGGAGGAGGAGGAGGAGGCGGCACATGTCCAACGAGGCAGGATGCCCTCCGGGGGCCAGCTTAGGGGCAGCACACCGACTGAATCACACCGCAGAGCTCCGCCTGTGCAGGGCGCTGCCTCTGTGCGTTATTCTAAAAGTTCTTTGGTGTGGGCCTTTTTTGAGACGAGTGCATCAGATCGCACCGCTGCTATTTGCAACATATGTCTCAAGCGTATCTCGCGTGGCCAAAACATCAGCCGCTTGGGCACCACATGCTTGACCAGACATATGTTGACCTGCCATGCAGCTCGTTGGCAAGCGTACCTCAAAGACCCACACCAAAGAACAAAGCGGACCTCTCCTTGCTCCTCATCAGCTGGCATCTCCAACCCCACTAGACCTTCAGTCCTCTCTGAAACCTGCTCTGAGAGGAATGAAGGTGTAGAATTAGGTGTGTCACAGCCAAGTGCTTCCGGGAACTCTGCTAGCGGTACACCCACGTCCGATTATAGCAGGCAAATGTCCCTGCCCCAGCTGCTGGACCGGCGAAAGGAGTTCACTCCCAGCCATCCACAAGCCCAGCGGTTGAATGCTAGCTTGGCTAAATTGCTAGCACTTCAACTGCTGCCTTTTCAGTTGGTAGACTCGGCCCCCTTCCGTGAGTTTGTACAATGTGCGGTTCCTCAGTGGCAGGTCCCCAAACGCCACTTTTTCTCACGAAAGGCGATTCCGGCTCTCTACCGGCATGTGGAAGGCAATGTCCTTGCCTCGCTGGACAGGGCGGTCAGCGGTAAGGTGCATATTACCGCTGACTCATGGTCCAGCAGGCATGGACAGGGACGTTACCTGTCTTTCACGGCCCATTGGGTCACTCTTCTGGCAGCTGGGAAGGATGCAGGACAAGGTGCAGTAGTATTGGAGGTTGTTCCGCCACCACACCTCCAAAATGCTACTATTGGTTGTGACACACCTCTCTCCTCCACCCCCTCCTCTTCTTCTTCCTCCATGGCCTCTTCCAGTGCTCTGTCCTCAGAACCAGCGGTGCTTCGTAGGCGTTCCAGGGGCTACGCAAGATGTTTTGTCAGCTCTGCAGGGGCAGGCCGAGAGGTGGTTGACGCCACGCCAGCTTAAGCCAGGAATGATGGTTTGTGACAATGGCACCAACCTCCTCTCCGCCCTCCGACAGGGACAACTGACCCATGTGCCCTGTGTAGCTCACGTCCTTAACCTGGTGGTGCAGCGGTTCTTGGGCAGGTACCCCGGCTTACAGGATGTCCTGAAGCAGGCCAGGAAAGTCTGTGTGCATTTCCGCCGATCATTTAATGCCTGTGCTCGGCTGGCTGAGCTACAAAAGGAGTTGAACCTGCCCAAGAACCGCCTTATATGTGACATGCCCACCAGGTGGAACTCAACGTTGGCCATGCTGCAGCGGCTGCACACGCAGCAGAGGGCCATCAATGAGTACCTGTGCAACTACGGCACCAGGACAGGGTCAGGGGAGCTCGGTTTTTTTCTCACCACGCCAGTGGGGCATGATCAGGGATGCATGCACTGTCCTGTCACCGTTTGAGGAGGCCACAGGGATGGTGAGCAGTGACAGTGCATGCATCAGTGACACTGTACCTCTTGTCCACCTCTTGGAGCATACGCTGCGTGGAATAATGGACAGGGCACTTGAGGCAGGAAGAGGAGGACTTCCTTGCCTCTCAAGGACCCCTTTATCCAGACAGTGTTCCTGCTGTGCCACCCATTACACAGGAAGAGGATGAGGAGGAGGAAGAGGAGGAGGAGGATGATTGTGTCAGCATGGAGGTGGAGGCTGGCACTCAGCATTAGCAGCAGCAGCAGTCTTGTAGGGATGATTTACACACCCAAGAAACACGTGGACTTGTACGTGGCTGGGAGGAGGTAGCTGCGGATCATGTTGTCCTTAGTGACCCAGAGGACTCCGAACCGAATGCCTCAGCTAACCTACGCTGCATGGCCTCCCTGATCCTGCAAAGCCTGCGGAAGGATCCTCGTATTCTTCGGATCAAGGTATCAGGGAAGTAATTTGAATCAAACTCACCACCTACCTGCGCATAGACGCACACAAATTTGCCATGGATCGGCGCTCCGGCGCACGCACATTCGCAGCCCTACTGAGAGGCGTGCGCGAGTGCGCTCAAGCACACGCATAACGTGAACTCCCTGACCAGCCTATAAAAGGATCCTTAGCACACAGACAAGTTGCTGGTTTGTCTCAGCTCACCTGTGTTTCCCTGCTTCCTGTTCCTGTTTGCCGCTTCCTGTTCCTGTTTGACACTTCCTGCTTTGACCCGGATTGCCTGAAGACTTTGCTGATTCTCTCCTGACCTGACCCCTGGCTTGTTTAAACGGACTTCCTACTCTTAACCTTGCTGCGCACTGGACGGATACTTGTGTTTGACCCTCGGCCTGCCTCCGGATTATCCTCTGCACTCAGCCTTGCTGGCTCCAGGACTGATTACTGGTGTTTGACCCTCGGCCTGTTTCTGCACTTTCTTTACTTGTTTTACAGACCTACTGGCTGCTTACCTTCTGGTCCGGTCCATCCTGCACAAGCCTTCCTCCAGACCTTCACTCAAGTCAGGTATCCCGCTGGAGGCTTGTGCCTCTTGGTGCAACCCATTCCCTGTATCACCTCCAGGGGTGGTGTGCGCTGAGTCGCAACAGCCACCGCTCTCTGCATCTTGGCCTCGGTGAGTACCTCATTGCTGATAGTACAAACCAGCCATGACAGAGGCCAACAGAGCGGGTTCACCTTTGGAGATGTTGTGCCAGCAAGTTACAGCCCTTGCAGACGCTGTGCAGAAATTGCAAGATGGGTACACCCAAATCGACAGCCGTCTTCAGCAATTAGCAGGAACACCTTCACCAGTTAACGCAGCACCAGCGCCCCCTGGCGGGGCCTCCCTACCACAGGCCCATTCACCGCCTGCCCTGGTGATGGCGACTCCTGAACCAAGGGTACCTATGCCTGAGCGATTTTCGGGCAACCGAAAAAAATTCAGGGCATTTAAAAATGCCTGCTCCTTATATCTGGCCCTGCAACCAAGGACTTTTTCTTCTGAAATAGTGAAAGTTGGATTTATCATCTCCTTACTATCTGACGAACCCCAGGCATGGGCACATAGCCTTATGGAACAAAGAAGTCCTCTCCTGAACTCAGTGGAAACCTTCTTTAACTCTATGGGTCAGTTATATGATGACCCACAACGTACTGCTACAGCTGAAGCCACTCTGCACACCTTAACACAAGGAAAGAGACCAGTGGAGGACTATACCGTCGAGTTCCGTAAGTGGTCAGCTGACACCGGCTGGAATGAGGCCGCCCTCAGGTACCAATACCGACAAGGCCTTTCCGAAACTTTGAAGGACGAATTAGCTAGAGTGGAGACCCCCGCCTCTTTGGAGGACCTGATTCAATTAGCCACCAAGTTGGACAGGCGCATGCGGGAGCGTCGCTCTGAGCGCCTTCAGACCCCTCGGCCCAGCTGGATGCTCCCTAAGTCGACCACTCCTTACCCTCCAATTCCAGTCCCTGCTGGCCCCATGGCCACGGAAGGGGAACCCATGCAGCTAGGACTTGTTCGCCCTCGTCTCACCCCAGATGAAAGGCAACGAAGACGACAGGCCAACCTATGTCTGTACTGCGGAGGGGTTGGCCATTACCTTCGCAACTGCCCAGTGAGACCTTGTAAGCCACCTCCGCAATTTGTTATGAATTATCAAGCCACAAACCTCACCCAGTCTTATGTTACTCTTTCTGTTTCTCTGCAGCTGGCGGAAGAGAGGATTCAACTACCGGCCGTAATTGACTCCGGAGCGTGCAGTTGTTTCCTGGACATCTCTGTGGCTCAAAAACTTCACCTTCCTCTCCAAGACAAAAAACAAAATCTTCTTGTCCACTTGGCTGATGGGTCTTTACCTCGCTCCGGACCAGTTACACAAGAGACCCAGCCGATTCTCACCATCACGGACTCAGGCCACAAGGAGCTCCTACGCTTTGATTTGATTTCTTCTCCCATGTTCCCTATTATTTTAGGACTCCCTTGGTTGCAGGCCCACGACCCCTACGTTAACTGGAGCAAAAAGAAGGTCTCTTTTACATCCTCTTACTGTTCTCAACATTGTTTTCCTCCAGTTCCAGCTACCTGTATGGCAGTCGTTCCTGCATCCGACAGTCTTCAGCATGTCCCTCCAGTATACCTCGAGTTTAAGGATGTTTTTGATAAGAAGAAGGCCGATTGTCTACCACCTCATCGGTCTTATGACTGCCCCATCGAATTGTTACCTGGATCTGAAATTCCGTAGCTCAAAGCCTACATCGATGAGAACTTGGAAAAAGGCTTCATTCGGCCCTCTTCATCTCCAGCCGGGGCGGGTATTTTCTTCGTTGAGAAAAAAGATGGCTCCCTCAGACCCTGTATTGATTATAGGGAACTCAATAAAATAACTGTTAAAAACCGATACCCACTCCCGCTCATCCCAGAACTATTTCAGCGCTTTCGGACTGCCAAGATCTTCTCCAAACTTGACCTACGAGGCGCTTATAACCTTGTTCGGATTCGTACCAATGACGAATGGAAAACAGCCTTCAGGTCCAGGTTTGGGCATTTTGAGTATTTAGTGATGCCCTTCGGCCTGTGCAACGCCCCGGCCACCTTTCAACACCTGGTGAATGACATTTTCAGAGAATACCTTGACGACTTTGTAGTCGTATATTTAGACGACATTCTCATTTTTTCTGCCACCATTGAACTACACCGAGACCATGTAAGAAAGGTCCTTACCATTCTGAGGAAACATAAACTATACCTTAAGGCAGAAAAATGCGAATTCGAGAAGACCGTTGTCCAATTTCTTGGATTCATCATTTCCACTCAGGGGATCGCCATGGACCCCCAAAAGGTCAAGGCGATTCTTGATTGGCCCGCTCCAGGGGACAAAAAAGCTGTGCAAAGATTCATAGGCTTTGCTAACTTCTATCGAAGATTCATTGTCGGCTTCTCATCCATTGTTTCTCCGATTACGCAGCTGACCCGTCAACTTGGTCGCTTCCAGTGGTCCCAGGAAGCTCAGGAAGCCTTCATTAAACTGAAATCTTTGTTCACTTCAGCACCCATTCTACAGCATCCAGACCCACTTTTGCCATTTGTGTTGGAAGTTGACGCTTCTGAAACCGCCACTGGAGCCATTCTTTCACAAAGACGGGGCCTCAAGGCCCTTTTGCATCCAGTAGCTTTTGCCTCCCGAAAGCTAAATCCTCCGGAAAAGAATTATGATGTCGGTGACCGAGAGCTATTGGCCATTAAGTTTGCCTTAGAAGAATGGAGGTATCTCTTAGAGGGTGCAACTCATCCTATTACAATTTTTACGGACCATAAGAACCTGGAATATCTCAGAACAGCCAAGCGCTTAAGACCACGACAAGCCCGTTGGGCACTTTTTTTTTCTAGGTTCAACTTCCACATTTCCTACCGTCCCGGGTCCAAAAATGGCAAAGCGGATGCACTCTCCCGGATGTTCCCTGAATCCCCCCAGTTTACTGAACCCAGCACCATTCTGTCACCGCAAAATTTTCTCCTGCTTACACAATCCGACCTGGTAACCGCTATTAAAACAGCCTCAAGCCACTGTACTGATCCCGTAGTGTCTTCCTTGAAGAAACGCAATGATCTACTTTGGGCACATGATAAGATCTTTGTCCCTCAGGAAGTAAGGCCAGCAATCTTAAAGACTTTTCATGACCACAAGTTGGCCGGCCACTTCGGAATACGGAAGACGTCAGAATTGATTTCCCGTTCCTTTTGGTGGCCTGGTTGGAGGCGGGACTGTCAGAAATTTGTCTCCTCATGCATTCCGTGCCAACGTAACAAAGGATTTAAAGCCAAACCCTGGGGATTACTGAGACCCCTACCTATCCCTGAACGACCATGGGCAGACATTTCTATGGACTTTATTGTGGATCTGCCACCCTCAGAAGGGTTTACCACCATCTTGGTCGTGGTTGACCGTCTTTCAAAAATGGCCCACTTCTTGCCCATGATTGGTACTCCCTCTGCCTTGGACACTGCCAATACTTTTATTAAGGAAATAGTCAGACTCCATGGAGTACCTAACAGCATCGTCTCAGATAGGGGCGCTCAGTTTACTTCTAAATTCTGGAAAGAACTCTGTAAGGCCTTGGAAATCAAGGTCTGTCTCTCGTCCGCTTACCATCCTCAGAGCAACGGTCAGACAGAAAGGACAAACCAATCTCTAGAACAATATCTCCGCTGTTTCTGTTCCGGCTCCCAGGATGACTGGTCTTCCCTTCTGTCTTATGCAGAATTTGCATACAACAATTCTGTACACACGGCTACTAACCAAACACCGTTTTGGTCGAATTTTGGATTCCATCCCTCCTTCCTCCCCAACTCCATCCCTGAAACGTCAGTCCCTGCTGTTCAGGATCGGATAGTCTCTATCCAATCAAATTTTCAAAAGATTCGAGCAACCATGCAAAGAGCTCAAGACGACTACAGGAAGTACTACGACAAAGGGAGAAAGGAGAATCCAGCTTTTGGAATTGGTGAGAAGGTCTGGCTAGCCTCTACTCATCTCAAACTACCCTGCCCTTCACGTAAGTTAGGTCCTAGGTTCATAGGCCCATTCACAATCAAGAGAATGGTGAATCCTGTGGCCTTTGAGTTAGACTTACCCAGATCATACAGAATACATCCAGTTTTTCATGTATCTCTCTTAAAGCCAGTAGTTCCTAGTCCATTTCCCGGAAGAGAGGAGCCTCCCCCGCCTCCAGTTGTAATAGATGGGGAGGACGAATTTGAAGTGGAAGCCATACTTAGCTGCAGAAAGTCGGGCAGACAACTTCAGTACCTAGTAAAATGGAAAGGGTACCCATCAGAAGACAACTCCTGGGAACCTTCTGGTAATCTTCATGCTCCAAGATTGATTAGAGCTTTTCATCAGGAACATCCGGAGTTGATGGCCAGCTTGGGCGTCCGGAGGCCGCCCCTTGGGGGGGGGGCACTATCAGGGAAGTAATTTGAATCAAACTCACCACCTACCTGCGCATAGACGCACACAAATTTGCCATGGATCGGCGCTCCGGCGCACGCACATTCGCAGCCCTACTGAGAGGCGTGCGCGAGTGCGCTCAAGCACACGCATAACGTGAACTCCCTGACCAGCCTATAAAAGGATCCTTAGCACACAGACAAGTTGCTGGTTTGTCTCAGCTCACCTGTGTTTCCCTGCTTCCTGTTTGCCGCTTCCTGTTCCTGTTTGACACTTCCTGCTTTGACCCGGATTGCCTGAAGACTTTGCTGATTCTCTCCTGACCTGACCCCTGGCTTGTTTAAACGGACTTCCTACTCTTAACCTTGCTGCGCACTGGACGGATACTTGTGTTTGACCCTCGGCCTGCCTCCGGATTATCCTCTGCACTCAGCCTTGCTGGCTCCAGGACTGATTACTGGTGTTTGACCCTCGGCCTGTTTCTGCACTTTCTTTACTTGTTTTACAGACCTGCTGGCTGCTTACCTTCTGGTCCGGTCCATCCTGCACAAGCCTTCCTCCAGACCTTCACTCAAGTCAGGTATCCCGCTGGAGGCTTGTGCCTCTTGGTGCAACCCATTCCCTGTATCACCTCCAGGGGTGGTGTGCGCTGAGTCGCAACAGCCACCGCTCTCTGCATCTTGGCCTCGGTGAGTACCTCATTGCTGATACAAGGAGAGGGACCATTACTGGCTGGCCACTCTCCTTGATCCACGGTACAAGGGTAAGGTTGCCGACCTTATCTTGCAATCGCAGAGGGAGCAGAGGATGAGACATCTCCGGGAGGCCTTGCAGAAAGGTCTGTGCAACGCGTTCCCAGAGACTGGGAGGTTACAAACTCCTGGTCCTGGACAACGTGTTGCTGAGGCATCGGTCAGAAGGAGCGGTGGAGAAGGTGGCCGTCTGACTGATGCTTTCAGACAATTTTTTAGTCCGCAGCCCCAAGGTATGATTGATTCCAGCACCCATCGCCAGCGTCTGATTTACATGGTGCAGGAATACCTAGGGGCAAGGTCAGACTTGGACACCTTTCCCACCGAAAATCCTCTGGCTTACTGGGTCTTGAGGATGGATCACTGGCCAGAGCTTGCACAGTATGCAATTGAGCTACTGGCCTGTCCTGCATCCAGCGTTCTTTCGGAACGCACCTTCAGTGCTGCTGGTGGCTTTGTTACCGATCACAGGGTGCGCCTGTCCACTGAATCAGTTGATCGACTGACCTTCATCAAGATGAATCAGTCTTGGATCACCCACAGCTACCAAGCACCTGAAGCTGATGTAACAGAATAATTTTTTTTGAAATATCACATCCCTTCAAGACTGCCTATGCTGATGCTGAGTGACTGTCCTGTTATGTTGATTGTCTATCCTCTTCCTCCTCCGCTGATATGTTGGAAGAACATTTCTGGTTCTGGGTGATGCCTAAGGCCCAATTTTTCTGCCCCTGTTTAACAGGGGCGTTTAATTACAATTTTTGATGCAATTCTTTGCAGCAGGGCTAATTCCTGCAATAAAACAAGAGTATATGGCAGAGGTTGCAGTGTGGTGGCACCAGCACCAGTGCCTAAGGCCCAATTTTTCTGCCCCTGTTTAACAGGGGCGTTTAATTACAATTTTTGATGCAATGCTTTGCAGCAGGGCTAATTCCTGCAATCAAACTAGAGTATATGGAAGAGGTTGCAATGTGGTGGCACCAGCACCAGTGCCTAAGGCCCAATTTTTATGCCCCTGTTTAACAGGGGCGTTTAATTACAATTTTTGATGCAATGCTTTGCAGCAGGGCTAATTCCTGCAATAAAACTAGAGTATATGGGAGAGGTTGCAGTGTGGTGGCACCAGCAGCAGTGCCTAAGGCCAAATTTTTCTGCCCCTGTTTAACAGGGACATGTAATTACAATTCTTGATATAATATTTCCCAGGAGGGCCCCTTCCTGTGCCCACCCAGAGTAACGGTGAGGACTTATAGTGTTGTGGCACCAGCACCACAACCACCAAAGGTCAATTTTTCTACCACTGTTCAACAATGGCATGTAATTACAATTCTTGATATAATCATTCACAGCAGGGCGCTCCAGCGCCCACCAAGAGTCACTTTGAGGGCTTACAATGTTGTGGCAAAACCAACACCTTGTTCCGCCATTTCTGCAGAGCATATAGGGCAGGCCCCTACTTTCAAACATCCAACTTACAAACATCTCCTACTTGCAAACGGAAGGAGACAACAGCAAGTGAGATGAAAAAAGATGGACGACAAAACAAATTATACAGGGGTGATAACCCTTCCCTATGTTTTCCAAAAAGCTTAAAAATAGTTTTTTTGACTGGAGCTACACTTTAAAAATGTACCAGTTGAAAATTACAAACAGATTCAACTTAACACAACAAACCTACACAGTCCCTTTCTTGTTTGCACCGCCTGTATACTGCTGTTCTGAGTATATAGGGCCTGGGGGCCACACACATTTCCTTTTTTTAATATGGGTACCGGGTTCCCCTTAATATGCGTACAAGACCCAAATAGGCTGGTAATGGGCAGGGAGGGCTACCCATGCCATTTTTCTCAATGATTTTTAACCATATTGCAGGAACCAGATATAACATTAAAACCGCAAGCAGTTTTAAATGGTGTTATTTCCGTTTAATGTCATTTTGTGCAGGGACTGTTCTAAACACAGGAAACACGTGGCACTTCACAGGCATACTACAGACACCCCCCCAGGCACCATATTTAAAGGAATATTTCACTTTTTTTTTCACTTTAATCGTCATTAAAATCAGTGCTCCCGCCCAAACGGCCATTTTTAAAAACATTTTATGCATTGACCCATGTCCCCTGGGGCAGGAGCCAGGTCCCCAAACCCTTTTTAGGACAGTATCTTGCATATTAGCCGTTAAAATTAGCACTTTTAATTTCGAACGTTCGAGTCCCATAGACTTCAATGGGGTTCTAAAGTTCGTTCGAATTTGGGGTCCGTTCGAAAGTTCTGGTGCGAACCGAAACGGGGGGTGTTTGGCTCATCCCTATTGAGGGCATGTGGCCTGGTATGGTTCAGGAGAGGGGGGGCTCTTTTGGGATGGGCATGTAGCATAAAAAAGGGGATTAGGCTGCTTTCACAGTGATCTGCAGCACTGAGCCATAATATTATACTATAGACCTTTACTTTCAACAGCTGCAAGCGCCACAACTAGACATAACGTTGTGCGCACATGTGCAGCTGCGTGAACCAAATTTAGGTGCGATATGCACGCCGAGCACCATCTTGGAAGTGATTTACGGGATAAGGAACGTCATTGACTTAGGCAACAGGTTTTAAATGATCTTGTATAGATATCCGTATATAAACGCAGTGTAAGATGGGACATTCAGACCCCCGAAGATGTCTTATCAGACTAAACATGTCAGGTTGATGCTCATCTAGCTCCTGCATTCGATTATTGAGTTTTATTGGATTTCATGATGACCTGCCTGTTTATTTCCTGTTGGATGCAAGTGCAATATTCCTTTTACACTGATCGATGTGGAAACAGATGGTGAATCTGTCACACTGCTTTATGTCTGGGAGAGCTCATTAATTTGACTCAATGTTAATAGCATTTGAGTCCACACAATTTGGTAAGCGCATTTAAACCTTTGTATTGGTGGCGTCTTACACACCAGGGTGACTTTTGGTTGGAGTAATAAGGCTCTTTTCTATCAATACTGACATTTCTACACCCGTGACTCTCATACCTATGAACTTTGTTTGATGTCACATATGGACACATATGAATTCACATACACCGTATAGGTGTGGATGTTTAAATTTGGATACAATTACATGATACACTATTTGATTGGATACACATTTTTTTTTAATTATTGTGGTACAAGTTACTTTATATCACTGCACATGTATAGCGCAGCACTTTTTTAACCATTTTTATTATTGTACTGAGCCATAGACTTCTATTATATCCTGCGGGTTTGGTGCGCTTTCAGAAAGTGCACCACACCCGCAAGATGTAAAATACCACATTTCATTGGGGCCCATGACCGGTTACCAAATCACTTAAATGGCCCTCTCTCTTCAAAAGGTTGAGCATCCTGGGCCTTATGGCTATTGAGCAATTTATTTGACTGAAAGTTTTTAGGTCTGGAGTTCAGCTTCAAAAGTGCAGCACCCTGAAGTTTAGGCAGGGCTACTATAAAATTTAGTTGCTTTGGCCAATTGTTAGGGGATCAATTGATTTCCCCCTAATTCTGGAATTGCTGCACCTCTCTCTTCTGTCACTAGGTGGTCTGGTACACATTGGATAAGACAAGCGCATAGCAAGGACAGATTATGACTGAATGGGGTGTCCCAGCCAATTGCCAGGGGTTTCTTAAAGCCCCTTGGCCTACTGGGAGGGCCTATTTATTTGGGTGGAGTCAGGTGATCAGGGTTCTGTGCCACCTGGGCAGCTGTCTGGGTGGACGTGATTTATGCTGCCCCGGGCTGCTAGGCCGGAAGCTTGAGGCCTATCCCGGGGGAATCTGGCTGCTAGACTGTCTGAGGGCCTATCCAGAAGCAGGAGAGCAGTGTAGAGTTGGGACTGCGGGCTTGTAATCCAACCAGAAGTGGCCGGTAAGCCAGACGGGGAACCAGCTGTGGTCGGAGGTAGAAGGGGAAGCTGTCGCCACTAAGTGACCATTCACCTTGTTCTTGGAGACCACTGTGAGTAAACTGAGAACAGTACCAAAGCAGACTTCTCATCGGCCAGGGACAGTGAAGAAGTGGGAAAACCTTAGCAAGTGCCAAGTCAGGAATTCAGCGTGTCAGCAGAGGTGATGAGTGAAGAGTATCTGTGAGTGCCAAGCCAGGGACCAAGCAGGGAAGTGAGGGGGACGCTTGAAGAAGATACTGAGTGCTAACAGTAAAAGAGTTCAGGGGATCCAGTGGCCATTGGATCCAAAGTCTAGTGAAAGACTGGGAGTTTACTGAGTGAAGACCCACAGTGAGTGATTGTGGAGTAAGCTGAGAACTGTTTGTGTTGCAAGTAGTTGAATACAATTGGCGTTAACAACTACTACCAAGATTGTTGCCATAAGAGACAGCGGTCCTACCTATACAAAAGAGGTGTCTGGCTGGAGGCCTTCACTTGTATAGCTGTTTTTCTATAGAAGTCTCGGAGTCTGCTAATTATCATTGCATCTACTTAAGGGTGTCCTGGCCCTAACCCTCTCTCCTCCAGTTCTGTTTAAGAGATAATAAATCTATTTGCATTCTAAAAGTGTCTGGCGCCCACCATTTCATCTTGCGTTACACCCACCATGCCTTGTAACTCACTCTACATAGAAGTATGTCAGCTGTCCCTAACTCTGGAGGTCACCATTAAGCCTCATGGGCCCCAGGACTTGCTACAAAAGCTCATACAGGTATGACACAGACATTTCACATATAGTTGAAGATTTCACTGCCTCCAAATTTTTCAAAAAATAAACATAATACTTCAATAATACAGCACATTCCCACAATGCAGCAGTGCTTCTTTCCCTTTGTGACCTAACAATTTAAATATTATGCTTGTAATAAAAGCTTACCAAGTAACTGGACTATGTGCGAGAAGTGCAAATTGATCTTCTGTTTATTGTTAATGAAGTCATATTAGACTAATCACATGTGAGAACACATATTGTTTGGAAAGGAGGTGGGTAGGACTGTTTGTTCTAGTTTCTGAATAAATAACTGAATTTTTCAGTAGTGACATCAACGTACAGCTAAGGCAAACATGTAACAATCTATATATTTTTCTTTTAAAATTGCAAGTCAAATGGTTTATAAAACATAATTTCATGCAACCAAGCAAAACAACCTTGGCTGTGCATGTCCTGCACAGGTTCCATGTTCTTTGATATCTGTCAAAAAGAAAAATACAGGATCTGTGTTAAGGCCCGTGCACACACACTTTGATTTTCAGACCTCAATTGTGTTATAATGACCGATCGTCCGCAAATCTTACCGTTAGTACGGTGCTTTAGACAGCCGATTTCACTTTTTCGTCAGACAAAAGCTGGATTTGCAGACTATAAATTTTTTGTTGGATGTGAACTTAACGGCTGATCTTTGTTTCATTACTATGGTTTTCGTACGAAAAAAATTGTAAGAGCAAGACTACGCATGCTCAAAAATGAAAGAATACACACAAAACTATTTAATGTGTTACATCACTTCTGTTGTTGTACTCTGTCAAATCAAAAATATCGTATTGTTAGTAACCTCTTCACTTTCGACTTGAGACTAGCATGCCACAAAACATTCTGTCATCCAAAATCAAAGCGCGTGTTCGAGGCTTTAGAAGCATGGGTGGAAGCCGTCATTCTCTTGGGCTGCATGCCAGTGACATGAATTGCAGTTACTTGGAGCAGCGTTACTGCTACTGAGCTAGGATGTCATGGGGTAATGGCAGATTACCAGCTCCCTTCTGTAAAATATTCCTTTTTAACAAAAGCAAGAGAAATAAGTAGTCAATGAAAGAAGGCAAATAGCAAAGTTTTGAAAGACCAGTCTGCCAAAACATAATTATTTCTGAAGGTAAAGGTAGCACCTGTCCCCTATTATACATGATGGGTGCGAATTGTAAGTTAAAATGCTGGGCCCGGTATTGATTCAATACAGGACAGAGTGGGGCAGAATTACTAAAACTGTAGTTTACAAAATCTGGTGCAGCTCTGCATAGAAACTAATCAGCTTCCAGGTTACTGTCAAATCTTAAAGAATAAGTACAGTCAAAGCTTGTTTGGCTGTACTTCTCCTGTGGATCACAGGAGTGCAGATCGTTCTAAATTCCTGTGACACATTTTCAGCAGACAGTGGGATGATGCCCACTGTTGGCTGACGTCACACAGCTGGTCCAGGCTCAGGAAAGATCACCACCATGTGGTTGGGATCTGCCCTCATGCCTGATTCAAGAACGGGCTCAGGCTCTCAGCAAGTCACTGAGCCTGAGCCAGCTGCTCCTGCCCTCTCCACAGCCCAGCACTTTAGTGAGTGTGGGGAGGCAGAGCAGACTGATAGTCTCCAACTGACAGCGGTGTTTGATTGCTCGGTTCTCAGCCTTACAGCCGGCGGGGGACAGATGTAGCTTTGGACCAATGCTGCATCCACCTAGGGAAGTATGATTCAAAAATAAAAAAAAATTCTCATACTTCTGTTTTAATTAAACAAGCTAACGTTAGACTACTGATTGGCTACCATGCATAGCTGCACCAGTTTTAGTAAATTACCCTGAGTTTGTGCTGTATTTCTCCTGCTTTCCCACCTCCCCAGCCATTGGACCCTGTGACATGCGCTGTCCATCATTGAGATTTTGAGTGAAGTGATTAATAAAACACCATACATGACTTAATTTATCATTGATCTGGTTAGACTATTGAAATGATCCAATTATCAAATGACTGGTAAAAGAGCATAGATTAAAGGAGAAATGTGGAATTTGAAAATAAGCATACATAGTCGCCTCCAAGCTGCAGCTGTTCCTCATCTGCCCTAAAACCAAGAACTAAATGATCACATCACTGCGGATCGCTCAGTTCTCGGTCTGCTGAGAGCAGAGGCTTTCAGAGCATTATAAAAGCTTCAATAACACAGATCAAAACCTGTTTTTTACTTCTGTATGATTGAGGCCTTAGAAATTATTTGATCATATTAGTGCAGTGATCATGAACCCTGTCTTTAGGGCCCACTAAGAGGCCAGGTTTTATGTATTACCTTGGGGAGATGCAGACTAGAATACGGCAATCACTGAGCAGCAAATTATTTCACCTGTGATGTATTTCAGTTATCTTGCAAACCTGGCCTGTTAGTGGGCCCTGAGAACAGGGTTGATGACCACTGTATTAGTGCTTGTGTATTGTGACCTCTGCATGTGCAGAGTTCAGAAATTTCTGCATGCACCAATGCACTAAAGGGACTGAAGAAGTGGGAAAGGCTTAGCATGTGTCAGACGTTCTGGTTTTCAGATTGGGATAAAACAGGGGAAATCAAACCTTATACCTGCTTTGTGTGTTTTTGCACATATGTAACTGTGTGTTATTCATATATTGGTACAGTTATTTCCCATCTCTGTTCTAGACCAAACCCATTTTCAGTGAAAATGGACACATGCATACATTTTTCGTGTATGGAAACAAGATGCAAAGTTGTCTAAGGTCCTGTTTAGGGTTGAAGACTAGTTCCTGGGTCAACTAACTGTTACATCATCTGAATTTGCTTACCATACTGCAAAAACTCAATCAGCATCATCAGAAAGGAATGGCAACAACTTTAATCCTGTTGATTACTTTGCCCGATGCCTTTAGGACAGATGGAGGGAGAACTCCATCTATTTGCTTATCTAACACCGTTTATAAGGGAATAGAAACAATACACCTTTTATTACATGTCCAATTATACCCACACATTTGGTAATTTTTCATTATTTTCCATCACCTTTCAATAAGAGTAATCTGCCACCCAGAATTTAATTATTCACAGATTCATGTAACCCCCATGAACAAAATATGGATGGGAATCGATCAAAATGCCTATTGACTGGTGCTGCGGTGTATGCAATATCCATTTCCACCACAATTTTGATGTTTGGTCACTGATATGACTAGGACGGAGACAATGGCTTTTGATATTGGTAAATACCATTCCTGCTTATGCTGGAGTTGGGAGACCATACGTTATTAGAAGGATGTCAAGTGAAAATCAGAACAGCAGCTCTGACTTAGGGTTCTATCAATTTAAGGCAGTGATGGCGAACCTTGGCACCTTAGATGTTTTTGAACTACATTTCCCATGATGCTCAACTACACTGCGGAGTATATGAGCATCACGGGAAATGTAGTTCCAAAACATCTGGGGTGTCAAGGTTCGCCATCATTAATCTAGGGCATGTTGCGGTAAGGCAGGTGCTGCAATGCCCTTTATTGTGCACTGAGGTATGCTGCTGCAACTTAGTCATTTTGAATGGGAACTAGTGCAAAAGAAATCTCCCCTGCTCTATTTTCTCTGCCGCATACCACCCATCCTTCATCATGATGTGCTGCGTTGTGATGTAATGCGGATGCTCACTGTAGAAACCTTAGGGTATCATGCAAAATTTACGACACCACAAAGATCTTTGTGGATTAGCTTAACAGATGCATGTTACCACATCATAATGGTATCCACACATTTGTGTTTTTGCCTGATGTGTTTTCCATTGAAGTCAATTGAAACGTGTCAATGCATGTCACTATACATTTCAACATGCACAAACATTGACATTCAGTTTCATATGCTTCTATCAACTTTAGAGGAAGATGCATCGTGAAAAAAGGCAAAAGGTGTCAATCCTGCCTGAATAGCTGTCTACTCCTGAGTCACCCTCAAACCAATACAAATAAAATTGAATACAGATGAAAACAATAACCTGTCAAAATGTAGTCGGGTTATACTGTAAAACATGTCTTTTTTTGGGGGTACATTCAAACTTGCAAATTCACCTGCAGTTCGATTACAAGAAAGAACCCCAGTGGGTATTCCCACGATTAGATACAAGAGGCAGTCCTATTGAAAGCAAAGGGGGGGGGGGGGGGTGCCAACTCCTGCAGCTAATCACACCTACTCGCATGTGGTCATATTCTTTCACAAAGATTTTTATTGTGAAGTAACAAGTTTATGAGTCAATACAATAGGCTTACAGTTGGATTTTGGTACAGGTAGTTTCAGTTAAGTATAATTCAAGCAGATTTCATTCTAACCATGTACACATTCCCTGGATCAGGACAGACCCTAGGTTTCACATAGATGTAACACAGACATGGCCTGGAGTATGCCCGGAGCCTATAGTAATCATATCTGATGAAGTGGAAAGAAGAAAAAAAGAGGGAAGGAAAGAGGGGAAGGGTGAAGAGACAAGAGTAGGGGGAATAGAGGGGTCTGGAGAGAAGAGAGGGAGGTCAGAAAGAGGAGGGGTGATTGAAGAGGAGGATGGGCCCACAGGGTGTGCCCCACTGGGCTCCTACAGCGACAGCAAGGTGACATCGAATCTGGGAGAATGGTGGTACTCTATCCAGGGTTGCCAGACTCTAAGGAATTTGGTATAAGTGTCAGAGAGAACAGAAGACAGTTTTTCATTGACCATGACATCGTTCAGACGGTTTTTGACTGCCTCAAAGCTAAGGGCCGGGGTTCTCCATGCTCGTGCTATTGTCAGCTAAGTTGCGGTAAAAAGATGCTGCGCCAACTGTCGTTCTGGGCGTAGTAGTTATGGTATTGCTTTGCTGAGAAGAGCCTCGAATGGATCCTTTTTTATGTTCACCCGGAGTAGACTGCGAAGTAACGCGTAAACCCTGACCCACAGTCTGCACACCTTCGGGCATGTCCACTAAATATGGGCCATTGTGCCCTCCTGGTCGCACCCCCTGAAAAAGAGAGAGGAGCAGGTGGGAACGAAGCGGGCTAAACGTGTCGGGGTGTAATACCACCGGTATAGGACCTTATAGGCGCTCTCTAGGATCGTGACGTTGCATGAGCATTTTGACAGGGTTAGGGTCATTGCCTGCCAATCTTCAGGATCCAGCTTCTTCCCCAGATCCTTCTCCCACTGCAGGTGATAGGATCGCACCGGGGGTTTCTTCTTGGCGATCAAGGCTGAGTATATTAAAGATATCGGACTAGATAGAGTGAGGCCTGGATCTGCAGATGCTTTTGAACGGAGACAACCTGTAAGGGGTGTCCTGGGATTTGGTAAGGCTTTGGAGGAAGTGATGAATCTGAAGATATCTAAAATACTCCCTTAAGGGTATATCGTGAGACGAGCGCAAGGCTGCAAATGGTAGTATTCTAGTAGGAGTAAGTAGTGAATAAACGTCTACGAAGCCATTCCGGGTCCACCAATTGAATTGTGCAGAGTTATCAAGACCCGGGGTGAAAAGAGGGCAACGAAGGAGTCGCAGCAGCGGGAGATGGGGAGAAGCCAACCCTGCAGAATACTTCACTGAGTCCCAAACTCTCAAAGTGTGGAGCATGTAGGGCCCCCTAATCGTGGGGCGGTGTTTTGGCGGGAGCCAGGGTCAGGAGGAAATGGGGATGGGGTCCACTTCGAGTAGGTCGATAGCCGCCCACAATGGGAGCTGATACGTCTCGTGGAGATAAGAGAGGGGTGCTATGGCGGCTGCTATATAGTAGTCTCTTAGATTTGGGACCGCAAGGCCTCCATTCGCTCTTTTAGCAAACATGATTTGTCTGTTGAAACGAGGGCGAGACGACCCCCAGATAAATTGTAGGACCCTACGCTGATGAATATTGAGGATATGCGAAGGAACCGGGATTGGGAGGACCCTAAAGTAATATAGTAGCTTCGGGAGATATGCCATTCTGATGGCTGATATTCTCCCAAACCAAGAGAGGGGTAAAGATGATCACGATGTCAGCATATCTGATAACAGGGGTGTGTAGTTGGCCTGATATAGGGCCTGCTATGTAGAGGTGATGCAAATTCCCAAATAAGGTAGAGAGGAGACCCATTTATAGGGAAAGGCCGATTGCAAGTCCCTCAGTAGTTCCTGGGACAGGTTGGTCGACAATGCCTTCGATTTGGACAGGTTGATCTGAAGCCCTGAGAGTGATGCAAACGTCCGTAGCAGGGCCTGTAAATTGAGCAGGGTGGTTCTAGGGGAAGTGACAGAAAGGAGAATGTTGTCGGCAAACAAGGAGATCTTATGAGGAGAACTGGCTATTTCAATGCCCTTGATATCAGGGTGTGTTCTTATCGCTTCCGCCAGGGGTTCCAGCGCCAGTACAAACAGAAGGGGTGATAACGGGCATCCCTGGCGGGTCACCTTTGGAAAAATGTCATAAATTGGGGGATTTAAACCAATAATATTTTATTTTTGCTCTGGGGGAGTCGTATAGCGCCGACATCCAGGACATAAACGGGGACCCGAAGCCAAAATGCCGCAGAACCGACATAAGATAGGGCCATGACAAGGTATCAAAGGCCTTAGTCATGTTGAGGGAGAGAAGCATAGATTCGAGAGAGCGAGTGTGAGCTAGGTGTTGTAGTTGCACTATACGGTGGATTGCGTCGCCAGCCTGTCTCTGGGGCACAAAACCGACCTGATCTTTTTTTATCAGACGAGGGAGAAGCGAGTTTAGGCGTGTCGCAAAGATTTTTGTCAGGAGCTTCATATCGATATTGATAAGTGAGATAGGCCTGAAATTGGCCCAAGATGAGTGATCACGGTCAGGTTTCGGAATCATTACTACGTTTGCCGTCAGAAGATCCAGGGTAAGAGAACAGCCTTTCTTTACCGAGTTGTACATAGCCACCAGATGGGGCATCACAACTGGTTCCAGTTTCCTGTAATATAGCGCGGTATAGCCGTCAGGCCCGGGTCGCTTGCCCACCCTAAGTTCTTTTATAGCTTGTAGAACTTCTGAGGGTTGAATGTCCCTATCCATAAGGGTGACATGGGCCCCGGTCAAGGATGGGAGCGAAATACCCGCAAGAAAGAAAGTCCAGTTCTTTGAGTGGAAGCCCCCTCTGATGCCGTATACAGCTTCGCTAGGCGAAACCCAAACTATTCTAGAACATGCTTTGGGTTCCTGGATAGGACATTGTTGCGATCTCTCAGCGTAATTGGGGTTATTTTAGGGGCAAATATTCGGAGTCTGTTGGCCATCATGTGAGTCGGTTTATTTGCTCTCTGGTACCATCGCTGACGGGACCAGTGGAGTACCCGCTCAGCCCCCTCAGTTAGGCACAAGTCAAGCTCAGATCTGGTTCGTTCCAGTAGTTTGCGGTTGCCCGGGGTAGGAAACTGTTTAAACCTCTCGGATATCTCTGCCAGTCGGGACTCAAGCTCCTTTTGTTTTCTCTCTCTAGTTTTCTTACGGGCCGAGGCTAGGCCGATTATACGTCCACGCAAAACTGCTTTATAAGCCTCCCAGAGGACCACCGGCGAGGTCACTGAGCCCAGGTTTTCCCGAAAGTAGTCCTCAGGAGGCCTTAATAATTTCCTCTGTCGTTTCTACATGAGTAAGGAGCGAGTCGTTCATGACCCAGGGAGAAAGTCAGGGTCTATCCAGGATAGAATGGCAGACAATCAAGACAGGGTCGTGGTCAGACCACGGTACGGCCAGGACTGAGGCCGCTACCACCAGTGGTAAGTGTCGTCTAAGCATAAACATGTGGTCAATCCGTGAATGAACCTGGTGGGGGTGGGAATAATGGGTATAGTCTCTGCCCTGTGGATGGCATTCCCTCCTTAGGTCAACTAGGTCATGGGATTGTAGGGCTCGGGTGAATAATTTGGCGCTCAATGTCGGGCCGTTTTTCTAATTGGTGGGTGTTTGTCTAATTTAGGGTTAAGAATTAGGTTGGAGTCTCCTGCCAGTAGAAGGGTGCCCTTGCCGTGGGAGGCCAGCAGCGCGCAGACATGGGTCAGAAAGGGTCCTGGGCTCACATTGGGGGCGTAGTATGTCAGTATGGTCACTTCGGTGTCATGGATAGTGCCTTGAAGCAGCAAATATCTGCCGTCAGGATCAGCTATCTGTTTAGCGCATCTAAATGGAGCTGACTTGCGGAACGCCACGAGAACCCCCGCGCTGTTTGGTTGGGGCATTAGCCAGAAAAACGTGAGGAAATTGAGCAACTACTTAGGATGAGAGGTCTCAGAAAAAACGTGTCTCAATATCAATGTGTTGTCTGCGAAGATACTTAAAGACTTTAACTCTCTTGTGGGGGGAATTCATTCCCTGAACATTCAGGGACAACCACTTAATCGTCATTGATAGAGTAGCAGAAAGTCGCTTACCTGGAGCAGAAGTTTACACCCCGTGCGGCCTAAGGAGAGAGGGAAAAAGGAAAGAAGTAAAGAGGGGGGTGGGGAAGGGATAGAGAACATTATTATAGCATGGAAAGTAGAGACATGCAATGCTAGGTACCAATAATTATTACACAGCAAGATTGCTATCGGTCGTGGGACATAAAACCCACTACGCGGTTGGGAGTTGGCTCGAGCAGGAGTCCGAGCCAAGAACCAACACATGGGGGAGCGGTGGTCCGTCGGAAACTACCTGACTTAGCATTAACAATTATTGAAAATGTCAAAGAACATGACAACAGTGGCATATCTGCATAAACAATAATACGAACATCAATAAGAGTAAACAAAAAGAAAAATAATTCTGATATAAGGAACAGAGAACCCATAAGCGAAGGCCTGGAAAATTGCTGTGGTTAGACGGTAAATCCCTTGTTCCAAAGAGGGAAGAAAAAAAAACCCTGAACCCCTGAAACCAAAAAACAAAAACCTTGGGACGGGCCGAGGGCCACATCCTGTCTTGAATGAAACAGTCTACGCATAGGCCCATAGAATAAGAGCGTAAGAGCAGGATAATAGTCCTCAGATGGTCACGGTAATAGACCTCCTGGACTAATAATTCCTGGGTAGCAATGGGGGGCCCTGCTTCATGAGGTCGTGAGTCATGGGTTACAACCGCCCATTTCTTCGAGGGCCAAAAAAAAAAAAAAGGGGGGGGCGATATAACGTAGGGAGCTTACGAGGAACGTACAAATTTATAAAAATACAAATATATACTTCTAGAAGGGTAGTGGATAGACCTGAGACTGTATGTGGAAAGAAAAAAAAAATTAGGGTAAGGCGTTGGACAAAAATCTCAAAAAGAAGAAGAAAAAAATTTGGATTGGGCTGTTGTGGCTGGGGGGGGGGAAGAAGGCAGTCATTCCCTGAGTGAAATCAGTGTTCATGGAAATGATGGGCTATAGTAGACCAAAGTTGTGGGTAGCCCTAGTCCATCCAAGGTGTAAAGGGGGGCTCAGTGTGGCTCCCATTTGAGTCATAAAAAAGGATATATGGATGCCTCCTTCTTTTAGTCTGGGCACCCAAGTTGCGGCAAACTGTCTCGCTACCGGCACGCGGGATGCGTGGCGGCAGCGGTTAGAAAAAAAAAAGGCAGTCAAACAAGTCAAAACAGAAATACGGATTCTTTCTGTCTTCTAGCGATGTCCACCCGAGGAAGCCTCTTGGAATTTCTGAGCCTTGAGAGAACTGAGGGCTTGAGATCCATTCTGAGAGGATTGTGAGGATCGCATTGGGGATCTGGAAGGACCCGGGCGGGCCACAGCAGTCTCAGGTTGAGAGGGAGGAAGGTCAAACTGAAGTTCCTGGAATTGCCGTCGCAGGTCTGGCAAGGAGGAAGCGTGAAACTGACGTCCTATGTGGTAAAAAGAAAGTTTAAAGGGGAATCCCAACCGGTAGCGAATGTTCCTGGTTTGTAAGATTCGCAGATAGGGCTTCATATTCCGCCTCTTAGCGATAGTGACTGGGGAAAGATCCGCAAACAGTTGAAGGGGGTTTCCTTGAAAAGGTATGTCAGGTAATTCCCTGGCGGCTTGAAGGAGTCGCTCTTTGGTTCTGTAGAAATTCAATTTTATTACTACATCTCTGGGCGGACCTTCGGTGGGCTTGGGAGCGAGGGACCTGTGTATTCGATCGAATTCAAGGCGTTCGGTCGGGATATCAGGTGCGGGCTACCGGAAAGAATGCTGTTGCTGTTCCCTGGAGGTCTATTATGGTCTCCGGGAGGCCGCAGATGCGGAGGTTGCCCCTGTGGGCCCTGTTTTCAGAGTCCTCAAGTTTATCCTGTAGAGTAAGGAGTTCCGCGTTCAGCTTTTCTACCTCCTCCTCGTGACCTTCCAGCACCGTGGTCGTCAGGTGCATCCTCTCCTCCAGCTGATTTGTGCGGTGTCCCAGTTCCTTAAGACCTCTCACCAGTTCCGCAGATAGTTTACGGGAAGCTGCATTGATCTCGTCCCTCACTATAGTGCGGAATTTCTGAAGCAGGGCCTCAGAGCCGGTGTCCACCGGGCTTGTTAAATTCAAGGGCAATTGTGACAGGCTATCGTCCGAATGTTGGGTGGTGTCATCAGGTTCTGGGGGTTCGGGCACCATCTTGCCTTTCCCTTTCGTCTTTACACGGACCGGAGATGCTTTCTGTTGTGATCTGTTGCGGGGGCGATTCCGGGGCGTATTATACATACCCGCCGCTTGCTCAGTAGCGCACGGCGGGGGCAGTAGTGGCAGTGAAATATGACTGGGTATGCCTTATATGTCAAGTGGTATTTTCCGATGGCGCGAAACTAAGGGACTACACTGTCATCCTCCTAGCGTCCGCGCATAAATCCCCACACAAGTTTGTCAGTCACTCTCAGGGCCCTCCAGGGCCACTGACATGTATTGGGTGCTGGGGGAGGGCATGTCTCAGCCCAGGGAGCATAGGGTGCCTGCAGTGGTATGGAGGGTGTACCAAGATGGCCGCCTACCTCTGCCTCTGAGTGTACTCCTCCTTGACTTGCTTCCCAGCAGGGTTGGGCTGGCACCTCCATGCTCGGGCCTTAGGCCGAAGGGGTCCTCGTCTGACCGCGGCGAAAAGACCGCCGTATCGTTCTCGCCATCCAGTACTCCAGGGCGGAGGCTCCGGCGCCTCCGCATGCCTCTAGATGGTGGCCGGGACTCGGAGTGCTGAGTAGGCCTGCATGTGGTCATATTCATGCAGCGATCACACACGAGTGATCAGCCCTGGGCGCAGACTGCTTGCATCCAGGGTTGATCACTCACATATGATTGCTGCATTAGAGATTACATGTGAGTGGGCAGGATTAGCTATAGAAGCAGGCATCCTCTTATTCCTTTCCATGAGGCTGCCTCTCGCAGCAAATTGCGGGAACCCCAATTGGGTTTTCGCATGTAATCGGACTTCGGGTGCATTCATATGTTTGAATGCATCCCAGGAGTAATAACAGGTGCAGGCTATTCACACACAATATATAATTTCAAAAGGATATTAATCTGGCCTGTCTTTAATCACAGTGGGAGCGCTAGCTGGACAGGCTGAGCTAATATACAAACTTCAAACAATATAATTACTTTGATTCCCAGACCTCATGCTTTGGTCCACTAGTTTTTTTTTTTTTTTTATTGTTTTGCAAAAGTGACTTCAACCTAGCAAACCAAAGTTATCTGCTGAATCAAAATATAAATTTTAGTACAGACAGCTGTATAAGGTCACTCTGTACTTTGTGGTTACAAGGGTCACTAGTATTCTTCACACCAATGAGTACTTAGGAAATATAATTTCACCAATTTTCAAAAGGTATGAAATGTGGCTTTCTACCTCCTCTGTTTGACCCTTACACTGGAATTTCACTTGTCTGACCTGGTGTGTTAGAGGCTTTATGTTACTTGTTAGTGTGAGTTGCATTAAGCCAGCCTATTTAAATGAGTGGGATGTCAATGCATCGAGACTGGCAACCCCCCCCCCCCCCCCCCCTCCCCCAGACATTACCAATTTCTAGCAAGATAGTGAGTGAGTTACTGTGCTTTGTGGTGCAAAGGAAAGGTCCATTGAGGTGTTATTCCGCATGATTGGAATTGCAGTGCACAAATGTGCATTACCACAACATATAGCTAATAATCCGGCCTTAAAGGACAAGTTTCATTTTAGTAAGCTACTCCTTTAATAATAATCCAATCTTCCAGAGTGTAGCCTGTCCTGTTACAGTGGGGATCGAAAGTTTGGGCACCCCAGGTAAAAATGTGTATTAATGTGCATAAGGAAGCCAAGGAAAGATGGAAAAATCTCCAAATGGCATCAAATTACAGATTAGACATTCTTATAATATGTCAAAAAAAGTTAGATTTTATTTCCATCATTTACACTTTCAAAATTACAGAAAACAAAAAATTGCCATCTGCAAAAGTTTGGGCACCCTGCAGAATTTATAGCATGCACTGCCCCCTTTGCAAAGCTGAGACCTGTCAGTGTCATGGATTGTTCTCAATCATTGTCTGGGAAGACCAGGTGATGTCAATCTCAAAGGTTTTAAATGGCCAGACTCATCTGATCTTGCCCTAACAATCAGCACCATGGGTTCTTCTAAGCAGTTGTCTAGAAAACTGAAACTGAAAATAGTTGATGCTCACAAAGCTAGAGAAGGCTATAAGAAGATAGCAAAGTGTTTTCCGATGTCAATATCCTCTGTTCGGAATGTAATTAAGAAATTGCAGTCATCAGGAACAGTGGAAGTTAAAGCAAGATCTGGAAGACCAGGAAAAAATATCAGACAGAACAGTTCGCAGGATTGTGAGAAAAGCAATTCAAAACCCACGTTTGACTGCACAATCCCTCCTGAAAGATCTGGCAGACACTAGAGTTGTGGTACACTATTCCACTATGAAGAGATACTTTTACAAATATGGTCTTCATGGAAGAGTTATCAGAAGAAAACCTCTTCTACGTCCTCACCACAAAAATCAGCGTTAGAACTTTGCATTTTGTAGCAAAGCAATACATGTGTAACCAGAAAGAGGGGAGGGACCTCTGTGTCCCGTGATGTACTCCAAGAAAAGGATTTCACAGGTAAGCTGTTATAAAAATCCTATTTTCTTTATCGTACATCATGGGACAGAGAGCCACAGTAATAACTGTATGGGATGTCCCAGAGCAATGCCACCTGAGTGGAGGGGACACAGACAAAAGTAGGGTGCAATCAGACCTATACTGCTGCCTGCAGCACACTGCACCCAAAGGAGATATCCTCATGCCTTCTTACATCCACCTGATAGAATCTGGTGAATGTATGGACTGAAGACCAGGTTGTGGCCTTGCAGATTTGAGCCATGGAGGCTTGGTGATGCACTGCCCATGAAGTACTAACAACCCTGGTAGAGTGCACTTTGAAAAAGTGGAATCTTCTTCTTCAAGCCATAAGATTGAATAAGTACCTGCCGAATCCATTTGGCAATAGTGGATTTTGATGCTGCCTGTTCTTTCCTAGGACCTTCAGGCAACACGAACAAAACATCTGTTTTTCAAATCTGAGCACTCGCCATCAAATAGATCTCAACTGCTCTCACTACATCCAAAGAGTGTAGTGACTTTTCTTCCTTAGAACAGGGTTCTGGAAAAAATGAAGGTAAAACAATATCCTGGTTTAAGTGAAAAACGTGAAACCACCTTTGGCAAAAAGTTAGGATGAGGATGTAATACTACTCTATTCTTTTGAATGATTAAATATGGCTCTTTACAAGAATGAGCCGCCAACTCTGATACCCTTTCTGCAGAAGAAATGGCTACCAGAAAAACTAGCTTCCTTATCAAAAGGACCAAAGGAATATGTCATATCGGCTCAAAAGGCTGTTTCTGTAATGCTGACAGAACTAAATTTAGGTCCCAAGGGTTCAGGGGTGCTCTAACCAGTGGATTAAGCAGCCTTACTCCCTGTCTAAAGCTTCAGATAAAAGAATGCGAAGCAAGCGGATGCTGAAACAATACTAATAAGGCCAAGACCTGGCCCTTGATAGTACTCAAGGCCAGTTTCATTTCTAGCCCCATCTGCAGAAAAACAAGAATTCTACCACATGACATACTTCCTAGGATGCCAACCCCTGGATTCACACTAAGAAACATATGCCTTCCAGTCTAGAATAAATTACTCTGGAAGCTGGCTTCCTTGCATTAATCAAGGTAGGTATCACTGAGCCTGAAAGCCCATGATTCCTTAGACTGTGGGTTTCAATAACCAAACCGTTAAATTTAGCTTTTGTAAAGTAGGCTGGAACAGCAGGTCTGGACGTGGTGGTAGGGTCCAGGGGGCTCCTACCGCCATCTTTACTATTTCTGCATACCAAGACATTCTGGGCCATGCTGGGGCCACAAGAACTACCGACTTCCTTTCTCGCTTGATTCTGCGAAGAAGTCGAGGTAACAGCAATATACGAGGGAATGCATAAATTAGAGAGAACTGATCCCACGGGGTCACCAACACATCTGTTCCACATGCAAGTGGATCTCTTGTTCTTGACACAAAGTTGTCAAAATTGTTGTTGAACCTGGACGAAAACAGATCTACATCTGGGATCCCCCATCTTTGGCATATAGCCAGGAAGATGTCGGGGTGAAGGGACCATTCCCTCAGGAACAACTGCTGGTGACCTAAGTAGTCTGCCTGCCAGTTCTCTACCCCTGGAATGAAGATTTCCAAAATGCACGGCACATGTTTTTCTGCCCAGGTTAGGATATGGCTTACCTCTCCCTGGGCTGCCTGACTTCTGGTGCCCCTTGGAGATTAATATAAGCCACTTCTGTGGCATTATCGGATTGAATCCTGACAGGAGAATTCAGCAACCTGAGTGTCCAGGCCCTTAGGGCTAGAATCGCCACCCAAATTTCTAGAATGTTGATGGGCAAGGTCCTTTCATTTCTGGACCATTTCCCTTTGACAGAAGCTTCTTCCAGGACTGCTCCCCAACCTGAAAGACTGGCATTTGTTGTAACCACCTTCCAGGTAACTGGTAAGAAGGATTTCCCCTTCTGAAGATTCTCAGATATTCTCCACCAACTGAGGCTCTGACACACTTTTGGCGACAAACACATTGGAAAATCTAGTGCCTGAATCTTCTTGTTCCAGGACGATAGGATACTGTTTTGCAGCAGTCTCAAATGAAACTGAGCATAGGGAACTGCTTCGAATGAAGCTACCATCTTCCCCAACAACCTCATACAAAGGTAAATGGAAGGACCCTTCTTTGCCCTGACCCTTTGGACCAGCTCCTTTATGGCACTGATCTTTGCTTGGGGTAAACACCTTCTTCTGGGCTGTATCTATGACCAGACCCAAGTACTCTAATCTTCTTACTGACTTTAAAGAAGATTTCTCTAGGTTGATGACCCAACCTAGGTATTGCAGGTAGTTGAATGTGGTGACCACATTTTGGTCCAAGCGGACTACCAACCGGTCTATTAAGAGCAGGTCGTCCAGTTATGCTAGTATTTTTATACCTTCAGTCCTTAACCTGACCAGGGGAAGGGCCAGAAGTTTTATAAACACCCAAGGTGCAGTAGCTAGATTGAAAGGCAAGACTACAAACTGAAAATTAAGTCCTTCTACTTTGAAACGCAGATACTTCTGGTGAGCGGGGAAAAAAGGTACATGCAGGTATGCATCCTTGATGTCGATAGATGCCAGAAACTCTCCCCCTTGTAGGGTGGAGACTACCGATCGGATCGATTCCATGCGAAAAAAACAAATCTTCAGGAATCGATTTAGATCTTTGAGATCTAGAATGGGCCTGACCTCCTCATTTGGTTTTGGTACCGTGAAAAAGTTTGAATAAAACCCTGACTCCTGCTCGTCCACAGGTACCACCATGATGACCTTGTGCGACAAAAGTCAGTCTAACGCTAGAAAGAGAGACTTCTTTTTCTCTGGATCTTTGGGGACATTTGACCTGAGGAAGCGAGGAGACGGGAACTCTTGGAACTATACTTTGTAACCTAGAGCTAATGTGGAGACCAACCATCTGTCCCAAAATTCTTCCTGCCAGACCTTTGAGAACTGCAGAAGTCTTCCCCCCACACGAACGAGTGGGGTCACCCCTTCATAAAAACACTTTAGCATTCTGTTTCGTGGGCTTCCTCCCCCAGGACTTCTTTTGTCCCTGGGGTTCACCCTGAAGTTTACCTCTTGAACCTGACGGTAAAGGACGTCCTGACTGCCCTGAGGCTGATGCCCCTGGCACTGGAGAAAGAGCCTGTTTAAATGAGGGACATTTAATCTTTTTCTTAATTGGCAAAAGGGTACTTTTCCCACTTGACATTTTTTGGATATATTTGTCCAAATCCTCCCCCAACAGCTTTTCACCGCGAAAAGGAAAACCAGCCAGGAGCTTTTTGCGTGGCACTTCGGCTGACCAACCTTTTAACCATAAGATTCTACGCTATGTACCAACCCAAGCGTAAGGTAAGAGGTTTGAAGAATAGAATCTCTGAATGCGTCAATTGCAAAGCAAAAGCTGCTGGCAGCTCAGCTCATTTCTGGGCCTGCTGTTCAGGGAACACCTTGAGCACCTGTTTCAAGTGGTTCCTCAAGGATTGACATACCCCAATTGCCACCACTGCAGGTTGAGCCACTGAACCTGCCAGGAAGAAAATGTTCTTTACAGGAATTCCAATTTTTTATCGGTTAGATCCCTAAGCATTTGCGCATTGTCAAAAGTCAAACTTTTATTCACAGAAGATATAGGAGCGTCAATTGCTGGTATACTTCACATCTTAGTGAATTTTTCCTCCATAGGATAAAGTGTTGAAAACTTCTTAGGAGGAAAAAAAAGTGCTTATCTGGGTGATTCCACTCAGATTACATAAGATTTTCTAGTAATGGACAGGAAAGGCACGCAAGGCTTGCGGCGGTTTTAGTGAACCCAAACAAGAAGTGGGCTCTTCAACTGACTCCGTTAAGGGTAGCCTAAATGTGGCGTGGACCATTTCAGTAAGAGAATGCACCAACAATTTCTCAGCATGTGAAGCTGAAGAAGGTCCTTCCCCACTTGATTCCTTGGAAGAGGAATCATCAGCCTGTTCACGGTCCCCTGAGGGGGATTCATCTTCCCAGTCTCACAGTACCTCCGTTTGGGTATCTTGGGTGGTAGAAGGGGACCTAATGCGTTTTCTTCCACTCTGTGAAGACGTGATTAAAGCCACAAAATTTTCCTCTAAGCTACTGTAATATTTGGGGGTTATTTTAGCTTAAGGGTAGAGCTTACCAGTGAGGTGAGTCCACGCCAGATATGCCGTTTTAAGGGCTTGTAGGCCCACTTTTATTAAAGAAAGAAAAGTCCGATAACAGAAGAGTTGCCCACACAGGGGTTTCAGCTTTCCACAGCAATAATGTAAGTAGAACCAAAAATACCAAGCCACCTGGCTCTCTTTAGCAGCACTGCTGCTCAGACTTATGCTGCAGCCCTCTTGGCTCTGTAACAGAGTTCCTATACACCCAGTACCTCAGCACTCTTTACTAGCTTCTTTTTCAGCCCACAAGCTTCGACCCTCTGTCTGCTCTGACAGACCGACCTGTGCAGACATGCACACTTCTCCCTTACTCGCCTGGACTCCTCGGGAGGGTGGAGCCCAGAATCATGGTCTTGGCTCTGTTATAAGCCCACCTGTGCAATCCAGCCAGACTTCTGGCTGTTCCCAAAACCCAGTCCCAGGATTGGAGATTCCGTCCCACCCATAACACTATGGAATCTCCGGGCTCCAGGTCCCAAACTGGATTCTTGAAAACAATGAGGAAACTGAAAAGCCAGTTACCTCACAAACAAAGAACTTTCCTGGAGCCCCTCAACCTGCCTGGTTGAGAACCCTGCATTCTTCTGCTGGTGGGGTACCATACTACCACACTTCTCATAGCTGAGGAGAAAACCTGCTTGGTTATATAGACAGGGGCTGAAGTGTCATAAGCAATTGCAGCCCCTGATTACTCACTCTGATCAGCCTCCTTAGTATGGGATGATGTTGCAGAGGGAGGGTCCTTAGGACCTGAGGGCGACCTCTTTGCGTCCTTGGTTTTTGCGGAATTTGAACAACCTCCTCTGGTCATAGTGCCGAGCACAAACACAGAGGTACCACCAAAAAAAATGCACCCACTGCTGAGCAATACTCCCGCAACTGCCACTGCTATTCAGCTCAGCCTGATGCTTAAGGTAAATGTGCCCTGGGAATGCCTATGTTACTCTCTCACATGCCACCCGTCTGCTCTGTGTCCATCCTAGCTGTATGCACCTGAAAAAAGAAAAGGTGCATTTTATAGCTATGCAGCCCACGTTGTGGACGCCGATTCGTGCCAATGGCACTAAGCCCCCGTCCCTTCCTCCGACCACCCATCGCGCCCCCCTCCCTTATCTATTTTAAAATAGAGTGTTTTCCGGCGCGAGCAGGCTCCTATCCCGATCACACCGCATGGAGGAGGGCTGGGGGAGGAGAGGAAGAGGAGAGGAGGAGAGCTGCCCATGGGAACCGCTGTAAAGGCGGTGGGATCGGCGCGGCACACCGCCGTCTGATGCCATGCTCCTTCTGCCTGGAGGAAAGCTATCCAGGTGGGGGGACATTCCTAAAAGGAGAAACCCCCCCCTCCCCTTTCTCCACAACTTTACCTGGAGCCTGGGCCAAAGGAAGCGTGCAGCTTGTACACAGACGAGACTGACAAGCATGGAACAGGTACGTGCTCTTGACAGCCCCCGGTTGAGACTATAGGCATAGCAACATTATCCAGCTGCAGGGTTCTGTGGCAACAGACCAAATCTTCACCTCTCACGGTGGGCCCCATTTATAAAACCTTCCGGGACTGGGGCCCCCTTTTTCTATCAGCACCCCGCCAGGAATATGGCTGAAAAAAAACAAATACTGGATCCTGGAATCCAGCTCTCTAAAAAGAGAAGCATTACAGGCAAAACCTTGTTTATTTGGATACGAGGCCCAGGTACCATTCAAATCGGCCTGGAAAAGACACTTTGAATGGATCCGGTTGCATGGCTTTCCCCAGTAAGGCATATACCAGCGGAGCTCAGCACAGAACATCTTACTTGTAACCAACACCTAAGAAACTGGCGAAAAAACTGAGGTACTCCCGGTAAGGGGAGGGGTTATATGGGAAATGTCTTGTCTAGGGTGTGCGAGTGTCCACCACCTGAAGGTGCCATATAACCCACACAGTTATTACTGTGGCTCTGTGTCCTGTGATGTATGATAAAGAAAATTAAAGCTGAACTCTTTGAATTAGAAAAGTCTACCCTTGAAGTGAGCAACCCGCATTGTAAGGGATAAATGTTCATTGAATCTAGGGGTGCAGGGATGACGTGTTTTCCAGCGCTGTCCTCAAGCTCCGTGCGGTTCCTCTGCATCATCAGGAACAGGGCAAGGCTATTAACCCTGCATTATTTGTAAAGAGGCGAGCATGCAACCTTGGCTCGAAGCTTAGATAGTACACTATGGGGGCCGGTCACACCAATTGAGGGAGCCTGCCAGAGCGCGGAAATAGGGAAGTAATACACCTTAGTAGCAAAAAAATGACCACCACCCCCACCTATAACTAGCCTTCACAGCAAGGAGCACATGGAAGGACAACACATGCAAAACAAAACCATAGGAAATTCTCAGCTCAACTCACCAACCAGTCTGCAAGCAACCAAATTAACCTAACAGTATATGTTAAAAACAGGGGTTTAGATAGCACACATTTGCAAACACATGCGTAAGCTGCAGAGCCACTTCACAGCACACCAGTATTATCTGCAGTCCTAACACTTGTAAATTTATGAGTCTCCACAGTGGAAGCACATGCATTCTAATATAAAGACAGAAGGCAGGTGAGCCTGGAGATTACCTGTGATGAGAGGACACACTGGACATCTTTGTTGCCATTGTGCTATGTGCTGGTTGTCTAGTGTGCCCCTTGTGCCTTTAAGGAGGGATGGGCTACCTCTGGTCTCAATTGCCCTCTATCTATTCATTACAATGCATGTGCTTCCACTGTGGAAATTCATAAATTTACAAGGACTGAAGATAATACTAGGGTGCCATGAAGTGGCTCTACAGCTTACGCCAGGGGTCTTCAACCACCAGGCTGTGGTCGCTCTGCAGCCGGGCCGCAGGCGGCATGAGAGAGCTGTGTGGATCAGAGAGGCGGGCGGACGAGAGACGAGGACTGGTGAGCAGAGATTATATCTCTCTTCGCCCGCCCACATCACCGTTCTTCCTCCCTCACAGCTCGGGCCTCTTCAATATCAGAGCTGTGGCAGGGAGCAAAAAGGTGACATCTCTCACTGCCCGCCCCACATCACTGCTCTCCTGCCCTTGCTCAGAAACGACCACTGCACAGAGGCCTGCCTCATCTCATGGCAGGTGACATGGCAGGTAATATTCCTCATCTGGTGGCAGACGACATTCCTCATCCGATGGCAGGTGACAATCCACATATGGTGGCAGGCGACAATACGCACCTGCTGGCAGGCGACAATCTGCATGTGGTGGCAGGAGACATGGCAATCCGCATTTGGTGGTAGCCAATGTGGCAAGTGACAATTCGAATCTGGTGGCAGGTGACATGGCAAGTGACAATCTGCATCTGGTGGCAAGTAACAAGCTGCATCTGAGGCAGGCGACAATCCACATCTGGTGGCAGGCAATGTGGCAATCCGCATCTGGTGGCAGGCATACGTGAGCAAGTGACATTCCTCATCTCGTGGCAGGCAACATGGCAAGCGACACACTCAGGGCTCTGATTCTGCATTATGGCGAGTTGAACTATTTCATTTTATATTACAATATAATAATGCGCTTCAATAATCCTGACACCATTTCAACCATGGTGCAGTGGTGATGATTGAAGAGCCAATACCAGCCATTGCCCCGAAAAATCGCTTACCCCCCATGCACCCACCCCTGGGCCTTGGCATAATTTTCTTACATGCAGCCAGTCCCCGGTGACAAAAAAGTTGGGGATAGATGGCTTACGCATGTGTTTGCAAATGTGTGCCAACTAAACCCCTGTTTTTAACGCATACTGTTAGACAGGTTAATTCAGTTTGTAAGCAGACTGATTGGCGAGTTGAGCTGGGAATTTCCTCTGGTTTTGTTTTGCAAGTTATACAGCTTGTCCTTGCACCCTTAGGCTACACAAGCATTTAACCTTTGCAGTGGGATTTTGTCTCATTCCTGGAGATCGGCTTTAAGCATTTAACATCGTAAACTGCACTCAGGGGGGTTGGGGAATTTAAAAAGATAGGATTTTTTTTTTTGTCATACCTGTAAAATAATTTTCTTTGAGTCAATGGCGGCCCATCCATAGGGGGCGCCTGGACGCGCAACCCCCCCCCCCCCCCCCTCCAGGCAAACAATAAATAAAAAATGCTTTTTATTACTGCCCTTTAAAAAAAAAGAATACAAAAAAAGTTCCTTAAGTGCACTGTGTTCGGACGCCGGACACAGTCCGATGCCGGACACAGTGCCCTTATGGGAGGTGCCACGTCTATGCAATCACGAGATTGCATTTGCAGGCGTTTTGCCCACCTTGTGGAGTTTTCTGAAGCGCCGAGTATCATCCGCCCGGCCATAGTAACATATACTACAGGGGCCGGGCGGAAGCTACTTCGGCGCTTCAGATTTGATTGACATCTGACCTCAGTTAGATGTCACTTTCTGTCTCTCTCTCCCATTACGCCCGGGAGAGGAACCAGGAAGTAGGCCGCTCCATCAGCGCTGCCAGTGGAAGGAGACACCGCTGGAGAGGCAACAGCAAGGTAAGTATTATTATTATTATTATAATTCAGGATTTATATAGCACCAACAGTTTGCGCAGCGCTTTACAATATGAGGGCAGACAGTACACTTACAATACAAATCAATACAGGAGGGATCAGAGGGCCCTGCTCGTTAGAGCTTACAATCTAGAAGGGAGGGTCAAGTTGGAACAAAAGGTATTAACTGTGGGGGGTTGAGCTGATGGAGAAAATGAAAATACAGTTAGGTGTGGGTGGGGTAGGCTTCTCTGAAGAGAAGTGTTTTCAAGGATCGTCTAAAAGCTAATAAAGTAGAAGATAAGCGGACAGATTGGGGTAGGGCATTCCATAGGATTGGGGAGGCTTTGGAAAAGTCCTGGAGGCGAGTATGGGAGGAGGTGATGAGGGAGCTAGAGAGCAGGAGGTCTTGAGAGGAACGAAGAGGACGAGTAGGGTGGTATTTAGAGACTAAGCTAGTGATGTAGCTGGGGGCAGAGTTGTGGATGGCTTTGTATGTAGTTGTTAGTATTTTGAATTTAATTCTTTGGCTGAGTGGAAGCCAGTGGAGGTACACAGGCAGGCTGCATTTGGGGGGGCACAGGCTGCACTGGGGGGGGGCCAGGCTGCAATCTAATGGGACACAAGAAGGCTGCATTTGGGGGGGCACAGGCTGCATTTAATGGGACACAGGCAGGCTGCATTGGGGGGAGCACAGGCTGCATTTGATGGGACACAGGCAGGCTGCATGGGGGGGGGGGGGGGGGACACATGCTGCATTTAATGGGATACAGGCAGGCTACATTGGGGGGGGGCACAGGCTGCATTTGATGGGACACAGGCAGGCTGCATTGGGGGGGGAACACAGGCTGCATTTCTGGGGGGGAAACAGGCTGCATTTAATGGGACACAGGCAGGCTGCATTGTGGGGGACACAAGCCGCATTTAATGGGACATAGGCAGGCTGCATTTGGGGGGGGGGCACAGGCTGCATTTAATGGGACAAAGGCAGGCTGCATTTTGGGGGGAACACAGGCTGCATTTAATGGGACACAGGCAGGCTGCATTTTGGGGGGGGAACACAGGCTGCATTTAATGGGGCACAGGCAGGCTGCATTGGGGGGGCAGAGGCTGCATTTGGAGGGAGGACAGAGGCTGCATGTAAGGAGGGACTCCGCTGGGGGCATCTGTTGTAAGGACGGACTGCTGGGGATGCCTGATGGCATCTGGTTGTAGGCAACGTGGCTAGTGACACGCTCAGGGCTCCCACTGATTCTGCATTATGGTGAGTTGAATGATTTAATTTTATATTACAATGTAATAATAGAAATAATGTGCTTCAATCATCCTGACACCACAACAACCATGATGCCAGGATGATTGAAGTGCTAACACCAAGTGTTTGAAGTATCTTTATCTGCCGATTGTTAAACTTTCTAGAATACACATTTCTATTGTTGTGTAGGATCTGGGCCTGCTGTCCCTTCATTCCTCTCCCTCCATCCCTCGTTCATCTCAGATGCTAACCACACCACCTTAAAGATACGCCCACTATTTCGCTAAAAACCACGTCCATTTTCACCAAGTGGGAGGGGCCAAAAAGGAAGGACAGGGTCTGGCGCCCCCCCATCCTAAAACTTCACCAGCCGCCACTGCTTTGAGTACATCATGGGACACAGAAGTTAGGCTAATGTTCATTATCTACTGGAACGTCCCAGAGCAATAGCCTTGAGGGGAGGTAGACACCCTGACAAACAAACAATAGCCATCAGAATTTATACGGCAGCCCGCAGTACATTGCGGCCGAAAGTTGAATCCTCGGTTGCTCGAACATCCACTTAATAATATTATGTGAACGTATGCACTGAAGACCAGGTAGCAGCCCTACAAATATGAGTCACAGATGCCTGATGACAAAAAGCCCAGGAGGTTCCAACACCCATGGTAGAATGAGCTCTCACCCTAAAGAGAGGAGCTTTACATTTCAGACCATAGGCCTGAATGACCAATTGACAGACCCAATTGGCAATGGAAGCTTTGGAAGCTGCCTGCCCCTTCTTGGGTCATTTTGGTAAAAACAAAAAAGGAGTCCAATCCTCGGATCTCCCCAGATCTAGACAAATGAACCTTGACTGCCCGGACAACGTCCAAGGAATGCGGTCGTCTCTCTTCCGCCAAACGAGGCTTGGAGAAAAAAGGCAAAATAATGTCCTGATTTAAATGAAAGGCCTACACCACTTTTAGCAAAAAGGATGGAACAGGTCATAACACACCCTGTTATGGTGAAGAATCAAGTATGGTTCCCTGCACTAAAGGGCCACCAACTCTGACACCCTTCTAGCCAAGGTGATGGCCATCAGGAAGGTCCTGGTCTGTCCTTGACCATTTCCCTTGAGCTGTGAGCCCCTCTAGGGTCATTCCCCAGCCTGAGATACTGGCATCTGTGGTCAGTACTCTCCAAGTTACCATAAGGAAGGATCTTGCCTTTCACAGGTTCTGATCCTGCAACCACCAGTTTAGGCTTAAGCGTGCCCAAGGAGATAAGAACATTGGATAATCCAAGGCTTGTCCTCTTCTGTTCCAAGCCAACAAGATGTCTTGGTGTATAGGTCTGGAATGGAACTGGGCATATGGCACTGCCAAGGAAGACACCATCCTTCCTAGAAGACTCATACAGAGCCGAATGGAGGGTTGTCTGATGCCCCTTATCTGACGCACCTGATCCTTCAGGGCACAAATCCTTACGGGTGGCAAAAATACCCTTGCTTGAACCGTATCTAGGATCAGACCTAAGTACTTCAGATTTTGAGCCGGTCTCAAGGCTGACTTTTTGGTATTAATGATCCAGCCAAAGCTTTCCAAATACCGCACTGTGCTTGTTATGATCTGTTCCAGAGCTTGTAGTGAGTGATCACCCAGAGGGGGTCACCCAGATAACCGAGCACCAAGATCCCTTGGGCCCTTAAGAGACCCAGTACTGATGCTAGGACCGTTGTGAACAACCGGGGAGCTGTGGCAAGGCCGAAGAGTAGAGCCACAAATTGAAAATGACGTTCCTCTACTACAAATCGCAGGAACCTCTGATGAGGCTGAAAGATAGGTACGTGTAAATACACATCTTTTATATCGATGAAGGCTAGAAAGTCACCCATCTGGAGTGAGGCTACTACAGAACGCACAGGCTCCATCCAAAAGGACTCGATTAGTAGATACTGGTTCAGGGATCTTAGATTCAAAATGGGCCTTGTGTCCCGTTTGGTTTTTGAACCGTAAACAGGTTTGAGTAAAACTCTGCTTCCCTTTCGGATACAGGAACCTGTATAATCACTTATTGATGCACTAAATTATGTAGTGCCTGAAACAATAAGTTTCTTTTTGGAGGATCCAAGGAAACCCTGGATCTTAGAAACCTCTGAGGGGGAACCCCCCACAACTCCAGCTTGTATCCGCGGGATATTAGTTGAGGTGACCAACTCGTCCTGAACCATTGTTCTCCAAATGTCCGCAAACTGCAGCAGCCTTCCGCCCACCCGATAGAGTGGGGGCATCTCCTCAAAAGGAGGGCTTGGTGTTAGGTTTAGAAGAGTTTTGGACCAAGGGCTTTTTATGGCCCTGGCCTTGCCCTTGGCTCTAGCACCCTGTTGGCCATTGAACTGCCTTGGCACTGAGACACCTGAATAAGCAGTCCCTGAGTTTTTAAACAAGGGATGCCTGGCGCTTTTCTTCACAGGAAGTAGAGAACTCTTCCCTCCGGAAATCTTTTGAACATATTTGTCCAAATGATCACCAAATAAATATTCCCCATGAAAGGAAAAACCTGTCAATTTTTTTTACAAGGAAGGTCGGCTAACCAGTTCTTAAGCCACAAAATATGCAAGTAAAGGTGCAGGGAACTAGAGCTAAGCATACTAATCTATGCACAAATAGAACAACAAGAGTCCATAGTCTTGTAATATATTTAGAAATATATATTTAAAAAGTTCAAGGACCATATGGGATGGTGAGAAAGGGTGCAACATTTAGGGCTGCCATTAGGGGGCAGCAGAAACCATGCTCCAATATACTGAAAAGACACAAGAAGAGAGGCACCTCTGGGTACAGATTGATGACAAGTTTAACCACTTAAGGACCGTCGCATGTAAATCTACATCGGCACAATGGCACCGACAGGCACAAGCACGTACCGGTACGTGCTTGCCTTCCAGCGGGTGGGGGGTCCGATCGGACCCCCTCCCGCTGGCTGCGGTGGTCCGTTTCGCTTCAGGATCGATCCGGGATGAGGGTATGGCCGTTGGTTTCTGGCCATCCCCTCTCGATCGCTCCTGCCAAATGAGAAGCTTCCCCTGCCTGTGTAGTGTAAACACAGGCAGGGAGGAAGTGATGTCACTCTCCTCGGGGCGGTCTTTTTGACCGGACTGCGAGGAGAACTCATAGTAAGTGCACCAATCACTACACTGACACGTAGGTACACAAATCACCCCCCGATCCCCCCCCTCCCAGTCACAGTGTCACTGATTGCAGTGATCATTTATTTACTGATCACTGCATTTAGTGTCAGTTGTGACAGTAAAAAGTATCAGGGCAGTTAGTGTTAGGTCCAGGGTAGCCCCCTACCCCCCTAATAAAGGTTTAACCCCTTGATTGCCCCTAGAGTTAACCCTTTCACCCCCCTTTGCCAGTGTCACTAAGCGATCGTTTTTCTGATCGCTGCATTAGTATCACTAGTGCCGCTAGGTAGCTAGTTATTTTTTTAGGTTCACCGCCAGGTTTTTATAGCGTTAGGTACCCCCATATACTACCCAATAAAGGTTTTAACCCCCTGATTGCCCCTAGAGTTAACCCTTTCACCTGCGATCACCGTATAAGTGTCACTGGTGATGCTGGATAGTTAGTTATTTAGGTTCCCCATCAGGTTTTTATATAGCGTCCGTGACGCCCATATACTACCTAATAAAGGTTTTAACCCCCTGATTGCCCCCAGGTAACCCTTTCACCCCCTTTTGCCAGTGTCACTAAGCAATCGTTTTTCTGATCGCTGCATTAGTGTCACTGGTGCCGCTAGGTAGCTAGTTATTTTTTATCTTCACCGCCAGGTTTTTATAGCGTTAGGTACCCCCATATACTACCTAATAAAGATTTAAACCCCCTGCTTGCCCCTAGAGTTAACCCTTTCACCAGCGATCACCGTATAAGTGTCACTGGTGACGCTGGTTAGCCAGTTAGTTATTTAGGTTCCCAGTCAAGTTTTTATATAGCGTCAGGAACCCCCATATACTACCTAATAAAGATTTTAACCCCCTGATTGCCCCTAGTTAACCCTTTCACCAGTGATCACCGTATAAGTGTTACGGGTGACTGGTTAGTTTGCTTTTTATAGCATCAGGGCACCCGCCATTTATTACCCAATAAAGGTTGAACCCCCTGATCACCCGGCGGGTGATATCAATTAGGTTTTAGGGTCAGGGTCTGCGTCGCCCCAGGCAGCGCTAGGTTAGTGCCAGTACCGCCAACACCCTCGCACAAAGCATACACCTCCTGTAGTGGTATAGTATCTGAACAGATCAATATCTGATCTGATCAGATCTATACTAGCGTCCCCAGCAGTTTAGGGTTCCAAAAAAACGCATTGTTAGCGGGATCAGCCCAGATACCTGCTAGCACCTGCGTTTTAACCCTCCACCCAGCCCACCCAAGTGCAGTATCAATAGATCACTGTCACTTGCAAAACACATAACTGCAGCGTTCGCAGAGTCAGGCCTGATCCCTGCGATCGCTAACAGTTTTTTTTGGTAGCGTTTTATATTTAAATCCTGAAGGCGGTGCTTGGTTTTCGGGGTCCCGTACGCGGCTAGGCTCCCAAAAAGTTCCCCACATGTGGTATCCCCGTACTTGGGAGAAGCAGCAGAATTTATTTTGGGGTGTAATTTCACTTATGCCCATAGCATGTGTGAGCAATATATCATTTAGTGACAACTTTGTGCAAAAAAAAAAAAAGTTTGTAATATTCCCGCAACTTGTGGCAAAATATAAAATATTTAATGGACTCAACATGCCTCTCAGTAAATAGCTTGGGGTGTCTACTTTCCAAAATGGGGTCATTTGGGGGGGTTTTGTGCTATTTTGGCATTTTATGGCCTTCGAAACTGATAGGTAGTGAGGAGTGAAATCAAAAATTTGCACCCTTAGAAATCCTGAAGGCAGAGATTGGTTTTCGGGGTCCCGTACGCGGCTAGACTCCCAAAAAGTCCCACATATGTGGTATCCCTGTACTCTGAAGCAGCAAAATATATTTTGGGGTGCAATTCCACATATAACTATGGCATGTGTGAGCAATATATCATTTAGTGACAACTTTTTGTAAACTTTTATTTTTTTGTGCCATTCAATCACTTGGGACAAAAAAAAAAATATTCAATGGGCTCAACATGCCACTCAGCAATTTTCTTGGGGTGTCTACTTTCCAAAATGGGGTCATTTGGGGGGGGGGTTGTACTGCCCTGCCATTTTAGCACCTCAAGAAATGAGATAGGCAGTCATAAATTAAAAGCTGTGTAAATTCCAGAAAATGTACTCTAGTTTGTAGACGCTATAACTTTTGCGCAAACCAATAAATATACGCTTATTGAGATTTTTTTTTACTAAAGACATGGGGCTGAATACATTTTGGCCTAAATGTATGACGAAAATTTAGTTTATTCAATTTTTCTTATAACAAAATTTAGAAAATATCTTTATTTTTTTCAAAATTTTCAGTCTTTTTCCTTTTATATCGTAAAAAAATAAATAAAATTAATCGCAGAAGCAATCAAATACCATCAAAAGAAAGCTCTATTTGTGGGAAGAAAAGGACGCAAATTTTGTTTGGGCACAACATTGCATGACCGCGCAATTACCAATTAAAGCAGTGCAGTGCAAAATTGAAAAAAGACCTCTGGTCCTTAGGCTGACAATTGGTCCGGGGCTTAAGTGGTTAATAACACTTAAAGCGGGAGTCCGCCGGGACTCCACGTTTTGTTTTGTTTTTTTAAAAGTCAGCAGCTACAAATACTGCAGCTGCTGACTTTTAAAATAGTGACACTTACCTGTCCAGCGCGCTTGCGATGTCGGCACCCGAAGCCGATCTCTAGATCGACACTCGAGTGCTGCCGCCGCCATCTTCGGTATGGGAATCAGGAAATGGAGCCTTTCGGCTTCATTTCCCGGTTCCCTACTGCGCATGCGCGAGCCGCGCTGCGCAATGAGGACGGTCCCCGCTGCCTCTGGGATCTGTGTGTTTCCCAGCAGGCAGCGGGGCACTTGCGGAAAGGGGCGTAATGTACGCCCCTTTCCGCAGAGAGCTAGCCCGGAAGTGGGTGCAGTTACCTGGATTATCCAGGTAACTGCACCCCCCCCCCCTGAAAGGTGCCAATTGTGGCGCCGGAGGGGGGGAGGAATCCGATGAGCGGAAGGTCCATTTTAGGGTGGACCTCCGCTTTAATACAGGCAACTCTGCTTGATAAACACTGCTGGATGGTAAACAGCCGGCCGCAGTGGAGAAGAATCAGAGGAATGGTGCGTCCACCTCGCAGGAACGAATTGACGACCTGATGATCACATTGCCCCCCATGTTGGGATTTTCTATGCCAACTCAAATGTGAGTTGCCTGTACTAACTGCACAGTGCTCAAGGAATATCTGTCTTATTTTTAGCCAGATCATCTTCCTGGTTAGGTCTGTCAGGCCGTCTGACCTGATCCTTTACAGATTGGCAGATACCAATTGTTGCAACAGCTGGGTGAATAGCTGAACTGGCCAAATAAAGGGAAGCCTTTAAAAATGACTCCAATTTCTAATCAACAGGGTCTTTCAAGCCCTTTGCGTAATCTACCGGACAAGTTAAGTTCTTGCTTAAGGAAGAGACTGCTGCATCTACAGCCGGCATGCTTCACTTCTTAAACTTTTCATACATGGGATATAAAAGGGAAAACCTCTTAGGGCCGGTTCACACAGCGAGGCGAGGCGAGGCGACACGGCTCGCCTCGCCTCGCTCCCGCAAGTCGCCCCCATTCAGTACTATGGAACCGTTCTGAGAGGAGCGACTCGAGTCGCTCCGACTCAGAAAAAAGGTTCCTGTACTACTTCGGGGCGACTTCGGGGGCGACTTGCATTGACTTCTATACAGAAGTCCTCTGCAAATCGCCGCTGAGCTCCCCGCAGGTCACGGCGAGGTAAGTCGGAGACGCCTCGCCACGCCTCGCTGTGTGAACCGGCCCTTAGGAGAAACAAATATCCTGTCAGGATGTTCCCAATCAGCATACACCGCCTGTTCCAACAGAGGGTGTAAGGGGAAAGTCTGTGCAGCAAGAAGAGGCCTCAGGGACCTCAAAGAGGACCGGGGAGCCTTAGTGACCTCTGCAACAGGCAACTTAAAGGCAGAACGAACCATCTTGGTAAGAGTCCAGATCAAAAGCCTCTGCAACAGAGAGGCAGATATCAACTGGAAATCTTGTCCAGATTGCTCAGAAGCAGAATCATCTGCCAGGCCCTCCACAGAATCCTGAGCTTTTAGCTCTTCTCCATCCTCAACCCATTCCTGCTCCAAACTAGGAGGCTCCAGGGAGGGGGATCTGTAACGCTTATTGCCACCCTGCGGAATTTAGGCAATCATGCCAGAAATTCTGTGCTCTAACCTGACTAGGGCCAAAGACAGTTCATCCTTGGTGAAAAAGGGTGAAGCAGCAGCATTGACTGTAGGCATAATACCAGATAGGCGCAGTGGCTCAGATTGCGCGGAAGCCTCTGGTCTTACAGGGGATACAACACCAGGGGTACCATTAGGTTTATTAGGAACTACTGATGACATAGGAGTGCTCTTCCCTGTTGTGTTAGTTCCACTCCTCTTTTTTGAAGACATTTACAAGCCACAAAAAGAGTACATGGTTGTAGTATTAACTCCTCAGAAGGGAGACCCTTTAATAGGGCTCACCAAGACCCTATGCAACAATCCTGCTAAGCACCTTTAGCCTGCCAAGCAACAACTGGCGACTCACATGACTCAGGTAAGGAGAAATGAACCACTGCAAATGCCTGGTTTAGAGCCTGCTCTGTGTCCCACAGCTGCCTTCTGGAAGCACCGCATGCTTGGCATACACAGCTTAAATAAGCTGGCTGTGCGCCAGAATGTTCTGTGCATTGGTGCGCGCGGTCCTGGCAAACGGGCGTGGCTGTATTCGCATATGACGCACATCTTCGTGTGCCCAGATAAAGGCTATGGCACATGTGTGGCACAAAATGCTGAGCACAGCAACGCTTTTGCAAATGTACGCACGCCATGGTGAACCAAGAGGCGAAATGGCGTACCATTATGCGCCATCATACAGGTAAGAAACAGCCAGACAAGCAAAAAGGTACACCTTGCAAACACCCACAGCTAGCCCAAAAAGTCCCCCATATGATCACCGAACACAGGTGCCCAGCCTCTAGCTAGCTTGACTGATTATTACAATCACTAGGACACCCCACAATAGTAAATAAAGGGGTTTCACTTACCTGTCCAGGCACAGGGCAGCTTAGAAACTAAAAGCCCAATCTTTACTCATCACAACGGGTTCCTGTCACTTGAAGACCTTCAAGGACTGGGTACCCTTTCATGTTTAGGGTCTACTGACTTGGACCTGTACAGCACCCTGCAGGAATGCAGGGTCCAGCGCTCAGAGGTCACATTGCAGGCAAAACCTTGCAGGATCTTGAGTCTTCTTCACAAGGCTCGGGTACTATTTATCTAAGCATATAGAGCCTGTGTCAAATGGATCCAATCAGTCAATCCCTTGATTCATTTAGGAACCATTTGTGGGACTAGAGACCTGGAGCTCAGAGAGCTCAAACAAATGTGCCCACCCACCTTGCAGACACTGGTAAAACACTAAAGTACTTCCTGTATGGGAAGGGTTATATAGGGGATCGCTTCCTGTTAAGACTTTGTCTAGCAGTGTCCATTCACCTAGAGATGGCATATAACCCAGTAGGAAATGAATATTAGCCTAACTCTGTGTCCCATGGTATATGAAAAAGAAAAGGACATGTTTGCTATTAAAGTGAACTTGTCCTTGACCTTTCACAGATCGTTTAACCTTAGTTTGAGGAGTTTGTCCTTCCAGCATCAGTTTTTTTTTTTTTCAAGCATTTGCAAAGACGCTTAACAAGCTTCAACCCACTTTCTTGTAGCCCATCTATTATCCTTCAGCTTCAAGTATGGTAGTGTGGAATACAGATCTGAAAAGCAAACATTTAATAATTGACAGAAAAACAAACAATGCTATAGCCTCCGATATGCTTTTGCATACAATATTATCCACAAAGTTTATTGAAATCAAATAGTACATACTTTTAAAAGGAATAAACCAGCATACGGTGAGGAAAAACATTATTTTCTTTACAGTCCATGAAGCTATTGAGATATGCAACTCAATATACATCCATTTCACCAATTAAATATATGGGACAACATTTCAATTCATCAAGTTACTTCATGAACATTCTCTTGTGTTAAAATATAAAATCAGTACAGGTTGATTTAAAAGTCCTGCAGGCTTAAACTTTTTTTTGCTGGGTGTATACTTATAGTTGCTAAAAAGGTCAAAAATGTTTTGTGCTTGGTCCATTAATGTGAGCAATGGAAACAGTCTTCATATTCCAACCTACATGATTGATTCTGCAGTGGACATACAAGGTCAGATTTAAGCGGCATTAATCCCAAAACCAAAAATGTATTCTGTTGCAGTTTACCAATCATTAGACGTGGTGGCTGTGTCAGTTTTTTTAGTAATGTTAAATTAGCAGATTTAGATAGCAAATTGAAAGCAAACTCCAGCTCACACTTTACAATCAGTTGCAAACTTTTTTTTTCCTGTTGGAATAAAGTTTTTGCATGAATAAAAGCTGGTCATTGTAAGCACCCTTGCCAGCGTTAAGTGGTTTGTCTCAGCCATGTAAACTGATGCATTCTGCTGGAGAGCTTGTGCTGTGAAAAACAACATACTTACTGGCTGGATAACCAGATGGAAATAGAAGGAAAAACAAAACAAAAAAAACTTAAAAAAAAGAAACAAATGCAGCCATCACAACTAAGAATTGGTAAGCTGCAAGATAATAAAATGTTTACTTCTGGGGTTAATACTGCTTTAATCAATATGGAAACCCTCCTGTAATTAAGAACAAAAAAAAACCCCACAAACATGTAGGGAAAAAATTGAGTATACTTTCTTTCTCCAGTCTTGGGACACAGCCCCATAGAAGTCCTTTAGGGCTGTAATGCACAAGAATGATCTGGAGCGTGAGACTTGCAGTGTTGCTTCGGCCATCAGACCGAGATAAGTAGGCATCTGTGTGTTCGTTAAAGTGCACTTATGCTTTAAGTTTAGGTAGTCAGCAATAATTGTAGAACACAGGCTTTTTTCACATACTGTATACGTAACAGAAAACCTGTTATCTAGGGCACACAAATCCTTGTACTTACTGCTCACATTCAAGGCTTTTAATCCACCGCCAAGAAAATTCCTGATGCACGAGTTAATCTCATAATTAAAATTTAATATTGACTATGCAGAGAAAATGCAGTAGCTACAAACAATACAATACTTTTCATCCTAAAGTGAAAGGGCTCCATCATACAGGTCTAAATGTCTTTCAATGTCACCATGAGTCAGTAAAGAATCACTGCTGTCACTAATGCCCTGTACACACGGTCGGACATTCAGACCACAAAATCCATCAGATTTTTTCAGACGGATTTTATCCGAAACTGGTGTTACATACACACGGCCGGTGTTCTGCCTAATAGAGTCCGGCCATCCATATGTGTCCGTTCCGTACTGCGCATGCGCAGTACGGAGCAGACGAAGCTTCGGAAAATCTCCGAAGCTGAACGGCGCCTGCGCCGTGAGTGGAGGAGGTAGCCCCACTATCCAAGCGGACATAGGGTTTAGAATTTTAGAGGGCCCCTCGCGGGCGAGCTTCGCTCGCCACGCTTCGGGCTCGGCCTCGCTGCGCTCGGCTCTTTTTTATTCTAACACTATGTCCACTTGGATAGTGGGGATAGAACCTGGACTCACGGCGCAGGCGCCGTTCGTCCTCGGCAATTTTCGGAATCTGTGCTCCTGTGTACTGCGCATGCGCAGTACGCAGGGGACAGCATCTGATGGAGGACCCTATTTCACAAGACACCGGACAAAAGTTGTCGGAAAATCCGCTCGTTCGGAATGTGGTGATGTTCGTTGCGTATGATGGGACTACGTAGAGGCTAGTAGCCAATAACTTTGGTCTCGTAATTTGATCTGAGCATGTCCGTCTGAATTTTCTACAAACGGTCGGAAAAAGTCAGATTGGATTTTTTTGTTGGAAAATTTTAGATCCTGCTCTCAAATTTTTTTTTCCGCCAGAATTTCCCGACGGAAAAAGTCAGATAGAGCCCATACACGATCGGATTTTCCGACAATATGATCCGATCGTACCTTTTCCGACCGTGTGTACAGGGCATTACATAATGTCAGTTCTGTGTAAACTTTATCAGTAACATAAAAGCCATGTTTAATAGCTTATTGTGACAGAGCCACCACTTCATTACACCACCAAAAGCTGCAACAATTTACCCTCATCTACCAGCTGAACGTTAAAGCTTGATCAAGTATAGAGAACATCACATTGTCAAAGATTACAGAAAAAGGTACTAATAATGTAGTAGGTGAGGTTGAAAAAAAAGACAAACCCATCAAGTCCAACCTATGTGTGTGATTATTTGTCAGTATTACATTGTATATGCCTGTATAAAGCTGGTGACAACTCGAAGGAAACAGGGACTCAACAATACCCCCATCTCTGCTTAGAATTCTACCCAAACTTTACAATTTAGACTGCATGGAAATCAGATCAGCCTACCCAATATTATATTTGAGGTTTTATGTAGTCGATGCATTGTGTGTGAATGGTATAGGGGTAATGATATGGTAATGCCACTCTTTATGTCCCTGCAATGCTATGTAAAAGCCAACTATGAGCACATCAGTCAGCATTTCACTTCTAGCATATACAGATTTCATGGGAAATATCCAACACCCAGACCAGGTGAACTGGAAATGGAAATGCAAATACATTTTTTTGTGATGGATTATGCTTTAGATATCACCCCCTGGAAAGTTACATGTCCATGATGTTTCCATGATGTAACACAATTTAGTGCAAAGCTTGCACACACCGATTCCTGCGGCTCTGTCAGTCACGAGCACAAGGATCTTCTTTTTTACCATGATTTCTGTAATTGAATCTGTTACAGCCCTATAACGTTCACTATTGTGCACTGCTCCGAAAGCTTTCCAAAGTACCCGGGATCAGAGGAGATTCCATGCACAAGCAGACTATTTCTAATTATCACACTGCTCCTAGGTTATAAGGCATACTCGAAAAACATCAGAAATATTAATAGATTTTTTTTTATAACTGAAAAAGCAACACTGACTTGGCTAATGCACTTGCTGAAGAAAGGGCATCCAAAAGACAGAAAACACAGTCTGCTCTTTTGCATTACTTGCATGGGAGGGGGGAAGAGAAATGATTTCTTGACACCCAACTGATCCCTTTATTTCACCTAAATTAATTCTGGGTGTATAAAAACTCTAAGGCCGGTATCCTGTCAAAATAGCCAACCCGTCAGAAACTCCAACTACTTAACTTCTGGTTTCCACCATCACCATCAGTAATTGGTGATTCTGATGAACTGCTGTTTGGGCAAAACACCAGCAACCGAATACACGATATTATGAGCGGTGATTGTTGCTGCGCTCCGATACTAGCCAACAAAATGGCCGCCTCCGAGGCGGCAACAACTTTGTCCTTGTTAGCCACTGTGCTGTCAAAACAGCTAAATCTTCCTGTACCGGACTGCATTTGGTAGCCGGTGTTGTGTCCAGATAGCAATTCAACAAAATCTCCAATTACTGATGGTTTAATCGGTTCTCGACTGGCTCAACATCTTTTTACGGGGCCAGAACAGCACCCCTGCGCGAAAACCTGTATTTATACGGGGTTCCCTTTAAGAGCCGCCAAAGAATGCACGCACGCCCGCTGCGCGGTGGGGGATCAGATGTGCGTGGCTGGCAGTTGCGATCACCGCCGGCTATGTGAGATCGTGTGCCGCAAGCCAGCACGGGGATTTGTGTGTTTAAACACTACTGTATACTAATATACTGTATACTAATACTGTCCTGTCAGGGGAGAGGAGACATATCGTTTGTACCTAGTAAGTAGGAACTTATTGATATTTTTTTTATACCAAAAATATGTAGAAGAATGTATATTGGCCTAAACTGATGAAGAAATGTGTTTTTTTTAAAAACATTTTTGGGGATATTTATTATAGCAAAAAGTAAAAATTATTATTATTTTTAAATTGTCGCAGTTTTTTTTGTTTATAGTGCAAAAAATAAAAACCACAGAGGTGATCAAATAATACCAAAAGAAAGCTCGATTTGTGGAAAAATAGGACGCAAATTTCGCCTATGTACAGCATTGCATGACCGTGCAATTACCAGTTAAAGTGACGCTGTGCCAAATTATAAAAAGTGCTCTGGTCAGAAAGGGGGTAAAACTTTCTGGGGCTGAAGTGGTTAAAGAAACTGGAAGTGACATAGTTTGACGAGTTGGCTAATTTGACAGAACACTGGCCATACACGGTTCGAATGTCAGCCAGTTCAGCAGGAACCAGCCGAGATTCAAACCATTAATGGGCAGGCTGAACGTACCAAGTTGATCAATTAATCAACTTGTGTACAACTAGCTTCCCGTATTTGCTTGCGATTATCGCTAGCAGCAGCTACAGCCACTAGAGATAATCACCGTCTTCTCCCAGCAGGGGCAGCTTCCCCCGCTGGGAGAAGATGATTGCCCATTCCACTGTCAACACTGTCTGTAATTTGCACCATATATGGCCAGCCTAAAGCAGACTAAATAGAAAAAGCCTGTCCCCTGTCTGCAGCTACAGAGTGGAACCCTTGCTCTCTGCGGAGAAATAATATTCTCTTTGCAGAGGTTTGACATGCCCCCGTTGAGTCAGCGCTCTCCAGGGAACTTAAAGTCTAAGTAAACCCCCCTATCGTTTTTAGCCAAGGAATCTGCCATCTTTGCCTCTGGCATGATGCTGCACATGTGATCATTTTAGACACCAGTCATTGGATGGCTTGACAGTTTGGCTGAGAGCACAACCAATGGTAGTGTTACATTTCCGGCATGTGACGGAAATGAAACAGTTTTATGGATGGGTTTACTTCTGCTTAAGCTTTGTCAATTATAGAGCTAAGCTATAAGTGTGACTCAGTAAGGGGACATACTGTAAATGTGGATATTTGTTAATATATCTAGCATAATAACTGAACATTTTTGAGGGCATATGTACTTTAACCACTTCTCCCTTTGGCAATGTCATATGACATTGTAGAATTTGAGTGGTGATATCTGAAAGATACCTGCAGTTACAGGCATTATTCAGATTTTTTTTTTCAGTCAGCGATTCCCTGCACCATACATACCAACAATCTTAGCAGATGTTCAGCCACTTGATTGTTCTTGAAGGCGGCGGGAGGGCCACCACCCCCCCGGGTGGTTCTACTGGCTCACCCGTGTGATTGCTGAGCTGGTGAAGGAATATGCCGTAAGTTTATCATAGATAATCTAGATGGCCCCCGGAAGTCTCTATGACCTTTTGGAGGTCTGTTGCGATGTTATGACATCACGTCTGGCCTCTCTGCATTTGGAAAAAAAATCTTTTTTTTTTTTTTATTCAGGCTCCCCAGCCTAGAGTCGGAGATCTGGGGAACTTTAGACCCCAGATGTCACTGTAAAGAGGACCCCTCATGCTCTATTCCTATAACAAGGGTTGTTTACATTCCTTGTAATAGGAATAACTTTTTTTTTTTTTTTTTTTTAAAGAAAGCGTCAAAATAGAAAAATACAAGTAATAGTAAAATAAACAAGACATTTTTTTTAAACCGCCCCAATCCCTGTGTGTTTGTTTGCAGAAGCGAACGCATACGTAGGTCACGCATGCACATGTAAACGGCATTCAAACCACATATGTGAGGTATTGCCACGAACGTTACAGCGAGAGCAATAATTCTAGTACTAGACCTCCTCTGTAACTCTAAACAGATAACCTTTTAAAAACTTTAAACTGTCGCCTATAGGTATTCCACGAGGGTGTGTAATTTTAAAGCGTGACATGTTAGGTATCTATTTACTTGGCATTTGTTTTTTTCCCCCAAAAAAATTGCTGCGCAAATAATGTGAGAGATGAAAAGTTGCAATGACCACCATTTTATTCCCTAGGATCTCTGCTAAAAAAAAAAACAAAAAAAACATATATAATAATGTTTGGGGGTTCTGAGTAATTTTTTTTTTTTTTTTTACTAGAAAAAAGGATTTTTACATGTAGGAGAGAAGTGTCAGAATTGGCTTGAGAGGTGAGTGGTTAAGAAAGGAATGGGGTGCCTGATGGGGACTGTCACATCAGACTCAAAGCTACCAAGTGAAGGCCTCTTTCAAATGCAGTGGTTAATTGTAGTCAGTTTAATGATCGATAATGTGTCTGGATGCACTAATAGTATAAGAAATTAATTCTCTATAAACCATGATTTTAAATACTTATTTCTGTAATTTGCTTACAGTCACTGTGATCAATGTCAGCACCTTATTTAGAGATAGCCTGTAATTGCGAGTTTATAGTGTGTAAAACCAATGACCACACCAAATAATTGCACCACTCCATACTTTGACTGAATAATTGCAAAAATGTAAACAAAAGGGAAAATAAATCTTCAAAAATTGCCCACCAAAAGTAATTTTAAATGTCAGTTTATGGAGGAATGTGTTAAGTGAATGAACATTTCCCTAAGGGCTCTTTCACATGAACGATCCCTTCAGGTCCGCCTGTCAGTTTTTTAGGATGCTCCATAGAGGTCTATGGAGCATCGGATGTCAGCGGTGACATGTCCGCTGACATCCGACCTGCTCCGATCCGAAAAGTGTGAAGGAGTAAAAACCTACTTTTCCATCTATCATCAGACTGGGCGACGACGGACTATGCGGTCTGTCGTCTTCCAATCTCCCATAGGGGAGAGTGGCGCTCTGACAGGTCCGGCCCTGCACAGTGTGCAGAGACAGACCTGTCATCTTCCTCCTGCTCAGTGGGGATCGACGGAGCGATCCTCGCTGAGCAAGCGGATGTCCGCGGGGTGGATCAGCATGGATCCGCCCCGTGTGAAAGACCCCTAAGAATTCTGCAGAGTAATGCAATTTCAAACAGAATTTTCTTTGAAAGTCTAGTTTTGAGAAAAAAACAAAAACTCCAGTAGGTAGAAATGTGTTATCTGAACAGGATTGTTTTGATTCTGTGATGATTTTGATCTGATGCAATTAATGTACGTTTCTACCTTTATCCTGGATGTGCTGATAGTTTCTAAAAATAAAAAAATAAAAATTCTCTATGTATGGACTAATCTACAACTCAGATAAAGCTAGACTGCCTTATAGTTCATCCTCACGAACAGCCTTCATCAATTCACATTCCTCCCTAACACGGCAGTTGCTGAGTAGGTGACTGTATTGCTTTTTAAGATCATCAAAAACACACACAGACTGGTGTGAGTGCGGGAAAGGAAGGAGGTTTTCATTCAGTAACATCTGTACTTGATACTCTTCCTCCGGGTTCTCTACCAACTCACAGTGATACAGGACAAACACCAGGTTTGAAGCGTAAGGCACAATCCTGCCACTGCGAAACTTCAATTCATTTTGACTAGAGTAACTGTCCGCAGTAAGAGGCTTCTCATCCTTGAACAGCCCCATCAGAGCCAACAGTGGCAAGAGAGTCTCTGCATGTCCAAAGTGCATGACCACCGGATTAGAGATTTGCTGGGACCTAGAAGATAAAAGCATATCACATCATTAAAGTGGAACTTCTATCTCCCAATCAACATTGAATATTTTTAATCTTCATGCTGCTGGCATTAGTAAATAGATATACTTTTTCTACCATTTTTACTTGTGTTAAAAGCAGAGGTCCACACAAAAATGCAACTTCCGCTTTTCGGAACCCCCCCCCCCCCCTCCGTTGTTACATTTGCCACCTTTCAGGGGGGAGGGGGGTGCAGATACCTGTATAATACAGGTATTTGCACCCACTTCTGGGCATAGATAACCGCAGTGATCGTGGTGACCTACGCCACTTGACGCCCCCTCCCCCGCTGTCTGCTGGGAGACACACGGGTCCCAGTGACAGCAGGGACCATTTGGACTGCGCAACGTGACTCACGCATGCACAGTAGTGAACCAGAAAGTGAAGCCGCAAGGCTTCACTTCCTGATTCTCTTACCAAAGATGGTGGCGGTAGCATCCAAGGACCGAGGGACGGCTCAGCCTCGGGTGCCGACATCGCGGGTGCACTGGACAGGAAAGTGTCCTTATTTCAAAAGTCAGCAGCTGCAGCATTTGTAGCTGCTGACTTTAACCACTTGCCATCCACAGGCCGTCATATGACGTCCTCGGCTTTGTGGTGGCATATCTGAATGATGCCTGAGGCTACAGACATCATTCAGATATCTGCATTTTCAGCCAGTGATTCTTTACACCATAAGAATGATCATAGTGGCTGTTCCACCACTTGATCGTTCTTACAGGAGGCAAAAGGGGACGTCCCCCTCCCTCCCGCCACCCTCCAGTGCTTCTACCGACTCACTGCAGCGATCGGTGAGTCGGACAGAGGATCCGCCGGCCCCAGATGTTGATCATAAAGATTTCCGGCGGACCAGATGGTTGCTGGAGTCTCTATGATCGTCGGAGGCCGGTGCGATGTTATGACGTCACGCCCGGCCTCTGCGTTTAAAAAACCGGCCAGGATCGTTTTTTTTTTTTTTTTTTTTATTTCAGGCTTCCCAGCCTAGAGGTGAGATGTGGGGTATTATTGACCCCCAGATCTCAATGTAAAGAGATTCTGTCATGTTATATTCCTATTACAAGGGATGTTTACATTCCTTGTAATAGGAATAAAAATTATAATAATTTATTTTTTTAAAGTGTAAAAATTAAAATTATGTAAAAATTTTTTTTTAAAGAGCCCCGTGTGCTTGTATGCAGAAGTGAATGCATACGCAAGTCCTGCCCACATGTGAAAACGGTGTTCAAAACATGTGAGGTGCCGCCGCGATCGGTAGAGTGAGAGCAATAATTTTAACCCTAGACTTCCTCTGTAACACAAAACACGTAACCAGTAAAAACTTTTAAAGCGTCGCCTATGGGGATTTATAAGTACCGAAGTTTGGCGCCATTCCACGAGCATGTGCAATTTTGAAGCGTGACATGTTGGGTATCTAATTACTTGGCGTAACTTCAGCTTTCACATTATGCAAACAAATTGGGCTAACTTAACCGTTTTTTTTTTTTGTTAAGCATTAAACAGTTTTTAAAATGACTGCGCTAATACCGTGTGAGATAAAAAGTTGCAATGACCGCCATTGAATTCTCGAGGGTGTCTGCTAAAATATATAACGTTTGGGGGTTCTATGTAATTTTAGAGCAAAAAAATTATGATTTTTACATGTAGGAGCGAAGTGTCAGAATTGGCTTGGATGTGAAGTGTTTAAAAAAATAATAATTTGGACCGCTGCTTTCTTCTTTTTACATTTCTACAGGTACTTCCTGGTTTCTTGCCTAGGCAAATATCCCAGGAGTCTTCAGGAGGGGCTTTCTCAGGTAAGCATGCTCTCCTGCATGCGCAGGATGGATTTCACATTCATTATTTACCCTTACTCAAGATGGCCATGGCCAGAAATGCTAGGGGGTTGTTTTTTAAAGTTATTTCTCGTTTGCTTTGAATATTTAAAATGACAAAAAAAAATAAAAAGTTTTGTCTGTTTTAGGTGATACATATATATGTTTTAGGCCACATCCCTTGTAATTTGTGCAAAAAGAAAAGAAACTAACCAGATGGGACCCATCTGGTTAGGTTCTTTTCTTTTTGCACAAAATTTAAAATGAATTGAATAGTGTTTAATGTTTTAATTGATTGAGAGATGATACAAGATATAAAAAAAATATTATATATATGTATATATATGTGTATATATATATATATATATATATATATATATATATATATATATATATATATATATATACACACACACACACACACACACACACACACACACACACACACACACACACACACACACACACACACACACACACACACACACACACACACACACACACAGCAATGTTTATCTCCTGAAGGTAGACAAGAACCTTTCAAAGACCTTTCAGCACTAAGCAAGCTAAACTCAAAATCCGTGATGACATCTTGTCTACACTCCTGACTTTACAGCTCTAAGCTGCTGCTGCACTGTACTTCGGCAGCTCATAGTACTCAAACACTTCAAGCTAGTGTGCAAACATTAGTTTGAATAGTTACTTAGAAATTAGATCTTTGTTGAGTCACTTATAGGAAGTTTGTGTAATCACAGGGCTAAAGGCCCTTTACTGTGATATCGGAAAAGGATGAGGAAGGATTTAATAAGCCAAGCTTATATCCAGCACTAGAAAAAAAAAACAACAATATCCCAACAAAGTAATTTATTGATATTACCATTACTCATTCATGTATAATATTTTGTTGTACCGTCGACAGAACACCAGTAGCCTATAAATCCTAATGAAAAAGAGGTCATTTTGGAGGGACTCTTCAATAAGAATAAAGCACATATGGACTAGGCCTCAACACAATATAATTTACAGTCGTTGAGAATATGATAGCAGCCTCATGTGACTGAAACAATGCTAAAAATGTGTATATTTCTAAAAATAATATCCATTTTTAAAAACTCAGCAGAGCTTCCTAGATATACACTATATTGTGAAAAGTATTAGAATGCCTGCCTTTACACGCACATAAACTTTTAATGGCTTCACAGTCTTAGTCCGTAGGGTTCAATATTGTGTTGGCCCCCCCTTTGCGGCTATAAGAGCTTCCACTCTTCTAGGAAGGCTGCGCACAAGGTATAGGAGTGTGTCTATGGGAATGTTTTATCATTCTTCCAGAAGCACATTTGTGAGGTCAGGCACTGATGTGGACGAGAAGTCCTGGCTTGCAGTCTCTGCACTAAATTCATCATGTGTAAACATCCCTTGTAATAGGAATAGTGCGCGACAGGTCCTCTTTATGGAGAGATTTGGGGTCAACAAGACCCCACATCTCTCCTCCGGGCTGGAAAGGCTGAGATAAAAAAAAAAAAAAAAAAAAACTCTCTCTCGCCCTTTCCAGCCACGTCCTTTTATTTGTTTACTTCCAGCGGCCTGGATGTGACATCATAACATCGCGCCTGGGCCTCCGATGGTCATATAGATGACTGGAGACCATCTGCTCACTAGAAACCTCTATGGTAAACTTCCAGTGGTGACCGATTTGTTCTAAAACTCACCGATCGCACAGGTGAACTGGAAGAAGCACTGGAGGGCGGGATGAGGGACATCCGCTCCCAGCACCTGTAAGAACGATCAAGCGGCTGAACTGACACTATGGTTGTTCTTACAGTACAGGGAATTGCCGGTGGAAAAAAAAAGGATATCTGGATGATGCCTGTAGCTGCAGGCATTATCCAAATATCCCCACTCAAAGACCATGATGTCATATGACGTACCTTGGCCAGGAAGTAGTTAAAGCGCCCTTCAGCTCCAGTTCGTAAATGCTTAACGCAGATCCTATTGGGAGGGACAATTGTTACTTGACACAAGCTGCTAGCAGGCTTCAGGCTTCAGCACTCTAAGCTTGTTTAAAGCCTGCTAAAAACTGTTAGCAGCTTGTTAAAAGCGACAATTAGCACTCCCAATTGAGATCGGTGTATAATATTTCCAAACAGAAGCAGAAGGGTGCTTGAAAGGGTTAGAGCAAACTGCTCTGGAGCTTGCTAAAAGCTTCAGAAAAGCTTGATGTTCACACTACTCTTTTGCCCCATACACACGATCAGAAATTCCATCACAAAAAACTTGGATGGTTTTTCCGACGGAATTCTGCTCAAGCTTGCTTTGCATTCGCACAGTCACACAAAAGTTCTCTGAACTTTCGACTGTCAAGAACGCGGTGACTTGCAACACTACGACGAGCCAAGAAAATTAAGTTCAATGCTTCCGAGCATGCATATGAATTTTGCACGTCGGAATTTGTAGACGATCGAAATTTCCGAAAAATAGAGAACCTGCTCTCAATCTTTTGCTGGCTGGAATTCTGCCAGCAAAAGTCCGATGGAGCATACACACGGTCAGAATTTCTAACCAAAAGCTCTCATCCGACTTCTGCTGGCAGAATTTCTGATAATGTGTATGGGGCTTTATACTGTACAAGCTGAAGCCCGTGTGAAACAAGCCTAAATCATTATGAGGCACACAGACTATTTTAAAAGCCTTTATAGAATCAGCAGGACAAGACTGGTAACACTACTGATATTGTGAATTATCACGTTGCTCTGGTTTAGAATGGCAAATCTACCAGCACAATACATTAATTGCTTCCTACTTAATGACAGCATCGCCTCACTGTTCCCTTCAGGTATTTAGAATTACATTATCTGTATTCAGAAAGATTACGGTGTGTGCTGATTGTCTCTATGTAAACGAAACTTTCACTAATAGTGATCAGAAAAACACATCCCGTTACCTTTGGACATGAATTGCTGATCTAGTTAATGCAAGACCAATGGTGGTATCTTGACTAACGGATATTGATTATTGAATAGATCAAACCTATAATTACATGTAACAAAATCTACTGCCCTAGTTTGCTATCACCCACATGAACTTGCTGACATCTCATTAGTGTTATTTATATAATGATATGTCCATGTACAATGTTAATTCCTAAAAAGTTGGGACGTCTACATAAAAACAGAATATAATGATTCTCATAAACCTATATTTTATTCACAATAGAAAGTAGAACACATATCAAATGTTTAAACTGAGAAAATGTGCAATTTTAGGATAGAATAAAGGTAAGTTTGAAATTGATGGCAGCAACAAGGCTCAAACAAAGGCCTGGGAGAACATTTTGCAACTAATTAGATCATTTGCCAACAGGCCATAAGGTATAAAAAAGGGGGCTTCTTGGAGAGTAAGCATGCCTTATAAGCAAAGAAGGCCAGAGGTTCACCAATCTGTGAAAAGTTACTTCTGAAATTGACAGTTTTTATAGAATAATGTGGCTCAATGAAAAAATTGCAAAGACTTAAAATATAACAAAACTTCAAGAGACAAGGGTGAAATGCAATATTGGATGCTCGTGATCTTTGGGCCCTCAGACAGCACTGCATTAAAAACAGGCAGATCTTGTGATGGACATCACTGCATTGGCTCAGGAATACTTCCACAAATCACTGTCTATGAACACAGTTCACCATGACACCCAAAAATACAAGGTAAAGTTCTGTCACGCAAGAAAGAAGCCATATCTGAACATAATCCAAAAACATCATTGTCTTCTCTGGGCCAAAGCTCATTTAACCACTTTCAGACCGGACCATTTTGCTGGTAAATGACCAGAGGTCTTTTTACACTTTGGCACTGCGCTGCTTTAACTGGTAATTGCGCGGTCATGCAATGTTGTACCCAAACAAAATTTGCGTCCTTTTCTTCCCACAAATAGAGCTTTCTTTTGATGGTATTTGATTGCCTCTGCGATTTTTATTTTTTGCGATATAAACGTAAAAAGACCGCAAATTTTGAAAAAAAATGATATTTTCTACTTTTTGTTATTAGAAAAATCCAATAAACTCAATTTTAGTCATACATTTAGGCCAAAATGTATTCAGCCACATGTCTTTGGTAAAAAAAAAGTCAATAACTGTATATTTATTGGTTTGCGCAAAAGTTGTCACATCTACAAACTAAGGTACATTTTCTGGAATTTACGCAGCTTTTAGTTTATGACTGCCTATCTCATTTCTTGAGGTGCTAAAATGGCAGGGCAGTACAAAACCCCCCCAAATGACCCCATTTTGGAAAGTAGACACCCTAAGGAAATTGATAAGAGGCATGTTGAGCCCATTGAATATTTTATTTTTTTGCCGCAAGCGATTGAATAATGACAAAAAAAAAAAATTTTTTTTTTTTTTTACACAAAGTTGTCACTAAATGATATATTGCTCACACATGCCATGGTTATATGTGGAATTTTACCCCAAAATACATTCTGCTGCTTCTCCTGAGTACGGGGATACCACATGTGGTCGACTTTTTGGAAGCCTAGCCGCGTACGGGGCCCCGAAAGCCAAGCACCGCCTTCAGGATTTCTAAGGGCATACATATGTCATTTTACTCCTCACTACCTATCACAGTTTTGAAGGCCATAAAATGCCAAGATGGCACAAAACCCCCACAAATGACCCCATTTTAGAAAGTAGACACCCCAAGCTATTTGCTGAGAGGCATGTTGAGTCCATGGAATAATTTATATTTTGCCACAAGTTGCGGGAAAATGACAAACTTTATAAATTTTTCACAAAGTTGTCACTAAATGATATATTGCTCACACATGCCATGGGCATATGTGAAATGACACCCCAAAATAAATTCTGCTGCTTCTCCTGAGTACGGGGATACCACATATGTGGGACTTTTTGGGAGCCTAGCCGCGTACGGGGCCCCGAAAACCAAGCACCGCCTTCAGGCTTTCTAAGGGCGTAAATTTTTAATTTCACGCCTCACTACCTATTACAGTTTTGAAGGCCATAAAATGCCAAGATGGCACAAAACCCCCACAAATGACCCCATTTTAGAAAGTAGACACCCCAAGCTATTTGGTGAGAGGCATGTTGAGTCCATGGAATATTTTATATTTTGCCGCAAGTTGCGGGAAAATTACAAACTTTTTTTATTTTATTTTTTTTTTCACAAAGTTGTCACTAAATGATATATTGCTCACGCATGCCATGGGCATATGTGAAATGACACCCCAAAATAAATTCTGCTGCTTCTCCTGAGTACGGGGATACCACATATGTGGGACTTTTTGGGAGCCTAGCTGCGTACGGGGCCCCAAAAGCCAAGAACCGCCTTCAGGCTTTCTAAGGGCGTAAATCTTTGATTTCACGCCTCACTACCTATTACAGTTTTGAAGGCCATAAAATGCCAAGATGGCACAAAACCCCCACAAATGACCCCATTTTAGAAAGTAGACACCCCAAGCTATTTGCTGAGAGGCATGTTGAGTCCATGGAATATTTTATATTTTGCCGCAAGTTGCGGGAAAATTACAAACTTTTTTTTTTTTTTTTTTTTTTTTCACAAAGTTGTCACTAAATGATATATTGCTCACGCATGCCATGGGCATATGTAAAATGACACCCCAAAATAAATTCTGCTGCTTCTCCTGAGTACGGGGATACCACATGTGTGGGATTTTTGGGGAGCCTAGCTGCGTACGGGGCCCCGAAAGCCAAGAACCGCCTTCAGGCTTTCTAAGGGCGTACATTTTTGATTTCACGCCTCACTACCTATTACAGTTTTGAAGGCCATAAAATGCCAAGATGGCACAAAACCCCCACAAATGACCCCATTTTAGAAAGTAGACACCCCAAGCTATTTGCTGAGAGGCATGTTGAGTCCATGGAATATTTTATATTTTGCCACAAGTTGCGGGAAAATTACAAACTTTTATTTTTTTTTATTTTTTTTTCACAAAGTTGTCACTAAATGATATATTGCTCACACATGCCAGGGACATATGTGAAATGATACCCCAAAATAAATTCTGCTGCTTCTCCTGAGTACGGGGATACCACATGTGTGGGACTTTTTGGGAGCCTAGTCGCGTACGGGGCCCCGAAAACCAAGAACCGCCTTCAGGATTTCTAAGGGTGTAAATTTTTGATTTTACACCTCACTACCTATCACAGTTTTGAAGGCCATAAAATGCCAAAATAGCACAAAACCCCCCAAAATGACCCCATTTTGGAAAGTAGACACCCCAAGCTATTTGCCGAGAGGCATGGTGAGTATTTTGCAGCTCTCATTTGTTTTTGAAAATGAAGAAAAAAAAAAATAATGTATATTTTTTTTCTTTTTTTCAATTTTCAAAACTTTGTGACAAAAATGAAGGTCTGCAAAATACTAACCATACCTCTCGGCAAATAGCTTGGGGTGTCTCCTTTCCAAAATGGGGTAACTTGGGGGGATTTTGTGCTATCTGGGCATTCCATGGCCTCCGAAACTGTGATAGGCAGTGAGGAATGAAATCTAAAATTTACACCCTTAGAAATCCTGAAGGTGGTGCTTGGATTTTGGGGTACCGTACGCGGCTAGGCTCCCAAAAGGTCTCACACTTGTGGTATCCCCGTACTCAGGAGAAGCAACAGAATGTATTTTGGGGTGTAATTTTACATATAACCATGGCATGTTTGAGCAATATATCATTTACTGACAACTTTGTGCAAAAAAAAAAAAAAAAAAAATAATAATGTATTTTTTCCACAACTTTTGTCAAAATATAAAATATTCCATGGACTCGACCTGCCTCTCAGCAAATAGCTTGGGGTGTCTACTTTCTAAAATGGGGTCATTTGGGGAGGTTTTGAACTGTCCTGGCATTTTATGCACAACACTTAGAAGCTTATGTCACACATCACCCACTCTTCTAACCACTTGAAGAAAAAGCCCTTTCTGACACTTTTTGTTTACATGAAAAAATATTTTTTTTTGCAAGAAAATTACTTTGAACCCCCAAACATGAAGTGTTTTTTTAAAGCAAAAGCCCTACCGATTAAAATGGTGGGTGTTTCATTTTTTTTTTTCACACGGTATTTGCGCAGCGATTTTTCAAACGCATTTTTTGGGGAAAAAACACACTTTTTTTTATTTTAATGCACTAAAAATCACTATATTGCCCAAATGTTTGATGAAATAAAAAATATGATCTTAGGCCGAGTACATGGATACCAAACATGACATGCTTTAAAATTGCGCAGAATTGTGCAGCAGCGACAAACTACGTACATTTTTAAAAGCCTTTAAATGCCTTTACAGGTGACCACTTTATATTTACGGAGGAGGTCTACTGCTAAAATTAGTACCCTCGATCTGACCTTCGTGGTGATACCTCACATGCATGGTGCAATTGCTGTTTACATATGCCACCAGACCAACGCTTGCGTTCCGCGTTGCGCCTTAGCAGGGGGGGACAGGGGTGTTTTTTTTTATTTTATTTTTTTTATTATTTATTTTGCTTTTTTTATTTTTTTTTAAACTGTTCCTTTCATTTATATATATTTTTTTATGATTTTTATTGTTATCTCAGGGAATGTAAATATCCCCTATGATTGCAATAGGTAGTGACAGGTACTCTTTTTAAAAAAAATTAGGGTCTATCAGACCCTAGATCTCTCCTCTGTCCTCAAAGCATCTGACCACACCAAGATCGGTGTGATAAAATGCTTTCCCAATTTCCCAATGGCGCTGTTTACATCCCGCAAAATCTAAGTCATGAAATGTTCGTAGCTTCCGGTGTCTTAGGCCATAGAGATGATTGGAGCCATTCTGATCTCTGATCAGCTCTATGGTCAGCTGGCGGAACCACCGGCTGCATTCTCAGGTTTCCTGTTGGGACAGGAGAGCCTGAGAAAACCATGGAAGATGGTGCGGGGGGGGGGGGGACATTCCCTCCCACTGCTTGTAAAAGTAGTCTAGAGGCTAATTAGCCGCTAGGATTGCTTTTACATAAAAGCCGACCGCTGGCTGAAAAGAATGATACCAAGATGATACCTAAACCTGCAGGCATCATTCTGGTATAAGCACTCAAAGTCCCGCAACATACCAGTATGTTGCTGGAACTGGTTGGGCATATATTGTAATTTTTTTTTCATGCAGCCTGTGGGCTGAACGAAAAAAAAATATTGATCGGTGGGTATGCCCACCATTAGATACCACCCTTCATCCACCCACTTTCTAATGGTGGGCATACATGCACCATTTATATATGCCGAAGCATGGGGGCATCCTCCCGCAAAAGGTAGGAGCAGATCGCTCCTCCACCCCTTATGCCCCCATGCTTCGGCATATATGCTCTTTTTTAACTGTGGTGGTGAAATCACCCCCGACAGTGCTGGAATCGCGGCTTTATGTATCATGGGAGCAAACGCTGTTGCTGTCAAGATAAATAAATCCGCTCTGCAGCAGAATGGCGTACCTGCTAAGCAAATGATGGTTAACAATAAAACAAAGTAACATTACAGTATAACAGTAGGACTTACCATACCTGCAAAGCAAATACAAAAAAAAAATCGCAAAAAATAACACATTTAACACAATCTGTGCCTAAAATATATATATGCCGAAGCATGGGGGCATCCTCCCGCAAAAAAGTTATGCCGCGTACATACATTCAAACTTTTCCACGGGCAAGCCCTCCGTCGGAATTTTGACTGTATGTACGCGGCATTAGGAGCAAAATCGCTCCTCCACCCCTTATGCCCCCATGCTTCGGCATATATGCTCTTTTTTAACTGTGGTGGTGAAATCACCTCCGACAGCGCTGGAGTCGTGGCTTTACATATCGTGGGAGCAAACGCTGTTGCTGTCAAGATAAATAAATCCACGCTACAGCTGAATGGCGTACCTGAAAACAAAAAATGGTTAACAATAAAACATTGCAGAATAGAATACAGTACAAAGGAGCAGAACAATAGAGAGAGAATAGAGAGAGAGAGAACAATAAAACGACAACTATTTTTGGTTTTTTTATTTTATATTTTTTTTGTTTTTGGTTTTTTTATTTTATATTTTTTTTGTTTTTTGTTTTTTTACTTTTTTTTTTTTTTAACACTTTTTTTTTTTTTTTTTAACACTTTTTCTGTTGTAACGGTTCCAGCGGTTTGGGTCTCTCAAAATGCAATGGCATCTTGGGAGACCCTGTGAACGTGTGCCTAGCCTGTGCAATGCTGTACCCTACGCTAATACTCAACTAGTGAATGGTAGCGTTCAAAACACTCACCCTGACAAAGACCAGGCTGGTCAGGACAGCGGGGACAATAAGAACGGGTGTCACGCCTAAATCCGCGCTTTCTGCAGACACGACATTTTCTTTGGGGGGCTCGTTGGGTAGGGGTACTCGGGATGACATAAGAATAATGCCTCTCATGCAGCCGGCTTACTGCATCTGGTAGGGGAAGGTGAGGTGGAGCACCGCCTGGATACAGAAGGGCTCTGACGATATCCTCCTGGAATTTGAGGAAGGATCCAGTCCGTCCTGAAGCTTTGTGTAGTACATAAGCATTCAGTATAGCCAATTGGAATAAATAAACAGACACTTTTTTGTACCAGCGTCTGGACTTACGGGCAACTAGATACGGCGCCAACAACTGGTCATTGAGGTCCACCCCTCCCATGTTAAGGTTATATTTGTGGACACAGAGGGGTTTCTCCACAATACCAGTCGCCGTAGGAATTTGGACCGTCGTGTCTGCATGAAGGGAGGTAAGAACGAAAACATTCTTATTATCCCTCCACTTCATAGCGAGCAAATTATTACTGCGCAAGCAGGCTCTCTCCCTCAGCCTAAGACGGGACTCTACAAGCCGCTGGGGAAAGCCCCGGCGATTAGGTCGCACGGTGCCACATGCTCCAATCTGCTGATCAAACAAGTGACTAAACAGTGGCACGCTTGTGTAATAATTGTCCACGTACAAGTGGTACCCCTTTCCGAATAAGGGTGACACCATGTCCCACACTATCTTGCCAGCGCTTCCTATGTAGTCAGGGCAGTTCTCCGGCTCTACGTGACTATCTCTTCCCTCATAAACCATGAAACTACGTGTATAGCCTGTGGCCCTGTCACAGAGCTTATACATCTTGACCCCGTATCTGGAACGCTTGTTGGGGACGTATTGTTTGAATGACAAGCGACCAGAAAACTTAATCAGGGACTCATCAACGCAGACAACTTGATCGGGAGTAAACAAGTCTGCAAAACGTTGGTTGAAGTGGTTTATGAGGGGCCGAATTTTGTAGAGCCGATCGTACTCAGGGTCTCCACGAGGACGACAGAGTTCATTGTCGCTGAAGTGCATGAACCGCAAAATCATCTCGTATCGTGCCCTGGACATGGAAGCAGAGAACACGCGCATATGGTGAATTGGGTCAGTGGACCAATATGACCGCAACTCACTCTTTTTGGTTATGCCCATGTTGAGGGAGAGGCCCAGAAAGATTTTAAATTCGGAAACCGTAACTGGTTTCCATTGTTTGGCAAGGGCGGACTGGGGAATAGTGGCGATGTGTTGAGCAGCGTACAAATTGGTTTGGTCCACAATAGATCTAAAGAGATCTTCGGTGAAAAACAGTGAGTAAAAGTCAAGTGTCGTAAAATCAACTGTTTCCACCTTAATGCCAGGTTGGCCAGTGAATGGGGGAAGTACGGGTTCTGCAGAAGTGGTGGGCACCCAAATAGGATTGGCGAATTCTGCAGGAAGGGCACTATGGGTACGACGGGCCTGTCTTTGTCTTCTTGGTGGCAGCGGGACACTACTTGTGCTTGCCACCTCGCCAGCTTGAACTGCACTTATGGGACTCGCCACGTCACCACGTGTTACTGCAGTGCTGGATGTAGGTCCAGGGTGTACTAGGCTGCTGGTGCTTGCCAGTTCACCAAAAGGATGAGCGGCTCTAGTACGTCTCTGCTCCATACGAGTGGCCTGCGGTTTATGCACCTCAACAACAGAATACATTCGGGATCGGGCACACCTGTCCCTAACAGAGGCCTCATCTCCGTCGTCAGAGCTATCTGTCATGGAGCCGCTGTCCTCTACAGGATCGTATTCTGAGCCTGAATCTGACAGATGAGTGACGTCCTCTTCACTATCTGTCATGCTCAGAAACGTGTAGGCCTCTTCACTAGTGTACCTTCGCTTTGCCATTTTGGGCTCTAAATTTAGGGGTACACTAGTGAGACTCACAGGTAAAAAAGCACCTAGCCTGTCAGCGACTGTTTCAAAACGCTACAAAAAAAACTGTTAGCGATCGCAGGGATCAAGCCTGACTCTGCGAACGCTGCAGTTATGTGTGTTGTGTTTTGTAAGTGACAGTGATCGATCGATACTGCACTTGGGTGGGCTGGGCTGGGCTTGGCGGAGGGGCTAAACGCAGGTGCTAGCGGGTATCTGGGCTGATCCCGCTAACAATGCGTTTTGGGAAACCTAAAATGCAGGCAATGCTAATATAGATCTGATCAGATACTATATTACTAAGGGAGGTGTATGCTTTGCGCGTGGGTGTTAGCGGTACTGGCACTAACCTGACGCTGGGGCGACGCAGGCCTTATCTGACCCTCAAACTTATATCACCCGCCGGGTGATCAGGGGGTTAAACCTTTATTAGGTAATAAATGGCGGGTGCCCTGAAACAAAAAAAAAATAACTAACCAACCAGCGTCACCTGTAACAGTTATATGGTGATCACTGGTGAAAGGGTTAACTGGGGGGCAATCAGGGGGCTATGCGGTAGTATATGGGGGTCCCTGACGCTATAAAAAGCTGCGGCGAACCCAAATACTTACCTGCCTAACTAGCGTCACCTGTGACACTAATACAGCGATCAGAAAAAAATCGCTTATTAGTGACACTGGCGACGGGGGGTGATCACGGGGTTAAACCTTTATTGGGGGGGTTAGGGGGGCACCCTAGAGCTAAAGGGGGCTAACCCTAACTGCCCTAACAGTTATTACAGTCACAAATGACACCAATGCAAAAAAAAAAAAATAATAAAAAAAAAAAAAAAATGCACTTGGTGTCACTGTGACTGGGGGGGGCAGGGGTGATTGGGGGGTGATTGGGGGGTGATCAGGGGGGTGAAAAGTGTGCCTGGCGTGTTCTACTGTTAGTGTAGTGTGTTGGTGCAACTCACCGATCCTCTCTCCTCCGTGCCGGAACGAAAAAGACCGACACGAGGAGAGATTACATCATTTCCTCTCCTGTGTTTACATTACAGGAGAGGAAGTGATGTCACGAAGACTTTCTATTCGTCGGGAGCGATGGCGAGGGGGTGGCCATGAATGAATGGCCGCCCCCTCATCCCGGATCGGTCCCGAACGAATACCGACCGCCGCAGGCACCGGGCGGGGGCCCGATCGGGCCCCCGACCCGGGGCAAGGCAGGGACGTACATGTACGCCAATATGCCTGCCCGTGCCATGCTGTCGACGTACATCGTCGTGCGGCGGTCGGCAACTGGTTAAAATGGTCTGCTGCAAAGTGGAAAACTGTTTTGTGGTCAGACTAGAATTGAAATTTGACGTTCTTTTTGGCAACCATGGGTGACTCATCCTCCAGACTAAAGAAGAGGGACCTTCCAGCTTGTTATCAGAGCTCAGTTCAAAAGCCTGCATCTCTGATGGTATGGGGGCATGGTGCATAACGAATGGGCAGGTTGCACATTTGGAAAGGCACTGGCAATGCTGAAAGGTGCCTTTATCCAGGTTTTAGAGCAGCATATGCTGAGGCAAGAAAGAGATAACAGACCTCTTTCTGAAACTCCAGCAACTGGTCTCCTCAGTTCCCAGACATTTACAGAGCGTTGTTAAAAAGAAACACGATTAATATGGCATTGTCAGAACTTTTTTGGGTATTGGGGTTGTATTTTGCCAGCTTTTTGTTGCCCTGTCCCAACTCATTTAAAATGCTTTGCAGCCATCAATTTCAAATTTCCATTTTTATTTCTTAAAATGGTAGATTTTGTCAGATTAAACATTTGATATGTTTTCTATTTTCTGTTGTGAATAAAACATGGGTTTATGAGATTTGCAAATCATTCCATTCTGCTTTTATATAGAGACACAGGGGGTGATTTACTAAAGGCAAATCCACTGTGCACTACAGATGCACTGCAATGAATTTCATTTTACAGCTCCAATTCCAGAAAAGATTGGGACACGGGGGGGGGGGGGGGTATTTACTCAAACCAAATCCACTGTGCACTGCAAGTTCATTTGGAAGTGCAGTTGCTGTAGATCTGAGGGCAAGACCTGAAATGAGAGGAAGATCTGCTGATTTCTATCATATAATCGCGTACAAGCAAAAATGCTGTTTTTTATTTTCCTTGCATGCCCCCCTCAGATCTACAGAGACTGCACTTCCAAGTGCAATTGCAGTGCAAAGTGGATTTGCCTTTAGTAAATAACCCCCCCCCCCCCCCCATGTCCCAACATTTTCTGGAATTGGAGTTTACAGTCAAGAATTTTAATGCTGATGAGGCATGCTTAGTCTTTTTTGCATTAAAGTCGACCCCTGTACAGTGAGCTATGCAAGTGCAGCTCATTGTACAAATTTGGCAATGCATGGGCGGGAGTGACATCACCCCCACCTGGCTATTGAAAGCAGCCAGCAATTGAGACCCGCTCGAAGATGTCAGCACGCGGCGGGGAGCTCTAGGACGACGCACCCCAGGAGCCAAGTTCCACTTTAAACCCAAAACCTTGCAAAAGAGGTATATTGCGAAGCGTTGCATCACATTCAATTAAACCAAAAACCTACAATGTATATATATATTGCAGCTTAACGATCATTCGATGTGGCTGCATTCGGTTTTTTTTTTTTAGGCTTTTTTCCCCCTTCGATGATCTTACCAGTAACACACCTCCTGTATTAGAGTGTCCCCTCTCTGGATAAAAAATCACAGGCGGGCACTTTTAGACCACAGCATGGTCAGTCTGGAGGAAGGGTAGTGTTAGCATATTTAAATCTGCTAGTACATCTAACAAACTGAAGCCAAACTCCAGCTCACACTTTATAAGCAGTTACAGCAGTTTCTTCTTTTTGGTATAAGGTTTTATATGAATAACAGCTGATCATTGTAAGCACCCCTGCCAGTGGTAAATGGTTTGTCTCCACAACCTAACTGCTACACATGCAGGAGAGCTGTTTCTACTGAAAAATAACAGACTTACTGGCTGAATCACCAGATTTAAATAAGGGGAAAAAAAGCTTAAAAAAGGAAACGAATGCAGCCATCACATCTAAGAATTGGTAAACTGCAATATAATAAATATTTGCTCTTGGGTTAAATAAAGCTTTATTCTTTTTAAAAATGCTAGCTACATGCGGCTTACTGCGTTGTAAACCAAACATTCTGTTTTGTGGGAACAACGTAAACAAGTCTGCCAACGCAACTCAAACCCAAACCATTTTTTCCTGAAAGCACTTGTACACAATCTTTTGTACTTCTTTCTGTGCCTGATGCCCATATACCACTAACCCTAAGGTAAACATTACATTGATACACCAAAAAACTTGCACTGCTGTTAGTCTTTAAAGTATATCAGCATCTAGTACAGAATAAGAGCTGGCACCACAGTAAATGATAGCATTTCTTGAAGTTTTATTGTAAAACGGTTTAAAACGTCACAAACAGTCAACACGTTTCAGCTTAAAAACAGCCTTAATCATGACATCATTTGGGCAGTTTTAAGCTGAACACATGTTGACTCTGTGCTGTTTACACCACTTTACAATAAAATGTCAAACAATACTGTGATTTACTGTGGTGCCGGTGTTCTGCTGTATAATGTCCGGCCATCAAATAGTGTCCGAGCAGACGAAGCTTCGGAAAATCTCCAAAGCTTCATGGCGCCTGCGCCGTGAGTGGAGGTGGTAGCCCCACCATCCAAGCGGACATAAGGTTGTGAATATTAGAGGGCCCCTCGCGGGCGAGCTTCACTCGCCACGCTTCGGGCTCGGCCTCGCTGTGCTCGGCTCTTTTTTATTCCTACTCTATGTCCACTTGGATAGTGGGGATAGAACCTGAACTCATGGCGCAGGCGCCGTTCATCCTCGGCAATTTTCGGAATCTGTGTTGCCGTGTACTGCGCATGCGCAGTACGCAGCGGACACTATCGGATGGAGGATGTTATTTGACAAGACACCGGCTCTTCTTCTGTACTAAATGTGTTGGTGGCTCTCAGCACTCCACACCTGAGCACCGGTAATTTCAGCCATGGAGGATAAAAGGGGAGGTAGTAGTGCTGCACCTTTGCTGTTTGATATCAGCATCACAGACTTTACAGGAAAAACATTTGCTTATAAATCACCCTTTGTCTACGATTGCTCCTGTACTTCAATACCCTGATATTCATTATAACCCAGTTGTTGAACCGCTGCCTCTCTTCACTGTTGATTTGTTGCTTCCGTTAGCCTTTTCAGCTGAAACTTTTTCCTCTGAACTCCTCTCACCTGTCTCGACTGAGACGGATACCTTGCTTACAATTCTAGTTACCCGTGTAAAGACCTACTTAAATGGTCATCCACCAGTTTAAATGCTCACCAGCAGGAAGAACCTAAGATTTGCAAACTTGGAGTTTTTCACAACATTCCATCTCCACCTTCAGGAAAAAGGGGTCTAAAGGACATCTCCATACAAAATCAGGGGTTTAAGAACTGGACACAGAAATGCTCAATAAGGGAATTTTGAAATGGGGAGATGCAGGGCAGCTGGTCTTATCATCCCATCAACTTCATTAAAATGGTCAAGGCGCAGTGGCGTAACTAGAACCTTCAGGGCCCCAATGCAAGAAACCATGAAGGGCCCCCCTGAACCCCAGCCAGGGCCCTTCCCTCCGAGTCCGGCGGTGGAACTCCAGGGCGTGGTCACAGGTATGACCTTTGTGAGCCCTGTAGTTCCACCACTGGTATCAGTAGTTTTTATTTATTAATTTTTTTACATTTTTAGGTGCCCCATTGGGGGACTGTCCTTAGGCAGGATTGGGTCCACGTCCCCAGAAAAGATTAGGTCCTTTCTCCAGGGCAGGTGAAGTTACTGCCCCTAGGTGAGAAGGGGTCCCTGTCCCCAGGGGAGGTGGGGGTCCCTGTCCCCACGTGAGAAGGGGTCCCTGTCCCCAGGGGGATATGGAGGGTATGTAATAGTGTGTGCTAGCTGCCTATGCTGCTGCCGGCCATATGTAGAGGGGGCTGCATGGGCCCCCTGCATCACAGGGCCCAGTTGCGGTCGCGACTGCTGCACCCCCTATAGTTACGCCTCTGTCAAGGCGCACGAGTGATGTGATATCCTTTTACAAGTTCCAATGAAATCTGAAATATTTGAAACTGCGTGGCTCACTGCCTGTCCAGGCATCTGTGTGGATTCCAACCATACGGTCAGGATCTTTTCAGAGCTTGGACCGGTTCTGTGACATCAGAGGGTACCTAGTTTTGACAGGTACTCTCTCCCACTTCCTGTTCCCCCTCAGTCTTCTGCGACAAGTCACAGGTCCCAGAAGACTGTTGGACCATTCACAACGCGCAGCATGGCTCGTGCATGCGCAGTTGCTAGCCTACTGTGAATCTGAAAGCAGCACAGCCAGCTGCCCATAATTAGGATGCTGTCGCTGGGATCCCGAAGGCTAGTGAAGAACTAGCCTGGGTGAGGACAGTGCTGGAACCCTGAACAGGTAAGTATCCTTTTATTAAAAGTCAGCAGCTACAGGATTTATAGTTGCTGCCTTTTTTTTTTTTAAACCCAGAGTGAACAACCACTTTACTTGTAATTCTGCTCATAAATTTACATTGCACCAACCACACAACAGCCCACTTTCAATTTACTATACAGCACCTAGAAAAGCCTCAAAACACCAAGATCAAAATCATTTGGAGTGGCGAGACCAAAATGTAACTTTAGCTAGTCTTAACACAATCATGTCATTACAAACGTAAGGCATAATTCAGAAAAAAATGTATTTAGAGTAATAGAAAATCATAAAAAAAAAAAAAAAAAAAAAAAAAAAGCTTCCTGCAAGTCCATTAAAAGGTGCTGTAACACGTGAAAGAAAACACACTAAATTGATTTTTTTTGTGGAAATCAGCATGTGTACACAAATCGACCTATAACCCATAACTGGGAAAAAGCCTATTAGTATGATTAGATAAAGCTTGTGCTGGAACATACAGCATGCAGTTCTTAGAATGTATACCTTCTGTGCATATCAAGTTCCTTCACAAAATTTTCCATCAAGTTTGTACTACATTACACAGCCTTTTGTTAATAAACTCTTTGCTGTCACTTATCAGTATGGACACAGTCTTGATTAGCCATGTATAAATTATGAAAACAAACCAGTTATCCGTGTCTTTTAAAGAAATCCCAGTAGAGGCTGTAAATGCCCTTACTCAAATGTAAATCTAACCTCAAGTTGGTGGATGTTGGAGATCTTGCGCTCCTCCACCTTCCCTTTGAGGATGCCCCACAGATGCTTAATAGGGTTTAGATCTGGAGACATGCTTGGCCAATCCATCATCTTTACCCTCAGCTTCTTTAGCAAGGTAGTGGTCATTTGGATGTGTGTTTGGGGTCGTTATGTTGGAATACTGCCCTGCGGCCCAGTCTTTGAAGGGAAGGGATCATGCTCTGCTTCAGTATGTCACAGTACATGTTGGCATTCATGGTTCCCTCAGTGAACTGTAGCTCTCCAGTGGCGGCAACACTCATGCAGCCCCAGACCATGAAACTCCCACCACCATGCTTGACTGTAGGCAAGACACATTTGTCTTTGTACTCCTCACCTGGTTGCCGCCCCACATGCTTGACATCATCTGAATCAAATAAGGTCATGGTTCCAGTAATCCATGTCCTTAGTCTGCTTGTCTTCAGCAAACTGTTTGCGGGCTTTCCTGTGAATCATAATTAGAAGAGGCTCCCTTCTGGGACGAAAGCCATGCAGACCAGTTTGATGCAGTGTGCAGCGTATGGTCTGAGCACTGACAGGCTGACCCCCACCCCTTCAACCTCTGCAGCAAAGCTGGCAGCACTAATACATCTATTTTCCAAAGACAACCTCTGGATATGACGCTGAGCACGTGCAAGCAACTTCTTTGGTCGACCATTGCGAGGCCTGTTCTAAATGGAACATGTCAGCTCAAGATTTTACCAGTCACGGCACAACGTATTGCCTCTTCACTGCCCCTCAAATGCCTCTGAAACGCAATCTGAGCCTGCATCGTTTTTCGGAGGAATAGTATTTTCTTGTTTCTTGTTGTATTAAGAACCCACCCCTCCCCCCAAAAAATAAATATATATATATATAAAAAATCATGAAACAGAAAAGGGCGTGTCTGGTATGTCCTTAACCGCTTAAGGACCGCCTCCTGCACATATACGTCGGCAGAATGGCACAGCTGGGCACAAGCACGTACCTGTACATTGCTCTTTAAGTGCCCAGCCATGGGTCCGTGACCATGAAGAGCTTAAGAACGAGAAGTGGTCTGTGTAAACAAACCTCTCCCCGTGCTTCCTACTGAGCCTGTGACTGATCGTCTGTTCCAGTTATAGGGAAAGACGATCAGTGACGTCAGGAGCCAAGCCACGCCCCCCATAGGTTAAAAAAAGAAAAGAAAAAAAAAAAAAAAACAAACACACACACACACACACACGCGCACACGCGCACACGCGCACACACACACACACACACACACACACACACACACACACACACTCTTAACCCCTCCCCGCCCCCTAGTGGTTAACTCCTAGTGGTAACTGGCAGTGTCATTTACACAGGAATCAGTGCATTTAAATAGCACTGATTGCTGTATAAATGACAATGGTCCCAAAAATGTCCGATGTGTCCGCCATAATGTCGCAGTCACAATAAAAATCGCTGATCGCCGCCATTACTGGTAAAAAAAAATAAAAATTAATAAAAATGCTATAAAACTATCCCCTATTTTGTAAGCGCTATAACTTTTGAGCAAACCAATCAATAATCGCTAACTGCGATTTTTTTTTTACCAAAAATATGTAGAAGAATACGTATTGGCCTGAACTGAGGAAAAAAATGTTTTTTTATATATTTTTGGGGGATATTTATTATAGCAAAAAGGTAAAAAATATTTTTTTTTTCAAAATTGTCGCTCTATTTTTGTTTATAGCGCAAAAAATAAAAAACACAGAAGTGATCAAATACCACCAAAAGAAAGCTCTATTTGTGCTGAAAAAAGGACGCCAATTCTATTTTGGAGCCATGTCGCACGGCCACGCAATTGTCAGTTAAAGCGACGCAGTGCCGAATTGCAAAAAGGGGCCTGGTCCTTTGGCTGCAAACTGGTCCGGGGCTTAAGTGGTTAATAGATAAGGCACCTCATCCCGGTAATTAACCACTTGCCGACTGCCGCACGCCGATGTACGTCCTATTTTTGAAGAGGGATATCTCGGTAATGGCAGCAGCTGCTGCCACAACCGAGATATCCATCTCTTCAGGCGGCGGCCGGCTGTACGATAACGGTGGTCTCCGCGGCGGATTCACCGTGAGATCACCGCTATCGGTGGCGGGAGAGGTGCCACCCCCTCCCGCCGTCCTCCCGCACCTTCTGCTGCTTACCGGAGGCATCGGTAGCGGCGGAGGCGATCGGGTCCTCTTCCTAGCTGGGTATAGAGACAAGTGAGGCTAAGATGGCCCCCACTTGTCTCTATACCATAGGAGGGCTGAAGCGACGTCAAAACGTCACTTCCGCCCATACCTCTTAAAGGTATATTTTTTTTTAAATGTCATATTCTCTTTTTTGCATTTTAGCCCAAATATGAGATCTGAGGACTTTTTGACCCCAGATCTCATATTTAAGAGGACCTGTCATGCTTTTTTCTATTACAAGGGATGTTTACATTCCTTGTAATAGGAATAAAAGTGATCAATTTTTTTTTAAAAACAGTGTAAAAATAAATAAAATCAATTAAAATAAATAAGAAAAAAAAAAGTTATTTAAAAACAACCCGTCACGACGAGCTTGCGCACAGAAGCAAGCGCATACGTGAGTAGCGCCCGCATATGAAAACGGTGGTCAAACCACACATGTGATGTATCGCCACGATCGGTAGAGCGAGAGCAATAATTCTAGCCCTAGACCTCCTCTGTAACACAAAAAATGCAACCTGTAGAATTTTTTAAATGTCGCTTATGGAGATTTTTGAGGCTAAAAGTTTGACGCCATTCCACGAGCGGGTGCAATTTTGAAGCATGACATGTTGGGTATCAATTTACTTGGCGTACCATTATCTTTCACAATATAAAAAAAAATTGGGCTAAATTTACTGTTGTCTTATTTTTTTATTCAAAAAAGTGAATTTTTTCCAAAAAAAGTGCGCTTGTAAGACCGCTGTGCAAATACGGTGTGAAAAAAAAGTATTTCAATGACCGCCATTTTATTCTCTAGGGTGTTAGAAAAAAAAACAATATAAAATGTTTGGGGGTTCTAAGTAATTTTCTAGCAAAAAAAAACTGTTTTAAACATGTAAACACCAAGTCTGAAAAAGAGGCCTGGTCCTTAAGTGGTTAAATACAATTTGGAGCAAACAGGGAAGGGATTATCACGGTGCCACAAATAAACCGACAAGTACTTTTATAAAGAAAACTTTTATTCATACAAAATTATACAAAATGTGATTTAAAAAGGGGACTACTTTGTACTGAAGGCTCCCCTTTTTAAATCACATTTTGTATAATTTTGTATGAATAAAAGTTTTCTTTATAAAAGTACTTGTCGATTTATTTGTGGCACCGTGATAATCCCTTCCCTGTTTTCTCCAAATTGTATAAAAAAATATCAGTTCAGATAGCCTTTTTTAAAAATCGGCAGCAGCAGCACTGTACCTTCACTCTCCATGTCGGGTATTGCGCTGTAGGGGGTGGCAGAGAGCACACACTGTGCAAGACACCTCTCCTCTCCAGTGGGATCGTGCTCCTGTACTGCCATTTTAACCATCGGCTGGGGATCGGGGAGCTCGGTCCCATATGCAGCCACCGCTCTAACTATTCAGGCATGAGGCCCAGCCGCAATTGCGACTTCTGCGACACCTATACGTCCGCCCCACACCCTCTTAAAAGCAAATCTTTTACTGGTGCATAAATAATATGAATGGCTCAGGTTGTAGAAATATTGTCGAGTTGTCAGGATTTCACAGGTGTTGTACTGGTATTGCAGCATCCAGTTCTTTGTTTCAGTGAGATATTTATCAGCTGTATAGGAAGATCCTGCAAGCAAATATAACTCACATGCCTGGACTGACGTTCCACAGGCAGTAAACCATACAGTCAATAAACATTTTGTGATTAAACTGAAGGATTATGCTCTTTAAAAAAGTTTTTATTTGCCAACCTTTCAACATTTTTGTTCGTTTTGTTCAAAGGTCACCAGTTGTAGACAAATACAATGACACCATGACTTGGCTTTATTGAAGATTTCTAGAAACTAAGAAATGGAAATTCTGCACATGATTTTGCAAAATACAGAATCTGAAAAGTCTAATGCCCCATACACACGGTCGAATTTTCCAACAGAAAACGTGCGATTGGATCATGTTGTCGGAAAATCCGACCTTGTGTGGGCTCCATCGGACTTTTTCCATTGGATTTTCCGATGCACAAAGTTTAAGAGCAGGATCTAAAATTTTCCAAAAACAAAATCCGATCGCATAAATTCTGATCGTGTGCAGACAATTCAGACGGCAAAGTGCCACGCTTGCTCAGAATAAACTAAGAAGAAAGCCATTGGCCACTGGCCTGTTTATAGTCCTGATGTATATGTGTTTAACGTCACCTTGTTTAGAACGATCGGAAATTCCGACGACTTTGTGCGACCGTGTGTATGCAAGACAAGTTTGTGCCAAAATCTGTTTTTGTTGTCGGAATGTCCGATTGTGTGTATGGGGCATTAGTTCTGTTGCATTTTTTTTAGGCGTTCGTTAGGAATTCATGAGTTTTAATGTCTAGGAGATAGGACCACATTTCACTGGGAGTATTTAATGTCTAATTCTAGACCCTAGACAAAAATGAAGCTGCTGACTTAATAGGAGGACACTTACCTGTGCAGGGTTCCCGCAACATCCTCTCCTGAGCCATATTCTTTAATTGGATTCGGGTGCAGGTGTCTGCATCTCCAGTAAATGAAATAGGAAGTGAAGCCTTGCAGCTTCACAGCCTGGTTTCCTACAGCGCATTCGCAAGTCACGTTGCGTTTAGTGAATGGTCCCATAGTCTTCTGGGACATGGGATGGGCTGAACTTTCGGCCATGTTTGCCGTGGCGATCTGACGCGGAAATGGGATTGAGTGCCTGTCAAAACCGGGTACCCCCCCCTCAAAAGTGCTAAAAGTTTTTGGGCTTGCTCTCTTCACAGAATTCCACTGCCACTCTGATTTCTTTCTCATCAATGAAAAGCTCACCAGCATTCTCCTAGACACATAAGACATTTCTAAAAATGTAGACCCCATGGATTCAATATGTCCATCACTCTATGCCTACTGCCAGTTATGTACTGGTACAGGCACCAAGGTCCTAAGATCCTGGCTCAGTCGTTCCTGAGCTTCTTCCCCTTTCTTTCTACTTTTTCCTTTCCTACTAGCCTTGGCACTCTCGCTGTGGAGGTCCTTGTTTACATAATTCTTCACTCTCTGCATGGAGGACCCAAACTTTCGCACTAAACTTCTGAGCGTCTTCTTAACGTGCAATTGGCGCTCAGCTCACACTTTGTATACTTTGCTACAATGTTACTGCAATATTTTACATGTTATCTGTTATACTTATTCTTCTATATCTCAATTACTCATTCATGTTTGACAGATATGGTTTTGGAATTTGCTGATATTCCCGTCTCGTTTATGTATCTGTATGAGATTACGCTCCGTATCATTTACAAAAGAAAAAAAAAACTAAAAAAATAAGTCAAAAAATAAAAAAAGTGCTTTTATTTAATTTTACATTTGGAGCCTGCAATGCATTTAAGTAGTGATCAGTTAATCATGGGTGAAATGCTCCGGATACTGCAGACTACTAGCTGCAGGTCTGTATTAGAGCTGCACGATTCTGCCTAAAATGAAAATCACAATTTTGCTTAGAATAAAATTTGCAATTCTCTTACGATTCTCGTGACGTAACATCCTTTACATAATACAAAAAAATTGGGCTAACGTTACCGTTTCGTCTTTTTTTTTTTAAATTCATTGAAGTGTATTGTTTCCCAAAAAAATAGCGTTTGAAATACGGCTGCACAAATACAGTGTGATATAAAATATTGCAACAATCGCCATTTTCCAGGATCTATGCTAAAAAAATATATATAATGTTTGAGGGTTTCAAGTAGTTTTCTAGCAAAAAATACTGATTTTAACTTTGTAAGAAACAAGTGTCAGAAAAAAGTTTAGTCTTTAAAGCGGAACTTCAGTAAATTTTCTCATCTTTCCATCTATTGAATCCGCTGCCCTTGTTGTTTTAACTTTGGATAGTGAAACATTTTTTTTTTGTCTGCTAGTAAATACCTTATACAGCCCACTTCCTGTTTCTTGTCTAGTAAAAAAAAAGCCTAGGCTTAGGACATCATGCACAGCTCTCTCACTCACTCTTGTGAGACTTGGCCAGGAAGGGAGGGGGGATGAATCATAAGAGGGCCAATGAGAGCTGCAGAGCTGGAGGTGTGTGTCTGTGTAAATCCAAGTGAACAGGCAGCAGCTGCCCACAGTTAAATTGAATGCAGCCAGCCTTTATGCAGCATATTTTCTGCAGCAAAGATGTTTAAACCCCAAAAATGGATCTTCCGCTTTAAGTGCTGGTGACCCCCTGAAATGCCACATTTGGAATGTTATTTTTTTGGAAGGGGAACGAGTACCCTGTTTTTACACCCAGCTCCCACTTTCTCCCCTGGCATCAGAAGGAGGATCACCTCTCCCCCCTCCCTTCCTGAAATCATCACAGGTTCCAGAAGATTGTCCAGCCATTTACAGAGCACAGAGCAGCACGCACATTCACAGCCGGGTGCCCACAGTTAGAATGCCGCGGAGAGGAGCGTGGCTTTGTGCGTCCGTGGGACAGGTGAGGGTCTGATTATTAAAAGTCAGCAGCTCCACTTTTTGTAGCTGCTGACTTTTAAATGGGTGGTACTCGGCTTTAAAATTCCCCAATTTATATCAAAGTTCATTCCTTTGCTCTAAGAACTAAAGTTACAATGTTTATAGTCATCTACCAGTGCAGAAAATGTTGTGAAAAACAAGTTTTTTTCTTTTAACAGCTGAGTGAGCAGAGAACTCTTTACACTTGTTACATGAATGAATCGTGAGGGGGGGTTGAATCAAAATCACAATTGTTTAACGATTAAATCGTACAGCTCTAGTCTGTATTGAGGTACGGACCTTAATTTATGGGCCTGGAGAAAGGATCAATGGACTCCATTGAGAACTATGAGCCCCTCTGCTACATTGGCAAATGGTTGCCAATATCCTTGAGTTGAGCTTTAAAGGGTTTGTTAACCATTTTCTATAAGACTATGCCATACTCAGACCAAACCGCTAGAGTCAGAGCGAATGGTGTGATCTCGGACTCATTCCTGATCATCAACTGGATCAGACAGGGATGCCCTCTATCGCCCTTACTTTTTGCGATGTCCTTAGACCCCTTCCTGTGTCATGCAAGATTAAACCCAGATATCTCCGGAATAGAAGAAGTTGACAAAACACAACATAAAGTATTTGAATATGCAGATGACTTGATGTATCTTCCCTTCCCAACCTAATGCGCAAATTTGATACTTATGGTAAACTTTCAAATTTAAAAATACATTTTAACAAATCAGAGGTGATGGAATAGGAATACCACAACCCCAACTTACACATCTTCAATCCAGCTGCCACTTAAAATGGACAGACACGGCCCTGAAATACTTAGGTACACACATCCCTTCCAAATTCTCCCAGCTATTCAAACTCAATTTCCCACCCCTTCTAAAAAACATCCAAAAATTACTCAACCAATGGAACAGCGGCCTACTCTTAACCGCTTGGTTTGGCCGCTGGAACATTCTTAAAAATGACAATCTTACACAAATTTCTCTACCTTCTACAAGCTCTTCCTATAAATATACTCGTGGAATACTTCAAACAAGTACAATCAGCATTCATAACATTTCTATGGGCAGGGAAAAACCCAGATTACACAAGAAGATACTCTCCCTCCCAAAACATCATAGGGGGCCTAGCAATGCCAGAAAACCGCACCTACTACCACGCGGTACACTTAAGTAGACTTATTGATTGGTGCCAACATAGAGAAACCAAACTTTGGCTATGGATAGAAAAAGTGAAACTCCTTTACATAGAGCGCCACACAGCCCTACCTTTAGGGGTTAAACACCAACCGCTGATAAGCAACACCACCAAAATATGTGCACAGCTGATATCTCAGACCTCCTTATCCTCCTGCAATTCACTACTGCGTCCCATATTAGGTAACCCCCAATTCAAATCAGGTATGCAAGACATGAAATTCCAAATCCTGAAGGAGTCAGGAATATTCCAAGCCTTCCATTTCAGATCCACGGGACGATGGAAAACAATTGCAGAACTTTCCGACCCCATAGGCCAATACCGACTGGACTTGACTGGACTTCCTAGGAGCTCTCCAGCTCTGCCATTTTCTCAGCACCATACCACCTCCTAATGCTACAAATCAACCCCTCACGACTTTTTAAAAGCTTTGTACAGAAACGGGTAGTATATTGCATACTCTATCCTTACATACAACATGCAAATCACATCAGGATTATAAGCCTCCAAGACTCAACAAATGGAAACGAGACCTAAATTGCCATTTTACCACCAAGAAAAAAACATATCCTCACATTCACACACAAATCATCCATTTGCACCAAAATCCAAGAGACCAAACTATAAAATCCTTACATATTGGTACAGAACCTCAGCTTTACTGAACAAACTCTTTCCGACAACATCATACCTATGCTGAAGCTGTCAAAGGGAAAGAGGAACCCCGATGCATATTTTCTGGTTCTGCCTTCAGATCCGGGACTTCTGGGGAGAGGTCTGCTGGATAGTACAAAAACTAAGACTGTACCGTCCCAGATGACCCCTCCTACATGCAAATGACACCCCCACACTAGTCTACAAAAAGTCAGTAATATGCCATGTACTAGACGCAGCCAAACCCTGTATTCCACTTACATGGAAATCACCACACCTGCCAACCATTGACTTATAGCTCCAAAAAAATAGATGACATTAACAAAATGGAAGAACTCATCCTTACAAGCCAAGACAGACAAGAGGCATACTCCAAGACATGGCAACTATGGAATATTTTCAAGTATTCAGAGATCCATTCACTTAAAAATTCAGAATTCAACTACACAGATCCCCAACATCAGGCAAATAATATAACATACCTTAGAGTCACTGCACTCACTGAGTGGAGGCATGGGTCCATTTTTTTTTACAGTTTAGAGGGGGGCAGCACTGTGCTGTGTAATCTGCTTTAAGGGACCGGGATCTGTAATTTTTTTTTGGGGGGGTTAACAAACACTTAAAGGGCTTTTAGGGGTAAAGTGTTTCAGAGAGTTAAAGTGAAAGAAAAGCCTAAGTACGTCTATTCTTAAAAAGTCCCCCTCCCCCCCCTTCACCTACCTATTCTACATAAAAAAGATCTGTGTACTTATATTTAATCTACTCTGGTCATATGATCCAGTTGTTCCGACTGCCTTCCGTCATGAGCAGCTGTTGCAGGGGACAGGAGAGAGCACTGACAACAACTGGGCCATGGGAGCCTATGGATGATATCACGGCTCCCAGAATTCCAAGCCATTATCAGGGACTCCCCAGAGTTGCACGATAACGTGATCAGCCCAACTCAGTTTACAAAATAGCCAAGTATACCAATCTTTTTAAAACGGGTTAAGCAGAATAAGTAGGAAGGGGGGAGGGAACGTCTAAGGATGACTAGAGTAGGCTTTTCTTCCACTTGAAGTAATGGTTCAGGTAGGTAAGGAAGAGTTCAAGGATATGAAAATGCTAACAAAGAACATTTCTGGTTTGTTTCCATTTTCTTTGGTAAATATACCATTAAACATGTTTTGTTAAATCTTTCTGGTTCTCTGCCTGTTCTGCACTCTTATCAATTACATTGTTCCCAGCCATCTCTGAGGACTATAGAACCCTCCCCTTTAACCACTTCCCGCCCGGCCTATAGCAGATTGATGGCCAGGAAGTGGTTCTGTTATCCTGACTGGGCGCCTCTAGGACTAAATGAGTCTATCTCGTTTGCGCCTTTTTTAAGGGGCTTTGTCTATGGGAAAACACAATAATATAACTTTTCCGGACAATACTAGTAGATGTGTCTGGATATCCTATCCCCCCTTTTTTGGTCTTGAGAATGTTATTAGGCAGATTTGTCAATGTATGCGATTGATGGTTTTGCATTTCTTCTGAGGTCTCATGCAGTGGCGGAATTATAGGGGTCGCTGAGATCACCAAGGCGACCGGGCCCCATGCTGCAGGGGGGCCTTGAGGGCCCCCCTGTATATCTGACGGAGCGGGCGGCTGAGACCGAGCGCCTCGATCTTCAGCCGAAGTGTAATCGGCACTGTGCGGGGAGCTCGGAGTCATCACACTGCTTATAACTAAAGTGAATGCAGTGTGTGCTCTTTGTCTCCCCCTACAGTACAGTACCCGGCAGGAAGAGGTAAGATAAAGCACTGCCGTTTTTTAAAAGACTTTGTGTGTGTGTGTGTGTGTGTGTGTGTGTGCGCGTGTGTGTGCGTGTGTGTGCATGTGTATGTGCATGTGTGTAGATGGCGAGCGGGTGGGGGGGCACACTGGGGGCATTCAAGGGCACACTAGCAGCATTTGATGGCACACTGGCAGCGTTTAATGGCACAGTGGCTGCAATTGATGGCACAGTTGTAGCATTTGAGAGCACAGTGGCAGCGTTAAATGGGCACAGTGGCAGCATTTGGCACAGTGGCTGCAATTGATGGCACAGTGGCAGCGTTTGATGGCACAGTGGCAGTATTTGAGGGCACAGTGGCAGCGTTAAATGGGCACAATGGCAGCATTAAATGGGCACAGTGGCAGCGTTTGATGGCACACTGGCAGCGTTTAATGGCACAGTGGCTGCAATTGATGGCACAGTTGTAGCATTTGAGAGCACAGTGGCAGCGTTAAATGGGCACAGTGGCAGCATTTGGGACAGTGGCTGCAATTGATGGCACAGTGGCAGCGTTTGATGGCACAGTGGCAGTATTTGAGAGCACAGTGGCAGCGTTAAATGGGCACAATGGCAGCATTAAATGGGCACAGTGGCAGTGTTTGATGGCACAGTGGCAGCGTTTGATGGCACAGTGGCAGCGTTAAATGGGCACAATGGCAGCGTTAAATGGGCACAGTGGCTGCAATTGATGGCACAGTGGCAGTGTTTGATGGCACAGTGACAGCTTTTGATGGCACAGTGGCTGCAATTGATGGCACAGTTGTAGCATTTGAGGGCACAGGGGCAGCGTTAAATGGGCACAGTGGCTGCAATTGATGGCACGGTGGCAGTGTTTGATGGCACAGTGACAAAATTTGAGGGCACAGTGGCAGCGTTAAATGGGCACAGTGGCAGTGTTAAATTGGTACGATGGCAGCGTTGGATGGCACGGTGGCAGCGTTTGATGGCACAGTGGCTGCAATTGATGGCACAATGACAGCGTTTGTTGGGCACAGTAGCAGCGTTTGGGCACAGTGGCTGCGATCGATGGCACAGTGGCTGCATTTGAGGGTACAGTGGCAGCGTTTGACGGCACAGTGGCTGCATTTGATGATTTGGTTTATAAAAAATGTTGTGCCCCCCAAAAAATGTTGAGCACCAGCCGCCGCTGTTTAGATGTATGTATGCACATTTTACGTATCTGCGTTTAATCCTGCCCCCCCCCCCCCCCTCCCATATTAGAGCTGGGCGATTTTCTAAAAAAAAAAAAAAAAATTGTCATTTAAAAAAAAAAAAAAAAAAAAACTCGATTCACAATTAACAAGTTTTTAGGTGAGGCCGTGGCTTCATCCTAGTCCGCAGGTCCGGCCTCGTGGACTAGGCCGAAGCCGCGGCCTCACCTAAAAACTCCTGCCCGCATCTCCTCATGACCGGTGCGGTGTCAGCACCGACCCTGGTGAAAAAAGAAATATCTAAAAAAAACTATTTGCTGAAAATTTGAATCAATTTGACCTCTCAACTCGATTCAAATCGATTTTTTTCCCCAGCCCTACCCCATATGTGTACAATCAGAACTGTTTTTTTTTTTCTTGCTTGTTCAAAGTACCAGCAAAAAAAAACGCTATTCCTCTGAAAAGCGATCTGTGCTCAGATCGCTTTTCAGAGGCATTTGACAGCTAGTAAAGGGGCAATATGTTGCCTCCTGACCACATTTTTTTTTTTTTTTTTTTTTTTTTTAATAACAAACATGTTATACTTACCTTCACTGTGCAGCTAGTTTTGCACAGAGTGGCCCCGAACCTTGTATTCTGGGGTTCCCTCGGTGGCTCTTGTGGCTCCTCCTCTTATCAGACAACCCCCTAGGAGAAGCGCTCTCCCGGGGGGGTTACCTTGCAGGCGCCCCCGATGCCCACGTCATTGGATTTTATTAACAGCAGTGGGAGCCAATGGCTGAGCTGCTATCAATCTATCCAATCAGGAGCCGAGAACCCTGGGCAAAGGAAGAGCGTATCTCCACCTGGTGAAGTTCCAGGGCTCAGGTAAGTAAACCGGGTGGGGGGGGCTGGGGTTCCAGTGACTGCCAGGTGTTTTTTCACCTTAATGCATAGGATGGATTAAGGTGAAAAAACACGAGGGTTTACAACCCCTTAAATGCATCATCACTATGCTGCAACTGCATGCAATGCACACAGTTGCAGGGGGGTTGTAGTGCAGCCCCATTCACATAGGGATGTACTTAAAGGGTGCCCTGACTGGAAAAAGATTGAGAAACACCGACATAGAGGAACCCATCTCTCCATTTTCCTCCTGCAGCCGCTGAATGCCTGTGGGAGGGAGAGGTGGAGAAACGGCGGCAAATGGAGAAATTGGTTCCTTTACATGCAGCCACCCAATTGCAACCGGGCCCTGTTGTTGCGCCACCAAACTCGGAGTAAAGATCCCTGTCAGGGGGGCCCTTCATGGTTTCTTGCATCGGGGCCCTGAAGGTTCTAGTTACGCCACTGGTCTCATGTATATATGTAAACAAAATTGGAGTATCCCCGCGCTATCATATGAAACCTAAATTAATACTAGGGGCGGGTTGCAGCAGAACACCGACAGAGGTATAGACCCTACCACCGAGAAATGTGTATCAAAATCAAATAGATGGTGCTGTGCTACCTTAAAAATAGTAAGTTAATCTAAAGTGCCTAGTGCTTACTAATAATTAAATACCAAATTACATATAAATAGACAATAGTGTAAACCAGCTATTGTAACCATAAATAAAGCAATAAGTGAATAAAGTGTCAAGTGCTGAAATAAAACATACAATATATAATTTACATATCACAGCACAGCCACAAGGCACGCCGTTTAGTGGCCATGCCCACCACGGTGGATAGGCTGGGTGGCAGAGTCTACACACCTTTGGCTAATTTTCAGTGATTACCACACACCCCTAACTTTTTGATAAAAATTATAGTGACAATGGATTGTGAGTTTATCTCCATTGGGCAGGTCAGAGGTACATGCAGCTCTTGCACAGTAAGTATGCACCCCAGGACTTTGGCTCTGCACCATTTCTATAATATTAAGAATATATTCAATATGCTGTTTGGTTTTATTAAACCAACCATACATTTTTGCTTAAATCCGATTCATTATTTTTATATTTATTCATTCTAGAATGGTCGACTCTTGTTGGATTTATTATCCACAGAGCTTGTCAATGTTTGCAGCCAATTTCCGGGTTAGGTCACAAACCGTAGTCTTTTTATACTGAATGATATGGTGCAGTCACATATGTCCTGCAATATGTTTTAAGGTAATTTATGCTATTCCTTTCTTTATTGTGCAGAATATACATCTCCATGAGATATGACTCTCACCAATGGAGCTGATAGTTTGTGTTACTCTGACCCCCCGTGTATCCATTGCATCTGTATTTTACATTTATGCATATATATTTTTTGCATTAATTGAAGGGGTCCATATATGTAGATATGCGCTTATTTTTTTAAACAAATTCTCTACTCTAATTGATCGGGTATTGTTACCATACGAATTTTTGTTTGACTGTTCACATATATTGTGGGCATGTCATCTCACTTATCATGAATTTCTGCCATAGGTGAGACCCACTGCCCTTTGCCTGATTACCGTCAATTGGGGGATCATTCTAGTGTGACTTCCCGTAAGCCATATCGTTGGATTACTACCCCGGTTTCATTGATTTGGCTGTGGAGCACTTCGGGACCACTTGGGGAGAAAAAAAGTTTTTTTTTTTAAAAGGATCTCCGTGTAGGAAGCCTCTTCTTTGTTGGATATACACTATTGCGTAACTATATCACATGTCTGCACTGTATGGCATCTATTTTCTTTTTCACTGTGCGTAAATAATTTTGACATGTGTACCTATAATATATATTTTTCTTAGCAGACTGATCCTCTGAAGAAGACCCTTGGTATATGGGTTGAAACGCGCCAGTCTCATTTTTCATATTGTCGACATTTTACCATTAATGTTGTCATTAAATTTTTGTCTGCAAGTGTATATTTGGTCTATTGGTATATTTTAATCTCCTACTGGAGCTCATTTTTTAATTTTCATGTCATGCTTTTTGTTACTACTAATAAATAACCCTTTTTCTATATAATATTGACTTAATTGTTTAATTTGGCTGCCTAAAAACCCCAATTTGGGGGAATCACTCTTCCTTTTTTGTACCTTTGGGGTAAGCAGCACTTTTTCATCTCCCATTGTGTCCTTTCTTTGTTCTAGAAGCCTCTGACAGAGGCTTCTTACCACGCGATCAGCTGTGACCAATCACAGCCGATCATCGTGTGATCCAGCAAGTGCCGGTAAACGGCATTCCTCGGTTCGCGCTGACAGGGAGACCCGATCGGAGGCTCTCCCTGTCAGAGAGGGGGGGGGGGTCTGTGCTCATAATCAGCACATTGATTATCAGCACAGCCCCATCAGATGTGCTACCACAGCTGCCAAAAAGGTGCCCATCAGCTGCCAGTCAACGTCCCATCAGAAACCGCTGTAGGTGCCCACAGTGCCAGTCTCCATATTAGTGCCAATTAGTGCCCTACAGTAACACCTTTGAGAACCTCATCAGTGCTGCCCATCAGTGCCACCCGTCAGTGACAATCAGTAACGCCCATCAGTGCCACCTGTCATTACCGCCAGTCAGTGCCACCTATTGGTGCCCATCAGTGCCCATCGATTCTACATATCAGTGCCAACTCATCAGTGCCTGTCAGTGAAGGAGAAAACAAAATTTTATAATACATTTTTGTTTTTTTTCGTTTGTTTAGCAAAAAATAAAAACCCCAGTGGTGATTAAATATAAAGAAAGACCAAAATAAAGCTCTATTTGTGGGAAGAAAATTATAAAAATTTATTTTGGGTACAGTGCTGCATGACCGCACAACTGACTGTCATTCAAAGTGCGACAGCACTGAAAGCTGAAAATTGTCCTGGGCAGGAAGGAACAAAAGTGACTGGTATTGAAGTGGTTAAGCGGTGATTAGAGGAGTAGGGAAGGTTTTATGTAGTCCTAACACACTTCCTGCCCTAGGGTGTCAAACCTGCTCCTCCATAGCTAAAATAGGGATTAATGAGTCTTGTCATCCTAGGACAAGAGGTGTGCTGCAAAATGTTAATGCACGGTCTATTTAAAGACAACAATTTTATGAACATGGGTAAAAACCTGCCCGTTTTTATTCCTATAGTGACTCCCGCTCCCTCCTCCTTTTATATACAGTAACTTCAATATAAAAATAGCAAAACACCCCCTAACATACACAGGGCTTCAGATGTCCAAAAAAGCCACATAACTTCACTCTTATCTTGCATCTGCTCATTGCCAAAGTAATTCAAGAGTTTAAAAGCAGCGCTCCATGCAAAGGGGAAAGCTTGGCTTATCTGCTGCCCCCCCCTTCGCTGTCACATTTGCCTCCTTTTGGGGGATGAGGCGGGGAGTGAGTACCTGGTTTTGACAGGTACCTGCTCCCACCTCTGGATGAGTTCACCGTGGCAAACTCAGCCGGAGGTTTGCCCCGCCTCTTTCCCCTGCAGCCACACAGCTTCATTGCTGGTTTCCCTTCCCTTAGTGGAGATGGTGGTGGGGGCAGCACCCGATAGCCAATTGAAAAAAATCAACTAGAGTCAGGACACCGCTGGATTCCTGGACAGGTAAGAGTCCTAATATTAAAAGTCAGCAGCTACAATATTTGAAGCTGCTCACTTTTATTTTTTTCCGCAGGACCCTAGAGCTCCTCTAACACATGGCAGACAATATCAATATCCTTTCCTGGCTAATGCCATCTTATTAAAAATATACATTTTTTCACTTCTTTATTACCTACAAACACTAACTTCTCCTCAATGTGATGCAAACCTAATCTCTCCTTTACAGCATTCATTTATAAAAGACGAAAAACATGCTTAGCACATACCAAACTAAAGCTGACCAGGCAGGGATCGAAAATTCTAAATTCAAATTCAGCAGAGTGTGCGCAACCTGGTTGTACAGAAGTCACTCTATCGCCTTCTGTATAACCAGCCTGATGCGTTTTTCTGGATCGATCAGTGCCGCCAGCTAAAGCAGTCAGCCATCAGTGGTAGTGGTTGCCCTATCCACCTTAAATGCATGGATGGGGGAATTGGATAATTTTTCCACTTAAAGATAACCTAAGAAAGCATTCCGATTTTTAGCAAAGTTGGCATGTGTTTTGCGGGCAGAATTGCCGTGATTCTGCCTGTGATTCAGAAACGGCACAAATTATGGGATGCCCTTGTGATCCCTGTTACTTTGAGGCTTTGTTCACATCTAAATTGCAGGTGTAATTTGCTGCGATTCCCCAAATAGCAAAAATAAAAAACAAACAAAAATATCTCGCTTGGGGCAAAACCTAAGAGCTGCAACTAAAAACCATCAAATATCAAATTATGGATCAGATCAAAAAAGTTATACATAAAGTTGCGCTAAATATGCGGGAAATCTATAGTGAAAAAAGTAATAGAACCCAGTATAGATTATATGGAAAAAGCGAATAAATCAAAAGAAACACCATATAAGAAATTCAATCAAAAAAAAAAAAAAAAGTCCTTATAACCAAGAAATCCTGGTTCTAACTAAAGAATAATCAACAGGGAAATCAGTCCTTTTCAAAAGTTTGATGAGACCTTCCTGGTTTTGCCAATATCACTTCCAGACCGGAAAAAAGTTTGACTCTTACCGCAATGGGTGGACTCCCAATCAACTGAGTCATTAGCGCTGGCAGACAGCCCTCTGCAGGGTTCGCTTATGCATGTTCCGTTCACACACGCTGCTGGGGCGCGAGTACGTGTAGGTCATCCGAAGGCTACTGACCCGGGCCGAAGAATTCCGGAACCAGCCGATCATCCTGCTTTTCCTCTTGGTCACCACGAAGAAAAGGCAAGGTGGCCGTCCGATCACTATAAGTTCCTGGAGTTGTCTAAAGCTCTCCAATGAGTTGTCAAATACGAAGGTTTTTCAGTGAGCAAACCTGTAGTGAAACATAAAACGCTCGGGCCACCCGGCCACGAGCGAGGGGAAGGGGAAAACAAAAGTGGACTCCGATCGTGAACGTACCGTTAAACAATCGACACATTTATTAAATAGAAAAATATAGATACACAGCAGACCAAAGGTATGACCCAAAAATGCCCGATTATAACAAATAAAAAATGCAAAAAAAACACGGTTAAATTAAGAGCAAATATACACCCGTGCTGGGGAATACTCTAAGCGTGGTGGTATCAGCACAAACAGCCCGACATGTTTCGTAAAAACTTACATCCTCTTGGGGCACAGGTGATATGCTGATCCATCACAATAAATAGTATCACGCCCTAACCAAGCCTCAGTTCCGTTAGGGAAAGGTCAAGGTCATTTTGGCCGAACCAAGCCTCACTTCCGTTCGGCTACCATTTTCCCAGAGACCATGGAGCTGAATCAAATCTCCAATGGGCTAGGCCAGACCCTGGCCACGTCCTGCCGCCACTTTCATGGGGACTGAACGTGATCCGGGTCCAAAGCCCAGTCCCAGCTCAACTCAAACGCCATTTTTTTGTAGACTGAACCTACATCGGGGACTGTGCGGCTACACACGTTCAAATGTCACACAGTACCAGATCCCAGCCTGAAAACCAACCCCCTTAAAAGCTAAATTTGAATGGAGGGAAATAGTCCCTCATCTGATTAATTAAGAGGAAAAAAAACCTATCAACCCCCTAAAGAAAAAAAATGCGTATTTGTGCTAATATCACAAGTATAAATTAAATCTACATATCGGGGGGGGGGGGGGGGGACTCCTAAACAGTTATGTTACAGGAATACAACATTAAATCCAATTATAAAAACAAAACAAAAAAAAGATAATAATTAAAAAACAACATTATGCTTACAGATTCTTCAAAGCTATAGTTGAGCCAATTTATGCTTGTCTCTACGCCCACACCCCTGCGTTGGCTAAATTTTTTTAACTCAAACATTAAGATTCAACCAATTTCAAAAAAGGGGTTATGCGACCAAAATTCACTAGGCAGTGCATTCAGAGCGTTTTATACACCTCTCATGCATTATCTATAAAAAGCATTAATCTCTATGTCTACGTTAAGTCCAAAGGGTTTAAGGCTTTTAATCTTATATATCCAACTCATTTCGAGTTTCGAAATCGCCCTCTTTTTAGGGCCTCCTCTCCAGGGCAACTGTAATTTATCAATTCCTAAAAGGGAAGTTCCACGCGGGTTGCGATCACGTACCTCCAAATAGTGTTTTGAGACTGGATGTCCTTTAAAACCCCTTCTGATATTTCCCAGATGCTTCCCTAATCTCACTTGAAGAGGGCGCAGAGTGCGGCCCACATAGTGGAGCCCACAGGGACAGGTTAGGAGGTACACCACCCCCTCTGTGGAACAAGTTATAAAGGATTTAACGGGGAAAATTTGTTTAGTATTTCCTGAACAAAATTCTGTTGTTTTCTTTTTCTTTATATTATTGATGGAGCATACACTACATTTATTACACTTGAAAAAACCTATTAAGTTCTGAAAGAACATGGGTTTAATTGTCGGAGGGTCGCACACATTGGGTGCGATTTTATGTCTAATTGATGGTACTCCCCTGAATACCACTTGTGGTTTCTCGGGAAGGAATGAGCCCAAAACCTGGTCATTTTTGATTATGTGCCAATGTTTTTGTATAATCTTTTTAACTGAAAAATGTTGAGAAAATCTGGTGATAAATGGACATTTCTTTAAGTAAAAGGCTACGATCAATCTCACGTACTTCCCTAAGTTTTTCCTTCAGATTTTGTTCATCGTAGCCCCTTGCTAGCAATCTCTCCACAATTACACCAGCCTGCACATCAAAATCCCCTTCACGGGAACAGTTGCGCCTCATTCTGATAAACTGGCTCTTCGCAACCGATTGCAACCACGCCTTATGGTGGCAACTGTCCCGTGGGATAAATGCATTACGGTCAGTGTCCTTAAAGTAAGTGGTTGTCAATAGGGTATCACCCTCACTCCAGATCTTAAGGTCTAAGAAATTAATGGTGTGTTGACTCGCCTCGTATTTAAATTCAATTCCTCTATCGTTCTTATTGAGCTCCATCATAAATCCCTTCAGGGACTCGAAGGAACCATTCCACAGGAGGAGGACGTCATCTATGTACCTGGCCCAAAGGACCAGTTCTGGTCTCTTATCCAAATAGATGACGTCCTCCTCCCATTTCCCCATAAAGAGGTTCGCCAAACTGGGGGCAAATTTAGCCCCCATGGCTACTCCTCTCTTCTGGAGAAAGAAGCCACCCGCATGCCAGACAAAATTATGCGTAGTGGCATATTCTAGGAGTTCCATAATAAAACCCTTCTGTCTGCCAAGCCTGAATTCTTATCCAAAAAATATTTTACTGACAAAAGACCCCAATGATGTGGAATCACCACATATAGGGATGTGACATCAGCTGTGACCATCCAACAACCTTCCTGGTATTGACAATCCTTACGAATATTAATAGTATGGTGGGTATCTTTAATGTAGGCCGCAGATAAAGGGGGGGGCATAGTAATTTTGGATAAACCTAGCTGAACTCAACAAAATAGTTGGAGATAGTGATACATACACACCACTATCTGGGGATCCAAGATTTAAATTCAAAAAGGAATTGGAAGATATTGTTAAACATGGTTTTGAGACAGGTATTTTGAATAAGAAGAAGGAGAAGTCCTTCTTAGTCCCTGTCTCTTCTAGGATACCCGTCATGTACTACCTGCCCAAGATACACAAAGACCCGGTTCATCCGCCAGGTAGACCTATTATTAGCGGGATCGATTCGCTAACATCAAGAGCAGGGAAATACATTGACGGGTACCTACAACCACTAGTTAAACTTTTACCGGCCTACATTAAAGATACGCCGCCATACTATTAATATTCTTAAGGATTGTCAATACCAGGAAGGTTGTTGGATGGTCACAGCTGATGTCACATCCCTATATACGGTGATTCCACATCATTGTGGTCTTTTGTCAGTAAAATATTTTTTGGATAAGAATTCAGGCTTGGCAGACAGACAGAAGGGTTTTATTATGGAACTCCTAGAATATGCCACTACGCATAATTTTTTCTGGCATGCGGGTGGCTTCTTTCTCCAGAAGAGAGGAGTAGACATGGGGGCTAAATTTGCCCCCAGTTTGGCGAACCTCTTTATGGGGAAATGGGAGGAGGACGTCATCTATTTGGATAAGAGACCAGAACTGGTCCTTTGGGCCAGGTACATAGATGACGTCCTCCTCCTGTGGAATGGTTCCTTCGAGTCCCTGAAGGGATTTATGACGGAGCTCAATAAGAACGATAGAGGAATTTAATTTAAATACGAGGCGAGTCAACACACCATTAATTTCTTAGACCTTAAGATCTGGAGTGAGGGCAATACCCTATTGACAACCACTTTCTTTAAGGACACTGACCGTAATGCATTTATCCCACGGGACAGTTGCCACCATAAGGCGTGGTTGCAATCGGTTGCAAAGAGCCAGTTTATCAGAATGAGGCGCAACTGTTCCCGTGAAAGGGATTTTGATGTGCAGGCTGGTGTTCTTGTGGAGAGATTGCTAGCAAGGGGCTACGATGAACAAAATCTGAAGGAAAAACTTAGGGAAGTACGTGAGATTGATCGTAGCCTTTTACTTAAAGAAAAAACGGAGGTTGAGAGGAATAATAATATGAACAACAATTTTCAATGTCCATTTATCACCAGATTTTCTCAACATTTTTCAGTTAAAAAGATTATACAAAAACATTGGCACATAATCAAAAATGACCAGGTTTTGGGCTCATTCCTTCCCGAGAAACCACAAGTGGTATTCAGGGGAGTACCATCAATTAGACATAAAATCGCACCCAATGTGTGCGACCCTCCGACAATTAAAACCATGTTCTTTCAGAACTTAATAGGTTTTTTCAAGTGTAATAAATGTAGTGTATGCTCCATCAATAATATAAAGAAAAAGAAAACAACAGAATTTTGTTCAGGAAATACTAAACAAATTTTCCCCGTTAAATCCTTTATAACTTGTTCCACAGAGGGGGTGGTGTACCTCCTAACCTGTCCCTGTGGGCTCCACTATGTGGGCCGCACTCTGCGCCATCTTCAAGTGAGATTAGGGAAGCATCTGGGAAATATCAGAAGGGGTTTTAAAGGACATCCAGTCTCAAAACACTATTTGGAGGTACATGATCGCAACCCGCGGGGAACTTCCCTTTGAGGAATTGATAAATTACAGTTGCCCTGGAGAGGAGGCCCTAAAAAGAGGGCGATTTCGAAACTCGAAATGAGTTGGATATATAAAAGATTAAAAGCCTTAAACCCTTCGGACTTAACGTAGACAGAGATTAATGCTTTTATAGATAATGCATGAGAGGTGTATAAAACGGTCTGAATGCACTGCCTAGTGAATTTTGGTCGCATAACCCCTTTTTTGAAATTGGTTGAATCTTAATGTTTGAGTTAAAAAAATTTAGCCAACACAGGGGTGTGGGCGTAGAGACGAGCATAAATTGGCTCAACTATAGCTTTGAAGAATCTGTAAGCATAATGTTATTTTTTAATTATTATTATTTTTTTGTTTTTATAATTGCATTTAATGTTGTATTCCTGTAACATAACTGTTTAGGAGTCCCCCCCCCCTCCCCCCGATATGTAGATTTTTATACTTGTGATATTAGCACAAATACGCATTTTTTTCTTTAGGGGGTTGATAGGTTTTTCCTCTTAATTAATCAGATGAGGATGGACTATTTCCCTCCATTCAAATTTAGCTTTTAAGGGGGTTGGTTTTCGAGCTGGGATCTAGTACTGTGTGACATTTGAACGTGTGTAGCCGCACAGTCCCCGATGTAGGTTCAGTCTACAAAAAAATGGAGTTTGAGTTGAGCTGGGACTGGGCTTTGGACCCGGATCACGTTCGGTCCCCATGAAAGTGGCGGTGGGACATGGCCAGGGTCTGGCCTAGCCCATTGGAGATTTGATTCAGCTCCATGGTCTCCGGGAAAATGATAGCCGAACGGAAGTGAGGCTTGGTTCGGCCGTAATGTCGACCTTGACCTTTCCCGAACGGAACTGAGGCTTGGTTAGGGCGTGATACTATTTAATGGATGGATCAGCATATCACCTGTGCCCCAAGAGGATGTAAGTTTTTATGAAACATGTCGGGCTGTTTGTTCTGATACCACCACGCTTAGAATATTCCTCAGCACGGGTGTATATTTGCTCTTAATTTAACAGTTTTTTATGCATTTTTTTATTTGTTATAATCGTGCCATTTTTGGGTCATACCATTGGTCTGCTGTGTATCTATATTTTTTTATTTAATAAAATTTGTCGATTGTTTAACGGTACGTTCACGATCGGAGTTCACTCTTGTTTTCCCCTTCCCCCTCGCTCGTGGCCGGGTGGCCCGAGCGTTTTATGTTTCACTACAGGTTTGCTCACTGAAAAACCTTCGTATTTGACAACTCATTGGAGAGCTTTAGACAACTCCAGGAACTTATAGTGATCGGACGGCCACCTTGCCTTTTCTTCGTGGTGACCAAGAGGAAAAGCAGGACAATCGGCTGGTTCCGGAATTCTTTGGCCCGGGTCAGTAGCCTTCGGATGACCTACACGTACTCACGCCCCCAGCAGCGTGTGGGAAGGGAACACGCATAAGCGAACCCTGCAAAGGGCTGTCTGCCAGCGCTAACAGCTCAGTTGATTGGGAGTCCACTCATTGCGGTAAGAGTCAAATTTTTTTCCGGTCTGGAAGCGATATTGGCAAAACCAGGAAGGTCTCATCAAACTTTTGAAAAGAACTGATTTCCCTGTTCATTAATCTTTAGTTAGAACCAGGATTTCTTGGTTATAAGGACTTCTTTTTTTTTGATTGAATTTCTTATATGGTGTTTCTTTTGATTTATTCGCTTTTTCCATATAATCTATACTGGGTTCTATTACTTTTTTCACTATAGATTTCACGCATATTTAGCGCAACTTTATGTATTACTTTATTGCTGCAATTCCGCCCACGATTTAAAATAGCGGTAAATCGTGGGATGCCTGTTTGTTCCCTGTGACTTGGAATGGCACCCCACTTGTAGCGTGATTTTACAGCGATTTGGCAGGGGACAGAATCACAGGATGCCTGTCACCCAAAAGAAGCTCTTGTATTTCTTTTGGGCGAAAGGCATCCTTTGATTCTGTTTGCGTGATTTTACCCCAATTGTTGCCCACCGAATTGCACTAAAATCGCGGCGATATTGGGGTGCCATTGGAAGTCACGGGGAACACACGGCACCCCACAATTTGCCACTATTTATATATAAAAAAGAGTGCAGCGTTAGAAGATATCAAATGCAAATATACAAACTAGAAAAGGTGCAAATGTGCACATGTGTACCGTAATACTTTGGTGATAAAAGTTCATGAGATCCTGATGAAGCATGGATCCAATAGGTGAAAACATATGAAGAATTATAAACTTGACCACGTGAAACCCGTCACCACAGAGATAAGAGGCTTACCAGAGAGCCAGCGACCACCCTTGTTCAGGGGGGTCATAAGGTGCTTGTTAGATCTGAGATCCTGTGAAACGATGACCCGATATCCTGGTGCGTCCGTCTGCAATCTGGGACCTTATAGAGGGATAACAATATCCTGTCTCCGTTATCCTGACTGGGCGCCATATGACATCCAGCAGGATAACATGCCGGCGTGCGGCGATCGTGGCAAAAAGGTAAAACCTCCAATAGTGCAATAATGTCTTGTGAGGTTACTTTAATAAAGAGAAATGCAATGCTACATGTAAAACGGAAAGACCCACATACGAGTCGGGCAATAAAAAAGTAAAATGGAATTCCAAAACAGAAGTACATCAACATGTGAAAGCGATCGCGCATGCACAGAGCATGTGTGTAGCGTCCCGGTGATCGTTTTGTCGTTATGACGTCATCAGGAGTATGCCCACATGCCTGTGCCAACGCCCTAAGTAGTCACCTAGAAAGACAGAGGAGCACTGCCATTGGTTGAAATAAATGATCCAAAAGGTGCTCATTTGATGGATGTAAAAGGAAAAAAAGAAAAAATAGGAGAGCATGTCTTGTATATGTTGGTCAGACCATCTCAGAAGGGAGTCCCGTAAGCCAATAGAAACACAGGACAGCAAAAAACATGCCAGCCCTCTATAAACCACATGTACCACCATTATGTGGCCATAAGGTAAAATAGCAACATATGAAATAGCAGCACATGTAGTACAAATATAAAAAGGTCTGCTAACAAACCGAGCCACATATGTCGCTATCATGTGGCCAAAAAATTAAAGAGCAAACCATACAATATCATAAAATTAGAAGTCGCAGGGAGCACACTGGCGTCCCGCAATTTGCCGCTATTTCCAATTGTGGGCGTAATCGCAGCAATTCTGCCCACTATTCAGAATGCGGAGATGTCAATGGAGCCTGAATGGCACCAAATCGTGGCGCAATTTTGCCACGATTGTCGCTCGATGAATCGTGGTAAAATAGCGCAAACAAAATTGCGGGACGCCTCATGCCCAAAATAAGTTCTTGTACTTCTTTTAGGCATCAGGTGTCCCACATCCTAAAGTCACATTACAAGTTATACCCCATGATTTCCAAAGAGTACCGTTCATATCTGTACGACTTCAAGTCGCAGTGACTTCAAAAGTAGTCCCTGCACTACTTTGGATCCCTAGACCTCAAGAATACACCGGCATTGCTTCAAGTCGCATCAAAACTGCGGCAAAATCACAGCAAATAATGGCGGCAAAATAGTTTCAGGTCGCAATAGTGGAAACATGGGCTTAGGCTCCATCCACACTTGCACAACTCCAAGATCGCACCAACTTTGGAGTGCAACTTTGGATGGGTGCAACTTGGATACGACTTTGACCAGTGATAAAGAACAACTGTTGCACACAATTTGCATTGTATAACATTCAGGTACAACTTTCATGCAACTTCTAAAGGGTTACCATTGAAGTCGATGGCCCTCAAGTTGCATTTAAGTCAGACCAAAGTAGTGCATGAAGTCATTCATATATGAATGGGTATCATTGGAAAACATGGGGAACGACTTGTCATGCAACTTTGATGTCCAAAATGATAAGACATGTCGAACAAGGGTGAATGGAGCTTTAACTGCAGATTAAAAACGTTGTCTAGCATAATGTTACATTCCCTACTGGCATTGTTCCCCCATGCTCTGTGATCCAGTGCAGGTCCTCTTCTGGGCTGAATGACACCCAGTGTTATTCAATCTACTTCCTGTAAGTACAGGGCCTCAAAAAGTTGCTCTTTGGGGCCATTACGCCTCTCTGAACTCACACTGGGGAATTTACTAAAATTGGAGTAGAAAGAATCTGGAGCAGCTGAATCCACTTCCAGCTTTAGCTTGTTGAGTTAGGCCCCTTTCACACCGATACGTTTTTCCTGCGTTTTTACTCTGCAAGAAAAATGGTTCCCTTTAAGGCTCCATGCACACTGGACTTAAAAAAAAAACATTGATTCTACTGGCGTTTGAAGTTTTTTCTCTTGTTTCCCAGAAGCACTTCTATTGTGTTCTATGTGTCTTTGCACATTAGGACTACTGCAGGCGTTTTCTGTGAGGGACATTCAGAGGCAGGAAAAAACCCTTCTCTATCGCGTTTTCTGGAGAAGTTTAGGAGCTCCAAAAAACGTCAGTCTCTCCTAAACTCCTTTTGTAAAAAAAAGGTGTGTTGTCACTGTACATAATTTCCTTGCTTTTGCAGAGGGGTGTGTAGTGCAAAAATGCCTATAAATGAAATGCTCTTAAACTCTCACAGACTCGCCTAAACTTTGTACAATATGCTTTCAATTTGCGTCTTTTATGCCACATTTTTAAGCTAAAAACGTTGACGTTTTTTGTGTTCCCAGTGTGCATGGAGCCTGAATCTTATGGGATGTTTCACAACACTGCGCTGTGAGTGCGGTGCGTTTTGAAAAGTCCTGCAGGCTGCATCTTTGGTGCAGTGTTGAAAACTGCACGAAATATGCAGCTTCCAATTGAAATTAATGGAAAAAACAGCAAAATCGTGGTAAAAATCACATTAAAAATGCACTGCGATTTGCGTTTTTAAGTCACATGTCCATTTTTCACAGGTACAGGCAACCCAAAAATGCACATAACACAGGGAGGTCGATTTTGCTACAGAACAGTGTGAAAGGGCCCTTAAGCTTTGAAAATGAAAGCTAAATTAGTAGCCCTGCACCGTTGCTCCAGTCTTCGTAAATTCCCCTTACAGTAGAATGTTGCAGGGAATGGTGGACTATTATGAGGCAGTATTCTGGACCCGTCCACGGTTGAGGACAGCCATGCCTTTCAGCTTCTGCGGGGAGTACCACAGTTAATATTGCAGGGCTCAGTACTGAGTTTAATAATCACATGATTAGTAGTTGTACCTCAAGATTTACATTAGTACACTTTCAGGCAGCACACACATCCAGCCTGCTTAGCCCTCTGATCTTAGAGCTGGTTCACAGTACAATTTCAATGTTCTGGATGTGTTTTTGCATGCATGTTTAGATGAGCTTTTAAAAAAATTTTGACACTATCTCAGTGCTTCCCCCCCCCCCCCCCCCCTTTTTGACACTTGAAAAAGTGGACGGTGTCGAAGTTGCTTTTATTTTTTATTATTTTTACAAGCTTACTTTTAACCACTTGCCGACCGCCGCACGCCGATGTACGTCGGCAGAATGGCACGGGCAGGCATAAGGGCTTACATGTACGTCCTTGCCTGCCCGCCGGTCGGGGGCCCGATCGGGCCCCCGCCCGGTGCCTGCGGCGGTCGGTATTCGTTCGGGAGCGATCCCGGACGAGGGGACGGCCATTCATTCATGGCCACCCCCTCGCGATCGCTCCCGGCGAATGAAAATGTCCGGTGACATCACTTCCTCTCCTGTAATGTAAACACAGGAGAGGAAGTGATGTATTCTCTCCTCCGTGTCGGTAGTTTTCGTTCCGGCACCGAGGAGAGAGGTTCGGTGAGTTGCACCAACACACCCCACATACAGTAGAACATGCCAGGCACACTCACACCCCCCCTTTACCCCCCGATCATCCCCCAATTACCCCTGCCCCCCCAGTCACAGTGACACCAATTGCTTTTTTTTTTTTTTTTGCTTTTTTTTTTGCATTGGTGTCATTTGTGACTGTAGTAACTGTTAGGGCAGTTAGGGTTAGCCCCCTTTAGTTCTAATGTGCCCCCCTAACCCCCCCAATAAAGGTTTAACCCCGTGATCACCCCCCGTCGCCAGTGTCACTAAGGCTGGGTTCACATTGCAGCGGTTTATGAGAACGAATGTGATTCGCACCGCACTGCAGTGCAAATCACATCCGATCTCTGTGCGATTCGAGTTCAGCCATACAGATAGTATGGCTGAATTCGTGTCGCACCCGCCGCAAATTCGCAGGGACCCTTTTTTTGGCCCGCAGCAGAATCGGATCGCATGGGTGTTCACACCATGCGATCCGAGTTTGCAGATCGCACTGCGATATGCGAACTGATCTGGGGGTGTCATTAACATTTCACTGACACTCCCAGCAGTTCGCATAGGGCAGTGTGAACTGCCGCCGGGAGGCATGCGATGCGGGAACCCGCCGCGGATTCATGGCGTTCCCGCATCGCTCCAGTGTGAACCCAGCCTAATAAGCGATAGTTTTTCTGATCACTGTATTAGTGTCACAGGTGACGCTAGTTAGGCAGGTAGGTATTTAGGTTCGCCGCAGCTTTTTATAGCGCCAGGGACCCCCATATACTACCGCATAAAGCCCCGATTGCCCCCTAGTTAACCCTTTCACCAGTGATCACCATATAACTGTTACAGGTGACGCTGGTTGGTTAGTTATTTTTTTATAGTTTCAGGGCACCCGCCATTTATTACCTAATAAAGGTTTAACCCCCTGATCACCCGGCGGGTGTCATTTGTGACTGTAATAACTGTTAGGGCAGTTAGGGTTAGCCCCCTTTAGTTCTAAGGTACCCCCCTAACCCCCCCAATAAAGGTTTAACCCCGTGATCACCCCCCGTCGCCAGTGTCACTAAGGCTGGGTTCACATTGCAGCGGTTTATGAGAACGGATGTGATTCGCACCGCACTGCAGTGCAAATCACATCCGATCTCTGTGCGATTCGAGTTCAGCCATACAGATAGTATGGCTGAATTCGTGTCGCACCCGCCGCAAACTCGCACGGGACCCTTTTTTGGTCCGCAGCAGAATCGGATCGCATGGGTGTTCACACCATGCGATCCGAGTTTGCAGATCGCACTGCAATATGCGAACTGATCTGGGGGTGTCATTAACATTTCACTGACACTCCCAGCAGTTCGCATAGGGCAGTGTGAACTGCCGCCGGGAGGCATGTGATGCGGGAACCCGCCGCGGATTCGTGGCGTTCCCGCATCGCTCCAGTGTGAACCCAGCCTAATAAGCGATCGTTTTTCTGATCACTGTATTAGTGTCACAGGTGACGCTAGTTAGGCAGGTAGGTATTTAGGTTCGCCGCAGCTTTTTATAGCGCCAGGGACCCCCATATACTACCGCATAAAGCCCCCTGATTGCCCCCTAGTTAACCCTTTCACCAGTGATCACCATATAACTGTTACAGGTGACGCTGGTTGGTTAGTTATTTTTTTTATAGTTTCAGGGCACCCGCCATTTATTACCTAGTCTCACTAGTGTACCCCTAAATTTAGGGGTGTCTACTTTCCAAAATGGGGTCATTTGGGGGGGGGGTTTGTGCCATCTTGGCATTTTATGGCCTTCAAAACTGTAACGCCCTTAGAAAGCCTGAAGGCGGTGCTTGGTTTTCGGGGCCCCGTACGCGGCTAGGCTGCCAAAAAGTCCCACATATGTGGTATCCCCGTACTCAGGAGAAGCAGCAGAATTTATTTTGGGGTGTCATTTCACATATGCCCATGGCATGCGTGAGCAATATATCATTTAGTGACAACTTTGTGAAAAAAAAAAAAAAAGTTTGTAATTTTCCCGCAACTTGTGGCAAAATATAAAATATTCCATGGACTCAACATGCCTCTCAGCAAATAGCTTGGGGTGTCTACTTTCTAAAATGGGGTCATTTGTGGGGGTTTTGTGCCATCTTGGCATTTTATGGCCTTCAAAACTGTAATAGGTAGTGAGGAGTGAAGTCAAATATTTACGCCCTTAGAAAACCTGAAGGCGGTTCTTGGCTTTCGGGGCCCCGTACGCGGCTAGGCTCCCAAAAAGTCCCACATATGTGGTATCCCCGTACTCAGGAGAAGCAGCAGAATTTATTTTGGGGTGTCATTTCACATATGCCCATAGCATGTGTGAGCAATATATCATTTAGTGACAACTTTGTGTAAAAAAAAAAAAAAAAAAAAAAATTTTTTTGTCATTATTCAATCGCTTGAGGCAAAAAAATAAAATATTCAATGGGCTCAACATGCCACTTATCAATTTCCTTAGGGTGTCTACTTTCCAAAATGGGGTCATTTGGGGGGGGTTTTGTACTGCCCTGCCATTTTAGCACCTCAAGAAATGAGATAGGCAGTCGTAAACTAAAAGCTGCGTAAATTCCAGAAAACGTACCTTAGTTTGTAGATGTGACAACTTTTGCGCAAACCAATAAATATACAATTATTGACTTTTTTTTCACCAAAGACATGTGGCTGAATACATTTTGGCCTAAATGTATGACTAAAATTGAGTTTATTGGATTTTTCTAATAACAAAAAGTAGAAAATATCATTTTTTTTCAAAATTTGCGGTCTTTTTACGTTTATATCGCAAAAAATAAAAATCGCAGAGGCAATCAAATACCATCAAAAGAAAGCTCTATTTGTGGGAAGAAAAGGACGCAAATTTTGTTTGGGTACAACATTGCATGACCGCGCAATTACCAGTTAAAGCAGCGCAGTGCCAAATTGTAAAAAGACCTCTGGTCATTTACCAGCAAAATGGTCCGGTCTGAAGGTGGTTAAATATTACAATTTTTCCTTTTTTTTTTATCAACCCTGTTGGGGGGGTGGGTGTGGTGAGACATTTACCCTTGGAGACAGGGAAAGGGAAAGGGGCTGGAGATAGAGATTCCCCAGTCCTTTTCTCTGTACTCTTAGCTGCACTGAAGATGAATGGACAGGAGACAGTGGCTCCTCTCCATTCATAAACTGAAGCATTGTTTACGATGCTCGGTTATGAATGCAGAGTCAGCAAACATGGACTCTGTCCATTCAGAAAAAGAAGGACCTTCCTCTGCTCTCCATCCTGACAGATCTGGGACGGGGGGGGGGGGACCGGAAAAGGAGAGCAGTGGCGGAGGAGCACGGAGAGAGACCGGAGAAGCACGGAGGGGGACTGGAGGAGCACAGAGGGGGACCGGAGTAGCACAGAGGACACTGAGGGGGACTGGAGGAGAGGCACAGAGGGGGACCGGAGGAACACGGAGGAGGACACAGAAGGGGACCGGAAGGGATACAAAGCGGGGCACTGGATCAGCGGCTGTCAGCTGCTTTATTGAATTCTATACAGGGGGATTGGTGCTCGTAACTCCCTCCACCGCCGCACCGATTGTGCCTGACTGTCCAGGTATTGCAGTGTTTCTCAAATAGTGGGGCGGGGGCTCCGTAAAGGGGGGCTCGTTTGACCTCGGCAAATACTGTCATATTGGATGTCTAGATCGGATCATCTGACTCACTCGCAAGCGGCGTCCCACACGGCGTTGGTTGCCTAGCAACTCTACGGCTGGAGAGAGGGGCCAGCGCGGCGCGAACACAGCCCGACGTGGAGGACCACGTGACCGCCAACGCACGTGACACATGCAGAGGACCCGATTGGATAGACATGATGCTCTATCCTGATTGGCCAAACCCACCCGTGTGACTTTTAGACCCGGAAATCGGTCCTCTGTACAGAAAAACGCCTAAAAGAAAGGAGTTGAACACACATAAAAGGGGACACCGCCGATTCAGCCAAAAAAGGTCAGTGTTCTGATGAAAAGGCTTTTATTGTGCTCCGTTAAATCCTGTGCTCCTTTAAATCTTTTCTGCTACAGTTAATAAAGCTATTTTTTCTTGTAAATTGATCCACATTTCTTTCTTTTTTTATTCTCATATACGTTAATAAGGATACAGAGGTGCACTTATAACAATTTTATAGACAAATGATACTATTTACAGTCCCGCGGGGGGCACGAAATGTTTTCTTCTTCCTAGGGGGGGCATGACAGAAAATAATTGAGAAGCACTGAGGTATTGGATCAAGCAGAGCATTTGCATGAGTACAATTACTTGTGCAATTCGTTTCGTAACGAATCGAAGTTCGGCCGAATTTTGCATCTTTCGGACATTCGGATGCATCCGAATAAAAAACGAATACAACGAATACGAAAGAAATATAACGAATGAATTTGAATGAATTTGGCAATTCTTTAAAGATCTAATGAAACAAAAGGTCAGCTCAAAGTAAATCTTATAGTCCAATCAGCTAATTAATTTTGTGCCGGAGGATGGATTACTGGCAAAGTGCATTCCTGACAACTGAGTGAGAAGGGTGTTGTATTGTATTTGAGCCGAGGAGAAGAGACGTTGTCATTGTGTGTGTTAAAAGATTCAATAAACAAACGACTTTCCAAACTACGAATCATTATCAGGAATGAAAATAAGGAAGTAGTTACGGCACTCTCCTATGCTAGTGGAATAAATCGCTTGCTGCTCATAGATGAAAATCGCATGACATAAAAATCGCATGTGGACTGAATTACCACTATTCAACTTTCTCAAGTGTTAGTGTTGCTGAATCGCAGTGAAAATAGCATATATTGATGCAAATTCTTTCAAACTCAAATGAAAAACTCATATGACAGTAGAATAAACATAATAGAAAAAAAACAAACAGCTGCTGTGCAAAAAGTGCTAAGGTGCTACAGTGTGAATTGATGCATCTAGTGCCTGACTAGTTCACGTTTTCTTTGCATAAACAAGACTCTTTCATGAAGTGCATCAAAAACCTTTTCAAATTTTCTAAAAAACCAAAACAATTGAAAAATGATTACAATTGCAAAAATATATTAATTAAAAAAATTAAAAAATTTTAAAAAAATGTTTTTGTTTGGAAAAACAATCCTCAAGGAGAGTACAGTCCCTCTGAAAAAGTTTTATTCTTCCAAGAATTTTTCATACACCATCAATCAAAGTGCCTCGTGCTAAGTGCCTTGGTGTATACTGGAAAACAACCGGTGCGCTATACATGCATGAAGCAAATTGCCGCACTCACCAGCTCCCCTGCCCCTGCAGGGGTTGACTTGCCTCCACAGTGTGAGCCCCTGTGTCGCTATGTAAAGCTGATCCGGTGTGCTGTTCAATTGTTCCTCATTTTCTCCTATGAAAAGAGATACAGAAACTTCCATAGTGCAAAACTGTATTACAAATCAGTGCCTTTATTGTAAAAAACAAGTGGCTACTCACATATATGTTGATTAAAACGTTCGTATTATACGAAAGATAATACGTACTAGGCACTAGATGCATCAATTCACACTGTAGCACCTTAGCACTTTTTGCACAGCAGCTGTTTATGTTTTTTTCTATTATGTTTATTCTACTGTCATATACGTTTTTCATTTGAGTTTGAAAGAATTTGCATTAATATATGCTATTTTCACTGCGATTCAGCAACACTAACACTTGAGAAAGTTGAATAGTGGTAATTCAGTCCACATGCGATTTTTATGTCATGCGATTTTCATCTATGAGCAGCAAGCGATTTATTCCACTAGCATAGGAGAGCGCTGTAACTACTTACTTATTTTCATACAGCTTTTCCCTACTCATTTAGTTGGGAGTTTTTTTGGTAGTGGCAGCCTCCCTTCCAAGCGGTTTTAGTTTGGGTTTTTCTTATTTCCAACCACTGTCTTCATAGCGCAAACCCTACCCTTCCTTTTTTTCACATTATCACGAATGTCTATACATACATAAATAGCGAATTTTAATGAATACGAACAAATGAATTCGACACTCTACGAATAATAACGAATTATCCGAAAACGTATTAACGTAACATAACGAATATAACAGAATGAAATTATGTATTTTACGAATGACAACGAACCGAAACTAAATAAAATTTTCAGTTGTGCACAAGTCTAGTGCAAATGCTCGGTATCGGCATCGGTGCAACCCTACTTTAAGTGTAAGAAGAAAAAAGATCTTCTATGATCTTCTCCCCAGTCAGCCTTCCAGTGGCCACTGCAGGTATGGAGCTGAATGTAAAAACACCAAAAGAAAGTGGCAGGCAGTGTACCTGAACATTTTGGTTGTCAAAACAGGTGGCTCTCACATTGATTCTTTGGGCTGGCTGCAAGGTCAAGTAAATACACAGGCTGTGTCAATCATATATTCATCTTATGGGGCTCAAAAACGCACCGCATTGCACAAAACATGCACAGGACCCGTTTGGAGTGCACGCGTGAACTACCTCCATAGAAAGCCATGTCATCTCCCTTGACGTGATTCAGTGTAAAGGTATATATACAACCAAAGATTGGGCAGTGCAAGTTTGAGATACATTTCTATGCAATAGTCCTTTGATAGGAGTAAGAACAGCATAAAGATCTGTTCTAAAATGGCACACACCTTGCTTTATGGTCTTCTAAAGTTATGATAAGAGTTGAGTTCAATGGAAATAAAACTTGAATTATTTAACGGTATTGATTTTCTTTCCTTAAGGACTTAGTGACCCTTGCCCACTATACTATACAAGTCATCATTTAACACCAACTATACATAAACAATTGCCAATCTTTTACCCAATGATGCTCTTGACATCATGTGATATACCATCTGTATGATAGTACAGGTTAGCACTAAACTTTACATTTTCCAGCCTGTCCAATGATGCTGCTATAATACTGATTACACATAGATGCATCTCAGATCTGATAAAATGTGGAATGGATACTGAAGAAAATGTAAGGGGCAGTTCACACCACAGGTAGTCCACTGCGGGTCTTTTCTGCATCAGAAACGCATGGAAAGAAGGTTATATGGTTCCCAATAGCATATTTCAACAGAACAACAGTACAGTCAGTTCAAGGGCTTTCCAGTTCCAGAAAAAAAAAAAAAAAAAAATTAAAAGTAGAACAGGTCCCATTTTTCCTGCACTGGACTCTATGGGAATGCAGTAAAATGCATCACAAATTCACTGTAATGCAGCAAAAACACACCAGACCCCAGAACAGTGAAAAAAACAAAAAAAGCACATGCAAAAACGGATATGGAGTACATTTTTGAAGTGTGAATCAGCCCTCAGGGCAAAATGAAAAACGTATACAGTAAATATCTGCTACACATGCATATTGTATAGTGTGCACCTTTAAAAACAGGACAAGAACAAACAAGTACAGTGTTCACCTAACTTCCTGTTTGAGGTGACAGCAGTGCTTAGTATTTAAGTTTAGCAAATGCAAGTGTTGTAAATCCCAACATGAAGCAAGGAGAACACTGGATTTATGGTAGATCATCAGGTACTCCACACCAAATCCTACAGGACTTGGGAAATCCACCCTACCCCTCTTTGTCCCTCTCCGCATGAATACATTAAAGCTGAACTTCAGGTGTAAACCTTGATTCAGAGGGATTGTAAAGTCAGGTTTTTCATCTTAATGCCTTGTGTGTGCAGCAGCCCCTCTCAGCCTCCCTAATACTTACCTGAGCCCCATCTCTGTCCAGCGATGTCCACGAGTGTCTCAGCTGTCAGAGACTCTCCCTCCCGATTGGCTGAGATACAGCAGTGGTGCTGCCACTGCTGTCAAAGTTAGCCAGCCAATCAGGAGAGAGAGGGGTGGGTCGGGGCGGCCCGCGGCTCAGTGTCCGAATAGACCCAGGGAGCGGTGACTCGGCTCAGGTGCCCCCACAGTAAGCTGCTTGCTGTGGGAGCACTCAACAGGAGGGAGGGACCAGGAGCAGCGAAGAGGGACCCGGAAAGTAAGGATGAGTTCAGGCATGTTTACAGCTCCACATGCCCGTGCTCACCAGGAAGCAGACACTCCGCAGCGATAATCACAAGCAAGGAGACATTTCCTGATACGCAGCTGCACAGATCGGGAAATGTCTTACTGCCTCTGATTAGCGATGCGGAGTGTCAGCTTCCTGGCGAACACGGGCACGTAGAGCTTTGAACAAGCTTAAGCTCATCCTTATCGAGAAGAGGAGGAACTGGGCTGCTCTGTGCAAATCCACTGCACAGGACAGGCAAGTATAACATTTTTTTTAATAAAAATAACAAACGACTTTACAACCACTATATTAAATATATTTCGCAATAGCCACAGATAATATAAATCCACTTTGTATGCACCATATGTCTTTACAAACCCAGTTATTACCTTCTAAACTAGAATCACTGTGCTGTACATAGCCCGTGCAGAAATAAGAGCTGTGGGAGAGATCCAGCGGGCTCCACCCACACCAGGCGGCCTGCAGAAAAATTACAAGAAGGGGGAGGAGACAAGACCAGTCACCCTTCACAAGGAGAGAGAACAGAAGTGACCGGTCTTTATTACAGGAAGTTCCTGCACAGAGGCAAAGTTTCATACTCGATTACTGCACAGATTTAAAAAAAATAAAAATAACACACAAAAGTATACCAAGATAAGAAGTAAGAACATAAATGCCTTTTTTAATTAGACATTTGTTTATCCCTGACCTCAGCCCTAAAAGAGGAGGTCTGCCCACTCCTGCAAAAATGAAAAGCCAGCAGCTACACATACTGCAGCTGCTGACTTTTAATAACAGGACACTTACCTGTCCTGGAATTCAGCAATGTCGGCACCACAGCTGAGGTTTCCATCAGCTGTCGGGTGCTGCTGCCGTCTTTGCAGGTAGGCCCCTACTGCATGTGTGCGAGGCACCGCTGCGCTCTCCCACTGGCCCAGTGGCATGGGAAGGAGGAGGGAGCCGAGCTGTTGACATAATGTGCCGCGGCCCGGACTCCCGGAAGTGGGGACAGGCATCCGCCTCCCCCCGGTGCCACGGACAAATGAGTGGAAGTTCCACTTTTGACTGGAACTCTGCTGGGGGTTTGCCTGCTTCAGCTGGTACTGAACCCTCAGTAGCTGCTCCATTTAGTTTTTAGAAGCCTGGTGAGGACATCACAAGCAGAATTAAAAACAAATGCTGGAAAATGCTCTAGAGGGGGGAAAGAGGGCCATGGAAAAATATGGATAAATGTATTGGCAAACATTTAACAGAAGTCTGTGCATTAATGAATCTGCAGCAAAGAGGGCATTTTGAAATAATGGTTTGCAGAAGGCTTGTGAACAAAAAAGGAAAAAAAAAAAAAAATGACCAGGTTATACAGATTTACCTATCTTGCCAACTCATATGTAGAATAGGTTGACATTTTGGCTAAAGCAGCAATTATAACAGCGATCAGATCAATACTCTGACATAGGAAATGCACTGAAAATCTGAATATAATTCAATTCACAGTGGAAAAAAAACTCTCCAATTATTTCCAGCCAAGGAAGCTGCCATCTTAGCCTCTGATCTACAGTTGCCATGATGCTGCACATGTGATCAGTAATGACACCAGCCATTTGATAATTTGACAGTTTGGTAGGGAGCATAAGCAAATGTGACAGCATTTTGAATCTAACAGTTTATTTTACTTAAACTGTTAAATAGATGGGTTTATTTCCACTTTAAAAGAACTCCTATTTTCACTGGTCTATGCTAAGAACTAGAATTGGGTAAGTGTACATGGGAATTTATGTCTTGCGTCTGACAGTCCATTCATTTTTTTTGCTCTCATTTTTTACACAGGTGTGGAGGGCAGCGATTGGCTTTTTAAATAGATTGTGAAATAGAAGTCAAAGCAACAGGTCCACTTTAATGCAGATCTTCACAGATGTATATATGCACTTTTGCTTCCCTATAGCCAACAGTAAAACGCCCTATATGTAAGCTTTGTGTTGCAGGAGTTGTAGCTTACACACAGCACTAGCATTCTGTCCCTTAAATGGAATCCTCCATAGCTAAAAGTACCAGTATTTAATTTGGCTCATGCTGCTGGGGGAAATAAAGGAAAGAGAAGATATGCTGCTAGGGATAGATGGGATAAAGCAAACCCGATTGAGTACATTGCCGGTTGGCTTTAAAGAACATTGTATAAACTATCCTCAAAACTAAGCATAGGTGCCTTCAAAAACTGGCCCTTAGGCTTCTATGCACATAATAATGCAAGCCACTGTTGATTCATTCTTCTACTCGGCCGGTCATGACAGGGGAGAAATCTGAATCTCTTACACATACATACTAGTTGTGAAAAACACTCTCTCTCTCAGAAATTACAGCGATCGGCTTTTATGTACATAAAAACTCCAAAATAAAAAAAACTGTTTGTTGATTATAAAAGTGTAAGCTAGAATTTTGGAATTAGTGTAGTTAAATCGGCTAGTCTATTTAACACTACCCTCCCCCTAGTCTGACAACACTGCTGTCTCCCCTATGCTCCTTCGTCCAGAGTGGAGGCACTAGGTTAGATGCAACAGATTATATTTTGGGTTTTCAAACCGTTTTTAGCACAGAAACTTCTCCATACGGAAGAAGTGGTCCATCACTTACAAGACAATAGCAAAAAACTGAGGTTTCATGGAGTAGAGTATGGTTAAAAGGGTACTGCGGAGGAGGATGTGTCCAAAGGCTATATCAGTGTCCAATATAACGTATAACCTGGAGTCTATGAATACCCAGTCTGTGCCCAGAGCTGCACTATTAAGATTTAACAATTACCAACCTATCAGTGCAAAAATCAAGAACGCTTTACAACTGATATGTCACATAGCGGAAGCCTATCTTAATATGTGAATTTCTGCTGAAAAAAAAAAAATATCACACAAACAAGAGAGTAAGAACAGCCAAAAAAAGCACATTTACTGTTCATACATGTGTCTGCATATTCATATCAAGGTTTGTAAATGTAGCCTGTTTTTTTTTCTTTGTTTTCTGTCAAATACCTGGTGCCCCTGCCAGTTCCTATTCTACCCTTTCGCAATATTACCACATCATGTGCAAAAGCAGATTTGTACTGGCATGGTACCCAAGGTTGCCGCTCAGAGGTAAATGAAAACAAAAAAAAAAAGTTATTTGCATTATTCTATTATAAGTGTCTTCACAAATACTTAACTGCACTTCCTGAAATTCAGCTTTAAAGTACAAGGATGTGCATGACATCGCATGAACTTATCTCTGTTATTTCTATCTGACAGTTTTATGGCTCTGCTGCAGCATACACTGACACAGGGCTGTGAGAGAGGAGAGAGAGGCACACAGAGCAGCTATGGCAGCTGCTCCCCTCTGCTGCCCATTCAGAGAAGCCTTTGTACTTTGCAAATGAGTTCACATACATGAGTTCACATAATACAAAGGCTTCTGTGATTGGGCAGGAGGATGCGTTGACTCCTGGAAATACAGTGATAGCCGTCTTCTGGGAGTGCAATAAAAAGAAAAAAAAATATGTCAGATGTAAATAATAGAGATAAGCCTAGGAGATGTCACACACCTCCTCGGGCTTAACTCAGTGTACCCTTTTTTTTTTTTTTCTAACAAAGGGTTCTTGGAATTCAGCTGATATAGCTGAAGGAGGGATATCTGGCAAGCATTCATTGCATTATACACAGTTTACTCATATGAGAGCTTTTCATACTCATTCCATGCTTGAGAACCTAAAAAGTCAAAAGCTCTAAGTGTTTTAAATTAGCTATTTTATTTTTTCAGAGGCATTTTAGCTCGGGGTGATCCAAGAGCTTTTTCTTCCTAAGATTTTAGATCTGCAAACATTTCATGTGACAGGGTCTTTTAAAGAGAAAAAAAAAAATGATGAATGTGTGGGAGGCACAGAACATTTGCCAAATATGTAGTCTTTTCAAAGTTTTTTTTCTTTAATAAAAGTTTTAATCTTTCCTATATGTGTTCAAATATAACTAAAGGCAGTGGCGAGATATTAAAACATTTGTCAGATTTTCATTGCGGTCTCTGCTCCCATTAGGGAGATTCACCTTCTCCATTTCTAATGTTTACCATTATCATCAAATGTGAAACTTAGAAAATGCTAAAGTTTTGTGTTGTCCCCACAACAGGAATAGATGTTGAACCCGGTAAGAATCAGGGATTTCCTCTTGCTTTGGTTATAGATAGGAAGTGAAGGGAAATTCCCCAATGGGACACAGATGTAAAAAAAAAAAAACTGATAGGGGTTAATAACCCTTCTTAACCCAAAATTAAATAAGGCCCGTTCACATATATGCAAATTGGATGCGTTTTGAACTGCATCCAATTCACATGTGCCAGTTTACATATATGCGGTGCAGCAGTGCAACGAATGCTGGTAACTCCATACCAGGCCCTAACCTGAGCATGCAGCCCAAGAAGAGGGAGGGGAGGGTGTGGGACGTTGCTGTGTGGCCCTGCTGCTTAACCACATAAGAATTATCAGATGGCAACCGGTTTCAAACTTTTTTCCCCTCGGGTCGGTGGCGGTCTTCGTCATTGCCGCTGGATCTACACAGGGGACATTGATAAGAAAAACCGTCTGATTGTATTTATTTTTGATGAATGAGTAGGGGGTACAATGTACCCCCTATCATTCACATTGGGGGCAATGTGCTTTGGGGTGGGGGCGCAAAGCATCCCCCCAATGTTGAGGGTACGTGGCCTGATATGGTTCAGGAGGGGGGGGCGTGCTTGTTCGCCCCGCCCCCCCCTTCTCTGGCCTGCCAGGCTGCATGCTCGGATAAAGGTCTGGAATGGATTGGGGAGGGGCGACACAATTAAATAATTTTAAAAAGTTTTGGAGTGATTCACCTTAAAATCTGTATCAGACCCTAAAGGGCCTGGTAAGGATTGGGGGGCACACTTTTTTTGTTTATCACATTTTTTGTTCCCCAGCAATGTTTTATTTATACATTCAGCTGTCAGCGGGGAACGAAAGAAAAGCATACACCGCTCCAGGCAAATCTTCAGGTGCAGACCCTGACCCACCTGCATCCACTGCAAATAAAATAAAGAAATGGTCGCACTCTGAATATCCAAAAAAAACTTGCTTGATGTACCTTTATTGTCACAAGTGTATCAGACACAGGACAAGCAGTTGACATGTTTCGCAAGCAATAGCTTGCTTGTTCGCTATTGCTTGCGAAACATGTCAACTGCTTGTCCTGTATCTGTCTGATACACTTGTGACAAAGGTACATCAAGCAAGTTTTTTGGATATTCGGAGTGCGACCATATCTTTATTTTATTGTCAGTGGGGAACCTCGCTGACAGCTGATGATTCATCCATTGTTAAGGACGTGGTGGCCCACTCATTAATAACCAGCTAATGTTAAAGACGCTCCAAACAATTTGCATCTGAACCACATCTAAAATCACAGCTGAACTGCTGAACAGCTGCTTTGGAAATACACAGAGAAAACATAGGGGAAATTCGCACCAGACATTTGTGAATGTAGCCTTATAGGTCCGATGGAATCAGTCCGGAAAATCCGATCGTGTGTGGGCTAATCCAATCGTTTTTCATAAAAACAATAAAAAAAACATCAGACGGACCTAGAAATGGAACATGTTTCAAATCTGTCCAACGGACTCAATTCCTATCGGGAAAACCGTATGTTTCTATGCTGGTCCGACAGACCAAATACGATGCAAGGGAAGCTATTGGCTACTGAACGTCCTTTTTTTAGTCCCGTCTTAAGTCATCACGTTCAAAATGAACAGACTTAGTCCGTTCGTGTGTGGCCAAGTCCGTTTGTTCGGAAAGTCAGTCGGAACTCCACCGAAAGTCTGTTGGGAAGACCATCGGATCTAGTCTGCTGGAAAGTCCTGTCGTGGGTACGCAGCATTAGTTATACTTTAAAGGGTCAGGCACTTACAGTGCCTGGAAAAAAAGTATTCATACCCCTTGAAATTTTGCATATTTTGTCATGTTACAACCAAAAATTTCAATTTTTAAAAAATATATATATTTTATGTGATAGACTAACACAAAGCGATGCATAATCACGAAGTGGAGGGAAAATTATAATTTTTTTCAATTTTTTTTACAAATAAATATGTGAAACGTGTGATGTGCATTTGTATTTAGCCCCCCTGAGTCAATAATTTAGAACTGCCTTTTGCTGCAATTACAGCTGCAAGTCTTTTTGGGGATGTCTCTACCAGCACATCTAAAGAGTGAATTTTTTGCCCATTCTTTGCAAAATAGTTTAGGTTCTGTCAGATTGGAGGGAGAGAGTCTGAACAGCAATGTTCAATTCTTACCACAGATTCTCAAATGGATTTAGGTCTGGACTTTGACTGGGCCTTCTAACACATGAATATGCTTTGATCAAAACCATTCCATTGTGGCATGTATGTTTGGGCCCCTTTCACACGGGCGACTGTTATGCCGCTGTTAAAAGCATGTTTTGTTATTTTGAAATTCAGAGAATCCTGGCACAGCGTTCACTTGCAGTTGTACATTGCGATTAGCTGTGTTTACATGCAGCTGCGTTTAGCTGCGTTTGGAAAATTCTTGCCATATCTGACATGCTTCCTATTGTTTCTCTTTCCTTGTTGCCGCTGCTATCTGCAGGAGAAATCGTACACTGCGATTACCTGCAATTATGTGCAGATAGCTGCAGTAAATCGTTGCTGGACGTAGTCAACTTTTTTTTTTTCCTATCTGCACAAAACCGCATGCAACAAAACCGTCACTATACGCAGTGTGTGAATGGGGCCATAGGAAAGCATTGTGTGCATTTAGCTGCAGTAGATAACGTCATCTGTCCGCAGCTAAAAGCACAATTCTATCCGCCCGTGTGAAAGGGGCCTAAGCCTGTCCTGCCTCTGCCCCAGTCTCAAGTCTTTTGCAGACTCTAACAGGTTTTCTTCTAAGATTGTCCTGTATTTGACTCCATCTTCCCATCAACTGTGACCAGCTTCCCTTTCCCTACTGAAGAAAAGCATCCCCACAACATGATGCTGCCACAACGTTTCACAGAGGGGATGGTGTGTTCAGGGTGACGTGCAGTGTTAGATCTCTGCCACATAAAGAGTTTTGCTTTTTGGCCAAAAAGTAAAATTTTGGTCTCTTCTGACCAGAGCACCTTCTTCCACATGCTTGCTGTGTCCCCCACATGGCTTTTTGCAAACTGCAAACGGGACTTGTTATGACTTTCTTCTTGCCACATTTCAATAAAGGCCAGATTTGTGGAGTGCATGACTAATAGTTGTCCTGTGGACTGATTCTCCCATCTGTGCCGTGGATCTCGGCAGCTCCTCCAGAGTTACGATGGGCCTCTTGGCTGCTTCTCTGATTAATGCTCTCCTTGCCCGGACTGTCAGTTTAGGTGGACGGCCATGTCTTGGTAGGTTTGCAGTTGTGCCATATTCGTTGCATTTTCAGATGATGGATTGAACAGTACTCCGTGAGATGTTCAAAGCATGGGATAATCTTTTATAAGCCAACCCTGCTATAAACTTCTCCACAACTTTATCCCTGACCTGTCTGGTGTGTTCCTTGGCCTTCATGATGCTGCTTGTTCACTATGGTTCTCTAACAAACCTCAAGAGCTTCACAGAACAGCTGTATTTATACTGAGATTGAATTACACACAGATGGGCTCTATTTACTAATTAGGTGACTTTGGAAGGCAATTGATTCCACTAGATCAGTGATGGCGAACCTTGGCACCCCAGATGTTTTGGAACTACATTTCCCATGATGCTCATGCCCTTTGCAGTGTAGTTGAGCATCATGGGAAATGTAGTTCCAAAACATCTGGGGTGCCAAGGTTCGCCATCACTGCACTAGATTATAGTTAGGGGTATCAGCATAAAGGGGCCTGAATACAAATGCACTCCACACTTTTTACATATTTGTAAATAAATTTGAAAACTGTTATTTTCCTTCCACTTCACAATTCTGTGCCACTTAGTGTTGGTCTATCACATAAAATACATTTACGTTTTTGCTTGTAACATTACAAAATGTTGAAAATTTCAAGGGGTGTGAATACTTTTCCATCTGAGAGCGTCTTATATTTCGTCTTAAGATTTCTGCAAAGTCCCTGTGTTCACATTTGCTGTGGTCCCTTTGAGGGAGTTTTCTACTTTGCACGCCTACACTATGAAAGAGCTTTATTGCACCTTTTCGCTATGCAATCTATGAATAGACTGCCCATCTAAAACTATTTATTTCACAAGCTACAGATTTCTTATTTCAGTAGCTGTATATAGAAACTGCATTGAGTCGGCAAGATGCTCCTCCAAATTGTAATCTACAACTCTTTATATGTAATACAACAATATGGAGGGGTAAGCTTGTAAACATAAGATAACCACATCAAAAGTTACAATGGCTGTTTTATTGATTTTCAAAGCCTTTAAAACCAGGATACTCATGTGAAGGGTGGTCATTTTTTTTTCAGAGCAATGGGTCTTACACTTTTGTTTTATGATTATAGATCCACAATGGATTGCCCAACATGTTAAAATCATTACCATCGCCAGTTCTGTTGGGTAGGTCTCCAAGAGATGTTAATGTGTTTTTTTAATAACAAATATTTACAAACAAAAAAAAAAACAAACAAACAAATAAATAAATAAAAATCAAACACGTCATACTTACCTGCTCTGTGCAATGGTTTTGCACAGAGCAGTCTTGATCCTATTCTTCTCGGGTTCCCCACTGGCAACCCCTGGCCCTCCCCGCCGGATTCCCCCATAGCAAGCTGCTTTAAAAATCACTAAGACACATTGATTCCAAACATACTAAAAAAGTTAGCTAGCCATACATTATACAACTTTCTTTCACAATTAAATTTTAGCTTTAGAAAAACCATAATATGAGGTCAAACCTAAACACTTTCAATTTATATGCAATCAGGCAGGCCCTTTGCACTATGCCGAAGCTAAGTATAAATGACATTTAATAAGAAAATTATATAAAATGTATGGCCATTCATTAAATACACTTTAAAAACCCTACTTTAGATGTGCAATTTTTTTTTTTTTTTTTTTTTACCTGAAAAACTATAGTGTATATTTTCTATGAGAAGCAGATGAGGTCTCTATATTATTAACCTTGTCCAACCCATAATTGTAGAACAGAGTGGTCCACTTCAAAGAACTCTACATGCAATTAATAATAATAATGCTTACAGTGTACTTATGTTTAGCTTGTGCTCTATTTTAAAAATAGTACATACCGTAAATTAGCTTCTATTCAGTTTTTTTGAATTTTATCCTGTCTTATCTCCTCTTGCTAGGCCATTTGTTATCAGCACCCTAGAAACTGTCCTAACATAATTTCTGTTACAGATAAAGCAAGAAGAAGATTAACCTTTTCACTGCCCGGCCCTGCGTTCCACTTTTAAACTCAGCTGACCAGACCATTTTTGTCATTTTTCCATTGCTTTTTTATTTTTCCTTACAGCTTTCAAAGTTTGTAAAAGACCTCCCAAACCATACCATATATTTCCTGAAAGCACATGATCAGGAGAATAAAAATAAGGTGCTACTGATTTTTAGGGCCCAATGATATTTGCGCAAATGTTTATCAAAACAATATTTTTGCTAAAAATACACTAAAATCCTTATTAGCAGATTAAAAAAACATTACAAAAATCCTACTAAATATAAAAGCTAACCTGTATTTAATTAATAAATAACAAAAATATTTGTAAAACATTTGTATTATTTGTAAATTTTAAATTGCGCCTATTTGCTGGGTGGTTACCATTTTTAATTTGCAGCTTTCAGAATTTGAAAAGACCCCCCCCCGCCTCCCCAACCATATATTTTCTGAAAGCACATGACCTGTAGAATAAAATAAAAAAAAAAAACAAAGAAAAAAACTCTACTGATTTTTTTTTTTTTTTCTAGGCCCCACAATAGTTGCGCATTAGTCATTAAAAATACACCAAAACCATCATTAGTGGATACATACATGTCAAAATTCACAAAATTCCTCCTAAATTAAATAGCTAAAACTGTAGAGTTAATAAATATTTGTAAACTTTAAATTAAGTTTTTTGTAAAATGGTAATAATTCTGAAAAAAAAAAAAAAAGAAGAATTTGAAAACACCCCCTTACTAATACATCTTCTGAAAGCACATGACCTGTAGTAGAATAAATAAAAAAATTGCTACAGATTTTTTTTGGCCCTGCAATAATTGCACACATGTTCATCAAATCGCTATTTAAAAAGCTTACCGACGAGTCGCCATCATTTTACTGCGGCAGGTCGGCACGATTCCACTAACCATTGTAGCTACACGTTGGCTCGCAGGATTGGGATAGCAGGCGTTGCGCTGCATGCCCGCTGCACAGTGGGGGTGCCAATACTCGTGGCCAACAGTCCTGATGACCGCCGACCATGAGCGATTGTAAGCAGGAGAGACAGAACAGGGATAGTGTGTGTAAACACATACTTCCCTGTTCTTTTCTGACAGGAGTGACAGATCGTGTGCCAGGAGCCAGGAACCACGATCCGTCACTTCCTCTAGTCTGTCCCCTCCCACTTCAGTTAGAAACACAAACTAGGAAACACTGTTAATCCCTTGATCGTCCCCTAGTGTTAACCCCTTCCCTGCCAGTGACATTTATACAGTAAATCAGTGCATTTTTATAGCACTGTACGCTGTAAAATTGCCAATGGTCCCAAAAATGTGTCAAAAATTTCCCATGTGTCCGCCATAATGTTGCCGTCTGAGATAAAAATTGCAGATTGCTGCCATTACTAGTAGAAAAAAAAAATGCTATAAATCCCCTATTTTGTAGACGCTATAACTTTTACACAAACCAATCAATATACGCTTATTGCAATTTTTTTTACCAAAAATATGCACAAGAATACATAATCGGCCTAAATTGGGAAAAAATTTGCTTTAAAAAAAAAAAAAAATATGGGGATAATTATAGCAAAAAGTACAAAATAGAGTTTTTTTTCAAAATTGCCAATTTTTTTTGTTGATAGCACAAAAAATAAAATACCACCAAAAGAAAGCTCTATTTGTGAGAAAATAAGGACGTAAATTTTGTTTGGGTGCAGTGTGCAATTGTCAGTTAAAATGAGGCAGTGCCGAATCGCATTCAGCGGCTGAAGTGGTTAAAAGAATTTAAAAATACACTAAAATCATTATTAGTGCACACAAACACAAAATAACTTACAAACTTCCTGCTAAATTGCTACTGAAGCATGGTTCACATGTGGCATACTAAAGTGTATGCCCTTGGGGGGCCAGGACAACCTGCACAGGGATGCACAGGTTTTCGGTGCAACCCCGTGCAGACAGTCCCATTTATGTCAATTGGGATGGAAAGGCTGCACAGGCATAGCCGCTACTCCCAATCGGACAATGGTGTGGGTGTGGGTGCATGACCCTGAACGCAGACAGTGTGGGCTCAGGGACATGAACCAGGACCTACATGGATGTCAAATTGGGAGCAACGGCTCCATTCCTGCATTTGCTACATCCCAAATGACATCAATGGGACTGTCTGAACAGGAATGCACGGAACACCTGTATTTCGAGATTTCATAATTTGCCGCATGTTAATTCTCCATTATGAACGCTAGTTTACAAGACCGATCGCTTCTGCCTCGTCCTTGCTTCTGAGCATGCGTGTTTGTACGTTGGACTTTTGTATGACGTACACACGATAGGAAAATCCGAAACAGACTATTGTCCATAGAAAATTTATAATCCTGCCATCCAACATTTGTCCGCGGCAACAATCCGACAACAATTGTCCGATGGAGCGCACAAACGGTCGGATTTTAGGCCAACAGTCTGTCAACACACAATTCCCGTCTGAAAATCTGATCGTGTGTATGAGGCCTTAGGCTTCAGGCTTCATGTACACTGCTGCTGGCAAACAGATGTTTAGGAGCAGTTGGGCATTTTTTTAAGCTGCCCCTGAACTCTCCTCTATTATATCTTATCCGTAAATGTACACAGGGCCGTTTCTAGGCAGTTATTTTTTGGAAAGCAAAAAATTGTGTTCAGAACAGATATTCAGAGGCATTTGAAACAACAAATGCCTGCATCCGCTTGTAAACATGTTAACTCATGTCTAGCCATGTTGCGTTTACAGGCGTTTTTTTTTTCAAATAGTCAAAAATTAAAAGAACAAAAAACGTTCTAAACGCAGAAAAAAACGACATTTTTAAACGTCAGTTACTATCTGTCAAGGTCTATATTCCGGGAGAGGTTGCAAAACGTTCCGTATACATTAAGCCTTAGACCCCTTTCACACTGAGAAAGTTTTCAAGCATTTTAGTGCTAGAAATAGCGCCTGTAAAGCACCTGAAAACCTCCAATGCCACCCGAGTGTGAAAGCCCGAGTGCCTTCACATTGGGGAGGTGCGCTTGCGGGCTGTTAGAAAAAGTCCTGCAAGCAGCATCTTTGGGATGGTTTGGGAGCGCTATATACAGGGCTCCCAAAACGCCCCTACCCATTGCAATAAATGGGCAGCCACAACACAGGCGTTTTTAACCCCTTCTTTGGAGTTGAAAGCTCCCCGCTAGCGGGTGAAAAAGGTTGCTAAAACAAGCGGCACTTTACCGCTAACGCACGGGCCACCCAGTGTTAAAGGGGGCTTAGAGATAAGTAACCGATTCATTATAGAGTTGATTTCAAAGCTATTTTTTGTCTTGAAAACAATTATACACAGGCAGGAAAAGATGAACTTAGTCAAATTCAGTTGTATTTTTACGCAGAACAGATGCTCTATTTTTAAAGGAAACAATCCAGAAGATTGTTGTATCCATTATTGCCAACCACTGTATTTACACTTGTATGGCCATCAAGAACTCTGGCTACATTCACACCTTTCATATGTAAAAACAGAGCCCTGGTCACAATCTGCACAGCTGTCCTCTGGCCATTGTAAGGCAACCACGGGGACTTTAGACATGTTCCAATAAAAATCAGAGCTACCAATGCTGGATTTTGGTTTTAATAAAACGTTTCCAATAAACCTCTGGCTTCTGAATAAATTAAGCAAAGGTAAACTAAGGCTAAAAATTTAAGGAAAAGAACATGTGTGCTCCTCACACCAAATCTTATGGATTTTAACAAACTTCACCTGAATGAATAAACATTGGAATTCAACTGATTGCCAAATACTGTGCAAATCTAAATCTGGGGTTTGTGTTCAGCAACTGAAGGCAATGTGGCAGACAAAGTGCTTGCAGTGACTGCCCTCTTGTGGTGACTACTACATATTACAGCTTTGCAGTGGCAATTCAACTTAAATCTTTGCGCTCATATGTTACGTTGCAAGGCATTGTAGTAATAAACTTTCTGAAATGTATTTACAGTATTCTGTACAGTGTCCCAGTATGCCTATACAGGTTTCTAAAGTGTTAAATATGCTTAGTGGAAAACGCTTAAATGTTATTGGTGGCTAGAATGGAAAACATGGTGTGCCATGTCCATGTAAAAATTCCATAAGCATCTACACCTGAGGTCCTATTACTAGGGCTTCTTACATTTAAAAAAGCAGGACTCCTGGGGTGTGGCCACAGCATGAGCGTGTGAGGACGCTTGAAAGAGGAGCTCCCACCACACATATCACACCCACAGCAGCTTTCCTGGGGAGATTTTGGAACAGAATCATGCCATCCAAACAGGCGACATCTCCGCAGCCTCAACGGACCTCCCGGAAACCAATCTGGATCCCTGGATCAGTACTTTTCGGAGCCTCGCCGCTCTGCAGCAGGGACTTCAAAGATGGCACGACCTAGTAAATACCAAGCCACATGTGCAGCCTCTCCTATCCCCTCTCCACGGCTCCCATTTCCCTCGCTACCTCCCCCCGCCTCACCCTCCAGCACAGCCAGCCCAGTGCCTCTCTCAGCTTCGGGAGATGACATGGGGGACAAATATCTGCAGGCTCTTATGCTCTCACTCCCCACTAATGCTGATCTGGAGTTATTTGCCCACAAGTTTGAGAAGGCCTTCAGGCCAGACATTCCTTCCTTGCGAGGTCTTTTCAAACTGATTCTCGGCCATGAAGCACCTAATCACATTGAAATAGACCGCGCTCATAGAGCCCTCTGCCAATGTTCAGATGACCCAGACAAGCCAAGGGACAGATTTGAGCGAGTTATTCCAAAGAATTATGGGCGTACAATATAAAATTGCCAAATTTCCATGCAAAATAAATTGTACCGCTTTCAGCATCAGAAATTTGACATAATCATACCGCCAGGGAGGTGAAAGTACAACTAATAGCAAAACATTGTTTTTTTTTTTTTTAATAAAACCCCGCCAGTTTTTTTGCAATCTGAGTCCCATTGGGGAGATTTTTTTTCACTTTCTGTCCTATAGCCAAAAGAGGAGGCGAGAGGAAATCCCTCAAAAGTAAGGAGAATTCCCGTTTGTCATTGGGGTCACAAGAACTAGTGTCCCCGTTGGAAATTTCTCTTCTCTTACTGTTCTGGGGATAGCCCAAAATTGGGGATTTTCATTTACTTTCAATAAACTTAGAACAAATAGTGAGGGTGAATCTCCCTAACAAGGGCACAGACTGCAATAAAAATAACAGGTATTCGAATCCCTTTCCAATGTAACCAAAACTAAAAAATTTTTAAAAAGTTTTGCCTTTAGTTATACTATACATATGACAATTTTTACTAAGGTAAGGCTGGCAATAGATGATAGAATTTTCAGCATGGGTGGAAGGAAATAAAAAATTGCTTAAAAAAAGGATAAGTTTACGTTTGCGAACATGTTACCAGTGCTGCAGCTGCTGCCAGATCCCCGCACTCTCTGTCACAGCAGTACTGGAAGAAGTTCCCTCTACTAGCTGTCACTTTTTCATTCTAGGCATTAGAATAAAAAACCTTCATTGTGCAGCAGCTTCCCCTCGATCCAGTGATGTTGTATGAGAGTCTCGGCTGTCTGGGATGCTATTGGCTCCCGCTGCTGTCAAAGTCAGTAAGCCAATGAGGAGAGGGGGGGGGGGGAACTGAGCCGCGGCTCAGTGTCTGAATGGACACACAGAGTAGCGGCTCAGCTGCCCCCATAGCAAGCTGCTTGCTGTGGGGGCACTCGGCAGGAGGGAGGGGCCAGGAGCGCCAGCAAGGGATCCGAGAAGAGGAGGATCTGGGCTGCTCTGTGCAAAACCACTGCACAGAGCAGATAAGTATAGACGTGTTTGTAGAGCTGCACAGTTCTGGAAAAAATTTGAATCATGATATTTTCACTTAGAATAAAGATCACTATTCTCTCACGATTCTCAGTGTAACATCCTCTTTCACATTATAAAAAACAATTGGGCTAACTTTACTGTTTTATTTTTTTTAATTCATTGAAGTGTATTTTTCCCAAAAAATTGAGTTTAAAAGACTGCTGCGCAAATACAGTGTGACATAAAATATTGCAATGACTGCCATTTTATTCTTAGGGTCTCTGATGCATTTTTATTTCATGATCCCCATATTCTCATCGGATGAGGTTGCCCTATACATACTGCCTGGATGTTTTTTTTAGCCTATCCTGGAGTTCCAGTTCCTGTTTGGATCCATGCAACCAACTCACTGCTGCTGACCGTTCCTGGATTTCCAGTGTTCAACATCAGAGTTCCAATTTCAGTTCTTTCCAGCTTGATTGACTCACTGGCAGGTGAGACCACTACTTCCAGTAAGAGCGTTTACCCTTAGCCTCAGGTGGAGGACACACTATCCCTGGTGATTTCATTACAGTTGTGGTCTTTCCACCCGCCATCTATTTCTGAATTGGATTTCACCGCCGAGTTAATTTCCTAGCGTGGACCATTCACCATATTCCAGGCACCAATTCGTTCTTCATTGAACTTATTTTGTTTCATGACTTAGTGACTTTTGTATTATTTGCACTTCAATATTTGCTTCGCTGTTTTATGACGAATATGCACTTTATTGATACTTTGCACATGGTAATCATTGTACTGTTATTTACATTCTAGTGCTACAATTTTTTCCATATGCATTTACAATGATTAGCTTTTAGTTGTTTGTGTAAAACCTTTATCCCAAAAAGGAAAAATAAATAAATAAAAAATTGCTGTAACTGTTTATAAAGTGTTCACTGTAGTTCAGCTTCAAATGTTAGTCAAGTCCATCTAACACTACCTTTCCACTAGATTGACAATGCTGCTGTCCAAAAAGTGTCTCCATTGTTCCTCCATCCAGAGGGAATACACCCCATAACTGGATTGTGGTACTGGCTGAATCACCAAAAAAAAAAAACATAAAAAGAAAGTTAAAGCGGGAGTCCACCGGGACTCCGCGTTTTTTTATTTTTTTTTTAAAAGCCAGCAGCTACAAATACTGCAGCTGCTGACTTTTAAAATAGTGACACTTACCTGTCCAGCGCGCCCGCGATGTCGCCACCCGAAGCCGATCTGTAGATCGTATCTCGGGTGCTGCCGCCGCCATCTTGGGTATGGGAATCAGGAAATGGAGCCTTTCGGCTTCATTTCCCGGTTCCCTACTGCGCATGCGCGAGCCGCGCTGCGCAATAAGGACGGTCCCCGCTGCCTCTGGGATCTGTGTGTTTTCCCAGCAGGCAGCGGAGCACTTGCGGGAAGGGGTGGGCACTTGCGGAAAGGGGCGTAATCTACGCCCCTTTCCGCAGAGAGCTATCCCGGAAGTGGGTACAGATACCTGTACTGTACAGGTATCTGCACCCCCCTCCCCCCTGAAAGGTGCCAATTGTGGCGCCGGAGGGGGGGAGGGTTCCAATGAGCGGAGGTCTACTTTAGGGTGGACCTCCGCTTTAATGCAGTCACCACATTTAAGGCTTGCTAAACTGCATTAAATTTTTGTTTTAGGGTTTAATACCACTTTAATTCTTCAGCATCTACCAAAACTTGAAATATACATTTAGTCCACTTATAAAAATCCTATTTTTTTTTTTTTTAACAGCTTACCTGTAAAATCTTTTCTTTCTCGTACATCACGGGACACAGAGACTCAGTAATTACTGATGGGTTATAGGGTATCACTAGGTGATTGGACACTGGCACACCCTAGACAGGAGTTCAATCCCCCATATAACTCCTCCCCCTACTGGAGGTACCTCAGTTTTGTAGCAAAGCAATATAAGTGTATTACAAGAGGGGAGGGACCACTGTGTCCCGTGATGTACATCAAAAGAAAATGATTTTACAGGTAATCCTATTTTCTCTTTCTCTTACATCATGGGACACAGAGACTCAGTAGTTACTGATGGGATGTCCCAGAGCAATGCTATCTGAGGGCAGGGGAACCACACAACATAGGGTGTAATCAGACCCAAAGACCCTGTACCGCTGCCTGCAGCACACTATGCCCAAGGGCGATATCCTCATGCCTTCTCACATCCACCTGATAAAATCTGGTGAATGTATGAACTGATGACCAGGTTGCGGCCTTGCAGATTTGAGCCATGGAGGCCTGGTGATGCACTGCCCATGAAGCACTAATAGCCCTAGTGGAGTGCGCCTTGATTTGAAAAGGCGGAATCTTTTGCTTCAAACCATAAGCTTGAACAAGTACTCGTCGATTCCATTTAGCAATGGTATTTCGACGCTGCCTGTCCTCTCTTAGGACCCTCTGGCAATATGAGCAAAACATCAGTTTTGTGAACCTGAGCAGACGCTACCGGGTAGGCTTTGACTGCTTTCACTACATTCAGAGAATGTAGCGACTTCTCTTCCATAGAGCAGGGATTTGGAAAAAAGGAAGGCAGAACAATATCTTGTTTTAGATGAAAACCTGAGACCACCTTCGGTAGAAAACTAGGATGAGGGCATAACACTACTCTATCCTTGTGCATTATCAGATACGGCTCTTTACAAGAAAGGGCCGCTAATTCTGATACTCTTCTGGCAGAAGAAATGGCCACCAGAAAAATGTATTTCCTTGTCAACAGAACTAAGGGAATTTGATGTATTGGTTCAAAAGGCTGCTTCTGTAAAGCTGACAGAACCAAATCAGATCCTAGGGGTTCAGAGGCACCCTAACTGGAGGATTAAGGCATGTTACCCCTTGTATAAAGCGTCGGACCAAAGAATGCGAAGCAAGTGGACATTTAAACAGAATCGATAAGGCCGAGACTTGGCCCTTGATGGTACTCAAGGCCAGTTTCATCTCCAACCCATTTTGCAGAAATTTGAGGATTCTGCTTATGACATATTTTCTGTTGTGCCATCTCCTGGATTCACACCAGGAGACATATGCTTTCCAGACTCTGATATATCATTCTGGAAGCTGGCTTTCTTGCATTAATCAAGGTAGATATCACAGGGCCGAAAGCCCACGATTCTTCAGAATGTGGGTTTCAATAGCCAAACCGTTAAATTTAGCGTTTGTAAGGTAGGATGGAATACTGGTTCCCTGGGATAGTAGGTCTGGATGGGACGGTAGGGTCCAAGGAGAGCCTACCGCCATCTTCACTATTTCTGCATACCAAGCTCTTCTGGGCCATGCTTTGGATACCAGAAGCACCGACTTCTTTTCCTGTAAGATCCTGCAAAGAAGTCGTGGCAGTAGCAGAATAGGAGGGAATGCATAAATCAGAGAGAACTGATGCCACGGAGTTACCAACGCATCTGTCCCACGTGCAAGAGGATCCCTCGCTCTTGACACAAAGTTGTTGATCTTGTTGTTGAACCTGGACGCAAAGAGATCTACATCCAGAACCAACCCATCTCTGGCATATGGCCAAGACGACATCGGGGTGAAGAGACCATTCCCCTGGGACTAACTGCTGGCGGCTCAAGTAGTCCACCTGCCACTTCTCTACCCCCGGAATGAAGACTGCCGATATGCATGGCACGTCCTTCTGCCCAGATTAAGATCTGGTTTGAGTCTCCCTGAGCTTCCCGATTCTTGGTGCCCCCTTGGTGATTGATATAAGCCACTGCTGTGGCATTGTCGGACTGGATTCTGACAGGGCAACCCTGCAGCCTGAGTGTCCAGGCTTTTAGAGCTAGATATGCCGCACGGATCTCTAGAATGTTGATGGGTAAGGTCCTCTCGGTCTTGAACCATCTCCCTTGGACATTCGACTGTTCCAGGACTGCCCCCCAACCCGAAAGACTAGCATCTGTTGTTACCACTGTCCAGTTAACTGGTAAAAAGAAATTTTCCTTTCTGCAGATTTTCATGTATCAACCACCAGGTGAGGCTCCGATGCGTTGTAGGAGACAGATGCATCGGAAAATCTAACACCTGAACCTTCTTGTTCCAGGCCGATAGGATACTGCTTCGATTCCATGCGAAAGGACCATATCTTTAGAAATCGGTTTAGATCTTTGAGATCTAGAATGGGTCTGACATCTCCGTTTAGCTTTGGTACCATGAAAAGATTTGAATAAAACCCCATTCCCTGCTCTTGCATGGGAACTACCATGATAACTTTTTGTGACAATAGTCGCTCCAAAGCTAGAAGGAGAGACTTCTTTTTCTCTGGGTCTCTGGATACATTTGATCTGAGGAAACGAGAAGAGAACTTTCGGAATTCTAGTTTGTAACCTAGAGTTATTGTGGAGACCACCCATTTGTCCCAAAATTCCTCCTGCCAGAGCCCTGAGAACTTTAGTAGTCTTCCCCCCACTCAAATAAGCGAGGGCACCCCTTCATAAGGAGGTCTTAGCATTTTGTCTTGAAGACCTTCTCCCCCAGGACTTCTTTTGTCCTTGGGTTTGACTCTGAGTTTTAACCTTTGAGCCTGATGGAGGAGGCCATCGTGACTGCCTGGAGGCGGATGACCTTGGCACTGGAGAAAGCGCCCGTTTAAAGGAGGGACATTTACTCCTTTTCTTGACTGGTAAAAGGGTGCTTTTCCCACTAGAGATCCTTTGGACATAATTGTCCAAATCCTCTCCAAACAGTTTTGCACCATGAAAGGGAAAACGCACCAGGAGTTTCTTACATGGCGATTCGGCTGACCAATTTTTCAGCCATAAGATTCTACGCATGTGTACCAACCCAAGCGTAAGGCGAGAGGTCTGAAGGATAGAATCTCTGATAGCATCAACAGCAAAACACAAAGCCGTTGGTAGGTTGGCTAACCCCCGGGCTTGCTGTTCAGATAAAGCTTTAAGCACCTGTTTAACATGATCTCTCAAATATTGACAGACTCCAATTGCTACCACTGCAGGTTGAGCTACTGAACCTGCCAAGGAGAAGACGTTTTTTTAATAGGAATTCCAATTTTTTATCAGTTGGATCCAAGCATCTGAGCGTTGTCAACAGGAAAAGTCAGGCTTTTGTTTATGGAGGAAATGATGGCGTCAACTGCCGGTATACCCCACATCTTAGTAAATTTCTCCCCCGTAGGATAAAGTGTAGAAAACTTTTTAGGAGGAAAAAAAAAATATGTTTATCTGGGTGATCCCACTCAGAATAGATAAGCTTTTCCAGTAAACCATGAACAGGAAAGGCATGCAGAGTTTGAGGAAGTTTCAGTGAGCCCAGAGAAGAAGTGGGTCCTTTAACTGACTCAGGTACGGGTAACTTAAATGTGGAGCGGACCAATCCAGCAAGAATTTGCACCAACATCTTCTCATCCTGAGAAGCTGAAGAGGGTCCTTTTCCACTAGATTCCTCAGAAGTGGAATCAACAGTCTCCTCCCGATCCTCTGTCCCAGAGTACCTCACTCTGAGGGTCCTAGGTGATAGAGAGGTGCCTAGTGCGTTTTTTTCCACCGAGTGAAGACGCGATTAAGGCCACTAATCTTTCCTCTAAACCATTTATGGTTGAGGAAAAAACCTCCTGTGTAACTTATACAGGGTTGAAGTGCCACTGGCGAAAAAACTGAGGTACCTCCAGTAGGGGGAAGGGTTATATGGGGGATTGAACTTCCTGTCTAGGGTGTGCCAGTGTCCAATCACCTAGTGATACCCTATAAACCATCAGTAATTACTGAGTCTCTGTGTCCCATGATGTACGAGAAAGAAAGTTTTTCACCCTAAAGAGCCATTGCTGAATTTACTATAAGCTGGCCATATGCAAATCAAAATTCAGTCGGTTCAGCAGAAACTGAACAAATTTCAATCCATCTATGGGCAGCCTGGTTGTACTGAAGTCTATTACATTCAGTACAACCAGCAGGTCTTTTTTTTTGGACGATCACTGCTGGCGGCTATAGATACCAGTAGTGATGATTGTGTTCCGACAGTGGAGAAACCTTTGTTTGTTGATGGGGGAAATCAAGCAATTTTCTTTCCTTCAACCACAGGCCAGATTTAGAGAAAAATGTAAAAGTAAATCATAGAATTCTCAATCGGCAGCAGACTAGGGTAATTGTTACATGCTTTGGCCTATTAAAATCATTTGGGACTATGCAACTCAGCAGGGAGCAGAATGCAAAGAACAGTCAGAGACGTGACATTTCACTAATTTAATCAGTAGTTGCCAATTACTTGACTTTACTGGTAAGGCCCTGTATTACAACTATAAAAGCCAATGTACAAACTGGCTCCAACTAGCTAATCAAGCTGTTCTAAGTAGGGAAAGTCAACATGCAAATAATACTTAGATTTTCTCATAGTCACACTTTACAAAAAATATGCAAGGACAGGATTAGAAAGAGCATCGTTTAACAGCAGGATTAATTGATGGTCATAGTTACTGGAGTACTGGTGTTCTCACATGTGACAAAACAAAAAGGCTCAGGGCTGGTCCTCACCAAAAAATGCACTCCAGATCCTTTCCGGATGCATTTCTGCATGCTTGTTTTTGTTGTGTTCTGGTTCGCTTTTTTTTTTTTATGCGTTTCCGGCTGCATTCCATATGTTTTTTCCTGGGTTTTTTTTTGCACTGTACTGGGGTCCGGTGCGTTTCTTTTTAAATCTGTACCCTGTCCCCACTTCTGGGAGACCGTACTGCAGGGAATTACATCAGCAGCTCAGTCCCCATCCTCCCTACACTTCTGCTGGGCCAGTGAGAGATCGCAGTGCGCTTCACACATGCACAGTAGGGACCTGGCCCTGAAGCCAAAAGGCTACACTGCCGGGTTCCCTTTACCCGCAATGGTGGTGGAAGCACCTAACCAGCCAATGTAAAGATTGGTTGCAATGCCGACATTGCTGTACTCCAGGACTGGTAATCGTCCTAATGGTAAAAGTCAGCAGCTACAGTATGTGTAGCTTTGGACTTTTAATTTTTAAAGGGGCGGGCGGAACTCCACTTTAATGTTAACAGATGAAACCCACCTACCCATTGTGGCTGTATCTTTTGGCTTTCAAGAGCAGGCTTGCATATATTTTACCAATGTAGTTCTAAGTACTCGTTGATACTTTAGTAGTTGCTGGATACAGCTGCTGCTCTTTTTGTACAAAATCCCTGGAGTACAACATGCACATTTCATGTTCAGAAGACAGTAAAAGCAACCACACATCGGGGAAAACTGCAAGTATTAAAACTGTAGATTTCGGTAGACAGCAACAGCCAAGAGGCAGTATAGATGTAACAGCAGTGCAAGTCCTTGGACAGATGGCCAAAGTAAATGAGTAACAGTCACCAGGCTGATAGGCAGGTCATGGAGTATTTTCCATTCACACACCATATTATAATCAACCATATAGTTGGGAGTCATTGCAGCATCCTCCTAACTGGTCACTGTGTAGAACATGAATAAGATATGTTGTTAGCACATCAGGAGGCTTGTTTCAAAATCAAAGCTTTTGTTTACTGAATGAAGAGCATGGCCCCAAATGACCACATTTTGAGGCTGTGCTGGGTCCTTGCATCGGGAATGTGATAAACACACGGCAGACAGTGCAAACATAGAAGATGGGAGGGCATCGAGTGGTGAAAGGTTATTAGTGCTGGGAACAGTGCTGAAGAGGAGGGGTGAACATTGCAGACAGAATTGTGTTATTTTAAAAACCTCTTAGAGAACATTAAAAAAAAAAAAAAAAATCATATAGTTTACGCTTAACACCTGGCAAACAACTAAATACACAAATACAATACATTTATGGGAACGGTTTTGCATATGAAAAGGATTTAGATTTCACAAAAGTACTGCAGCACACCACAGCCCAGCATAATAGATTACATCTCTGCTGCAGATAAGATACACTTAGAGACTTCTCCCCAGCCTGTAACTGGACAACAAAAGGAGAAGCAGTGAGACTTTCCTGCATAGTATGCCCACTGCTGCGGCTATGTCTGGTCTGGTCACTGTGGTAACATAGTAGCTTACCAATTGCTCTGCGATACATGTCATTGTTGGGTAGCAAGTTTTCTGCTTCATTGCTCTTTAGATAGCCTGGTTCCATAGGGGTTTTCACTTCCTTTGGATCTTGCATAAGGAATTGTTCCAAGATTTCAGAGATTTGCTGAGATTGGTTGAGAAGAGGCCTTCCATCTTCTTCTCTCCCTATTTGGATTCCCAGATAGTAGCTAATGTTCCCTAGCTCTTTGATTTAAACATTTTCTTTCAGCTTGTAAACTGATTATAATCCCCTTCTTGTTCAAAACAAGTTATGTCATCAACATAAATAAGGATGTATATCCATCTGTCTTCTTGATTTCTGGAGTAGAGACAGGGGTCTGCTTTACGTCTTGAGAATCCCTCTCTAGTAAGTACTTTGTTCACTTTCTCATTCCACATCCCTGCAGACTGCTTAAGACTGTAAATGCTCTTCTGAGGTTTACACACAAGGTTGTCTCCTTCTCAAACCATAGTGGTTGCTCCATGTAGAGGTCTTCCTTAAATGTCACCATATAGGAAAGCAGTTTTAACATCTAGGTGTTTCACTTGCCAGCCATTCCTGGCTGCAACGCTAAGAAGTACTCTGATGGTGGAGGGTTTTATGATGGGAACAAATGTTTCATCGTAATCTTCAATGAATATCCAGGAGTAATCCCTGGCAACAAGTCTGGCTTTGTATTTGTGGATATTCCCCTCTGCGTCTGACTATTTTGAAAGTCCACCTACTTTCTATTGTTTTGCAATTAGTAGGGAGCTCTGTGAGAGTGTCCAGGTTTTCTTTTCTTGAAGTGACTTTAATTCTTCTTCTGCTGCCTTTCTCTATTTGTTGGCTTCATGTTTTGTCAGTTTGTCTATAGCCGCGTACACACGGGCGGACTGTATGGCCTACTTAGTCCGTCATACAATCCGACGGACAGTCCGTCCGACTTTCGAATGAACGGACTTGACCACACACGGATAGCCAAACAGTCCGTCGAAAGCTTGCGCGATGACGTGTACAGCGTGTACGACGGGACTAGAAATAGGAAGTCCAATACACAGCAATGCAATCTTCTGCCGTGTAAATCCTTTCTGAGCATGCGCCATTCTTAGTCCGTCGAACTAGCCTACTGACGAGTGGATTGTCCGCTGAAACCAAAGTATGACGGACAGAATTTCGAAAAATCCGAAATACTTAGTACGCCAGACTGCACGCTGAAAAAGTCCGCTGAAGCCCACACACGAGCGGACTGTCCGCTGAAATGTGTTTCGAGGGACTAAGTAGGCCATACAGTCCGCCCGTGTGTACGCGGCTTAAGTCTTCCTAGGATGATGGTTCAAGTATGTTGTGTGGTTTGACAGTGTGTGACAGCTTGTGGGGGTGGTATCCCCTTTGTAGTCCAAGTAGATCTTCTGACTTCAGGCAGTTCAGCAAAATCTGATGGGGAACTTGATTTAGGCATTGCGAGTTCTACCTCTTGTTCTGACTCCTGCACAGGTTCACTTTGATAAACCATTTCTTCTAGATTACTGGGCATATGTCAGGCAGGGCTGGTGCAAGGAATTTTGACACCCTAGGCGAAACCTCATTTTGGCGCCCCCTGGCTCGACCTCCAACCCCACCCCTTTGCCCTACAGTGGCTATGGCTGGCGGCTGCAGATGGTTGTTCTGTGGGTAGGTACGACTGGTGGGTATCCCTGGTGGTTGCTCTCTCAGGAGAGGGAGGAGGAGGAGGAGGAGGAGGAGAGGGGCAGGGTGGACAGGGGGAGGAGGAGAAGGGGAGGAGGAGAGGGAGGAAGGAGTGTAAGGCCGCGTACACACGCGCGGACTGTTTGCCCAACCTTGTTCGTCAAACAGTTTCGGCAAACAGTCCGCTCAAAATTTGCATGAGCGGACTTGCCCACACACGAGCGGACTGTTTGACGAACAAGGTTGGGCAAACAGTTCGCTCAACTTTTGAAATGAACGGACTCGCCCACGTAAGGAGGAGGCAAATCCGCCCATTTCGAGCGCGTGTACAGGTAGGCGGGGCCCGCGAAGGAGACGTCGCGGGCTCCGCCGCCTGGAATGGGCTTAAAGGGGAACCCCAACGCCGAAAAAAATCGGCGTGGGGGTTCCCCCAAAGTCCACACCAGACCCTTGCCCGAGCACGCTACCCGGCCGGCCAGGAAAGGGGGGCGAGCGAGCGCGCCCCCCCTCCTGAGCCGTACCAGGCCGCGTGCCCTCAACATGGGGGGTGCCTTGGGGAAGGGGGGGCCGCGCGGCCCCCCCACCCCAAAGCACCTTGTCCCCATGTTGATGAGGACAAGGGCCTCTTCCCGACAACCCTGGCCGTTGGTTGTCGGGGTCTGCGGGCGGGGGGCTTATCGGAATCCGGGAGCCCCCTTTAAGAAGGGGGCCCCCGGATACCGGCCCCCCACCCTATGTGAATGAGTATGGGGTACAATGTACCCCTACCCATTCACCTGTGAAATAAAGTACAAAAAAAAACACAACACAGGGAAAAAATATTTTATTGCACAGCTCCGGGGGTCTTCCGTCTTCGGGGGTCTTCTCGCCGGACTCCTCCGCTATCTGTGTGTAGCTCTTTTACTAGCGGAGGAGTCCGGCTTTCTTCCTCCCCGCCGCCGGCCTCTTCTCCCGACTTCGGGGGTCTTGTCCCCCTCTTCGGTTCTTCTGCCGGGCCACCGCGCCTTCTTGTAGCTCTTTTACAGGCGGTGGCCCGGTCTTCTGTCGCCGCTGTCGTCGCCGCCGCCGCCGCCGCCGCCTTCCGTTCTTGTTCTTGTTCTTCTTGTTCTTCTTCTTCTTCTCCTGGAGATGTTGACTCGACGAGCTCTCCGGCCGGAATGCCAGGGACACGCTCCGCTGCCACTTATATAGTGACAATGGGGCGGTGTCACATGGTATATGTCACATGGGTTGGTCACATGGTGACCCCGCCCCCTTACGATGTCATAGTCCCCATGTGACATCAACCCATGTGACCAACCCATGTGACATATACCATGTGACACCGCCCCATTGTCACTATATAAGTGACCGCACAGCGCGGCTCTGGCATTCCGGCCGGAGAGAGCGACGTGTCAACATCTCCTGGGGAAGAAGAAGAACAAGAAGAAGAACAAGAACGGAAGGCGGCGGCGACGACAGCGGCGACAGAAGACCGGGCCACCGCCTGTAAAAGAGCTACAAGAAGGCGCGGTGGCCCGGCAGAAGAACCGAAGGCGGCGACAGAAGAACGGAAGGCAGCGGCGACAGAAGACCGGGCCACCGCCTGTAAAAGAGCTACAAGAAGGCGCGGTGGCCCGGCAGAAGAACCGAAGAGGGGGACAAGACCCCCGAAGTCGGGAGAAGAGGCCGGCGGCGGGGAGGAAGAAAGCCGGACTCCTCCGCTAGTAAAAGAGCTACACACAGATAGCGGAGGAGTCCGGCGAGAAGACCCCCGAAGACGGAAGACCCCCGGAGCTGTGCAATAAAATATTTTTTCCCTGTGTTGTGTTTTTTTTTGTACTTTATTTCACAGGTGAATGGGTAGGGGTACATTGTACCCCATACTCATTCACATAGGGTGGGGGGCCGGTATCCGGGGGCCCCCTTCTTAAAGGGGGCTCCCGGATTCCGATAAGCCCCCCGCCCGCAGACCCCGACAACCAACGGCCAGGGTTGTCGGGAAGAGGCCCTTGTCCTCATCAACATGGGGACAAGGTGCTTTGGGGTGGGGGGGCCGCGCGGCCCCCCCTTCCCCAAGGCACCCCCCATGTTGAGGGCACGCGGCCTGGTACGGCTCAGGAGGGGGGGCGCGCTCGCTCGCCCCCCTTTCCTGGCCGGCCGGGTAGCGTGCTCGGGCAAGGGTCTGGTGTGGACTTTGGGGGAACCCCCACGCCGATTTTTTTCGGCGTTGGGGTTCCCCTTTAAGCCCATTCCAGGCGGCGGAGCCCGCGACGTCTCCTTCGCGGGCCCCGCCTACCTGTACACGCGCTCGAAATGGGCGGACTTTCCGAGCGGGAACAGTCCGCTCATTTCGAAAGTACAGCGGACAGGCCCACACACGGGCGGACTGTTCGCTCAAACACAGTTTCAGCGGACAGTTTTTCGGAATTTCCGAAAGACTTTGTCCGTCCAACTGTCCGCTGAAACTGTCCGCTGAAAGCCCACACACGAGCGGACTGTCCGCCCAAACACTGTTCAGCGGACAAGGTTGGGCGAACAGTCCGCCCGTGTGTACGCGGCCTAAGAGGAGGGGAGGAAGAGGAGGAAACGGGAGAGGGGGGAGGAGGATGAAGAGAGGGGGGGAGGAGAAGATGGAGGAGGAGTGGGGAGAGGAGGAGAGGGATGAGGAGTGTGGGGGAGGAGGAGGGAAGAGGAGGAGAGGGAGGAGGAGAGGGAGGAGGAGTGAGGGGTTTTAGGAGGGGAGAGAAGAGGAGGAGGAGGAAGAGAGGGGGCAGAGGGGAGGAGAAGTGGGGGAAGACAGGAGGAGAGGGGGGAGGAGGTAGGAAGGGGAAGAGAGGGGGAAGGGGAGAAGGAGGAGAGGGGGAGGATTGGGAGGGAGGAGGAGAGGGATGAGGAGTGTGGGGGAGGAGAGGTGCTAGGAGAGGAAGGGGAGAGGGGGAGGAGGAGGAGGAGGAGAGGGGGGGATTGGGAGGGAGGAGAAGAGGGATGAGAAGTGTGGGGGAGGAGAGGTGTTATAAGAGGGAGGAGGAGTGAGGGGGGAGGGGTATTAGGAGAGGAGGAGGGGAGAGAAGAGAAGGAGGAGGAAGAGAGGGGGCAGAGGGGAGGAGAGGAGAGGGGGTGAGAGTGGAAGGGGAGGAGGAGGAGGAGAGGGATGAGGAGTGAGGGGGAGGAGAGGTACTATGAGAGGAAGGGGAGAGGATTGGGAGGGAGAAGGAGAGGGGTGAGGAGTGTGGGGGAGGAGAGGTGTTAGGAGAAGGAGGAGGAGTGTGGGGGAGGAGGGGAGGGGTGTTAGGAGAGGAGGAGGGGTAGGAGGAGAGGATGGGGGGAGGAGCAGGAGAAGGAAGAGGAGTGTGGGGGAGAGGTGAGGTGAGGGAGGAGAGGAAGGAGGAGTGTGGGGGAGAAGGAGAGGAGGAGTGTGGGGGAGGAGGAGAGGAGGAGTGTGGGGGAGGAGGAGAGGAGGAGTGTGGGGGAGGAGGAGAGGAGGAGTGTGGGGGAGGAGGAGAGGAGGAGGAGGCAGGAGAGGTGTTATGAGAGGATGAGGGGTGTTATGAGAGGATGAGGGGTGTTAGGAGAGGATGAGGGGTGTTAGGAGAGGATGAGGGGTGTTAGGGATTGGGAGGATGAGGGGTGTTAGGAGAGGATGAGGGGTGTTAGGAGAGGATGAGGGGTGTTAGAGAGATGAGGGGGGAAGGAGAGGATGAGGGGGAAGGAGAGGATGAGGGGGGAGGAGGAGGAGAGGGATGAGGAGTGTGGGGGAGGAGGAGTGAGAGGGAGGAGGAGGGAGGAATGAGAAGTGTGGGGGAGGAGGAGAGGGATGAGAAGTGTGGGGGAGGAGGAGAGGGATGAGGAATGGGAGGGGAGGGGAGGAGGAAGAGATGGATGAGGAGAGCGGGGTGGGGTGAGAGGAAGAAGGGTTGGTGGTGGAGGAGGAGAGGGCTGAGGAGTGTGGGTGAGGAGGAGAGGGGGCAGGAGAGGTGTTAGGAGGAGGGGGAGGAGGAGGAGTGTGGGGGAGGAGGGGTGTTAGGAGAAGAAGAAGAGGGAGAGAGGATGAGAAAGAGAGGGATGAGGAGTGTGGGGGAGGAGAAGAGGGATGAGGAGTGTGGGAGAGGGAGAGAGGGGGGGAGGAGGAGGAGGGTGAGGGGTGTGGGGGAGGAGGAGGGGGGGGAGAGGTGTAAGGAGAGGAGGAGAGGGATGAGGAGTGTGAGGGAGGAGGAGAGGGGGGAGGTGTGTGGAGAGGGGGGAAAGGATGAGGAGAGGAAGGGGAGAAGAGGTGTTAGGGGAGCAGGAGGAGGAGAGGGATGAGGAGTGTGAGGGAGGGAGGAGAGGGGGGAGGTGTGTGGGGGGGGGAAAAGGATGAGGAGAGAGGGGGAGAAGGTGTTAGGAGAGGAGGAGGAGGAGGAGAGGGATGAGGAGTGTGAGGGGGGAGGTGTGTGGAGAGGGGGGAAAGGATGAGGAGAGGAAGGGGAGAAGAGGTGTTAGGAGAGAGGAGGAGGAGAGGGAATGAGGAGTGTGAGGGAGGAGGAGAGGGGGGAGGTGTGTGGAGAGGGGGGAAAGGATGAGGAGAGGGAGGGGGGGAAGAGGTGTTAGGAGAGGAGGAGGAGGAGAGGGATGAGGAGAGTGAGGGAGGAGGAGATGGGGAGGTGTGTGGAGAGGGGAGGAACGGATGAGGAGAGGAGGGGGAGAAAAGGTGTTAGGAGAGGAGGAGGAGGAGAGGGATAGGAGTGTGAGGGGAGAGAGAGGAGGGGGAGAAGAGGTGTTAGGAGAGGAGGAGGAGGAGGAGGAGAGGGATGAGGAGTGTGAGGGGAGGAGGAGAGGGGGGAGGTGTGTGGAGAGGGGGAAAGGATGAGGAGAGGAAGGGGAGAAGAGGAGGAGGAGGAGGAGGAGGAGGAGGAGGAGGAGGAGGAGGAGGAGAAGAATGAGGAGTGTGAGGGAGGAGGAGATAGGGGAGGTGTGTGGAGAGGGGGAAAGGATGAGGAGAGGAAGGGGAGAAGAGGTGTTAGGAGAGCAGGAGGGAGAGGGATGAGGAGTGTGAGGGAGGAGGAGAGGGGGGGAGGTGCGTGGAGAGGGGGGAAAGGATGAGGAGAAGAGGAGGAGGAGAGGGATGAGGAGTGTGAGGGAGGAGGAGAGGGATGAGGTGTGTGAGAGGTGGGGAGGTGATGTGGAGAGGGGGGAAAGGATGAGGAGAGGAGGGGGAGAAGAGGTGTTAGGAAAGGAGGAGGAGGAGGGATGAGGAGTGTGGGGGAGAGGAGAGGGACTCTTACATTCAGGCCATGTGCTGGGACAATCATGACATCACACATGTGAGGAGTCTGAGGACAGATGCATACATACACACTATACAGTAATACAGTGTAGTTGAAGTTCACTCACTGGGGTTCTGCTCTGCAGATGGCATCCGATGAATCTGTCCAGAACAACCCCGCCTCCAAGCCTCCAGATATCACCACTGACCAGGCACTGACTACTCCGATCGGCTGTAGTATGTCTGCATGTGAGTGACACCTTCCGCTGTACAGGAGAGGTGATAGAACACCGGGAGGGAGAGCTGGCCTCTGCAAGTGACACAGGAGTCACATGATTAGACTCGGATACAAATCTCAGTCACTGAAATTCAGTGACTGAATCATGTATGGGCAGAGCTGGCAGGACTGAAAGAGACCAGAGACACAGGCCACTGGTGTAATCATAGTGGCGCGCAGCAGCAGGGGAAGTGTTTGTTTCTGTTCTGTCGGCAGACTCAGGACATGTCCCCCAGTGCTGCGCTGCGCCTCTAATGATACTACAGGTGGACGGAGCGCCTGCCTGAGTACATGTGACATTCTGCAGGGGCGCCGGGCGGCATCCCCTGCATTATACAGCACCGCACCTCCACCGAATACCTACATAATACGGAGACTGGTGGGGGACAGGGATTAGAGAAACCAGCAACCAGGCGCCCTAGGCAGCAGTGCGCCCTAGGCGATTGCCTAATTCGCCTAGTGGTAGCACCGGCCCTGATGTCAGGGCTGGCTTAGCCCTTCCTCCTCTGGGCTGGCCGCTCAGCTGTCGGCTATTTGCCAGCTCTCTTCTCTTTCCACAGTTAACAGCTGTTCCCAAATGATGCTCGTCTGACCTGCCTATTTAAAGCCTTCCAGCTCACTTCTCCTTTGCGTTGGTCACATCACATGGAACCATCTCCTGCTGTTTGTTTCAAAGACTGGCTTGCTGACATCCCTCCTGGCTTCTTATCCTGCTTGCGGTTGCTCTCCTTGGATCCCTGACTTCTGGCCTGGCTGTTTACCCGATCTGGTTAAAGCGGAGGTTCACCCTAAAGTGGACCTTCCGCTCATTGGATTCCTTCCCCCCTCCGGCACCACAATTGGCACCTTTCAGGGGGGAGGGGGGTGCAGGTACCTGTACAGTACAGGTATCTGCACCCACTTCCGGGATAGCTCTCTGCGGAAAGGGGCGTAGATTACGCCCCTTTCCGAAATTCCCCCGCTACCTGCTGGGAAACACACAGATCCCAGAGGCAGCGGGTCCATCCTTATTGCGCAGCGCGACTCGCGCATGCGCAGTAGGGAACCGGGAAATGAAGCTGAAAGGCTCCACTTCCTGATTCCCATACCCAAGATGGCGGCGGCAGCACCCGAGAGACGATCGAGAGATCGGCTTCGGGTGCCGACATCGCGGGCCCGCTGGACAGGTAATTGTCACTATTTTAAAAGTCAGCAGCTGCAGTATTTGTAGCTGCTGGCTTTAAAAAAAAAACAAAAAACAAAAATAAATAAATAAAAAACGCGGACTCCCGCTTTAATGAACTTTGGACTGGCTGACTACCCGATCTGGCTACTGGACTCTGGCTATGCTTGCTTTTATTAATAAACAAGTGTGATTTGATTGTACTTCTGTCTCAGTCTGTTTCATGGTTTCTGACAGCATATTCACTTTTTTCAGGGATTGGCGTTTCTGGTGATGGGCTCTCATCAAAATAAACAATATGGCTTATTGTCACTTTGTCAGTCTTTGGGTGTAAGATTCTGTAAACCCTTTGTTTGCTCGCTGTAGGCTACTAGAATTCCCTCTATGGCTCTGTTCTCCAGCTTGGATTGCTTTTCACTTGGAATATTGGCATATGCTTTACATCCAAACACTCTGATGTGCCCTATGCTAGGCTTTTATCCATGTCACATTTTGAATGGAGTACTTTTAATGGCTCAAGGGTAGTCTGTCCTGTAGGTAGATTGCAGTCATGACTGCTTCCCAGTACTTGCGAGGTAGGTTGGCATCTGACAACATGGCAATTTCTATAAGAGTGCAATTTTTCCTTTCTGCTACACTTGTTTGTGTTCAGTTCTTGTTCCCGTCTCCATGCTGTAAGAAATAATCTAATATCCTCCATGAAAGTATTCTCTGCACCCAAGAAGCTTCCAGCGCATTATATCAAGACGAAGAAGAAGAAGAAGAAGAAGAAGAAGAAGAAGAAGAAGAAGAAGAAGAAGAAGAAGAAGAAGAAGAAGACGAAGACGAAGACGAAGAAGAAGAAGAAGAAGACGAAGAAGAAGAAGAAGACGACGACGAAGAAGACGAAGAAGACGAAGAAGAAGAAGACGAAGAAGAAGACGAAGAAGAAGAAGAAGAAGAAGACCAGCAAATGTGTAACCACTTGAAAGCTATACTAAAAATCATATAGCAGCTGCGTGCCATTGGAGATGAGATCAAAGATAACCATATTGTTGCCCTGCTCCTCTGCAGCCTTCCAGAGACATATACTGCTCTTATTAACTTTAGAAACCAGACCTAGGCAGAAGCTGACACTGGAATATGTCAAAGGCAAATGAATCGATGAATATGACATAAGGAAAGACAATGCACACCACAATTACAAAGATCTTAAGATGTACAAAGACACAAAGCACAACAAAGTAAAGCTAATTGCTGAAACAAGAAGCTTCCAGCGCATACATTGAAATACTGCATAGGGAGTGCAAGACACAGATATTAAGTGAAATTAAGGCCCTTCAACTGCTGACATTTAAAAAAACAAAATCAAACAGTTAATGCATTTATGAATTCAGAGCTACACAACCAAGGCGCTTCAGGGATGTCCTATGAAAACAGTCTGTGGAATGGAATGTGTGGGGTAAATACCATAACCAGAGCCCAAGATCCACATGAGACAAGGAAATTCAGTTAAAATCATGCTTAAATGAAAAAGGCAATTACAAAGTCTTGCTTGGTGCTGTACACACAGCTGCTAGTTGAAAGACCCAAACCAGTGATGTAGGGGGATGTCCTAGAGGGGCTGTAGCAGAAGGCTGCGTCGAAACTGCAGGTCCCCTACAGGAGATCACTGGCCACAGCACAGGGATCGGAGGATCTCGTGTCCCTGGGAGTAATGTCACCATACTTCTGGTATGCTCTCACATGCCCTGCTAGCCTATGATGTGCAGCTTTCTCCCAAGTACTGGAGACTCCTGGGGACACAAGATCCTCTGATCCCTGTTCTGCGGCCAGCGGTCTCCTTTAAGGATGAGCTCACGCGTGTTCACACAGCCCACGTGCAGAGCCCGTCAGAAAGTTGGCACTGCTCTGCGCTAATCACAGGCAGTGAGACATTTCCCGTTCTTTGCAGCCGCGCATTGGGACAAATGTCTCACTGCCTGTGATTAGCACAGCGCAGTGCTGACTTCCTTGTGGCCTCTGCATGTGGGCTGTACAAACACGCCAGAGCTCATCCTTAGTCTCCCGTCACGGACCTGCAGCTCTATCGCTGCCTTCTGCCACGGACTCCTACAGTCCTCACAGCCCCTTGAGCTAGGGTGACCACATGTCACAGGTTACCAGGGACAGTCCTGCATTAGGTAGGTCTGTCCTGGGTCCCTGGCACAATTATTCCTGGACAATACAGTGTACCAGAATTGCCCCCTGGGGCGATCTGATGCCCCTTGAAAATGTGCTCACTGTCAGTCTGTGTCCAGGTGGACTCCTGGCCGGCCGAGACCTGTTTTAAATGATTTCATCACAGCCGCTGGCTTACTGCTCAAACTGTTTGCCAGCTGTGGCCCATCTGGCATCTAGCAACCAGTGATGTCACCAGAAAAAGTGAGGCTGAAGCCCCAGCATTCAGAGCTGAGGAGGACTTAATGTCCTTCTTTACCACACCTAGTGCTTAGCTCCACCCATCTCCTCCTCAATCTTCTTAGGCGGCATGGATGCAGATGAATGGAACATCATGAGGCAGACTGCAGAGGACGATCAGCAGATAAGTAAGCTGGCAGCAGAGGGGAGGACAGATGACATGACACCCTCGGAGGGATGAGATAGGGGACACATCCTTAGATATCAGGGCAGGGTTCATGCTGGGACTTGTAGTCCTTCACTTTTGGGGACAAGTGACAAGCTGTATCTGGTGGCAGGCAACAATGGCAAGTAACCAGCTACATCTGTTGGCAGGTGACAGTGGCACGCTGCATCTGGTGGCAAATGACAAGCTCAGGGTTCCCAATGATTCTACATTATGGGAAGTTTAACTATTATATATTACAATGTAGTAATTGAAATAATGTAATGTGATCATCCTGACACCATATCAAGCATGGTGTCGGGGTGACTTAAGTGCCAAAACCAGCCATTCCCCATGATAAATCACCCACCGCCGAATTTCCCATCAACCCAGAGACTACATTACCCATCCCTTATGGTAATTTGTAAATGTGGTCACCCTACCCCAAATATTCCTTCCATCACTGGTTTGGGTCTTTCAACTAGCAGCTGCATACACAGCACCATTTTCATTAACCACTTCCCGACCGCCGCACGACGATGTACGTCGACAGAATGGCACAGGCAGGCATAAGGGCTTACATGTACGTCCTTGCCTGCCCGCCGGTCGGGGGCCCGATCGGGCCCCCGCCCGGTGCCTGCGGCAGTCGGTATTCGTTCGGGAGCGATCCCGGACGAGGGGACGGCCATTCATTCATGGCCACCCCCTCGCGATCGCTCCCGACGAATGAAAATGTCCCGTGACATCATTTCCTCTCCTGTAATGTAAACACAGGAGAGGAAGTGATGTATTCTCTCCTCCGTGTCGGTATTTTTCGTTCCGGCACCGAGGAGAGAGGTTCGGTGAGTTGCACCAACACACCACACATACAGTAGAACATGCCAGGCACACTCACACCCCCCTTTTACCCCCCCGATCACCCCCCCAATTACCCCTGCCCCCCCCAGTCACAGTGACACCAATTGCTTTTTTTTTTTTTTTTTGCATTGGTGTCATTTGTGACTGTAATAACTGTTAGGGCAGTTAGGGTTAGCCCCCTTTAATTCTAATGTGCCCCCCTAACCCCCCCCAATAAAGGTTTAACCCCGTGATCACCCCCCGTCGCCAGTGTCACTAAGGCTGGGTTCACATTGCAGCGGTTTATGAGAACGAATGTGATTCGCACCGCACTGCAAATCACATCCGATCTCTGTGCGATTCGAGTTCAGCCATACAGATAGTATGGCTGAATTCGTGTCGCACCCGCCGCACCCGCCGCAAATTCGCACGGGACCCTATTTTTGGCCCGCAGCAGAATCGGATCGCATGGGTGTTCACACCATGCGATCCGAGTTTGCAGATCGCACTGCGATATGCAAACTGATCTGGGGGTGTCATTAACATTTCACTGACACTCCCAGCAGTTCGCATAGGGCAGTGTGAACTGCCGCCGGGAGGCACGCGATGCGGGAACCCGCCGCGGATTCGTGGCGTTCCCGCATCGCTCCAGTGTGAACCCAGCCTAATAAGCGATAGTTTTTCTGATCGCTGTATTAGTGTCACAGGTGACGCTAGTTAGGCAGGTAGGTATTTAGGTTCGCCGCAGCTTTTTATAGCGCCAGGGACCCCCATATACTACCGCATAAAGCCCCCTGATTGCCCCCTAGTTAACCCTTTCACCAGTGATCACCATATAACTGTTACAGGTGACGCTGGTTGGTTAGTTATTTTTTTTATAGTTTCAGGGCACCCGCCATTTATTACCTAGTCTCACTAGTGTACCCCTAAATTTAGGGGTGTCTACTTTCCAAAATGGGGTCATTTGGGGGGGGTTTGTGCCATCTTGGCATTTTATGGCCTTCAAAACTGTAACGCCCTTAGAAAGCCTGAAGGCGGTGCTTGGTTTTCGGGGCCCCGTACGCGGCTAGGCTCCCAAAAAGTCCCACATATGTGGTATCCCCGTACTCAGGAGAAGCAGCAGAATTTATTTTGGGGTGTCATTTCACATATGCCCATGGCATGCGTGAGCAATATATCATTTAGTGACAACTTTGTGAAAAAAAAAAAAAAAAAGTTTGTAATTTTCCCGCAACTTGTGGCAAAATATAAAATATTCCATGGACTCAACATGCCTCTCAGCAAATAGCTTGGGGTGTCTACTTTCTAAAATTGGGTCATTTGTGGGGGTTTTGTGCCATCTTGGCATTTTATGGCCTTCAAAACTGTAATAGGTAGTGAGGAGTGAAGTCAAATATTTACGCCCTTAGAAAACCTGAAGGCGGTTCTTGGTTTTCGGGGCCCCGTACGCGGCTAGGCTCCCAAAAAGTCCCACATATGTGGTATCCCCGTACTCAGGAGAAGCAGCAGAATTTATTTTGGGGTGTCATTTCACATATGCCCATAGCATGTGTGAGCAATATATCATTTAGTGACAACTTTGTGTAAAAAAAAAAAAAAATTTTTTTTTGTCATTATTCAATCGCTTGAGGCAAAAAAATAAAATATTCAATGGGCTCAACATGCCACTTATCAATTTCCTTAGGGTGTCTACTTTCTAAAATGGGGTCATTTGGGAGGGTTTTGTACTGCCCTGCCATTTTAGCACCTCAAGAAATGAGATAGGCAGTCGTAAACTAAAAGCTGCGTAAATTCCAGAAAACGTACCTTAGTTTGTAGATGTGACAACTTTTGCGCAAACCAATAAATATACAATTATTGACTTTTTTTTTACCAAAGACATGTGGCTGAATACATTTTGGCCTAAATGTATGACTAAAATTGAGTTTATTGGATTTTTCTAATAACAAAAAGTAGAAAATATCATTTTTTTTCAAAATTTGCGGTCTTTTTACGTTTAGATCGCAAAAAATAAAAATCGCAGAGGCAATCAAATACCATCAAAAGAAAGCTCTATTTGTGGGAAGAAAAGGACGCAAATTTTGTTTGGGTACAACATTGCATGACCGCGCAATTACCAGTTAAAGCAGCGCAGTGCCAAATTGTAAAAAGACCTCTGGTCATTTACCAGCAAAATGGTCCGGTCTGAAGGTGGTTAAAGCATGATTTTAACCAAATTTCTTTGTCTCTTGTGGATCTTGGGCTCTGGTTAGTGCATCTACCCCACACAGTCCATTTATAGGACCTCCGTGTAGCGTCTTGACTATGTGACTTTGTATATTGTCTTTACAACTATTCCGGTGGTCACGCTGAGGCCACCCAGACAAGTCCACATACCAGGCTCTGCATCTTTCTCTGGCTGCTGATATGGATGCACATTGCAATATTGCAGTACTTTCATTCTTTTATATTATGAAGTCAGAGCTGCACTAGCTTGCCTCTTTTATATCAGCTTGAAGTTTAGCATCAACCTTGGTAAAAAAAAACTTTACAACAATCAAACCCTGACTGCATACACTGTACTAGAATTTCACAAATATACAGTGTGCTTAATTTAGCTGCCAGAGCCCTAGACAAGTCTTAATATTTCTTCATTCTGTGAGATGGTCTATGGAAGAAATACATGACATAGTAAAAAGGAATGGGGGAAGGGGGGCATTAATGTAGCATAAACATACTCGGCTTTCACATAGGGAACCTTTAATCAATTAGGATTAAAATTGGCATAAAAATCTATTATGGGGAAATATGTTCTCTTACCAGATGAAGAATGTGTTCATTTTAATGTTCATTTTAATAATAAGAAGTAAGCTGTGACTCAGTTCAAACAACAAAAGATCCCTTACCCAGAACTATATTTAACGTCGTAATTGGACATTTCAGCATTAAATGAAATAGCTTTATATGTTGACTGTCCTCATTTTGGTTGTTTTAGTGAGATCATTACACCAAATGTAGACTTTACCCTTCACAAATGCTCTTGAACACAATGGGAAGCATTAAAGTGGAACATCAGTAATTTTTTCAGCTTTCCTTCTTGTAAATCCTCTGCCCTTGTTGTTTTAACTTTGGATAGTAAAACAATTTAAACATTTTCCAATTTAATCTGAACTCTTTCTAAATCTGCATGTTTGTTCCAGAGCAGTGAATCAGAGTATTGTAGCCAGAGACAGCCAGGCAACTAGCACTTTCAGAAGTTGGGCAGTAATGGCCGACTCTATATTTCTCACAGTATGAATTTCACTTAACCCTTTTGCTGTTACCATCATAAGGGATAAGGCCTCATTCACATGGGGCATTTTAATCTGTGCCCTGTGCAAAGCCGTGTTTACTGGCATGGAGATGCCCAAACCACACACATTGCAGTAATGTATGTTATGTGCGTTGGTACACTGTGGTGTCCCAACATAATATACTAACTGAAATTCAGCAGGTTCAGCGGGAACTAGACATATTTCAATCAGCACATGGCCATCCTTGCTTGACAAAAGTCGACTGTTTGAGCGACTTTTTATAATATGAACATTTTTCCTATTACGGTTTAAGGTCCAGAGTTTGTCCTCTGCTGTCAAAATGCATTATAAAAACTGGTCAAACACATTACACTCCAATTAGACCATCTCAGTAAGTATCTATACCCACACACAACATGTAAAAAAGAAATAAATTAATATATATATATATATATATATATATATATATATATATATATATACACATATACATATACATACACACACACACACACACACACACACACATACTTTCCAGTCATTTAGATCTGGTGGGTGCATTAGCTTTATTTTTCTGTGTTTTTTTTTTCCCCCTCCACCTGGTGACGCTGCCAGTAATACAATGCACAATGTACTGTACATTGGAGCAGCCATGACAAACTAGGACAGAAAGTGCGTTAAGGAAATAGAACATCGCCCCTATTCCTCATAACTAAAACATATGGGGAGGCGTCCTTCAGTTCACAGAGAGCTGGGAATAATAACAGATAATTGTGCAGCAGCCAGAGTGCAAAAAGAGTTAGGCCGCGTACACACGCGGGGACTGTTCGCTCAACTTTGTCCGCTGAACAGTGTTTCGGCGGACAGTCCGCTCGTGTGTGGGCTTTCAGCGGACAGTTTCAGCGGACAGTCTGACGAACAAAGTTTTTCGGAAATTCCGAAAAACTGTCCGCTGAAACTTGGTTTGAGCGGACAGTCCGCCCGTGTGTAGGCTTGTTCGTCAAACTAAGTCTCGCGCATGCTCAGAAAGAATTTACACGCCGAAGGTTGCATTGCAGTGTATAGGATGTCGTTTTCTAGTCCCGTCGTACGTGCCGTTCACGTCATCGCGCACGGTTTCAGCGGACTGTTCGTTCGTCGTGTGTGGGCAAGTCCGTCCATGCTAATTTTGAGCGGACTGTCCGCTGAAACTGTTTGACGGACAAAGTTGAGCGAACAGTCCCCGCGTGTGTACGCGGCCTTACTGGGCCAAAAGAGTAGTTTTTTTTTACCACCTTTCGTACAGATAAAGACTTTCAATGGTATATTTATTAGATCACAAATAAGCAAACTAGATATGTTCGTTCCTAGAGTTTCATTTAGAGCTTTTAATAAGAAGTGTGGGGGTCTACCTAAACAATATTATATATACATATACACACACACACACACACACACACACACACACACACACACTCCAGTCTATCAAGCTGTATAGTCATTATAAATCTAAAAAGGAGGAGACTATAAAATCAGATTGAAACACGTTCGTCCAACCTAAAAACAGAACTCCGGGCAGAAAATTTATTAGCTGGCAGTAAATGATGCTTTCATACTTTAATAGAATATGCTGCTGTTTTCTTTCCCCGCTATGTCATCTTGAAGAAATGCAATGTGCACGTTGTAAGCTATGCTGTGTATGCCCTGCAGCCACCGGTCTCTGCCCCACTGTAGTTCTGTACAGCAAGCAGGGACGCAACTATGTACCTGCTCGCTGTAGTGGGTGGATTTGGCGGTCTTAGACTCCCGGTCTGAGCTGCCCACAATGTGTATATTGCTGCAGCTGGCCAGGTTGCTGTGCCCAAGGTACAGCCCTCTGCATCAACCCCACCCTCCACTCTGCCTCAGTTTCAGTGCACACGCTGGCTGTGACTTCCTCCATTTCCCTTTGCATAAAGGGAAATTTAGTTCTTTCCCCAAATAGATATAATGTGCAGCAAATCAGAAAGTCCTCCTCCCAACGTGAGGAAGGAGTACTCTTTTCCAAAGATTTTGTGACATCACTGGGGCAGAAAATTTCAAATTGCAAGAAAAGTAAGGCTATCATGTAAACATTGTCACTGGTTTAAAGTGGTTCTAAAGGCAGACTTTTTTTTTGTATCTTAATGCATCAAGATCAAAAACCTTCAGTGTGCAGAAGCCCCCTCAGCCCCCCCCCCCCCAATACTTACCTGAGCCCCATCTTGAGCCATCAATGTTTCACAAGAGCCTCAGCTGTCCTGGACTCTCCCCCTTAATTGGCTGAGACACAGCAGTGGGTGCCATTGGTTCCCGCTGCTTTCAATCAAAATCACTGAGCCAATGACAGCCGTGGTGCTTTGAATGGACACACAAGCAGACATCTTGTTACACCCAGGGGAGTTTTGCATTTCACACTTATTTTTAACAGTAAACTGAGCTTATAAAAGGTCAAATACAGTATTTAGAAATCCGGCGGACTGTTTAGATGTTCAATTTTAAAAGCAGCGGCAAACCTGCTGATGTCACAGGTTTGCTAATCTGACAGAACACTTCTGATTTTATAATTCAACATGTAAAACAGATGGTAACAAACAATGTAGCGCTGTGATGTCAAAAAATTCAACCAAAACCTAAATAAAAATCACCAAATGATCTGGTAGTGAAAGATTTGAAGAGACGGCACACATATCACATGTTGTGCAATCCCATGAAGAATACGAAAAAAATTTGTGCTAAAATACCAGTATAAAACATAGAAAAGTCCAACTATGACAGAATAATGTGAAACGTGAGTCCAGATATTCCGTTGGTATAAACTATGTATAGCCTTCCGTTCACAGCCAGAAATTATTATAGAAAACGGTGGATACCCTTACAGATGCCCCAGTAGAAGGTTTATTAGTCGAAACGCGTCGGACTAGCGTTTCCTGCTCCCCATATTGCTTTTTTTATCGATGACCCCCCGGCTGTGATCTGTGAGCCATCCTCCACTCAATCTGTCACAGTGCCGAGCTCTGTTCCCTGCGAGCGTTGCGACGCACAGGGACGGAGTTCGGCGCCAAATTGAAAAAGTAAAATACACAGTATAGATACAGTATACTGTAATCTTACAGATTACAGTACTGTATCAAATAAATTACACATCCCCTTTGTCCCTAGTGGTTTGTCCCGTGTCCTGCATGCAGTTTTTATATTATAAATACTATTCTTTATGCCAGGAAACTGGAGATTGTCCATAGCAACCAAAAAATGTCAGTTTTACATCAAAAGTGGTTATAGACCAGCTAGAAAACAGCGATAATAAAATTAGAATCACTCGCAGAATTGAGCGATAGTAATTTGTGGGGAAATTCGTCATCAAACACTAAAAGTAATGACAGCGACAATTCTGCAACTCAGCATATTTCAGTGTTTTTGATTTGATTACATTATTGAATAATTTTTATCATTATATTATTAGTAATAATTATTTATAGTTATTTATTTTAATCTCTCTCTCATAATTTGATATTTCAAATTTTATCATACCCAGGATGTCTATTATACTCTTGTTTGGACAGATTTAAGTGAATTATTTCTAAGAATTACAGGCCTACAATATAAAAACGCCAAATTTCCATGCAAAATAATGGTACCGCTTTCAGCACCTAAAATCTGAAATAATCGTACCGCCAGGGAGGTTAAAGTCAGCAGCTACAAAATACTGCAGCTGCTGACTTTCAATAATCAGACACTTACCTTTCCCAGGGCCCAGCGATGTTGGGGATTGAAGCTCTTTTCCCCCTCCACCGGCATGGTAACTGTTGGCGCCCGGGTGTGGCTTCACAGCCGGGCACCCACTGTGCATGTGCAAGCTGCGCACCGTGACTGGCCAAGCAATCATCTGGGACCAGTGACGTGTCCCAGATGATTGCCTAGAGGGAGGGGGGAGAGGTGATCTTCCTTCCGGCGTGAAGGGTGAGCCAGAAGGAAGTGGGAACTAGAACCCTCTCAAAAGAGGGTATATGCTCCCGCCCAGAAAAATTACATGCCAAATGTGGCATGTCAGGGGATCACCTTCTCTTAAATCAGAAGGTTCAATTTTTGGGTGGAACTCCGCTTTAAGTACTTCTTAAAATGTTCTACATTTAAGACCAAAAAAAAATAAAATAAAAAAAAAACCCTCTCCCACAGACCCTATTTAAGGTAAGTCACTTAACTTACAATGCATACTATAACTCGTGCTCATGCTCATTACCCATCATATGCCTTGAGGACTGTGCAGACTCTTTAAATGTTCACGTTTTTCCACAGACAAATGTTCATAATTTGCTTGTAGTTCAGTGGGGCCTTTGGCTCAAACCGGGCCAACAGATCAGAAGTTCTACAGTTTAGGAACAGTATTAAGTCCCACTTGGAACAACATGCATTTTTGTTATGCATGAAAAAGTGTACAAGGTGTGAAAATCTATTTTGGGACAGTTTCCCTTTTGATAATAAAACAAAATAATATCTATTAAGATTTAAGATTTCTTTTGACCTTGATCATGAATGGGTTAAACAGAGTTGACAGAACCATAAAAAGTACCTTTTGCTTTCAGAGACTGCAGTTTCCAGATGTTGAAAGATATGCTGGAACAGGTTACAGCTGGACCGACTGTTAATATCAAACCCGTAGCCACGTTTCCAGTACTGTTTCAAGTCATTTAGGTATTCTAGGACCTATGCAGACAGACACATAAGATTCATTTAGACACTGGTGTGGTCTTTTAGTTGATATAACTACAGACTACACCATTCTTAAGCAGGGTTTCTCATATCTCTGCAGGTCAGATCTTCTTAATTTCTGAAGAAAAGCTATTTGTTGATTCAGACTAATTCACGTGTACACAAGCTAGAAAATCATGAAGACATGACCTTTTAAAAAATTGAAAAATAGGAACAGAGCTTAAAAAAAAAAAAAAAAAAAAGGGGGGGGGGGGGGACACAAAACCCTTATTGACCTCTGTAGCTACATGCACTTTGTGGCCATTCATCCTCAAAATTCAGTAATACACTAAAGTTGTTCCAATGAGCTCCCTTAACAGCAAAGCTCCCCCAGCTCCTCTCTCCCAGACCACCTTAATATTTTAATAGCCTGCCAATGTATTACAACACAGCAAAAATCGGGACATGCATTCTTTTTTCCTCTGATGCAATGCACCACAACACGCTGCATTGTAAGTGTTTTGGATTAGTGTGTTGGGGCATCCTTTATAATAAATGGCACTGCAATCCACAAGACATTGCCACCAATGTCTAAAGTAATTTTTTTTTACTTTACTGCTTCAAGTCGCATCCTAGTTGTGGGTGGCAAAAATTGCACAACTTTCAGGTCACACAAGTGTGAAAGAGGCCTAAACCCAAAACCAAAAAGTAATGTATTGCATTTTTACCAATCATTAGATGTGGTGACTGAATTCATATTTTTTTCCCCTCTGGATGAATGAGCACAGGGGGCACCTTTGGACAGCAGCATTGTAAGTATGGGGGGGAGGGGAGTATTAGTTGTACTAACAGGTTTAAATACAGTAACAAATTGAAGCTAAACTCCAGCTAATACTTTATAATGAGTTACAGCAGTTTTGTTTTTTTCCCCATTTGGGGTAAAGGGTTTTATATAAAATTAATAAAATGTGATAATTTTAAGCACTCCTGCCACTATTAGGCCTTATTCAGACTGGTTTAAAATACTGAAGCCGAACAAACGCACCTGTAGCATTTTTTTAGCCCATTTGACCCACATTAAAAACACTACCCAAAAAGCTTTATGTGCATCGACATATGCTAAAGGCCTAATCAGCCACAAACACATGCCAGCATGCTTATGGCGCGTTACCACGGATTTGAATGGAAGGGGCTGAGATGCTTCAACTCCTTCCAAACTCCACATGTAGCTTAATTTTGTTTTAAGCACAGCGGTGCGATGCAAGCACTTCCTGTGTTGATAATGTGAACAGCTCTGTGCGTTGCCCATGTTATCAATTGCAAACTGCTTTACTAGGCATGCGAGGAGCATTAAAAACACGCCACAATCGCCTACTTTTACTGCCAGTGTGAAATGGTCTGTCACATCCCTGTAACTGCAACAGAGCTTCGGCTTTTGAAAAACAACATACTTCCTTTCTGGATCACCAGATGAAAATAGAAGAAGACGACATCACATATAAGAATAGGTAAGCTGCAATATAATAAATATTTGTTTTTGGGTTAATACTACTTTAATGCTAGTAACAGACTGAATCATGTCAGTTTTGATTTTGCCTTTAGTACCACTTTAAAGTAAATTTACGGTTTGTTCAGAAAATTTAAATATCTGTTTATCCATACAAACAAAAAATTATGTAAAAAAAACAAAAAAAACAACCCATAATCAGCAACCTTGGAGTCACTTCTCTGCGCCGAAACACACCTTTGCATCTTCTTCATCAAACAGGCGGCACCACGGAGAATTCACAGTGTTGTTAATGGCCAATTCAAATGAGCAGGTAAAAAAGGCTACTTGGATTAAATCTACAGCAAAGACATGGACAGATTAGTCAGTGTGTATGGTTAATAGAAAGCTGAAATGAAAATGTAGGATAAAATGTAACGTGGTCTGATACTAATTAGATCTTTCACCAGATTCTTACTGACGTCGGTGCCCCCTTGCAACAGCCTCTCTCAACTATTTTAGACCAGAGGAATAATTTTCAGGTCTCCCCTGCTAAAATTAGTAATCAGTTGAATGAATGAAATTGAAGAGCCATAGTCAGTTGGAAGAATGTCCCCGGTTACCCCGGTGGTCAGAATGGTGCCCTTACAGACAGTTAAATAAATCTGCAATGTGGAGTTGGGCCTAGAATTATGCAGGCACCATCAGATAGGGGGATCAATCAGCCATAACTCAAGGGACCCCTAGCAAATTGTGGAGAAACCTTTGGTTCTACAAAACCATGGTTGAGAATAGCTGCATTGCAGTAATTTCCTTCCTGGGAGGTGACAAAAAGTCTCCCAACCAAGAAGATAGAGGTTCTAGCTTTCCCTGAACCCAATTAAAAAAAGTTTTTTGTATTGTTGCCCCCCCATCAAGACCCCCTAGGACAGTGATGGCGAACCTTGGCACCCCAGATGTTTTGGAACTACATTTCCCATGATGCTCAGCTACACTGCAGAGTGCATGAGCATCATGGGAAATGTAGTTCCAAAACATCTGGGGTGCCAAGGTTCGCCATCACTGCCCTAGGATATTTTGAAGCCAAAGTATCAGAAGACCGCTAGATAATTAGGATTTTCGGAAGGACCTTACTGTGAATAATCAGATCTTTATAGCAGAAAACGAATTTAACTGACCATGCCATGTAGCTTCAGTGATCTTTAATGGAAAGTATACTTTATAGCGTGAGCATTACCTTATTGTACTACTTGCTGGTCTTTTGGTCCACATTTTTATTACAAATGGCCCATTCCATTACAGAGGCATGACTGACACGTATAACACTGCCTTCAGTACCACGGTACAGCTTTTTTTTTTTTTTTTGCAACTCTTAGTTTCAATTAAAAAAAAAAATTTAAAAAGAAAATGATAAAAGCAATAAGAACACATGAATCATGAAGCAATATTTCACCTGTGTGTCAGACTTGCTGTGCTACTAAGCCACACCCTCTCATCATCAAGAAATTCCAGGTGGTGTAAACAAAAAGGTACAAATGACAGTTCACAATTGTCCTATATACATCTTAATTGAGTACTTTAGCAATATAAATATCTGCTTACCAGCGTTTAGTTGATCCTTAGGAACACTTAACAGAGTAGCAACTTTATTTATTACTTTCTGCATTTCTGGTCCTATTTTAAACTTGTCCACTTCACGCAAAGCTGTGTCATTGTCTTCCACCTGGACCACAAACTTCTCACAATGGTCAAAGAAACGCATGAGAGTGTCATTCACCACAGGCTCTCTACATGTTATATCTGATAAAAACAAAAGGAGGTGTTATTGTTTGAGGTCAGTATTCTTTCAATCATAACTTATGCTTTCTTTGAAAGGAAACTTTAGCAAAATGGCACAGACTTCAAGTGAAAGCTGCAGAATCACATACATATAAAAACGCAAGCAGTTAAATCTATATCCACAAAAATACAGATATTATATTTTAACATGACTTCACAAAACACACAGCACTAGAAACTACAGAGGGATATGTGAATTGCTAGCTTGATAAATAATTATAATGATCAGCCTTGAGCATATGCCAACTGCTGACCATTATACTGCAGGTTAGGACGTGGGACAGTGCACTCTTGCCTTTATCAGGAATTCTTAAAAGAACTATAATACATCAAAAGGTTCTATCTAGCTTATAACCCTATGGCAGTGATGGTGAACCTTGGCACCCCAGATGTTTTGGAACTACATTTCCCATGATGCTGAACTACACTGCAGAGTGCATGAGCATCATGGGAAATGTAGTTCCAAAACATCTGGGCTGCCAAGGCTCGCCATCACTGCCCTATGGCTACTTCACTACTTGGATTGTCTTGGTGAACTTGAATTGTATTCAAACTCTGCTTCAAACTTTGGCATATCTTCTGAACTTTGTTTGCCTTTTGCTTCCCCTATCTGTTCATTTGACTCTGATTTTGCCTCACATTTGAATACTACATCAGATTCCACCTGAAATCCTGCGCCTCCATGGTCATACAGTGGGTGCACCCAACCATGTGATATTCATCATCATTGCTAGCATTAACAGTAACAGGTATAGGTAAATCCTAGGCTCTGAGGAAGAAGGTATCCCTTCGAAACACATCAACCGGCAGTGGCCCTTGACATCTCCTGCTTTACCATCTGGAGTCTGTTTGTCAGTCAACTTACTGCAGTCCTTTGGAGATCATTTGTACTTCAAACTATCTCATGTTTGTGATTCGTTTTTTATCCTATTGTTAATAAAAAGATGTTTAAAGATAATGCACAAGGCTGGTGCGCCCTTTTTCTTCTTTCCCTTTTGACTACTATCATATCCTTGAGGGCAGCAAGGCCCGAGGCACCTTCCACCACAAACTTTAGTCCACCTGGTACTCAATTGTGCGCAGGAGTATTTGTTTTTCTGCTATAGGTAAATCCTTTACACAAGAAAATCAACACTGACACTGTAGCGCTCAGGGATACTCGTGAAGCTGGACAGATACTGTAAGATGATAGCTATCAGATCTCAGACCAAAAAACGTAAATGTTCTGCCAACGTGCCCTCTCAAGATCAGGGAATCTTGAAAAATTATAAACAAGCAAAACGGTACAAAAGCCTAGTGCATTACTTTCATCATTTTATTGAAATTAATAGCAAGTGAGTGCAAGCTTACAAAAGCGAAGGTATAAAAACGTTGAAGAACCGAAGAGGACATGTCCCTTACAAAAGCGAAGGTATAAAAATGTTGAAGAACCGAAGAGGACATGTCTAAAACGCGTCAGCGGTAGTTTGATTCATGTGAGGACCCCGAGTGTTCTGGATCACTGATCTGTATCCTGGGTTTTGTACGTTTTTATACCTTGGCTTTCTTTATTGAGTATGCACTCAGTTGGTTTTACATTCAATAAAATGATGATGGTAATTCACTAGGCCTTTGCGCCCTTTTGTTTTGTATGTTTATAGGTACATCCTTCAAAAATGCACCTATTCAGAAAGAAAAGAAAAAAACGGGGAATTTTGGCTTTCTTGTAAATTCAATATCTTGGAGTACAGTACAGGACAGGACAAAGGCAACATATTCATGCACCATGGATTACAGGCAAGTATCTTCAGGTGATTGGACACCAATAAGCTTTAGAGAAAGGGCCGTCGAATGGACGGCTTTCCTATAACCCTACCTCACTTTAGGAGTCCTCCTGGCAGTTTTGTAGCATGCAAAGCCGTGTTACCAAGGAAAAGAAGGGAGGTTGGCCTGTGTCCTGTACTCCAAGATCTGGAACTCTTAGCCTTTGTACACACAGTCGGACATTCCGATGGAAAATTTCCGGTCGGAACCATGTTGTCGGATAATCCGACCGTGTGTGGGCTTCATCTGACTTTTTCCGTCGGAATGTCCGACCAACAAAGTTTAAGAGCTGGATATAAATTTTTCCGACAACATGATCCGATCAGAGAATTCCGATCGGACAAAGTGCCACGCATGCTCAGATCAAATTCCTAGACCCGGGGTCTCAAACTTGCGGCCCTCCAGCTGTTGCGAAACTACAAGTCCCATGGGGCATTGCAAGGCTGACAGTTACAAGCATTGCTTCCACAGGCAGAGGCATGATGGGACTTGTAGTTTCACAACAGCTGGAGGGCCACCAGTTTGAGACCCCTGTCCTAGACCAAAGCTATTGGCTACTAGCCTGAACGTAGCCTCATCGTAACTAAAAAACGTCATCACGTTACGAACGATCAGATTTTCCAACAACTTTGTCCAACCGTGTGTATGCAACACCAGTTTCGGACAAAATCCGCCGGAAAAAAAATCAGATGGATTTTGTGGTAGGAATGTCCGACCGTGTGTACAAGGGCTTAGGCAAGTCATAATGCTTCTTAACCTAATGGCACAGTACAGGTCACAGGCAACACATTCATACACCATGGGGTGTTCCCATGTTATGTAAACGATGGGTAGGCAACTAAGCAAACAGAACTTTGCCTCCAGGCCCAGCACAGCAGAGGTTAAAAAAAAAAAAAAAAAAAAACAGTTCATAGCACTGCTGCAAGAACCTTGCGGCCAAAAGCTCCACAGGAGATCAGACATCCATCTGGTAAAACTTTGAGGAGGTATGAGCAGAAGACCAGGTGTTGGCCATGCATTGTTGAGCTACAGAGACTTGGTGCTAAAAAGCCCTGGTAGCCATACATAGTTGAGCTACAGAGGCTTGGTGTCAAAAAGCCCAGGAAACCACTACAGATCTGGTGGAGTGAGCACAGAGGGGCACAGTAAGATGCTTTTTATTGAGCGTAAGCTCTTGCAATCAAAGTTCCTTATCCACAGTGCAATGGTAGATTTTGTAGTAGGGTGCCTCTCACGAGATCCCAAGGAGGGAACAAACAGGGAATCTGTTTTTCTGATGGCTGTAATCTGTCCAAAGAAATGTGACATATATGCAAAAATTCCGCTTTAGTCAAATAGGCTGCTTGTTGCATACCTGAAATAGAGCTAGAATCAGATGCAGAGACTGGTGTTAAACCGGTTCCTGCTCTGCTGCAAGGGGCACATCGTCACTCTGAGTGTTGTGTGGACCTTTGGCAGAGCAAAAATCCACATGCGGTTTTAAATTGGCTCCTTTTCACCTAAACTCTAGCATAGCTAAAAATGGGGATATTCCCCTGTTGGGTACTCATAGAGTAGAGAGCAGGAGATAGTGTAAGCATGTCCAGTAGGAGTACACAGAAACCCAGGTGTAGGCTGTTCTGCAACAAATCCTCAAGACAAAAGGGCAGGATGAAGAACCTGCATACCTTCACCCCTTTGTGCAAGTGCCTCCTGGCCCATTAAGGGGTTTTAGATGCCAGCAGGCCGGGGTGGGGGTTTATGATCATGTGACCGCTATGATTGGTTGTCACATGATCGGAAAGCTCCTGATCACAAGAAGTTATCGGGGGTTGCCATTAGCCGCCAGTAACTCTGTCGGGAGTGTGCAATGGTGTCTGCAAATTGGGACGCAAATATGCGGCCTCTCAGTGCCTAGGAGTAGCTGCCGAGAGGCCCCATATTTGCATACTGTCCGTGCATAACGGTTAAAAGGGCTCTAGGCCGAAGACGTGGTAAGTCAGTGGTGTGATGTTACACCTGGTTGTCCACCTGAGACCGAGCTCTAAGTGGTTTAATTTGATCACCAAATTTGAAATGTTTACACTGAAGTAAATACATTCCAAACATAGCCAGGTTTATACAGTAACGGTCAAAGATACAGGGTATCTTGCTTATCCATGAATGACATTGGACTGTTTATAAAGTCCAGGCTTTGATTATTGATTATTGATAGTGGTGGGCATACCCTTAAAGGGGTCTTTAGGGACTGAGTTCCATAGCGATGGACTACGCTCCTGGACCTGTATGGCACCCTGCAGCAGACTCAACGTGTTGCACCAGTGCCAAGCTGTGTGTCAGTGCAGGATCAATTGTCCAAAGCAACATTATAGGTCATCCCTACTGTCATGGTCATACAATAGAGTTTGTCTGCTTACCTGTCTCCATGTGTTCGTCTCTAGAGACCAGCAGACCCTCACCTGACTGCTTTTGTAATCCATCCTCTGGCATGGCTCCACCCTAGCTCCTATCAGAAAACTCTATATTAACCTGTGCACTGCAGGCCAACCCTGCTGATCAACCTTTGTGTGTTTGGCTTCCTGTTACCTGCCATGTGCTCTTCTGTTGTTCTGTTACCGACTTTGGCGTGTCTCTGACTATCCCGGTTTGCCTGTGATCCTGACTATCCCTGTCTGCTTGTGGCCCCGACCTTGGCTTTATCCCTCACTATCCCTATCCACCTGTTGCCTACTGTGGGTGCGAGCTGGGGGACGCGACCTGGAGCCAGTTGCAGCCCAGTCTATCCTCACCACTAGAGGCTCTGGTGAACACCTGCTGGCTCTTAGACTCCGCGCCCCAGGGAATCTTACGCTCTAACCCCCATGGGATCCGTCTTGGCATTTCAGCGGCCCTACCTTCCTTATCACCTTGACTCCCGTCCGCATCAGTGAGCCGTAGGGTCCACAACCTTGCGGTGCACTCCTGATCCCTTCAGTGTGCATCTGTCACCTGGTCTCAAGGTGACCTGACACCTACATTATGGGGTCCGGTTATGGCTCCCAAGGTTTTACAGTGGTTGAACCCATTTGTATACACAGCTTTTATATAGGCATTAGAAAACAGTGAGGTGTTCACTGAAGAATTTAGGAAGAGATGAATAAAGAAATATAAGGAACAAATTAAGCCGATTTCTAGGGTGTAACATGTTCAGCATCTACCTCCTCTATCCCCCTTCCTTGTGACAGTGGGCAGGGGATCTTCTCCCCTGTCACTGCACCCACACGACCCGCCTCATATTCACAGATCTCTGTGAATCAATGAACTATGAGTACTGACAGCCTTTGTGGTTGACGGCTTGTAGTTCTCAATGAACTACCAGGGCACTGTTTAGCTCTCTAGGTAGTTCATTGAGCTTTCTGCCATTCAGCAACTGCCTGCCTGTATCAGGAGGTACAGCCAGACAGCTACACTGACAGTCTGCAAGACTGTGGCATTACACCTGTGATCTGCCGATTGTGGGTGCAATGCTTTACAGCCCCCCCCCCCCCCCCCAAAAAAAAAAAAAATCACAGGCTTTCACAGACCAACAGCACTTGTAGATAATTTTGGTGGCAGTGAAGACAGATTCAAAAGAACAACATCTTTAGCTTACCTTTCTGCTCAGTATCTGGCAGTTCTGGGAGTTGGAGGTAGTTGTGGGTCACACCTTTGATAAAAGACTTTGTGCTGTCTACACATCGATGCTTAGAGCTGGTGGTGAAGGACATCTTACATTTCTCGAGTTTGTCTGCGGTAAAGAGAGATGGGAGGAGAGAAGCCAATCTATAAGCCAAATTCTTCATGTCTTCCTCTCCATTCTTTACCAGCTGACCATCCATCCAGTCATCATACCACATATTCCAGCTCTGTAGCTCCTTCACCAGCTCTGAATTGCTTTCACTTTGTTGAATTAGGTTATATATTTTCTTCATCTTCTTTATTTGTTTTTGAGTTGGATATCTCCTACCATGTCTGATCACTGACACAACCTGAAGAGGTGTGCAAGTATTGGGCAGTAGATCATACTTTCTGGAAACCAATAATGGATTCACCAGAAGAAAGGGATTCACTTCTTCATATCGGGTTTTTGTTCCAAAATAAGAAGCTAGTCTGGAAGACTCGCTGGTAGAGAGCCCACCAACGCTGCAGAACCATGTGACAGAGATGAGAAGAATCTGGGCAGCTTTGGGGGCATATCTTCTGTATTCACAGAGCATTAAACTCATGGTTACAGGAAGCAGTTAGCGTTGCAGGTCTACAGGCAGTATAGAAAGGAGTCTGCAGCATGTATATAGTAAATAAGCTGTTAGCCTTCCTTCATTTATGGTAAGTCCTACAAATAAGAACAAGTAAAATAAACACATGTAAGAAGACTTCCATTCAAATACACATTCTAAAAAGAAATGGATGAGAAACTAATGTAAACTGATCCGTTTTTTCTTTGAAAAAACGTGACTGAACTGATGAAACAGGAGTTGATTACCATATTTAATAACAAAATTAAATCAGCTTCCAGTTTTTTTGTCAAAGCTTAATGGAACAATTAAAAGCTGACTGGCTACCATGCAGAACTGCACCAGATTTTGCACTCTACAGTTTTAGTGAATCAACCCCTTATGCCGCATACACGCGATCGGAATTTTGGTCGGAAAAAGCTTGGATGGTTTTCTAGATGGAATTCCGATGGGATTTTGCTCAAGCTGTCTTGCATACACATGGTCACACCAAATTCCAACCATCAAGAATGCGGTGAAGTACAACGGAACTAGAAAAAGGAAGTTCAATAGCCAGTAACCAATAGCTTCTGTCTCGTAGTTGAATCTGAGCATGCGTAAGTTTTTGCATACACACAAACGCATTTTCGGATAGGAACTTTTTCTGACAGAAAAACTGAGAACATGCTCTCAATCTTTTGCTGAACCCAGCCTAAAAGAAAAAAAAAAGTGCACTTTTGTTTCTGGGCCCTACTACGGGTACAAACAACATATAACATATGGGTGGTATCCTCATGCACATCAAGAGTAGAAACATTGTATGGGGATGTTTTTAGTGGCGGGTCATGCTAAAGGGATAAAAACATAACTTAATCAATATTTTCTTTTGATAATTAAAAACAAAAATCAGGAAGAGATATATTAAAGCGTTTTTTAACTAAAAAAAATAAAGATCCTGTTCCTTTAATGCATGTTATACAGCACAGTACTTGTGCTGTGTATTTTGGCCCCCTCTATCACCTAAAATACCTGGCTGATCCTGCCAGTTTCTACTCTTCCCTCTACACTGACCACGATATATCAGGGCTGCTGAGCCCTGACACTGGTCAGTGTACGTGCCTCAGTCATCCACTGCTATCTGAAGCTCTCCTCTGTCCTCCTCCTCCTCCTCCTCCTCCTCCCCCTCCTCCTCCTCCCCCTCCCCCTCAAGGAAATCGGACAACAAAAGTTGTATAGTGTGTATAGGGTCTTAGAGAGGAAATCCCTACAAAGCGAATTGTCCCCATTAGAAGATTTCCCCTCTATTCCTGTTCTGGGGACAACCAAAAACATGTTATTTTCTTTTTCCTTCAATGATAATGGTAAACGACAAATAGGGGGAATCTCCCGATCGGGGACACAGACAGCAATACAAACCAAATCTAGGACCCTGCACTCACTATATCTGGTCTCACACAGTACACAGAAATACAATTCTTTTTGTAAATATATACATGCTTAAAGCAGACTTCCACACAAAAATGTTACTTCCGCTTTAAGGGCCCCTGACATGCCACATTTGGCATGTCATTTTTTGGGGGGGGGGGGGAGAAGAGGGGGAGCCGGTACCGTCTTTTCAGAGGGTTCCAGCTCCCACTTCCTCCCGGCACAGGAAGGGAGATCACATCTCCACCGTCCCTCTCAGCAATCATCTGGGACACGTCACAGGTGCCAGATGATTGCCCGGCCAGTTATGGCGCGGCTCGCACATGCGCAGTGGGTGCCCGGCTGTGAAGCCACAGGCGGGTGCCCACAGTTACAATGCCAGCGCCGCAGAGAGGAGGGGAGACAAGGCGGGGCTTTATTCCCCGCATCGCTGGACCCTGTGACAGGTAAGTGTCCGATTATTAAAAGTCAGCAGCTGAAGTATTTGTAGCTTCTGACTTTTAATTAATATTATTTTTTTTAAGCAGAACTCTGCTTTAATACCTTTATTCATTAGCAGTATTGTGACTTCTATCAGTGTCTGGTTAAAGCTTGTAAGAGGAGTTTTCATTCTCCCTTGCTTGTCCTGATAGGCAGCATGACCCCTGGCCCTCTGTCTGGATTTTGTTGATTGGCCCTGTGCACCCTACCAAGAAAAAAAAAAAAAAAAAACTCTAGCATTACACAGCCAACTGAACATGTGCAGAGTGACTCCAAGGTTCTGTACTATCATGAGATGGATAGAGGACTGTGGTAGAACCATGGATCAGAGTGGACAGGATCAAACAGCCATTTTACACAATGCAGAGGATTAACCCCTTAGGTTCCTCAGTGAGTATAACAAGCGTGCTTTACTGCATATACACACTGATTTTACTGTTGTGGGTTTAGTAACATTTTAGTAGTAACACTTTAAATGAAACAATAAAAGTTTTGCAATTACATCTACTTTGTTACTTTGTTTCCCCCTCATATTGAAGGAGTTATATATTGATAAGTGCAGGGAATGGTTTTTAACCAGTCTGTAAATATTTCAATACTGCTGACAAAGCCTGACCCTGTGCACAGACAGGGAGGGGGGTCTGTCAGGGTAATCTGCCTCCAGCTACAATGGGGTTGTCAGAGGCAGATCCAGTCCTCCATGAAAATACAAGGCTAACACACAAGCTGAGCCCCCTACTCACCATTCACCCCATATACATTCAGTGACATACCAGGCACCGGCTTCCTATGAGACGTGAATTACCTGAATCAGCTCCACAACTTTCCACATATGACCATCAGCTAAGCACAGACACTGCAGCAGCGCATGCGTTCCGCTGAGCGGTATATTACATAACAGCGCATGCGCTACCAGAACTCAGCACAGACCTGTCAACAGCGCCCCAGCACTGACGCATGCGCAGGATGAGCTCGTAAACGAAAGCGCGTGTACTTTTGCGTGTGTAGGAACTGCTGTGCGTGGATTGGTTTCCGGGCGGAATTTGTGGAATGTTGGACAATGCGGTGCTCATTGTATTGTAGTTCGTAGGGAACATGGAGTTTGCCTTCTGCTTTGAGGACTCGGTGTTCTCAGAGAGCAGGGACCGGAGTGCGGGGAGAGAGGTGTCCTATACAGCCAAGCAATGTGAGCCTCAGGTCAGACATCACACTTCTCACTCCACCTCCTCGTCCTACTTCCCATTCTTCTACACCTCACCATGAGCAATGTGTGATATGAGGAGCTCACTGATCATCTTCCTGCAGAAACACCATCTACAGTATACACTCATCACCCCTCTCCTCCACATATCACCTCAAATTATATTTATCTATTAGAATTAACATGCATTATATAATGTTTACGTTTGATTGCTGACTCTACATGCAAGGAAAATGACAAATCGCAAATATGTCCCTGCTGAATTGGCCAAACGTTGATCCGTCTATGGCCAGTTTTTTTGTTCCGTCATTCTCTATGGGCGTTCCATTCTGTTCCGTCATTCTCTATGGGCGTTCCATTCTGTCCCGTCATTCTCTATGGGCGTTCCATTCTGTCCCGTCATTCTCTATGGGCGTTCCATTCTGTCCCGTCATTCTCTATGGGCGTTCCATTCTGTCCCGTCATTCTCTATGGGCGTTCCATTCTGTCCCGTCATTCTCTATGGGCGTTCCATTCTGTCCCGTCATTCTCTATGGGCGTTCCATTCTGTCCCGTCATTCTCTATGGGCGTTCCATTCTGTCCCGTCATTCTCTATGGGCGTTCCATTCTGTCCCGTCATTCTCTATGGGCGTTCCATTCTGTCCCGTCATTCTCTATGGGCGTTCCATTCTGTCCCGTCATTCTCTATGGGCGTTCCATTCTGTCATTCCTTTTAGTATGCCCCTCCTTTTTGCTATCGGTCCCCTCTTAATGTTTTGTTGCAGGCTGATGTTCGCATTAAGTACATGCCCAGTGTTAGGTGTGACCTCAACAAGTCACCTATTTGTCAGGTTATGTTACCGTTTCCCAATTGTTAGTTAGAGTTCTTATCTGAGCAAAGAGACACAGAAGTATTCAGTATTTCTGCTCAGAAGTCCGTCGTTAACTCTAACTGTCTCTGACTGACTGTGTCTCTGAGGCTTGTTTATTACATCTTTTATAGACAGAAAAGGGCAAACATCAGCAAATGTAAAAAAAACAACATTTTCAAAGTAAAGACAATTCTCCGGGTGTTATCAGCTGATAAGACAATCTTCTGGGCGTAGACTGCTTTTTAGGGCTGATGCGGCCTCTTCTTGATGAGTACGTGACAATAGATGACGAGTGTGGATTTTACAGAGAAGGATAGAAAAATATAAGACATAAGGTCAACCATTTTGTTTCAACATACCTCAATCCTTACATTTCCCCCTTTGACATCACCCCTCCCTCTTGCCCTGGGTCCACCTGAACAAGTTCTAGTCAGCCTATATCCAGAGTACTCTCCCTGACCGCGAGTTGTCAGAGGGGTATACACCCATCCCCCTGGACAGTACCAACATCTAAAATTCAGGAAGAGTGGCTTTTCTGACAGATGGGTGATGTCAAGAAACTAAATCTACCTATCTTCACAAAAGTTCCATCTTTTCCGCATCATTTACCTTGGCTTTCTTGCAAAAGCATATGAGCAGTTTAAAGCATGCATAAAAGAAAAATACGAATAAGAGCACCACTATAATCGTCATTGCTGCCTTCTTAACCCAAGAGAATAACCCTGAGAAACTAAAAGTTCCACCAAACGGATCCCAGTCGCGACCAATATTTCGGGCCTTCTCTTGTAAATTCTTTACTTCCGTACGGTGTTGTGCAATGATGTCATAATAATCAGGTACCTCAATGCTGGTGTTATGTATCCAAGTACAGCACTCATAGTCCTCAGTAGTTTCACAGAGTCCTGTCAGTGCTGCACTCATACTTTCAATTGCTAATTCATGTAATTCTAATTGTTGTCTGATGGCTCTGGTCTCCAGATTTAACTTAGTAATGTCATCAGAGTTTTTCTCCAAAACATCATTAATAATTCCTGTATAATTATTTAGTCGTTTCATTAAGTCTATACCCCATCCTGTCCAGGACGGGAACCAAACCCATGCCATGTCCTTCTTCAGGAATATTTCTCTTTTACTACGATACCTGAGGGGATATCTAGGGTGCATGCTAGCTTCTAATAGGTGATCACCTCGTTCATCACCTACTACTCCCATTACTGGTACTAAACTTGCGAGGTAGCACCATCCCTGAGCCCTTCTAGGTATCCAAGTATAACATTTATCCTCACAACAGATATATATATTATTTCCCAGTGCTACTGTTAGCAAGGTCAGTATAGTTTATAGGAACTGCCATCAGTGGTATACTTGCTGTGCTGGGGTGTAATTTGCTACAAATCCAACATTTCTCATATCCTGACTTCTGGGCATAAGCATATTTAAACTTCAGTAATAACATTTTTTTAGAAAATCCTTCATCCTTGTGTATTTTATTCTGTGAGGTAACCAAACTATTAGCCAGAATTACTGAAACAATAAAAAGATACATGTTGTCATTTGCCAACTGGCTCCTTTTTACAATGAGAAGCGTGGATCCAGGTAGGTTTCCCTTCCAATTTCACTGAGGTTGCTGTAATCAATAGCACCTGGAAAGGACCTTCAAACCTTGGTTCCAGTGTCTTTCTGGTATGTTTCTTTACATACACATAGTCTCCTGGTTGTAGATCGTGAGTACCTGTGACAGAATTAGGGTCTGGAAGAGAAGAATACACACTCTTGTGGATTTTAGTCAGACGCTGTTGCAACTGTATTACATACGTAGTTAAACTATCACATTGTAATTGCATACTTTGAGGAAAATATAAACCTAATCTAGGTGCACTTCCAAACAGTATTTCATATGGGGATAACCCTGTTTTTCCTGTTGGGGTGTACCTAATAGAGAACAAAGCTAAAGCTAGGCACTCAGGCCATGGTTTGTTCAACTCCTGCATAGCTTTTTGTATTTTCAGCTTGATTGTACCATTTACTCTTTCTACTGATCCTGAACTCTGTGAGTGGTAAGGAGTATGAAAACTTTGTTGAACCCCTAACATTGCCATCACATTTTGCATTATTTCTCCCGTGAAATGTGTCCCCCTATCTGATTCTATTGTTTCTGGGAGACCAAACCTAGGTATCAGCTCAGTAATCAGTTTCTTGGCGGTGGCTTTTGCCGTAGCTGATTTCACAGGATAACTTTCGGGCCAGCCTGAAAATAGGCAGATGCACACGAGAACAAATTCAAAGGGGCCGCTCTTAGGCATTTGTATGTAGTCAATCTGCAGTCTCTGAAAGGGATATTGGGCCCGGACCTGATGTTTACGTGGGGTTTTCACTCTCTGTCCTGGGTTATTAATCAGACAGATTTGGCATGCAGCACAGTAGTTCCTTGCAGTACTACTGAATCCAGGGGCTAGCCATCCTTGGCTTACAATCCTATACATAGAATTGGAGCTGACATGAGTGGGTAAGTGAACAGCCGCTGCCATTGCTGGGTATAGAGAACCGGGTAGACATATTTTGTCTCCTTCTCTCCATACATTGTCAAGGCCTGGTGCAGCTCCCTCCTTAACCCAACGGTCCTTCTCAATAGCCCCTGCCTGTTCCTGTAGTTCGATTAGCTGCTGCCATGTGGTTTCGGGCATACTCACCTGTACCGTGGCTAAGGTCTCAGGGCTTACTTCCCCTAGAGCTGCCTTCTTTGCAGTTAAATCTGCAAATGCGTTTCCTTTTGCCTCAGTTGTTTTTGCGCTCGTGTGTGCCGCTATCTTCATGATGGCTACTCTTATAACCTTTTGAAGATTGTTCAGGACTCTTTTGATTCCTTCACCATGTTTAACAGGTGTGCCTGCTGCTGTAAGGTAACCTCTAGCTTTCCATATGTGGCCATAATCATGTGCCACACCGTAGGCGTATGCGGAATCAGTGTAAATGTTCCCTTCTTGTCCCTCCAAGTGTTCTAGGGCTTTCTCTAGAGCGGTTAGTTCCGCTTCTTGTGCCGACATGTGTGCTGGTAGTGACTTTGCCTCAATTACCTGTGTGTCCGTTACCACAGCATAACCTGTGTGATATTTACCTTTGTCATCGGCAAATCTACTACCATCTATGTACAGTGTGTGTTCTGCATTTGCAATGGGTATGTCTGTGACATGTGGGAACCCCGTGATCTCTTGTTCCATAAGTTGGAAACAATCGTGTTCATCAGATGTTATGTCCTGAAATGAAAGTGTGTCAGAATCCTGAGTATCTTGTGCTGTATCTACACCATTATCATCATTACTCCCCCCTGTCAAATCTGTCTGTAATGGTAAAAGCTGTGCTAAGTTAAAAGAAGTGCATCGCTGAAAGGTAACATTGGGGGGTAGGAGCAAAGTGCATTGTAGACGCAGCTGCCTTGCCATTGATATGTGTTTTGGTTGGACCTGTGATAAGATGGCGTGTATGTCATGTGTGATATGTACCACTACAGGATTGTCTAAGACAATTTCTGAGGATTTGTCAATGATAATTGACACTGCTGCAACTGCTCGTACACAGGACGGTGATCCTCTAGAGACAGGATCGAGAGCCGCCGAGAAGTATGCTACCGGCCTTTGTTTGATGTGTTGTTGTGTCAACACCCCTGTTGCGTGTCCCGTGATTTCAGCAATGTACAAATGAAATGTTTTGGTATAATCAGGGATCCCGATCGCAGGTGCCGAAATCAGTAACCTTTTTAAGGTGCTAAAAGATTCATGACCTGCTTCTGTGAGTACATAGGGTACTATTTTCAAGCAATCATATAATGGCTGCATCAGAGAACTGGCATGTGGTATCCATTGTCTACAATATGATACCATTCCCAGAAACATACGAAGTTGCTTAAAATTGCGTGGGATATTCATTTGTCTTATGGCCTGGACTCGGTCTTCAGTGAGATGTCGAGTACCCTGGGATATACAGTGGCCCAAAGAGACAACCTTTTTCTGGCATACCTGTAACTTAGTTCTATTCACCTTGCACCCTTTTTCAGCCAGGAATTGTAACAATGATAGGGTGGCTTTTAAACAAGTATCGTTATCTGGACAACATAACAATAGGTTATCTACATATTGCAACAATACACAAGTGTCAGGCGGTTGCCATTCCCCCTATTTTTACCTTTTTAAGGTTTAGTCAGCGGGGCATCGGACAAAAGACCGTCATAACCACTTATGGGTATGGTGTCACGGGACGTCATGTGTGGAGGGACTACTGAATCAGACAACAGACTGCGTGACGCTCCTGTGTCAACCAAACAAGGAATATGTTTACCTTCCACCTTCATCAACATGTGGAGCATTTTGTTCTCTGATTCAGCTAGGACTGGGGCAAGTCATGCGGTCGGATCGTCCCTATCATTGGTACGCCTCTGTCTGTAGTCCCTCGTGTCTCTGTCCGTGTTTCCTTCCTGTTCGTCTTTTATCCTTTTCCTACAGTCTCTTTTTATATGTCCCACCTTGTTGCAGTAATAACAGGTAAGAGGTTTACGGGAGGAATTCCCTCCTTCATTGACCCGGGCAACAGTGTTAACTCCCGGTGTCCTTCTGGGTTTAGTTTCTGCTAAATCAGCCTCTATGCCTTGTGCTTTCTGCAACAATGTTCCTCTGTCCCGTATGGCTCTCCATTCGGGAGTACATGCCTTCAGTTTGTCACCTATTTGGGGTACTAGTCCTTCCATAAACTGTCGATTGAAAGCCCTAATGGTGACGGGTAAGGCTAAATCTAGACCTTCGTCAGCCATCATGCTTTCCATGTTGAGGTAAAATTCTGTAACAGTCTGACCTGGGGCCTGTTTTATGGGCGCTGTCGAACCCCTTTCCTGCTGTTTCCCTTGGCAAAATTCTCGTAACTGAGCTATAAACAGGGGTCTAGAGTCTATATGACGGGGATGTACTCCTGGCGGATCTGCCGCTGGATCCCCTTGTGGTCTATGTGGAGCAATTTCATTCATAAATTGATTAAACATCGTTAGTGTCATTTTATGTCTACACAAATCTTCCCCATCTTGCCAAGTTGCTTCATGTGTGTCTAGTAATTGTGTCACGAATCTACAGAATGCGGCAGGTTTTGCTACGGGATCAGGAGCATTCTGTATTAATGCCATAAGAGTGTCAGCCGACCAAGGTGTCCATGTCCTCAGAACGACTTGTCGGGTCACTGTAGGTGGCTGTCCTGCTTGACCCGCATTTGGATTATTTACTTGTATTACCCTAGTCCGACTATGGACTGGAGCTACGGGCTCTGGTCTTTGAGCGCCGCAATGCACACATTCCTGTGCCCAGTCTGTGTTCTGGGTACCGCATACTCGGCATACCCATCCTCTTCCTCTTAAGGAAGGATAAAGTTTTGGTCTTTCGCTACCTGGTGTGGTAGGGTTATAAGGAGGTGGAGTATCTCCCGTATTAACCCTATCGCCGGGAGCAGAAGGAAGACTTTTGTGTCGGACCTTCATATCCCATCCACCCTTTTCCTGACAATACTCCCATCCCTCCTCTTCAGCCCTGTTGGAAACCTTAATTAAACATTGTATTTGTGATACCCATCTGTTCTGCAATATCTCTCCCTGTCTGTCTTTCTTTATTTCTTCCCAACCTTCTACACTTAGCCCATTTTCTCCATCCATCCCCAATTTCTTGAGAATCCTATTTGTGCCCTGTGCCTTATCCTTCCCATACAACATTGTAATTATGTCTTTAACAGCATAACATTTCTGAGATTCCTCCTGGGGTTTACCATGTGTCTGGCCCATTTTGACAGTCCTGCCTAGGTGGCGTTTGGATCACTTACTAAGTGTCTCGTTGCCTTCTCCTCCTAGGGTGCCAAAATATTAAAAACCTCTCCTGGATGAGATTTCTGAAATCGAATTACCTTATATGCTAGCCAACTGACAAATATTATGACCAGACTGACAGCTACAACATATACAAGCATTCCCTTTTGGTGGCCAAACACATATGACTAGATCTCCGGGACTTTGTGGAGACCTTATCCCTTCCCATTACCATGGAATCTCTCAGCATTCGTTTCTTATTCCTGCTTTATTGAGGCAGTCAGGACTTATACTTTCAACCCGTTTTTAGGCTCATGAATCAAAAAGCGTATATCAAACTTAAGTGTCGGACCCCCAAAGTACTCTTACGAGTTAAGGGCGCATTCCGTTACCCATTGGGATGATATATGTTTCAATTCACACCATACAAACAGAGCTTATCTCATTCACAACAGACAGATGACAAGTAGACAGACAAGAAACAACGGTAACATAAGCCAAAATATTAAGTTCAAGACCCGCATACTACAGAGGTTGGTGTTTTACCTGAAGAACAATTCAGACAGATCAGGTGGGCACAAATCTAAGAAGCACAGAGTTTATAAGAAAATAAAGCTTTTCTTACCTGCGCAGGATTTGTCTGTGGTTCTTTGATGTGCCCAGCCTCTTTGTTCCGTCCTTATGTTCGTTCGCCTCTTGTAGTTTCTTCAGCGAGTCCGTGTTCGCGGCGCCAGAAATGTTAGGTGTGACCTCAACAAGTCACCTATTTGTCAGGTTATGTTACCGTTTCCCAATTGTTAGTTAGAGTTCTTATCTGAGCAAAGAGACACAGAAGTATTCAGTATTTCTGCTCAGAAGTCCGTCGTTAACTCTAACTGTCTCTGACTGACTGTGTCTCTGAGGCTTGTTTATTACATCTTTTATAGACAGAAAAGGGCAAACATCAGCAAATGTAAAAAAAACAACATTTTCAAAGTAAAGACAATTCTCCGGGTGTTATCAGCTGATAAGACAATCTTCTGGGCGTAGACTGCTTTTTAGGGCTGATGCGGCCTCTTCTTGATGAGTACGTGACAATAGATGACGAGTGTGGATTTTACAGAGAAGGATAGAAAAATATAAGACATAAGGTCAACCATTTTGTTTCAACATACCTCAATCCTTACACCAGTGTGTTCAGCATTGTCCAGCTCTGATCTGCTGCCACACGCTGGGTTCCATGCTGCCATCTTTTTTCTTGTTGTCATTGGGATCTGGCCCCAATGACATGCCACCAGTTGTGCCCTCCTCCTGCCTGTAAGCTGATGCCTCGGGATATCTAACATAGGATGGTGCTGGAATGGGGTACACAAAGTTCTAGCCTAGATGAGAATGGCGGCAGGATAAAAAAAAATTAAGTCTTTTAAGATTTTGGGGATGGAGGTTGAAAAGATGTAAAGTCCTCCCTTTATACTGGGGCTGTGCCCACTCTGCAAGAGATTTCAAGTGACTGTAATGGCTCTTCTTCCCCTTTTAAGTAAATAATAAACATGTCATACTTACCTCCACTGTGCAGCTCGTTTTGCACAGAGTGGCCCGATCCTTGACTTCTGGGGTCCCCTGTCAGCTCCTCCTCACTTCAGTTAACCCCCTAGGACAGGGGTGTCCAAACTACGGCCCTCCAGTTGTTCAGGAACTACAATTCCCATCATGCCTAGTCATGTCTTTGAATGTCAGAGTTTTACAATGCCTCATGGGATGTGTAGTTCTGCAGCAGCTGGAGGGCCGTAGTTTGGACACCCCTGCCCTAGGAGAAGCATTCTCCCAAATTACCTTGCGGACGCGCTCCCGAGTCCAGCATTTGTGTCCGTAGACACAAATGCCGGACTTGTCCTCAGCTCCCGCATCATTGGATTTGATTGGGAGCAGCAGGAGCCAATGGCTCAAGAGCTGGGACCCCGTGCACAGAGGGACAGCATGGGAATTACAGGGCTCAGGTAAGTTAAACGGGGGGGCTGGGGGGCCAGTGACTGCCATTCGTTTTTTCACTTTAATGAATAATAGGATGCATTAACCACTTGCTTACTGGGCACCTAAAGTGCTTTGGATTACAAGCATGTTTCTGGAACTAATTATGCTCGCAGTCCAAGGTTTTTCTGTATAAGCTTAGAGTTTCTGGAGTTGGGCTAAGGCCTTCCTGTGTGATAGTGCTGATTGGTGCAGCACTGTCTGATGAAGTAAGTTGTATACTCAGAGTAGCTCCTTCAGCTCCTGACACTGAACAGAGGGGCACTAGAGGAAATAAAAGGTAAGTATATGCTGCTGGGTATTAGGGGGAAAGAGAGTACTAAACGCAAATCTGTTGATTTTTCCCAGAATGGTTTGCTTTTAAGTGTGCATGTCTGCAATCCTAGACAGTTGGGTGCTACGAGTGCTTGTATGTGGTGACACTGCAGCAAGGTGGGTAGAAATAACAACATGGTTTATTTCATTTTTACAGTGGTTCAGTGGAGACGTGAAAGGTGATGACCCCACCGATGAGCATACAGTGCTGAAATTTCGGGCAGACTGGTCATACAGACAGAAAAACTTTCTGGTTGGTTTGCAAAACTCAATCAAAATGAATTTTTGAAATAAATGTTTATTTATTAAAGGGACATGTCAGTTCTGTAATCATGTATTACCTTTACAGCAGCTACTTTTAAATTTCTTACATATTAATTTTGACTTAATATGGCAAACTGCTTAAAGCGGAGCTATAGGCAAAATAAAAATGAGGCATTTGATGCTGTCTGTCAGTAGTGTTAACATATCCGTTTTTGATTTTCTGAGTCCCCTCTAGATTTTCTAATGTGTCACTGCAGTTGTAAATCCCAACCATTATGAAGTCTGTAAAAATAATATAATTGACAGAGAAGGCATTGCCAAGTAAAGAGGGCATTTATGTATGGTGCAGAGAATGTGGTGTTTGTGTTTTTTTTTTTTTTTATTTTTTTTTTTTTTTATTAATAAAGGAACACACACAATCACAAAAAAAAATATGATGATGATGAAAAAAAAAAAATAGTCCCCAATATTTTGTTTTTATTTGCTTATATAGAAGATGTATAAAGATTGGTAAGTACAAGAGGATATATATTTTTTTGTTTACAGTGAGTATACTTCGTTTTTCTCCTATCACCTTCCAGGACGGCACACCTGAGAGATGAGGGCTTCTCCCTACAGGAAACAGAATCACTTGACAGCTTTGTTATAAGTCCCCACCCTTCCCCTTGATCCTCAGTATTGATTGTGTTTCTCCCAAACACAGCAGCATGTTTTTTTTTTTTTTTTTTGCAAGACCGAATGATCGTAGAGGGTCTGATGGTCCCCTGTTGAGACAGGTTTTAGGGAAACCAGGGAGGGAAGACCTAACCTGCAGGCTTGTCCTCTCTCGCAGGACGCCCCCAAGTTAGCACCAGCGCTCTGGCCACAGGGAGTGCGCGCCTTTGCTGAGACTGTTTGAATCTCCACTGCCAGCCGCTCTCCTCGTTGCCGAAGTTTCAGAAAGTCCTGTCTTCCAAGCCTCTCTCTGAGGCACGGCCGCATCATCCTGAGTCACAGCGCAACCCGGAGAAGTGTGGAGAGCAGAGAAAGGTTAGAAGCAGTCGGCCGGCTGTACCTGCCCCACCAGTGGTACCAGCAGCCCAGGACCCTGCTAACCTCCTCTTGGAACAAGAGGAAGGGAAAGCAACTACTGCGGGCAGATCCAGGTTGGGGCCCGGTGAGTACAACCCCCTTGGAAAGGTAGGTGGGGAAGGGGGTAAGAAAGTCCAGATTCTTGGTGTCAAGAATCCTGGAAGAGTCAGGACAGACTGAACTTTAACTTACCCTTCCTCCCTCCCCAGTACAAGCCCACAGTCTGGGGGAAGACATATAATGTTATACATATATTATGTCTCTTATCTTGGAGTCCCAGGCGGAGCCCAGTAGGCCCCAGATAAACACCCTCCTGCCGCTACAGGGCATAGCTCCTCCAAAAAAGTGTGGGTATTGTAAGGACAAACTCCCCAAGTCTCACTCAAAGCCCTTCTGCTATAAATGCATAAATAAATCGGCAGGATAAGAAGCTTTGGCATTGAAATAAAAAAAAAAAATTACTGTGATGCTGCTGGGCAGTCAATGGCCCAGGGCCCTGAGACAGAGGAGCTCACCCAGGAAAGCCTCTCTGATGGGGGACCTAGTGCCCTTATCCTACCTCCGCAGTCACTCCCTCTTGCCCAGATGAGGAAGGGGGGGGGATATGGATAGCCAGGCTAGATCTGAACACGGCTAAAAAAGGTTTGGCCCTGGCTTTTCCCTCTTGGGTCCCAGGAGAGGTGTGTGTATACTGGTGCAGTGTGAGACACACAGCCTATCTTTGCAGCTCTCCAGATGGGACAACTTGGAAGGTGGTGATATTGGCCCCTATTCTCCTCCTTCAGTGTCTCCTGAGGTTGGAAAAGCGTGCCCTGTGGCTGTGGCAAAAAAGGGGAAAGACAACAAAGCAATAAGTACTTTCCTTTGCCTTGGGTGCTTAGCAGCAGAATCCCAAATAAAAGCCAGGTGGTTTTAGGGTGTTGAGATAGGACTCCCTCCCTCAATCCAGGGTGCTACTATCTTTTCCCTTGTGTCTGGGAACAAAAAGCCCAGACGCTTCAGCTAGACCAGTGTACACAGCTTCCTTGTAAATCGGATGCTGTGGTTATTGCAAAACTAGCTTACCAGCCTACCACTATAAACCCTAATAAAATACATATGGGTGAATCTAGTGAAGAGGTGCGATCTGTTAGGCACAGTCTCTTACAAGCCGTTCCTGCCACTAAACATTCCTAAACAGTTAATGGGAAGATTACCAGGTGGTTTACAGGAACCTGGAAATTCCAGGAATAATAACAGGTTTCCCCTGGTCAGCAAATGCACACCAGGTAATCTAAATCTAGGCCAGCTGTGGTGGCTCCACGATGGTGCATTTAGAGTTTTTTTGGCTCTTAAAAGCCTGCCCCTAATTTGTACCCATAAGGTAGGGGGGACCCCCTTGTGAACATCTCAAGTTCCAACTTATTATTTCCTCTTTACACTGCTGTATCCATCAGTGTGCAAGAGTTAATCAAGCCCTCTTGTGGTTTGGGCTACAGCTTACCTGTGAGCTGTACGAGAAGCATAAAATGCTATTCTGCAACCCTTAATTGATGGTTTCCTGGTGCAAACCTCTGTGCTAAAGCTACATAAACTAGCCTGTATCTAGTGTGAAATCCTACAGGTGTCTGATTACCTCCAGGCTAAGATGATGATCATCTCTTCCTGAGAATGACTAAGCCCCTGTACACACGGTGTTAGATTTCGCCAACCAAATCCATGGGATTTTGTCCGTCGTATCTTGTCCGAAACTGTTGCATACACACGGTCGGACTAAGTTGTCGAAAAATCCGATCATTCAGAACGTGATGACGTAATTTCGTTACGATGGGACTACATTCAGGCTAGTAGCCAATAGCTTTGATGTAGGAATTTGATCTGAGGATGCGTGGCACTTGGTCCGATCAAAATTCTCTACACATGATCGGAGTATGTCCGATCGAACCAGTTGGTCGGAAAATATTTCCAACAAGTTGGAAAATTGGGTCCGACGGATGTTCGGCCGGAATCAGTCCGATGCATACCACACACAGTCGGATTATTCCGACGGATTCTCCGACCGTGTGTACAAGGGCTAAGACTGGCCATACACCTATAGATTATCCGCAGATTTTCTATGGTCAGATGGAAAAAGTGTAACAGATTCCTCCATCTACGCTGAACTGTGTAGATGGCAGAATCTCCCACTGGTCCAAGCTTCCATATCTTGCTAGTCGGCCCCACTGGCTCTCGCAATACTGGAACATTCTGATTGTGTGCAGGCATTGTTTAGGTTGAGAGCCAGTGGGGCCGACTAGCAAGATACTGAAGCTTGGCCCAGTGGGAGATTCCTCCATCCACACAGTTTAGCATACATGGAGAAGTCTGTTGCACTTTTTCCATCTAACCATAGAAAATCTGCAGATAAACTATAGGGGTATGACCAGCTTTAATTGATCTCTGGGTCTGTGCTCAGTAAGACCTTAGATGCTAGGGAGGCTTGGACTCACTCCCACCTGTGGGTGGGTTAGCTACACTTACTCAGACTTTTGCAGTAGTAGGGTAACAACTACCACTACTGTGGTATAGTCTCACACCTCAGACCTCCATTATTTGGAACTACCACTGGTGAAGGATTAGTATCGGAAGTTCAGGCTATGCCTAGGGTAAATTGTTGGTCTGACTACACATCAGAAATGCACACCATGGGAAGTTGTTTTGTGTCTTTTCTGTTATGTAACTACCTTTATGGCTCAACAGAAATGCATAGTATTCTGTGACTGTACACTGTTGGTTATCAGAAACGCATAACATTGAATTGTTGGTTGCACTTCTGTATATAACCGTACCTTGTTTCCAATCAGAAAGGTACAACATAGAATTGTCAGCGACATTTCTGTTGGTTATACAACTGTACAAGTTGCTATTCAGAAACGCACAGCACTGAGTTTTTGCTAGTGATATTTCTGCTGGTTATACGACTGTACAAGTTGCTATTCAGAAATGCACAGCGTTGTGTTTGTTGCTAGTGACATTTCTGTTATAGGTCTGTGTAGTGTTGCTAATCAGAAGTGCACAACATTGAATTGTTGGTGACATTTCTGTTGGTTCTTTGACTATACCCTGTTGTTAATCAGAAATGTGTTAGTGTCACTCTGGTTATGACTGCACATGGTCCAGCACCAGCAATACACAACTATAGGTCGCAGGTGTCTTGTCTGTTATCATACTGGGCTGGTTATGCAACTGCATTTTCTTGATCATCAGAAATGCACTCCAGGTGTTAGTAGAATTTCTGTTGGTTATATGGCCATACGGAGTTCAGTATCAGGAATACACAACACCGTACTGGTTCTTGGCCTTCTGTCTGGCATCTATTACCTCTTAGTTTGCGGTACATCAGAAAAACACAACAGTGAAAGGTGTCTGTGTCTTCTGTTTTTCATATTGGTTGCTCAGGAAAACACCACATTTGCATTTGTTGGTGTCCTTTCTGTTTAGATATATGACCTTACCTTGTTGAGCATCAGAGGCACACATTTGAAGTTTGTGATTTTTTTTTTTTTTTTCTCTGTGTTTAATTAAGATACCATCTTATAACTTAGTACTCCAACATTTTATGTTTGTGTCTTCTCTGTTCTACAGGTGACTGTGCATCAGAAAATGCAACAGTGAAGGCTGGCTGTGTCTTCCTGTTTTTGTATTCCATATAAAAATGTTTGAGCTGGCTACCCTTCAGAAACACAAGGTTTATGGTCTATATATCTGTGATATTATATAATTTTTTATTCCAGACCTTATTTTCCATGCACATGGAAGGAACAGTTGTTCTGACTGCCTAGTTAGTGAGCGCCAGATCCTAAAGAGCACGGACTGCTCAGAGAGAGTAATAAATACCCTCTTTCTGTGTAGAAAACCAGTGACTGAAAATATTTATTCTAAAGTGTGGAAGACCTTCTGTTCCTTGGGTAAACAAAGGCAGATAACCTCCACCACTGTTCCAGTTATCCTGGAGTTTCTCCAGGATGGAGTAGACTTAGGCCTAGTGGTCAGTACCCTTCAGGTTCAGATAGCGGCCCTCTCGGTCTTCCTCGATGTAAGGTTGGCAAAAGAAAACCTCATCAAACGTTTTCTGTTGGCCAGGGAAAGGATTTCTCCTGTCACCAAAAGTAGTTTCCCTCCATGGGACCTAATGAGGGTATTAGAGGCGTTGTCTAAACACCCTTTTGAACCTATAGAAGATGTTCCTTTTAAGTTTCTAACCTTAAAATTATAATTTTTGTTAGCAGTTGCTATGGCCAGGAGGGTCGGGGACCTGCAAGGTCTGTCCATGAAGGAACCCTTCCTATTGGTACAGCCAGATCGGTTCACCCTTAGGGCAGATCCCTTATATCTACCAAAGGTAGCATCTTTATTTCATAGGACGCAAGACATAATATTGCCATCCTTCTGTGATAAACCAAAAAATGAGAAGATGTAAGAAGATGTCTCCTTGCCTACCTAGAAAGAACAAAGAGTTTTAGGAGGTCCAGTCACCTACTAGTTCTAGGAAGAGGCTTCAGGCTTCTAAAGCCTCAGTTTCTAGATGGGTCAGAGAAGCTATCTCTGTAGCGTATGAGTTCTGGAGTTCCAGCACCAGCAAAAGTTGAAGCTCATTCAACCAGGTCACTAGCAATGTCCTGTGCTGAGAAAGCAGGGGCCTCCTGGGAACAAATCCGCAGTGTGGCCACCTGGTCCAGTCAGGATACGTTCCTAAAGCACTACCGTGTGGAAGCCTTGTCACAGCAAGACTTGGCTTTCGGTCGGAAGGTCCTACAAGCTGTGGTCCCACCCTGAAGGTAGGCCTGGGGTTACTTGATTATCCTCTGAGGTGTGCCGCCCTGGAAGGTGACCTTCCAGGATGTCAGGCCTACTTCCCGCCCTATGTGGAGGGAAAGATAAGCTATATGCTAGGTGGTAAGTACCTATGTAGAGCAATGCTCCTTGTGAATCAGTTCAGGATTACTTTATTACATACTGAGGATCAAAGGGAAGGGTGGGGACTTATAACAAAGCTGTCAAGTGATTGTGTTTCCTGTAGGGAGGAGCTCTCAGGTGTGCCGTCCTGGAAGGTTTGTAGAAATACCGTTACCGGTAAGTCTAACGTATGGGGTTTTTTTTGGGGGTGTTTTTTTTGCTGTAAATTTACAATTTTGTAAGCATAGGGGATATCCAGTTGTTTACATTTTTTATACCATCTCATTTGCTTGTATTGTTATGTAATATAAACTTCTGTTTCAGGAAGCATTTGATGAGTACAGCAGCTGCTATGAGCTTCTACCAGCTGCCAATAATGGAATGAGAAGAGATGTGCGGGAAAGCCAGGCACGCTGCTTAATCCACCTGGAGAGATTTCCAGAAGCCCTAGAGATTGCACAAGCCCTGGTAAAATATCTACCAATACATTTATTAACTAAATCTATGTGTTTAAATAATTCATTTATTTTTTATTTAAATGCTAAGTAGTGGAGCTGCACAATTAATCGTTAACAAATCGTGATCTCGATTCAACCCCCGGACAATTTCTATTGCAGAGTTTGATTCTTTCATATAACAAGTGGAGAGACTTATCTGCTCACTGTCAAAAGAAAACATCTGGGCAGTCTGCCGAGTTTTCAACATGAAACATTGTAACTCTTCCTCCTTAGATCAAAGGGATAAACTTCCGCAAAAAAGTCCAGGCAGACTGCCAAGTTTTTAAACATGTAAATAAATGCAGGAAGTTTATCCACTTAAAGTCAAAAAAAAATTCTGACACTTGTTTAAGTTAAAATTAATATTTTTTGCTAGAAAATTACTTGGAACCTCCAAACATTATATATATTTTAAAAGAGATCCTAGGGAATAAAATGTCAATTGCTGCAAAATTTTATGTCACGCTGTATTTGCCCAACGGTCTTTCAAACGCAATTTTTTTGTGGAAAAAATACACTTCAATGAATTTAAAAAAAAAAAACAGTAACGTTAGCCCAATTTTTTTTGTTTTTTTTTTGTTGTTTTAACGTGAAAGATGATGTTACGCCACAAGAATCGTGATCTATCTTCTAAGCAAAAAAAGTGATTCTCATTTTAGCTAGAATCATGCAGCTCTACTAAGTAGGCATTCTTTAGTATGAAATCCTTATAGATCATGCAGATCTTTTAATCTTTTCTGTATGTAAAATTGTTAAACTTAAAGCGGTGTTCCGCCAAAAAAAATAAAATAAAAGCCAGCAGGTATACATACTGCAGCTGGTAGCTTTTAACCACTTGCCGCCCGCCATATAGCAGAATGACGGTGGCAAAGTGGTTTCAATATCCTGACTGGACGTCATATGACGTGATGAGGATATTAAGCAGCTGTGCACCCCCGGGTCTCGGTAAAGAGTCTCTGACGGAGACTCTTTACCACATGATCATCCGTGTCCAATCACGGCTGATCAGTGTAAATAGGAAGAGCCATTGATTGGCTTTTCCTCACTCGCGTCTGTCAGACGTGAGTAGAGGAGAGACGATCGGCTACTCCTCTGACAAGGGGGGGGGTCTATGCTGATTATCAGTGCAGCCCCCCCCCCCCAAGGCTGCCCACACTGGACCACCAGGGACGCCACCAGACCACCAGGGATGCCCAGCACCAGGTATGCCACCCTAGACCACCAGGGATGCCAATCAGTGCCCATCTGTGCCATCTATCCATGCTGCCTATCAGTGCCACTTCATCGGTGCCCGTCACTGCAGCCCTGTCAGTGCCCATCAGTGAACGAGAAAACGTACTTATTTACAAAGTTTTGTAACTGAAACAAAAAAAAATTTATTTTTATTTTTATTTTTTTCAAAATTTTTGGTATTCTTTTATTTGTTTAGCAGAAAAAATCCCAGAGGCGATCAAATGCCACCAAAAGAAAGCTCTATTTGTGGGAACAAAATGATAAAAATTTCGTTTGGGTACAGTGTAGCATGACCGTGCAATTGTCATTCAAAATGCGACAGTGCTGAAAGCTCAAAATTCGTCTGGGCAGGAAGGTGTATAAGTGCCCTGTATTGAAGTGCTTAACAATAGGACACAGTCCAGCGATGTCATTACCGCAGTTGATGTTTCCATTAGCTGTCGGGTGCTGCCGTCGCCATTGTGGGTAAGGGTACCCGGCAGTATAGCCTTACAGCTTCACGCCGGAAACCCTACTGTGCATGCATGAGGCCCCCGCTCCTCTTTCCTACTAGCCTGGCGACAGGTAGAGGAGGATGAGGGAGCCCTGTGGTGATGTTGCAGGCCGCAGCCCAGACTCACGGAAGTGGGAACTGGATACCTGTCAAAAATCAACTTTTGTTGACTGAATTTCTGAGAGACTCTAATGTATTCCAATTTCAGAATTCCCTACGCCTCACCTGCACTGAAGGGGAGGCACTCTGCCCTCGCACATTGTAAAAGATGGGAAACATTGGTTCTCTAACTTTGCTGTAGCTGCTAGCCCCATCCACCATATGGAGGAAGGTGACTCGCTTGGTTGCCACTACCAATCTCAGAAAGAAAGGATTTCACTGTGTTTGAGAAAAACCACAATCGGGTTAAAGTTTGTGGAATGACTGTTGAACTTTCCGAGAAATTTGTTGAATTTGTTCCTGAACTTTTTGCGTCACTTACTACTGAACCCCTACAATCTGTGTCCCTTTAAGCCAGATTCCGTATTCAGCGCAATGAAAATCGAACCCAACTTTTCATGTGGCGCAGAGCGCCGCACTTTTTCTCATCTGCGGGGCCCAACTTATGATACTGCACCCAGGCCCATTGCTTTCAGAAAATGCCCCTGACCTGAGCTCATCATTGCGCATCCATTCCAGATGCTTGTATGTGACACTGCATACATCACATACAAGCACGTGGGCTGGATGCAAGAGGTGGATTAGCGGGGGATGAGTGTTCCAGGACAGGTAGATCTCATCTCTGCTTCCTTTCACCACTCTGCATATCATAGATGAGCAGGAGGGTACAGTGTTGGAGCAGATGAGCAGGGGGGTTTAGTGTTGGGGCAGAGGAGAAAGGGGTTCAGTGGTTGGACAGAAAAACGGGGGTGGGGCAGATGTGAAAGGAGGTGTATTGGTGGGACAGATGAGCCTGGGGTTACAATGGTGGGGTAGATTTGCAGGGTGGACAGTGATCTGAGGTGTGTCAAGGTGCATGAATTGGGGCTGACCCGAGGCGAGAATGCATGATGTTAATTTCTCCCTACTAAATTAGTTTACAGAATTTACTTTATAAAAAATTCTTTTTTGTGATTTGAGAGTGTTATAAAATCGGCACGCTCAATCTCTTTGAAAAAAATTTTTTGCCACACTGTGCTCAAGATTGCCTACTATACATACTACCCTAAACATCAAAGAGGATAAGACCCAATTGTCCTGGTACGGATGAGGTCAAGCATCGGGTGTTGACAGAGGCTATTAAAAGGGAGTGGAAGGACCCAGAGAGGGGCTCCCCCCCCCCCCCCCTTTTTTATTTTTTTTCCTTTTTCCCCAGGTCGCTTAAAAAGAGATTCCCTTTTGACGAGGAAAGCACGCAAGTTTGGAATAAGAGGCCTAAACTTGACGCATCTTTCTCTTCGCAAGTATAATACCGATTTTTTTTTTTTATTTTTTTTATTTTTTTTATTTTTTTTTCTCAGAGCTGATTCCTTGTTAAAAAAGGCCTGGGATTGTTCACTAGCCAATCTCAAACCTGCGATGGCATCAACCATGGTATCCAGAAATTTAGAGCACTGGTTAGAACAGTTAAAGGGCCATATTGAGGCAGGGACCTCTCCCAAAGATTTGCTAGAGACTCTGCCAGTCCTACAGAAAGCTGTAGGGAACATGGCAGATGTCTCGGCAGAATCGGCAAGGATGACTGCAAGATCCTTGGCATTAGTGAATTCTGCAGGAAAAACGAAGCTGTGTGGTTTACCATTTTGAGGGCATCTGGTGTTTGGCCCCGATCTTGATGCTGTTTTGGACAGAATAGCAGATTATAAAAAAAAAAAAAAAAAAAAAAAAAAAAAAAAAAAGCCTTTCCAGTCAAAAAGAAGGTTGCAACACAAGCGACGAAAATTTTTCGTTCTTTTCAACAGACCCAGGACTCAAAACAAACAGGACAGTAGAGACCTTGGCGGTCCCCGAGGGGTCGATGAAGGACTGGAGTGTTTTATCCCCTCAGCCAACCCACTAAGACCCAGTGATGGTCTCGAACTGTGGGAGGAAGGCTGCAGTGCTTTTTCCCACACTGGGAGGGGGCGACATCTAGTGCTTTCGTCCCCAAAGTGATCTCGGAGGGCTACGTATTGGAGTTCTCGGATAACCCACCATCTCAATTTTATGTGATGCAGATGAGGATCAAGAAAAATATTTGGCGACATCACATTTTGCAGGAATTCTTTCAACAGAATGTAATCATCCCAGTGCCCCGGGAAGAGGAAGGGTGAATGTTATTCACGTATTCCTAGTAAAAAAAGCCATCTGGAAAGTTCCAATTAATACTGACTTTCAAGATCTTGAACAGGTGGACACACTATATTCAGTGAGGAAACTTCTTCCCACAGGGTGTTTTTCTAGCCTCAATAGATCTCAGAAATGCATACTTAAATGTGCCCATAGCTCCAACGACTCAGAGGTATCTGCGTTTGGCGATCAGAGCAGGGGGGTTAGTATCGCACTTTCAGTTCAGGGCTCTGCTGTTCGGTCTCTCCTCTTCCCCAAGGATCTTCACAAAGATTATGGCAGAACTGTTGGCACCACTCAGACAGGAGGGGGTCTTAGTAGTACCTTATCTGGATGACCTCCTGTTATTTGCCAGATCAAAACATCTGTTGTGCAGGGATTCAAGAAAGGCCATTTAGAAAATTTTGGGCTGGCTTCTGATCAAGGAAAAATCAAATCTAATTCCTTCTCAGATGATATTTTTTTTCCTGGGGTATGCCATAGACTCGGTACAGAAAAAGATTTTCCTCCCAAAGGAAAAAATGATAAAGTTACAGGCCGCAGTGAAGAAAGTACAGACAAATGTATCTATCACAGCGTCTATCACAGCTGTTCAGTGGGCCTGCCTCCATTTGCGAGACCAGCAGGCGATTCTGCAGAATTGGACCTACGGAGAGTCTTTGGAGTAACTGATCAGGATCCCCTTTCCAGTCAAAATGAAGTTGTGGTGGAGAAGGCAAACCAATTGCCTTGCCTTGAGCAAGGGTCTGTTCTGGACTTTCTGCAGCGAAAACTTTAACAGATGCAAGCTCCTGGGGGTGGGGTGCACATCTGGAAAGCAGGATGGCCCAGGGGTCCTGGACAGTAGAGGAATCCAGAAGGTCCTCCAACTGGAGGGAACTATGGGCCATTTTCTTGGGGCTGCGGGCCTTCAAAGAATTAATCAGGGGCCAACACATCTAGGTGTTATCAGACAACACGACTGCGTTGCCCTACATCTTGAGTCGAGGGGGCACAAGAAGCAGGTGTTTTCTAACCTTGGCTTTTCCAGGATCTGACTTGGGCAGAAAACCACTTGGCATCAGTACATTTGAAGGGCAGCCTAAACCAGATAGCGGACATCTTAGGCAGAAGAAGGGTGCTAGTGGAATGGAGATTTTTCAGAGGTTAGGTTCAGATGGGGGGGGGGGGGGTCCCCAGGTGGACCTTTTTGCATCACAAGCAAATGCAAAAGCACCAGTCTACAGCGAACAGGTAGGACCAAGCGGCTGGCCTGGATGCACTGGCCCGACGCTGGACCTTCCGCTTGTGTTGCGCTCCCCCCCCCCCCCCCCCCGTGCAAATGATACCTTTATAGTAATCAAACTACAGGGAGCGAATACGACCTTAATTTTATTAGCCCCATATTGCCCCAAGATAGCTTGGTTTTCAATACTACTAAAGTTAGTGGTAGAGCCCCATTGGTTGGTTGCTTCCTGTTCAGAGGTCTGTTGACTCGGGTCCCCTTCCACATCCAGATGTAGGTCATTTCAGGCTGGCAGCCTGGATACTGAAGAGCGAATCCTGAGGAGAAAGGGTTTGTCCAAAAGTTACGTTTGTGCCCTGCTAAATAGCAGGAAGAAGTTCATAAGGGCCATTTATTTTAAAACAAGGAAATGCTTCAACTCCTGGTGTGTTTCAAAAAGTTGCTCTCCAAAGAGGACGTTTCCGTTCTTGAATTTCTTCATGGCGGAATGGAGAAGGGTTAGGCAGCTAGTACCTTTTTTAAAAGTTCAGGTAGCTGCAATGTGAATTAGGGCTAGGCCGGTTCCATTAAATTTTTTCCCCAAATGGGCTTTGTCAGTGGTTTTGCAAGTTTTGACTAGAAGACCTTTCGAACCATCAGAAGAAGCCACAATTTAATATTGGTTATTAAAACTAACACTGCTAGTAGAAGTTGCCTCAGCTAGAAGAGTTGGTGAACTACAGGCATTATTTATCATTGAGCCTTTTTTGACCGTTTTCCAAGACCGGGTAGTGCTGAGGACAGACCCGGAGTTTTTGCCGAAGGTCTTGTCAGTTTTTCACAGCTCTCAAGAGATGCTTCTACCAACGTTCTGTCCATTTCCAACCCGCCCTAAGGATAGGGAATTTCAAAGTCCAATTCTCTGTTTTTTTTTTTCTTTCGGGATCTAGTAAAGGTTACAGAACTTCAAAAAGCATGATTGTAAGGTGGCTTCGGATCGCTATCCACAAAGCTTATAGGGCCGTGGAAGTAAAACCCCAACCCTCCCCACAGGGGTAGTGGCCCATTCAACTCGGGCTGTAGCAATGACCTGGGCAGAACCAGCTGGGCTTCACCAGGGCGCATCTGCAAGGTGGACACATGGACTAGTTTATCCACCTTTACTCATCATTTATAGGATGGACCTACTCTTGGCAGTGGAGAAATCGTTTTTGCAGGAAGGTCCTGCAGGTGGTGGTCCCGCCCTAGAGAAAGTACTCGCTCATCAACTCCAGATGCTTTCCTGAAAGACGAGGTGAGAAACTTTAGTTAGATTTACCGGTAACGGTATTTCTATGAGTCTTTCAGGACCGTGCCAATGATTCTCCCTTGTTTATAAATGTTAATATGGTGTTATTGCTATGTTTTGCTTTTATAAGCAAGTTTGTGGTAGATGGGCAGCAGTAAACTAGTTGAAACTTTAGCCTGAGAGTACCTCTGAGTAAAACATTCAATGCCAATGGTTTTGGCGTTTAATGTGGATGATGCTATGGAGAAGGACTGTCAGGAACCATGAATTGGACTGAGACAGAAATGCAGTAAAAATCACACCTTTTTAATATAATGGTAAAAATGGTACAGAGAAACGTGGTCAAAACATAAGCCAGGGATAGATAACCAAAGCTGGTAGTCAGACAGGCCAGTAATCGGAAAACCAGAGATCAGCATAGTCTGAGGCAGAACAGGATCAGGAACCAGAAGGGATGTCAGCCGGGCAAAGTCTATCACAGGAACACAGCAGAGGCACTCCAGATGTGTTGACTAAGGCGTAGGCAGGAAAGGAATGAACAAGGCAGTTTAAATATCCAGAAGGGGCTGGCTGTAGGCAGGACTGACGAGCAGATAATGGTAACCAGATGAGTCTCTGAGGAATCGGTGATTGCTGACAATTATTCAGCAGCTGAGCAGCCTCAGCACAGAGAAGGGTGCTGCTAAGAGCCCAGCTCTGACAAGGACCAAAGTTAGATACAGCACATACTTTCAGAATTGTATAGAAGGCATGTGAATACTTCTGGAACATCCCAGGAAGAACTGTAGTCTGTGATTAGACAGCTTGTTTCCCCTGTAATTCTAATAGGGTTATGCTGTATGAAAAGTATTATTAAATAAAGGCTATATATAGCACCAGCAGTTTGCACAGCACTTTATAAAATAAAGGGAGACAGCACAGTTGCAATACAATTCGATAAAAAAAATCAGAGGGCCCTACTTGTTAGGGCATACAATCTAAAAAAAATAAAAAAATAAGCAAATGTATTTTATTTCTAAATACTCTGTTTTTTTTTAAATTTTTTTTAGATGAAAGTTGTCAACAACACGGATCACTTGACAGTTGCATTGAATCTCCAGGTCACCATTCACAACCATCTGGGGAACTTGAAGGAAGTGGTTTCTTGTTTGCAACAGTTGGTCACCTTGCACTCATTCAATCCACATTTCTGGATATCGCTGGCTGAATCATACAGAAGTCTGTCATTTGCTTCTTCCCATTGCAGAAATGGATCGGTTAATTTCAGCGAGCCTTCAGTGAGAGAACATTGGTGTGTTGAGAATTCCAATAAAAGTGTGGACACTGCTAACATGATACAGAGACATTGTAGTAACACAAGTCCTTCAGTATTAGAATGCTGCAGGAATAGCACACAGCTGTGGATCTGGTCATGTGCATCCTTCATCAGAGCAAGGTATGTAGAAAATATTGATGTTGCAGTTTGAGGCTCTGTTCACACCTGAGCATATTCGAATTGTGGGCAGAATTGCGAGATTTTGCCTGTGATTCCAAAATCGCAACAAAACTTGTGATGGACTTGCAGAGTGTCATTGTTTCTTAATGGCACCCTAAACGTGGTGCGATTCTGCCAAGATTGTTGTGCAACAACCGCATAAAAATCCCAGCTACACGCCTGGTTTAGCGCCAAAAATTGGTACATGAGCTTCTTTAACGCCTCAAAATGATTGGTGCTGCTCTAAAAACGCTGTTGGATGTTTATACTGAAATATTAACTGGTTCCCAACTGGCTCACGCGTATTTACTGCAGCAGAATGGCTCTTCTGGGAGAGCCACCAGAGGGCACGTGAGCACCCGATACGCGTGGCTGGTGGGCGCGATCGCATGCATGAGAGCCAGCACGGGGATTTGTGTGTAAACTCAAGAGGAGAGGAGACAGATTGTGTGTTCCTACAAAGTAGTAACAGCGATCTGTCATCTCTCCTAGTTAGTCCCATCCCCACACAGAACACACTGAAGGAACACACACTTAACCCCTTGATCACCCTTAGTTTTAACCCCTTCCCTGCCAGTGACCTTTACACATAAATCTGTGTGTATTTATAGCGCTGATCGCTCGATAAATGTCGGTGGTCCCAAAATGTGTGTCAAGTGTCTGATCTGTCCTCCACAATGTCGCAATACTGCTAAAAATTGCAGATCACCACCGTTACTAATAAAAATAACGCCATAAACCTATCCCCTATTTTGTAGGCGCTATAACTTTTGTGCAAACCAGTCAATATATGCTTATTGGAATTTTTCCCAAAAAATATGTAGAATATATATTGGCCTAAACTGGTGAAGACATTGTGTTTAAAAAAAAATAAAAAAATATGGATATTTAGTAATTTCGTCATACGATGTCTTCACGTTTACTGGTTTAATACCATTAATTGGCGTGGCAGTGGTCAACACACACATACGTGCACACACACACTTTTTTTTTCCCCATTTATATTCACAGGTGCTGTATTAAATCACCCCCCCCCCCCCCAATACTTGAGCTCCCTCTCAATCCAGCGTTGTGCATGAGAGAATCAGCTCGTGAGGGAGGCCCATTCAGGCCCATCTGTACCAATCGCTCGCTGTGTTCATTCATTGCTTAAGCATCACTATTCATCTGTTTGTGAATGAACAGGAAGCCTCTGAGTGCTTATTCACATTTGTACAACTGAGGCTGCAGAGAAAGGAACTGAATCCTCCCTATAATTTCTCTGACTCAGAATTAAGATATCAGGGGTCTGTTTAGACCCTTGATATTTCACCAAAGCCCCCCAAAAAGGGAAGTTTAACCACTTGCCACCCGCCCTATAACAAAAGCACGGCGGCAAAGTGGTTTCAAAATCCTGACCGGACATCATATGACGTGATCAGGATTTTGAGCCGCTGCGCGCCCCGCAACTACGATCTCGGTAAAGAGTCTCCGAAGGAGACTCTTTACCACGTGATCAGCTGTGTCCAATCACGGCTGATCACAGTGTAAATAGGAAGGGCTGGTGATCGGCTTTTCCTCACTCGCGTCTATCAGACGCGAGTAGAGGAGAGCCGATCGGCTGCTCCTCTGACGGGGGGGGGGGGTCTGTGCTGATCGATTATCAGCGCAGCCCCCCTGAGGATGCCCACACTGGACCACCAGGGACGCCACCAGACCACCAGGGATACCCAGCACAAGGTATGCCACCCTAGACCACCAGGTATGCCAGTCAGTGCCCACAATGGATGCCAATCAGTGCCCACAATGGGCATCACTGATTGGCATGCATTATTGTTTGGCACTGATTGGCATCCATTAGTACAGTATAAAACAATACAATGCCGCCTATCAATGCCACCTCATCAGTGCCACTTCATTGGTGCCAATCAGTGCCGCCTTATCAGTGCCCATCAGTGTAGCCCCATTGGTGCCCATCAGTGAAGGAGAAAACTTATTTACAAAGTTTTGAAACTGAAACAAAAAAAAACATATTTTTTTTTCAAAATTTTCGGTATTTTTTTATTTGTTTAGCAAAAAATAAAAACCGTAGAGGTGATCAAATGCCACCAAAAGAAAGCTCTATTTGTGGGAAAAAAATGATAAAAATTTCATTTGGGTATAGTGTAGCATGACCGCGCAATTGTCATTCAAAGTGCGACAGCGCTGAAAGCTGAAAATTGGTCTGGGCAGGAAGGAGTTTAAGTGCCCGGTATTGAAGTGGTTAAATGTGTATAAAAAAAAAAAAAAAAAAAAATTTATTTTAAAAATGAAGGGCTCGGTCACATGTGCTTTGCAGCCTGAAAAGCAGTCAGCATATAGATTGCTCTTCAAAGATCATTTTAGCAACTGCATTCTAAAAAATGATTATAGTGTATATTTATATATGCCAGGCTATATGGGGCCCCCCGTAATTTCTACTCCTGGCCATAGAAGTTCTGTAAATAACCCCGTACAGTACAGGTATCTGCATCCACTTCCTGCGTAGATTCTGCAGAATCTACGCCCCTTTCCGCAGAATCTATGCCCCTTTCCGAAGGTCCCCCGCTGCCTGCTGGGAAACGCACGGATCCCAGAGACAGCGGGGACCATCCTTATTGCGCAGTAGGGAACCGGGAAATGAAGCCGAAAGGCTCCGCTTCCTGATTCCCATACCCAAGATGGCGGCGGCAGCACCCGAGAGACGATCGAGAGATCGGCCTTCAGGTGCCGACATCGCGGGCGCGCTGGGCAGTTAAGTGTCATTATTTTAAAAGTCAGCAGCTGCAGTATTTGTAGCTGCTGACTTTAAAAAAAAAAAAAACGGCGGACTCCCGCTTTAAAACAATGTTGCAAAGCAGGAAAAGCAAATATACTCACTGCTCTGACATCTGACCATGCAGAGTCAGGAGTTTACACAAATTGCCTAAGCACTGAGTATTGTACCCTTTGATCCAGAGCAGTTTTTTTCATTTTGTTCTTTGGGCTATCTGAAGCAGCTATAGCTTTGTCATTAACCACTTCAGCCCCAGCCCATTTGGCTGCCCAAAAACCAGAGCGCTTTTTGCGATTCGGCACTGATGCGCTTTAACTGACAATTGGGTGGTCGTTTGAAGTGGTTCCCAAACGAAATTGGCATCCCCCCCCCCCCCCCCCCTCACAAATTTCTTTTGGTGGTATTTGATCACCTCTGTGGCTTTTTTATTTTTTGCGCTATAAACAAAAAAAAAGAGACAATTTTGTGAAAAAAAGCAATGTTTGCTATAATAAATATCCCCCAAAAATATATAAAAAAACTGTTTCCTCAGTTTAGGCCGATTATGTATTCTTCTACATATTTTTGGTAAAAAAAAAATCTCAATAAGTGTGTGCTGATTTGGTTCGCGCAAAAGTTATAGCATCTACAAAATAGGGTATCGTTTTATGGCATTTTTGTTATTAATTTATATTTATTTTTTTATCGGGATGCGACATTATGACGAACACAGCGGACAATTTTGACACATTTTTGGGACCATTGTCATTTTTACAGCAATCAGTGCTATAAAATTGGTTGATTGCTGTAAAAATGTCACTGGCAGTGAAGGGGTTAACCACTAGGGGGCAGTGAAGGAGTTAAGTGTGTCCTATTGTGTGTTCTAACTGAAGGGGGGTGGGACTGTGCAGGGGAGATGACAGATCGCTGTTCATACTCCTGTATGAACAGACGAGATCTGTCTGTTCTCCCCTCGGATAACCGGAAACTGTGTGTTTACATACACACAACCTGGTTCTCTGTGTGCCCCGAGTGATCGCAGGAGCCCGGCGGTGATTGTGACCACTGAGCACTCGCATCGGCTCTGTGGGCAAGCAGGGGTAGCACAAGCGCCCCCTAGTGGGCGTCTCTCTGGTACCATGACGGCGATTCGCGCAGCCGAGCCATGTTGCCACCCCTAAATTCCAGCTTCTCTATGCACCAATATAGCATTCATGTACTGTTTTTTTGAAAAAATATATGAACGCTTCCCATTAAATCTATAGACACTTGTGTTTTTTTTTTTGTGCTCATCTATGAATCCAGACATTTCCATTAGTAATGTCTGTCTTCCTCCAGGCCCCATTCACATCTAGTATAGTGGGAGTGCATGTTTTGTGGCTCGTTTTTTCCTATGACACGCTTAGGGAAGCCTGTTGGTTATATGTGGCTTATTGGACATTTTGGCGTTTTGTGGGTTTTTTTTTTTGTTTGTGTGTTTTGCAGCATTTGCGCCTCGTTTTTTTTCACATGGCAAAATGTGTGTTTGCTTCTGTGTTTGGTGTGCTGTTAACAATTAATGGCACTGAAAGCGCAACTAGTAATTTTAGGTGTATATAAACATTTCCTTATTTAAGGCTAAGAAAAAAGAGGGGGGGGGCTAAAGCGCCTGAAAAACGCCCAAAAAACGCTCCAGTGTGAAAGGGGTCTAAAATCTGTTCAAACCAGAGTCTAGCAGACATCCCGGGTATGATAACATTTATAATAAATAATAAAAATGATTCAATAATGTAATCAAATCCAAAAACACTGAAATTTGCCCATTTGCAGAATTGTCGCTGTCATTACTTTTCAGTGTTTTGATGACGGATCTCCCCACAAATCGCTATCGCTCAATTCTGCAAGTGATTATAATTTATTATCGCTGTTTTCTAGTTGGTCTAAAATCACTTTGTCCATAGCAACCAAAAAGTGTCCCTTTATGTCAAATCTCCAAATTCCAGGCAGAAAAAACAGTATTTATAATATAAAAGTGCATGCAGGGCACTGGACAGACCACTAGGGACAAAGGGGGTGTGTAATGTTTTTTTACAGTACTGTCATCTGTAAGATAACAGTACTGTGTGTGTGTGTTTTGTGTGTGTTTACTTTTTTGATTTTGGCGCCGATCTCTGTTCCCATGCACCGTAACATCGCAGGGAACGGAGCTCGGCGGCATTCGGGCACTGTGTGAATTGAGCGGAGGACAGCTCGATCACACAGCGTGGAGGACATCGCTGGATCCAGGGGACAAGGTAAGTAACTCTCCCTGTGTCCTCCCTGCATCCAGCGATGCGATCCCGAGTCTGGCTCTGGGTTACTGCTTATGGTACTAAAATCCCAACCCGAGCCAGACTCGGGATTACCGCTAGGGAGGTTAAGGGCCCATTTGGCCTTTTCTGGACAGTAAACTGGAGCAGTGTCCTGTACGGGCAGCTGTCTGTTTTGTGCTGCAGTGACGTGTCAGGGGGCAGTGCAATGTGCATTTCACTGCATCTCCAGCTCCCTTTTTTCCCAGGAAATTTGATGTGTACAAAGTGACACTTCATGTCTCCACACAGTAGTACAAATGCATTGCACTTGCTGTGTAAAAATGCCAGTCACTGCTCTAATGTGAACAGGCCCTAAAGTTCACCCCTTTTTAATGTGGTTCTAATGGCAGATTTTATACCTTTGTGCATAGGTGAAAAACCTTCTGGAAGCAGCTCCTCAGCCCCCTCCTTTCTAATACTTACCTGGGCCCAATCTCCATCCAGCGATGTGCTTGAGAGCAAAGGCTTTCTCTCCTCATTGGCTCAGGCACAGCAGTAGGAGGGAGCAGGGGAGTGGGCTGTGTCACGTGTGTGTGTTTTGTGTGTGTCTAGGGTTGTGTTTCTCAACCTTTTTTTCAGTCAAGGCACCATGTGCAGCATTGTAAAATCTTGAGGCACCCCATTCTAAAATGTAAAAAACTAAATTAATAGTTTAACATAATGCAGCAACACACTTATATGCATAGGACACCCAACATTAGTGGTGATTCATTCTTCCAAAGCGTACACCCTTTGCACACACACACACACACACACACACACACACACACACACACACACACACACACACACACCCATGTAAACATACATTTACACACATACAAACGCATGCGCGTACACACACATGTACACACAAAGACAGATGTATACAGCCCTTTAAAAAGTTCTAGTACAGTACCTTTCTTTACACATCTGGGTACTGCAATGTAGGGGGAAGCAGAGAGCACAGCACGCTTCCCCCCTACATTTTACTTTCACTTTTCTAAGGCTGACGGAGCTCCCTCACAGTGCAGATGTACAGTCTGGCAGGCAATCAGGCTCAACTGGCAACCCTTAGACCCCTTTCACACCACACCGCCCATTGTGTCGGCGGTAAAACGCCGCTTTTTTTAGGCGCATTTCGGCCACTAGCGGGACGCTTTTACCCCCCGCTAGCGGCTGCGAAAGGGTTAAAACCGCCGCAATAGCGGCGTTTTGCCGGCGGTATTACATCGCTGCCCCATTGATTTTCAATGGGGAGCAGCGGTGGAAGGAGCGGTAAGCACACCGCTCCTTCACCGCTCCAAAGAAGCTGCTGGCAGGACTTTTTTCTGACGTCCTAACAGTGCACCGCTGTAGTGTGAAAGCCCTCGGGGCTTTCACACTACACACAATGGTGCAGGTTCTTTAGGGCGGATTTCAGGCGCTATTTCTAACACTATAGCACCTGCAAAACGCCCTGGTGTGAAAGGGGTGTTATATACTATGATCCCTCGGCACACCAGTTGAGAGAGGCTGGTCTAGGGCTCCATTTACACCAATGCGTTTTTTCATGTTTTTTGCAGAAATGCAGGACATTTTTATAACGTTCACTTCAATGCATTTTTGTGCCTCGGAAAGGGTCAGGGGCTTTTTTAAATGCAAAACTTTGGCAATAAAGCCTGGAATCTGATTGGTTTCTATGCGTAAGTGAGCCTGAGTTTTAAATAAACCCCACTGAGTCAGCTCGAGAGTGAGCATGCACAAGTGCCCCATCGCACGTTGCTTTTGGGGGGCTTGGTGGGGGGAGGCAGGCGCACTGGCAGAGGACCCCAGAAAAAGAGGATTGGAGGTGCTCGGTGCAAAATCATTGCACAGATCAAGTATGACATGTTTGTTATTTTAAAAATAAAAACTGAGCCTTTAGATTTGCCTTAATCTGCACATGAATGGAATAAAAAAGCAATGCAACAATTATGTTACAATGTATTAGTGAAGCTTTTGAACACTGTTTAAATGTCGTCTTCTTATCGAATTATTATCTTTTGAAACTCTTTTACATTAAAGCAGAGCTCCACCCAAAAGGGGGAGTTCCACTTTAAGTACTCCTGCCCTGCCACATTTGGCATGCAATTTTTTTGAAGGGGGGAGGGGAGGGAAAGCAGCAGGTACCAGCTCCTACTTCTGCTCAGATCGCCTAGGTGCTCTGAACGGAAGTTCTCATCCCCTTCCTTCTGGGACACGTCACATGTCCCAGAAGTCTGCCCGACCATTCAGGAAGCGCAATGCAACTCTGTTATGAGCAGTGGGCACCCAGCTTTTAAGCCGCAACCTGTCACAGCCGGGTGCCCACAGTTAAGCACATCACTGGATCGTGGGACAGGCGAGTGTGTATTTATTAAAAGTCAGGAGCTACAGGTTTATGTAGCTGCTGCCTTTTAATAAACACAAAAATGACTGGAGCTCTTCTTTTACATAAATCCAGTTTTATTTTGGATACCACGATCCTTTCATTTGTTAGTCAATATTGAAGACCGAGGCCATTATAAATGCTACAGTTTATTAGTTCTGAAAGCTTGTATTTATAAGATAACATGGCATATCTGTGGCCCAAATGTAAAATCAGAATTTCTATGCCGTACTTGAGTTATTTCTAGCCTGAATCTATCACGCTGAATAATCTTGAGATTTGTAAATGTACTTTGCGAAGATCCACACATACTTCCTTCCTTGAATTCTGTGACATGTATTCACTATGCACTAAGTCACTGCTGGGTCACAGACCTCACAGAGCCTGCCCCCTGAGGTGCTGAAAGGGGGAGTTTCAGGAGGTGGAGTCAGTTCAGGAATCGCAGCCTGCAGGCAGCAATATACCATTGGATATGTAGTCCATAGAAACTGAAAGTAAACCGCAGAGAAGATGCTGCAAAATATGTAGGAAATCCAGGAAGTTGTGGAAAGTGATGCTCAGCAGACAGGCAGAAGTCACAACATGAAGGGAAGTTTTATACAGGAATGTCAACAATAACTATTGTTTGTATTGTTGTTACAAGTCTGATGTTATAAAGTGAAAGTGTATGCTGTTGCCATACATATTTCCTTTTAAGGTTACAGCTGCATTGACACTATAATTCACTCACAGTTCTGACTTTTTCTTTCTTTTATTTTTTTTTTCTTTGTTTCTTTCAGAATTCTCCTGCATTTTATTCAACCCCAGCATGCTTCCTTTACGTTGGACCATAATCTAAAGACTCAAGATTATATAGAGGAGCAGTTAAATCAGATGGGTTTAGCAGAAGAGTCTCAAAGTTTAATAACAAATGTGAGTGAATTTGTACTGTTTTACCTACCCCCTCTTAGATGGCCTGGTTAGGTGATTACACAATACTGTAACATTTTTCCTAAGGGGCTGTTCACACCTCATGGCACTGTACCACAATTTACACATTTTAGTGTGTTGGGGTGCACAAGTGTAAGCTACTTTTTTTTCTTTTTTTTTTTTCTCCATCCTGTGTTATGGTACCATTCAAAAGAAATGCAGTTACCACAAAGGGCTACTTTGAACAGGCCCCAACATCCAGCTTCAACAGCCAGCAGAAAAGCAGGTCTGCACAGTCTCCAGACTAATCAAAAAAAAATATACAAATGTGTTGTGTGGCACAGCAATTGCGACATATTATATAGAAAAGCAAAAAGGAAAAAAAAAAACAGCAATAGATTCTGCAACAGACACTGGATTGTAGGAAAAAAAATCTAAACCTTTATTACAGCATACTTTATAATAAATTGATCACAAAAAAAAAAATATTAAAACCTTTTTAAAAGACCTTTTTAGTTTTCTATTGCAAATGGATAGCCGCCTCCACTATTTGTGAAAATGTACTTCCCTCCCAAAGTATCAACTGGGTGCAAACATTACCTAAAGTAGGTTATATAAACCATAACTGCACTGTAATATGAATGTCAAAAACCCCTCCCAGTGTACACTGTGCTAGCTGTGTAATGATTTAAAAGGTTGCAATATAATTTATATTTTTGACAAGTGTTGTTTTTTTTTTTTTTTTTTTTTTTTATCAATTTTTTTAAAGTAGAAACAATGAGATTAACAGTAATTGGCAAAAATAAAAGCCAAATATCCTACAATGCATCTGGGTGGGGGTGGTGGTGAAGGCAATTCAAGCTATCTGACATACACAGATAACAATCTAAATGAAATATGCAGTTGGTAAAGCAGACCAATAAAGTGCATCACGGTGAAAATTTAAAAAAAAAAGATATATCAGTACAGTAAAGCGGTCTGTAGTAGTAATCATAATAGAGGATATGCATATAGATTATATAGGCGGTTGACATAAGGAGTAAAACATCAAATATAGGAGGGAGAGGGGGAAGAGTAAAGTTTGGGTAGAAAAATAAAGGGATGGGATGCGATTAACCAGGTTCCCTAACTGCTATCTCAGACCTTCCCTCGTCCACCATCCACACATAAAAATAGGCCGATGATGAATGCTAAAGCCGGCCATACGTTTCAATCCATCAATTGGAAGGGTGATTGTACCCAAGTTGATGAACTTGGCTACAACCAGCCAGTCCGGTTTTTCTACATGCAGTTTTTGCTAGCCATAATCATTGTACTCTGCCGCCTGGCCGAGTACAATGACGGCTAGAAGCTGGCAATAATCGCATGTAGAAAAATCTGGCAGGCTGGTTGTACCCAGGTCACTACCGCCCCCGCCCTAAGTTGGCAGAATACAATAGTGCTGTGGGAGATTCCCCCATGAACTCTGTTGATGGGGGAATGATGTGATTTTTCTTTCCTTTCAACTGTGGTGGAAGCAAAGAAAATTGATTCATCTATGGCTTGCCTAAAGGCTACTTCACACAGACGTGTCCATAGACGGAGCCCGCTCCGTCGATCCCCGCTGAGCAGGAAGATGACAGGTCTATCTCTACACACTGTGCAGGGATGGACCTGTCAGAGCGCCACTCTCCCCTATGGGGGATTGGATGAGGACGGACCGTAGAGTCCCGGTTTTTCCTCCGCCACACTTTTTCGGAGCAGGTTGGATGTCAACGGACATGTCACCACTGACATCTGACGCTCCATAGAGGTCTATAGAGTGCCCGTTCAGGTCTGCCTAAAAAAACTGACAGGTGGACCTGAATGGACAGTCCATGTGAAAGAGGCCTTAGAGTGTTTTTCATAGTATGCCACAGATTGCAAACCTTTGTCAACAGATTTGCTGGTTGCTTTAAGGTATTCTATACTTTAGACATCCTGAAAACCTAGTATGAAGCTCCGTCAGAGAGGGAAAGGTTCAACTTGCTTCCATTTGAGGGTCTCAATAAGGCTATACATCAGCAGTTGTTTAGATGTTTTAGAAAGATCAGGAGGAGATAAACCTAATGGGTATGTATGGGATACAGCAGTCAAAAAGCTGGTGGATAAGCATATGGACAGCTACCAGTAAAGCCTCATACACACTATCAGATTGTCTGCTGATTTTTTTTTCCTTCAGATTTACAAAAACCATGTAGTAGAAAGGCCTGCCTGATTACATAGAAAATGAAACTCCCTAAGATTTTAACTCATATTACATGGTTTTTGTAAATCTGAAGGAGAAAATCTGCAGAAAATCTGATAGTGTGTATGGGGCTTTAGGTTCATAAGGGGGCAATACGAATAGACCAGTTGAGTTGTTCCAAGGTTTTCCTTGGAACTCCAGAACCTCTAGTCAGCAGAGGGATATATGGTGCATTACCTATCCAGAGTGTTATACCAGTGGAAAAGTATTTTGTATTGATTCTCTTTGTACAGTATCTCACAAAAGTGAGTACACCCCTCAATTTCTGTAAATTTTTTATTATCTTTTTTCATGTGACAATGCTGAAGAAATTATACTTTGCTCAAGTGTACAGCTTGTATAACAGTGTAAATTTGCTGTCCCCTCAAAATAACTTAACACACAGTCATTAATGTCTAAACCGCTGGCAACAAAAGTGAATACACACCTAAATGTCTTTAGCATGTTGATGGGGAGCAGGGAAAGCAAAATAAAAGCTGGGCGAATTTCAACTTTTGTTCCGTTCTGATATGTACTGTGTTATTATTTTTAGGTTATGAGTGAAGATCTTTTAGCAGAAAGAATACAAGAAGAGGGACAGATTGATACAAAAAGTACTCTGGCACTGAACACTTTCACAATGCCAACTGATACAGAGTTCAAAGAGAAGTGGTTTAAAAAAATTCAGACACTGCTTTTGGGTCATGGTTAAAAATGGTTGTATTTGTTCTCCTCATATTACATGTACTCATATAAACAGGACTCGTAGCTGTAACTAGCACTGGGAATCAGCTCTCTGAGATCCGCTTTAGTACACAGCTCTTGTCAGTCCTGCGTCCAGCATTTTTGCTTGCATGTAGCGAACTGTGTGGTCCATGCTGCTGAGTTTTTTTTTTTTTTGTTTTTTTTCTGTGAGGCTCTCTAACGTGAACGTTACAAGATTTGCCTAGTTATATTTAAGGCTGGGTTCACACTGCTGCGGGGGGAGATCCGGATGTGATTCGCACCGCAAATCACATCCGATCTCCGTAGCGATGCGAGTTCAGCCATACAGATAGTATGGCTGAATTCGCATCGCTCCCACAGCAAACTCGCACGGGACCCTTTTTTTTGGTCCGCAACAGAATCGGATCGCATGGGTGTTCACACCATGCGATCCGATTCCTGTGCGAGTCGGCAGATCGCACTGCGATATGCGGACGGATCTGGGGGTGTCATTAACATATCATTGACACTCCCAGCCGTCCGCATAGGGCAGTGTGAACTGCCGGCGGGAGTAATGCGATGCGGGAAAACGCCGCGGATTCGCGGCGTTCCCGCATCGCAGCGGTGTGAACCCGGCCTCAAGCAAACAAAAATAAATGAAAAATTCCAATACATAGTGCTATACTTTTTGGGGAGATCTGGAGCTAGGATTTGTTAACTTTTTCTATTTTAATATATGAAATTGACACTTTAGTGATTAATGACATTGGGGTTGATTTACTAAAGCTGAAGAGTGCGAAATCTGGTGCAGCTGTGCATAGGAATCAGCTTTCAGAATTATTTTGTCAAACCTTAATTGAACAAGCTAAAGTTAGAAGCTGATTGGCTACCATGTACAGCTGCACCAGATTTTGCGCTCTCCAGTTTTAGTAAATCGACCCTATTTGTCTTGAGGACATTAATAAAAAAAAAAAAAAGAAAGCAACAGCTAGTTTATGGACAGTGTAATTTTAGTCAACCTATGGACATTAAATCAAGTTGTCTCTGTAGCTGCAGAAACTTTAGCTAATTAATTCTCAGTTAACAGCAGAAGTCCTTATTAAAGCCAACTAAAATCATCATGAGCTCATGTACAGCAGTTGTGTGAGGAGAGAGCATGGTGAGCTGAGCTGCCAACTTGGATAACTTCACTACTTCCCTGTAAACTTTGAAGATGAATAGTCCCACAGTGCTTGCAGCTACAGAGGTCAGTAAGGCCTCACTTACCCCTGTAAGATTAAGTGGTAGTAAACCACAAAAAAAAGTGGGCCCTGCAGAAAAATGTCATTATGACAGACGTACCTTTTAAAACGTAAATATCTGCTAAATAGTTCATGTTTGGGAGATTTTTACTGTACTTACAAGTAAGCCTCGCTCTAGGCTTACCTGTAGGTATAACTCAAAAAACGGACTCTACTACCCATTTAATTTGCTACTTGTTAAAAATCTGCAAATACTTAAATGTCCGTAGCCAACCTATAGATACATTTTTAAGCCCAGCTCCACACAAAACATTTTATTTAGTTTTAGCATGCAAAACACCTAGAAAGTGTGTCATGTTTTTTTGCTGTCTGTGCCTGTATGTAGCAGAAGACATTATAATTTTCTAAAAAAAAAAAATTGTATAGTTTATAGCAGAAAGTAAAAAATATTGTTTATTTTTCAAAATGATTGGTCTTTTTTTTTTTTTCCCCATTTTTATAGCACGAAAAATAAAAACCTAGTGGTGATCAAATACCACCAAAAGAAAGCGCTATTTGTGTGGAAAATTTTTTATATAAATGTAATTTGGGTACAGCGTTGCACGGCTGCACAATTGTCAGTTAAAGTAACACAATGGCAAAAAGTGGCTTGGTCATGGTGGGGGGGGGGGGGGGGGGTTATATCTTCTGTAACTAAAGTGATTAATGTATTCTGATTTTAGAACCATTTAAATAATGTTCCCTCCTTAACCTGTATAAATGCACTTACCTCTTCTTAATCTGCCCTGGTCATGTACTTCTGCAGCTTTGTATCATGGAGAGGGGATGATGGTAGTTAGTATGTTCATGAGAGGAGTATGGAGTGTATTATTACAAATATGTTTAGGAGAGGCATGCAGAGTAAATTATGACAGGTGATATGTTCAGGGGGCAGTGTAGAGTGTTTCCTGTGTACAAGGAGGAGAGTGCAGAGTGTATGATGACTGGAAGCATGTTGAGGAGAGGTGTGTGGAATGTATGAAGGCACATGGTCTGAATGGGCCCCATTTCTGTGCTCTCTCACTGCAGTGAGATGTATAGTGACAATAACCAATGTTAGCTGCAGACACACAGCACCACCCTCCTACACACTCTCCCCTCTTCTGAACTTACCTGACACCCGAACATCTCTCTGCCCTCCTGACATCTCACACCATCCCTCTGGCTTACCTCTCTATTCACATCCCGGAGTGAACTTCTGGCACTTCCATCTTTCCCGGGGATAACTCTGAGGCCAGCAGCCGGAAGTAGAGATGCTCTGCCCCTTCCTTCAGCTCCTACAGCCAGCACTAGATGGAAACGATAGAGGGGAAGGGAAGGCAGTGGTTCCTCTATGGAACCACCAGGAGCCGAGCACCGTGACTTGTAAATACAATAGCCGGCCTTCTGTGTTTCTACATTTTATTAAGCCGCAAACACAAGGCCAGCACTACTGCTAAAGAAAAAAAAAACGCGAGCACAGAAGTACACATGTATGACCAGTCAGGAATCCTATATCTGACTGAACATCCTGAATGGATTCAAGGAAGACTGAAAAAAAATTAAATACTTCTGTGTCCAGCATCGGATCTAACTAACCAGCAATTGTCAAGCATTTCCAAGGACCACTCCTGTGTATAGAAGAGAAGGAGCACTGGGTCACCAATCAGGATTGACTGGAGGTGTATAGATACCTGGTCATACAAACAGAAAGTGATGGAATCCTATGCTCTGGTTAAACAGGAAAAGGAAAGTGAGTTGGCCAGCCCTAGTGGGCAGCACCTATTTCAAAAACAAAGGCAGACATACTTGGTCTTGATAATAGGATATGCTTTATGCATTAATATGACTGCAATCGGCACATTTCTGGGATCTGCATTTATTTCCATTTGTGTGATGAGACTAGCCAGCTGGAAGGTAATGTATTACCTGTAGTTGCTTGTTCAAAAGCGACGTGAAAATGTTGTTACGTTCTATGGCAACTGCTCCTGATCATTGCACTTTGCATGCTGGAAGTGTGGCATCAAGGAGTGTGCAACATACAAAACAGTATACAGTGTTCATCAGTTATGTATGTATTGTAAGACTCTGCATACAGAATGCAGTGGTCAGGAATATGCAACTTGCAGCACAACATGCAGGGTGCAGCGGTAAGAAATATGTAACCTACGTTACACACTACTGACCCCCATAATCTTTATGCAGTACTGCATATGACATACACTCTACTGTTGTATCTTACACACGTAGTCCCCTTTCAGATTACATAATCCTGAACACTGCATTCTGTACACTGAGCTTTAAGTTAAATTCTCTTGAGCACCAAACAATATACCCTGGTCTGTATGTTACATTGCACATTGCTGGATTACTGTACTTTTTCCCTATTTCTGCCCACTGCACTCGGTATTTTGGGTTCTACATTACATATTCTTGACCCTCCAAACTCTGTATTCTGCACTGTATGTTACATAATCCTGATCGTTCCACTCCTAACACTGGACTATAAATTACACAAAAAGGCACAAGAGGGTGCACCAGCCTTGCGCATTCTCTTGGGACTGGTGGGGGCAATAGCCTCTTAGGATTAGGGGGGTACCAATATAAATGACATGATCTTGACCTCTGCATTCTGTACCCTGGGTTGTACATTACCTCTTAACTCTGCACACTGGACTATATAATATAGATTCCTGCCCACTGAACTCTGTAAACATGGCTGTACGTTACATAGTCCTGACTTCTACACTATGTGTTCAGGGCTATATGTTACCCCTAAGCACTGTATGCTGTGTACTGAGCTATACATTACATACTCCTGACCCCTGCACTCTAATATGCTATACTATAATTGAATGCTGCTAGCCAAAGTGTTCATTGTTTCAAAGTTTCTGGTCAGTGAGTAGTCCCTGACTACTTTAAGTTTTTCTTTCAAGTTGGTTTCACTAGTTTCCCATAAAGGCCTTGTTTTTTTTCTGCCATCTCTAACCCCAGTTGCTGCATGCAGGCAGCCGGTTGAAGTTGGTTAGGATGCAGCAGTTTCAAGGACACAGGTGCATGGGTGGGGGGAGAGTGACTCCTAATGCAGACAGTGGGGGTCATTTACAAAAGCTGCGCTCCATTTCCATATGTACAAAATGGTGTGCTGGTAACAGCTCGAATCCCCCATTTACTATAGCGTTCTCGGCGCACGGGAGAATGCAATCTGTACGCCACTATGGACATGGTGCACGGCATCTCCAATTCAATATTGTGAGAAGATGGAAGTGCCAATATTATGGGGGGGATGTGAGGAAGTTCAGTAACCACTGCCCAAATATGCCCAAAATAGAATGAGAAAGTAACTTTTTCAGAGAAAGCCTGCTGTGCCTGTAAGTATGTTTAAAACTGTGTGAGATCAATGTAAGCCGTGCGCATGCGGCTCTTGCGCTCGTTCACATGAGTTTGTTCACTGTGCGGCCAAAATCTTAGTAATGTTAAGCAACGTACATGCAATTGCATGGAAGTCACAAGGTGTGACGAAACCAGTAGGAAGAGCTTGACTGGCTGACACAGAAGGTAAGTCGGAAGTGCTGTGGAGATGCAGGATGGGAAACGCCGTACATTGGGGGCTGCAGATCTGGAATACAGGTAATGCCACCCCAACATATCGGCACACTTTTAATGCGTTTTTTTTAATTATATTAAATTAAAGTGTAAATATGAGATTAAATTGTTAATAAATTCTTTTTAAAACGGAATTACATTATTGCACGCCTCTGTTTATTCCTTGTATGCATATGAGGTTACTGAAAGACCAGGAGGAAGTTGTGGTTTTGTTGATCAGCGTTTTTACTAGGAGGTGGAAGAAACATGGGATATATGTTTAAAGTTAACCAGCCACTGTATGGATGAGGAAAACACAGGATGATTATCTAAACTGTTGCCACTAAATATAGGCTTCATTTTAAAGCCCTTAAGGTGAGGGTACACCTGGTGGGGGAGAGTGCACACTGCATGAAGTCACCACTTTTTCACCTATTTCTTTGCTGCTATTATGGATTACCATTACTGATTGTTTCAAAACACCATTGAGGATTGTGTACAAATACACTGAGTACTTGCACTTTCTTGGACTAAAAAAAAATTCTCTATATATATATATATATATATATATATATATATATATATATATATAAAATTTACAATTGAGCACTTGCACTGTGTTTGGGATACGTTAATTTTATTTCATAGGTTATATATTATTTGTTGTATATTTTAGCCATATTTGTGTCACCCTGCATATGATTAATCAAATTTCTTTTAGAGCCGCACATTGGGAGATATATATGGTGACTTATTTTATGCTAGTCTGGACATGCCCACAGACTTTTTTTTTTTTTTTCCGTGGCTTTTGGTGTGTGAAATGCATTTGGGTTGGTCTGGGCATGCTCAGGGACTGTTTTTTGAGATTGTAGGCCACACCCACCCACAACAACTTTCCCCAGATACAATTTTAAATAATAACACAAACATCCTTTTCTTGGAAAAAAAAATTGGCCACAACACCTTTATTGGTTTTAAACATTGTAATATTTCATATTTCATAAATCCACCAAACAGATTTCGATCTGTTCTGTTATTAGAACTCAAGCAGTAGCAGAATTTAAATATAAACAACAGTCCCCCCCCCCCAGAATCCAGGGTAACCCTACCACATAACAGGTGTTTGAGACTGGAGCGGGAGGGAGCTTTAATCTTCTTGCTTAGTCCCATGGAAAAGCCTCTCTTCTGCTAACCTTTCATAGCCTATCCCCACATTCCAGCATTTCCCCTGTGCTCTGATTGGTTCCTCCTAGATACCTCAGCTCAACTTCCTTAAAGGGGCAGTCGCCCTAACCTACCTATAACTTTAATGCTGCTAACTTAAAATACCTAACTGTAGTGGGGAGGCCACAACCTCAAGAAAGTGGACCCATATCGTGCTGCCATTTTCATGAGATTGTAGGCCACATCCACCCACAACAACTTTCCCCAGATACAATTTAACGAAATAATAACACAAACATAACATCCTTTTCTTGGGAAATAATATCACAAACATCCTTTTCTTTTTCACGACACCTTTTATTGGTTTTAAACAATGTAATATTTCATAACACTGATTATATAATAACTTCATAAATCCACCAAACAGATTTCTATCTACTTAGTTATTAGAACTCGAGCAGTAGCAGAATTTAAATATAAATGGACCTCTCCCACCGCCACAGCTGCGGCTCTCTCTATACTGTACTGCAGACCCAGATTGAATATGTCCAGACCCACGTCTGATAAATGGACTCCATCAGGCCTGTACAACCCCGGATAACCACCTTCGAGGTCCACATGCTGATAAGACAATCCATTAATCAGGGGTGTACATTTTTCAAGAGCCCTATTGACTCTTTTCCTAATTTTTTTCCATAACCCTCCTCTGGACTCAGGAGAGCCACAAAAGCCAAGGGACCATCTCCGAAAAGTTGTACCTGGGGAAGTAATACAAAAGTGATGGCTATCCCGTTTGATCATGAACAGCAAATCTAACGTCCTATGGTTCCCTAAATATTTTCCCCCTAAGTGAATAACCAAAATGGATGGCATGGGCCATATTTGACACAACCTCGAAAATAAAGTTGATACCATTGAAAGCCTCTTATGCCCTTTCAATGCAACTTAAAAAAGTCAGGCTGCAGGGACAAATCCGATGAGTAACTGCGTTGAGCCGCTCTTTTGCACCCAGCATATAAAGGAATGTACCAGAATCCAAACTGTGTGCTGAATACCTGAAATTCAAACAAAGAAATTAGGTCTAACATATAAATAAAAACAATGTGACTTCCACCTCCCCATTTCCTTAATGTCAAATTCCGGTAACCCTAACCATGCCGCCTCAGAAGCTGCGCCTATCCTAAATGACTGGGAGGAAAATTTGAGGTTGGTTAAACCCATCTGTATCAAGCATTTCTTAAAAACTGCTTCAAACTGGAATTTCATAAGCGGCATTGAATTAGCATGAATAAGAAACACCCTCCCCCCCCCCCTCTGGAAGGCCTAATCTCAATGAATTGACAAACTGCCACTACCAGGCACATGAATACGTCATCATGCTCGCACAGGTTGACCCACCTGCCCTTGCCGAATTGATCAGTTTTGGAATGCTGAAGCCAAATATGCACTCCCGCGTGGTCAACCACCACTTGTTCAAATCGAATTCCCAAAGTCCCTTGCTTATTAGCTGGTACTAATTCCAAGATACGGAAAGCGCCAAAAAAGCTAACACAAAAGCTGTCTTGAAAAGTAACACTTCATAAGTAGAGAAGCAAACTATTTCAGTATCCCTTCAAAGAACACAAGGATGTCCAAGGAGATAGTTTGTCGACTATCTGAGACAAAAGTCAACCTCCTGTATACCTTCAGTGCCTCTTTAACGGAAAAATAATATGTACAAGGTTGCAATCCCAATAGCACAAAGGAAAAATGAAATGCCAGCCAGCGTTTTTTGTCACATGACTGCATGAAAAGTGCTGCTGCATTAACCGGGATAGGAAGGCCAAAACAGTTTCTTCAGATGGTTCTCTGAAACTAAAACCTTCAGCACTGGCAAAGGACAACCAGCTTCTCCAAGTCTTGGACCAAGTCTCGGGAGCCAAGGAACCCTGAGTAGCTTCTGCTACTACAATCAAATCTCGTCCCACAGGTGGTCTGGGCACGGGATGCATGTCACATCTGCCTCTGGAAGCAAACTCCAGAAACGGTCCATCTGCAGCCGAGACAGAGAATCGGCAACATTATTCAGGATCCCGGGAGTATACTTAGCTTTCAGCCAAACATTAAATTTGAGGCATCTAAAAACAACCAATTTGATCACTAACCAGGAACTGGTCGAAAGACAATTAAACGCATAGAGCACGCCTTTGTTGTCAGTCTCCACCAGAACATGCCTATTTGCAAAATCCGGGCCCCACAGTTCTAAAGTCACCAAAATCGGGAATAACTCAAGAAAACCACATTCCATGTGACACCCATCGGAACCAATGACTCACAGCACCAATGCGTTCTTCAGAGAACGCCAAAGCCTTTAGATCCTGCAGCATTCGTAAACAATTGGAAATCTGAGGCCATCACAAATTCAGACTGGAAAAAACACCACCCATTAAAACAGTCCAGGAAACTAGCTCAAACCATCAAATCCTCCTTTTTAGGAGGGCTAGTCAATCTAATGTGATCCAGCGGGGATTTCATACCAGAGACACAGAGAAAGAATCCTGCCAACCGGCATAATTCTACAGTCAAAGGCCAAGATCCCTAACAGCAATTGCATCCTTCAACCATATTTTCATTCTTCATCCTTCAACTGTATTTTAAATGCTCCAGGGCCAAACAACCTAATTTTCTTGACTGCATCCTCAAGTCACATACAAAACCGAACATAAACTCCCATCAATATCATCATTCAGCGACTCCCCTTTTGGGAAGAACAAATGGTGAATGATGCGGAATGCATTAGGAGTGGTTCCTAAGTGGGAACCTAACGGGGAAATACGAAAATTGCTGAAAGGCAGATTCTCAAAAGGCCCCTCGATTCGCCCTTCCGCAAGTTCCTTGACCAACTTATCCTTCCTCCCCACATGTGGAACAGTTGTAAAGATTTTCAAATTTTTATCAATTTTTCACCCAGTCCCCAAAAACTAAGGTAAAGGAGTACCGTTGGAAAATCCCTCAATAAGCAAACATGCTGGGTAGCTGTCCAGCCACGGGCACATTTTTTCCAGCCTCACAGGTGTGCAGACTTTTGGGAAAAATATCCCTCTGTGCCAGACCAGAACCCACAGCAGCTTTCCGCTTAAAACACTTTGCTGCTGGATGTGCTCCAGCACAAAATGAACATTCGTGCTCGTGCCTGCACGATGCATTCCAGTGGCATTGACCGTCATTGAATGCAAAACAGCCTTTCCTAAAGGCTGTAATGGAAGGGTTAACCATGACCTGTTTAGGAGCCACCGGCTTCTGGGGCAGTATCAAATTGAGCCAGAGCCCTTCATTCTCCACCTAAGTGACAGTATGGACAATTTTTGACGGAATTACTCGTCATCATAAAACCAGCCCAGGCCACCAAAATTCTTGTAAGCCTCCAAAATATGGTCTAGATCTTGGGTCTTCAAACTATGGCCCTCCAGTTGTTCAGGAACTACAATTCCCATCATGCCTAGTCGTGTCTGTGAATGTCAGAGTTTTACAATGCCTCATGGGATGTGTAGTTTCGCAACAGCTGGAGGGCCGTAGTTTGAGGATCCCTGGTCTAGATGCTGAAAAAGGCCCCCCCTGCACAATTCTGGGTGCGTTTCTGCCATTATGCCCGAAGAGATGCAGTAAGCTTGCAACCAGTTATTGAAAGACCGGGGGACTGGCCTGCGCCTGTCATCCTCGCTCCTCTCTTCTCCCCTCTTTTCTGATCTAACCGTAAACTCTTTATGAGCCAGCGGGAAAGAATATCTATGTACTTCCAAATTTTCTCCTTTAACTCTCAAATGATACCCCAGGGGAGGCATCTCGCAGGGCATAGCGTTTTTTATACAAGACTCAGGGACATTAATCCTGACAGGCGCAGCTGTGTGCTTTAATCGCCTCACTCCCGCCCGCCGTCATATGACCTGACAGATTTTGAGTGGGTATATCTCAATGATTCCTGTAGCTACAGACATCATTCAGATATTGTCGTTTTCAGCTGGCGATTCCCTACACCATAAGAACGATCATAGTGGCTGTTCCACCATTTGAACGTTCTTGCGGGAGGCGAGAGGGGATGTCCCACCGCCCTCCAGTGCTTCTACCGACTCACAGCTATGAGTCGGACAGAGGATCCGCCGGCCCCGGATGTTGATCATAGAGATTTCTGGCGGACCAGATGGTCATCGGAGGCCCCATGCGATGTTATGACGTCACACCCGGCCTCTGCATTCAAAAAAATGGTGCCACTACAGCTGGGAAGCGGTGATCTGTTTGTTTATTTTTTTCGATTTCAGGCTTCCCAGCCTAGTGGTGAGATGTGGGGTCTTATTGACCCCATATCTCACTATAAAGAGGACCTGTCCTGTCATATTCCTATTACAAGGGATGTTTACATTCCTTGTAATAGGAATAAAAGTGATTTTTTATTTTTTTCCAAAAAAGTGTCAAAATAAAAAAAGAAAGTATAAGTAACAAGAAAAAAAAAAGTTTTAAAGCGCACCTGTCCCCGTGTGCTCACACACAGAAGCGAATGCATACGCAAGTCCCGCCCAGATATGAAAACATTGTTCACACCATACGTGTGAGGAATCTACGCGAACGTTGGAGCAAGAGCAATAATTTTGTCCCTAGACCTCCTCTGTAATTTAAAACATGTAACCAGTAAAAAATTTTCAAACGTCGCCTATGGGGATTTTTAAGTACCGAACTTTGGCGCCATTCCACGAGCATGTGCAATTTTGAAGTGTGACGTGTTGGGTATCTATTTACTCGGCATGTATTTACTGTTTCTTTCCCCAAAAAAACGCGTTCGAAAAATTGCTGCACAAATAACATATATAATGTTTGGGGGTTCTATGTAATTTTCTAGCAAAAAAAATATGATTTTTACATGTAGGAGAGAAATGTCAGAATTGGCCTTCATCGCAAGTGGTTAATGGCCAAGGTACTACATTTGCATTCTGCATACCAATATTAAATTGGACATAGAACTGTGCTGAGCTGTTAAACCGACAGGAGCATTAGAAAGTACAGCAGTGTGAGGGTTAAGGGGCATAGAAGTCAGAATAGGAGAAACAGCAGGAACTGAGACATGAAACAGGGATTTAACATGGGAGGACAGAGATCCCACTAACCTTGATAAAACATTTAATTGCTGTAACTCACCAGCTGCTGGAGGTTGCACCACATTTTGCTGTACTTCAACCTCCAGCGGCATTCCAGGGTCTGGGACTTGTGCAGCCTGCCCAACCTGTAGCTGCCCAGGAACTTTTACACATCCAGTGCCTTGCTGCACGGCTTCAGTTATTTGCTAACAGGGAGACTGCATAGCGTCCCTCCTCCCCCTTGTGTCACTTGCGGGCTGTTGAGACTGGCCCCGCCATCCTTCTCTGCCTGCTGGTGACTGCGAGCAAGTCTGCCTCTTCTTTGTGTGCCATCCGTCCCTCTCGGCTGCTCCAGAGCCTCTTCTGTAACCTCCAGAGCCTGTCTGCTCTGCTCCGGAGGCGTGCTCCTCCTCGCTCTCTTCCTCAGTGATGGCTCCTGCTCTCCCCGCCCCTCACCTTGTGGATACGCCTGCTCACTGCCCACCGCCGTGCTATCTCCTCCTCCCTCTTCAGGCTGTAAGCTCTCCTCCTGTGAAGCCAGCACCAGACAACACCGCAGCCACGTCTCCCCTTCTGCACTGCCAGCCTTCTCAAGGAGCTGCATCACCAGGGACTCCATTAAAAGGGGTATGCGAGCCTTACTTGTGAGCTTCAATCTTCTTACTTGGTTCAGTAGGAAAAAGGAAAAGCCTCTCTCCTGCTAACCTTTTATAGCTTATTAATTGGTTCATCCCGGATACCTCAGCTCAACTTCCTTAAAGGGGCAGGCACCCTAAACTACCTATAACTTTAATGCTGCTAACTTAAATAACCTAACTGTGGTGGGGAGGCCACAACCTCAAGAAAGTGGACCCATATTGTGCCCTCTTTATCATTTTGTGTGTGAACAGCACTTGGATTTTGGGCATGCTCAGAGAGTGTGTTTTTTGGGTTAGTAATTTAAGGACATCCTTAACAGGTGTACCCCCTTTGAAGTTCTCTCTACACTGGGTGAACTTGCATTTTGTGTGTTTCATGGACTTTGCATGTGTTTACAATTGCCTCATTAGCACGCAAGCCTATATTATATAAAACTTGCAGATAGCATTCTTTACCTTGCCCTGAAGAGGCCAGATTGTGTGTGTATGTATACATGTACATTTAGGTGTCATTATAGAGTTCTTAACACATGTATTTTCTGTTTGTATTTTGTGTTTGAGAACAAGAATTTTACATTTTTGTTTTTCTTTTTTTTTGGGTGGGGGGGGATATTTTTTCCCTGAAATATTTTTGATGTTCTCAATGTGTGTCGTTTTGTAGGTTGTTAGTTTCACTTTGATTTAATTGTCTGTGCTGCATTATTTTTCAAAATCTTCCTCAAAATGTTGTGACTAATAAATGCTTAAATCCTCAAGAAGACTGTCCGTTTGTGGGCACAATCCTTTTAACTCCTGTTAATTTCCTCTGCAAAATGGTCAGACCTCAAAACAATATATGTTAGTGTCTCAAATTATCATACATGTGGTTTTTGCTTTCTTTGCTCTTTTCTAAGTCCTGTTTTTTGTTGACCAATAAAATTTGTAGCAATTTTTATGCGCCTTGTTAATAATTTGTTTTGCAGATGCATGTTCAATCCAAGTAATGTATTTTACATTCTCTCCCTCTACACCCCTTGTGTGGAGGGAGAGAGTGTTTTGTACTATTGTCACAAATAAATAATGTTTACTAACCACTCTACCTCCACAAGTCAATTGCTTCATTCAAAGTCCCACATTGCTTTCTTATTTATGTGTTTGTGAGATGCACAACTGCTGTGTGCGCGGAGCTATGTACCCATGGAGCATATCTGGTTCCCGGAAGCGGTGGACAGCACACGTGAATGACATCACACCCCCCCAGGAAGTTGCCTGTCCTGCTGCTAATTTCTTTCCACTGCCATGCCCCGCTCACTGTTTTCTGAGGAAGAGGCAATCCTTATTTGCAAGTTAAGATCATTTTTACATGGGGTGGTGTTTGTGTGGGTCATGGGTGTATGTCTAAATGATTTGGCCTCAAAACACACACCTACTTCCTGTGTACAGATTCACTTCCGGGCCAATGTATATTGCTTCCTGCTTTAGTGTGTGTGTGTATGTATATATAGATATGTCTATAGATGTAGGTTCTTGTGTCCACCAGCAGAGAGAAGTTGGGTAGATGCCACACTCCCAATTCTGGAGGCATAATAATGGTCTAGCACAGGGGTCTTCAAACTACGGCCCTCCAGTTGTTCAGGAACTACAATTTCCATCATGCCTAGTCATGTGAATGTCAGAGTTTTGCAAAGCCTCATGGGATGTGTTTTTCTGCAACAGGTGGACAACTGTAGTTTGAGGATTCCTGATCACTCTAGCATGTCTTGACAAAAGGTGTTTTTACATATGCCTTGTATAATGTTCAAGAAATATTGTTTGGAAAATACAAGTGGGTCATGGCACATCTACATTCCAAATTTGGCACTTAAGATGGTCATGCACTATGCAATGTGACTGGCCATTCTCTGTACAACTCAATATTTAGGCAAAATAGGTAACCGGAAGACACACTTGAACAATTAATTCAAATGCTAGGAAATCAAACAGGCTCTTGCACTAAATCTAATTTATTTAAGATCTAACTGATTGCAGTGTATGGTCACCTTTTAAGGATCAAGATCTGAAAATATTAATTTATTGGGTTTAGAAACACTTCTCTGTTCTTTGTAATGTATTGAAAGATTTGAGTGGGGAAAAAAAAACACATTTCAAAGATATATTAGAAGTGATAGGAATGAGATTAGCATCAAAAGGGTTAATTAACTGAGAACACCTACTAATTGCCTAACAAGACGCATCTAATGAGATGAAATGAACCAATTGTATTGTACATGTGCTATTATCAATGAGAAAACCGCAGTTACCCTAGCGCCAGTTGCAGTTTGTATGCGGGTATTTATTATCGTCATTTGCGCTTCAATGTGTACCAGTTAGCATGTTTGATTAATGACTTTTCCGGCACACCAATTAATGTATGAACTGGTGCACTGCCTTCTTCTTAGTAAATCACCCCCAGTGTGTTGTGCAGTCTCTGCATTCTAACAGACACCAACAAGCTGCCTGCACGTAGCACCTGGGGGTTGGAGACGCTGGGGATAAATCGGCCTGTTCATGCTATGCTGGACTCGTTGCCCATGTGCACGAGCCCTAAGAACTGTGCTTGCAGTCTTTAACCCTTTGATGCCCAGCCCTGGCTTCCATTTAACTGGGCTTTAACACCTGGTGGATGGCAAGGTCTGCCCAATCACATGAACACTGTAATTGGCTGTCAGAGTAGTCACATGATTGGGAGCTGACGGAATCATTCCCAAAGACTGGTGGCTGTCTTTAATGGCTCAGTCATTGTACTGGGAGCTCGCAACGAGTGCACACTCAGCACAGAAACCTCTGCCGCCCTTGAAAGCATATGTGCAGTGTATGGCCGTTAAAGCCCACCTTTTTTGCTGTCGAATGTATGCGTTACGTAGGCCACAACAGGTTAAAAGGGTAAAACGTGGGGAAAGGTTCATGTATTGCAGAGATGAATTGTAAATTTATTTATTTTATTTTGTTTGCATACACTTCAATACAAGACTGATGTACTGGGGGGCGAAAGTGTAAATAATAATAATAAAAAATAAAATTAAAATAGAAGCTCATTTGTCATTTAAAATGCTAATTTCAATTGCGTTTCAGCAAACATGAGGTCATAGTTTAGTCACCCACATACGCAAAAGAAAACACAGAACACATAGGGGGTCATTTATATAGCGCCGCGGTGCTAATTCGCACTAATTGCCGCAAATTATTGCTAAAACGGTATTCACTAAAGCGCTGGTGTGAAAATACTCCCAAAATCGAATTTACTATGGTTCCCTGAAACGAAATAGTGCCCAAATCCTTACTCTGCTAAAAACTGGAGAATTGCACATGGAAATAATATTTAGAGCATGATATAATTGCCTAAGGCCCCTTTCACACTGGGGCGTTGCGGGCGTCTGCGGTAAAGCGCCGCTATTTTTAGCGGCGCTTTACCGTCGTCTTAGCGGCGGTCTGCGGCTGCTAGCAGAGCGGTTTTAACCCCCACTAGTGGCCGAAAAAGGGTTAAAATCTCCGCAAACTGCGCTGCCCCATTGATTTCAATGGGTAGGAGCGGTGAATACACCGCTCCAAAGATGCGGCTAGCAGGACTTTTTTCACCATCCTGCTAGCGCACCGCTCCAGTGTGAAAGCCGCCCCAGTGTGAAAGGGGCCTTAATGGTACCGAAATATGCAGTATATTATAAATACTTTTAATAAAATGTATCTTTCTCTGAAATAAATGTTCCTTGCAACAATGTTGCTGCTTCTATTGTTTTTTTTTTTTTTTTTGGCCCCTTTCACACATGCGGATGATATGTCTGTATTTCATCCATCCGTTTGCGGATGAAATACGGGCATACATTCATCCCTATGGGATAGCGGGTGTCTGCGGATGAACATCCGCAGACACCCGATTTCCTCCGCCTCCGCAACAGTCCGATTCTGCAGACGGAGGAAAATCCTATTTTTCTATCCGTCTGCAGAGCGGATCGGATGAACACAGACAGACGGTCCGTGCTCATCCGATCCCCATAGAGGAGAGCGGAGAGCTGACAGGGCGGTCCCCGCACAGTGTGCGGAGACCGCCCTGTCCGCAGCCGGCTCAGCGGGGACAACGGAGCGATCCCCGCTGAGCGAGCGGATCATCACGGGGCGGATCATTACTGATCCGCCCGTGTGAAAGAGGCCTTACTCATCTAGTTTGTTTTAGAGAATACTAGAATGTGGAATGTTTTGATAAAATATATTTTGCTCTGTCACTTTCACTTGTTACTCTCCATCTCACAACAATCTTTACCGAAACTCACACAGGTGTCTTTACAAAGAACAAACAATACCATTGCTGATGCAAATTTAAAAATGAGTCACACATTTTTGTGCTTTTTATTATTTACAAAAAAATCATAATTTGAGCCCAAAAAATTTGATATGTGTACCAAAATCAAAATGTAATTCCCAAAAATTTGAGGATAATATCACTATTTACTACTAATATCACTATACACTCACCCACAAAGAACCACCAAATATCACAGAATAACTCTTCAGTAATGTAATTCCATCACCTGTATGTCCAAAGAAATGCAGTATTTACGTGGAGGGGGTTTTCACATGTGACAGCTCCGTGGCTTAGAGGTGTGCACTGCAATTGCAATGTGCACTTGGAAGTGCAGTCACTGTAGATCGGAGGGAAAGCTCTGCTGATTGTATCATCCAATCATGTGGCAGCTAAAATGCTGGTTTTTATTTTCCTTGTATGTCCCCCTCGGATCTACAGTGACTGGACTTGCAAGTGCACTTTGCACTTGTAGTGCAAAGAGGATTTGCCTTTCGTAAATGACTCCCAATGTTTATTAGCACTAATCATGCCCAGGGACATTTAAAATTGTAGGGTTTACACTGCACAGGTACATATGCTTAGAAAACTGTTGCTTTGTTTATGTGGATGAAAATAGACTTCGATCTTTGGCCTGTAGTTGGAGATTTGATGCACATAGCCAAGGGCTAACACAGTTGCAAATAGTATCTGTTCCTGCCTATCAGGTGCAATCACTTTAGACACAGTAAGTGATAAAGGTGGAATCCTTATATAGAACAGCTGTGGGGAATTGCAGGTAATGAATTCAGCTGGTGGATAGGCAGTGTTGTATGTGTCAGCTCTGGTTCACATTGGTGCGATTTGACATGTCAAATCAGTGGCAATTGAACCGTTCTAATTGGTGCGATTTTGAGGTGTGATTTGTATTGATATCGGTGCAGAAACCTGCACAGATGTCTCTGATATTGCCCCTGCAGTCGGGACTGAAATTGTGAGTTCAGCTGAACGATTTCCTCCCGCTGTCAGTGTGAACCAGGGCTCAAACTGGGTCTTTTATCTTTGTAATTCACCTTAAGTTTACCTTCAAATATCATATCTAGAAATACAAATTTGCTTATCTGCAATAGGGCTGCAACTAACGATTATTATCATAATCGATTAATCGGCCGATTTATTTTTTCGATTAATCGGATAAAATCACAAAAAAAAACTTAAAATTTTTTAGTTTGTTTAAAAGTAATAATGAAAAAACTGGGACACCAATGATGGGGCGCTATTCCCCCCCAAGGACACCAATGACGGGGCACTATTCCTCCCAGGGACACCAATGACGGGGCACTATTCCTCCCACTGACACCAATGACGGGGCACTATTCCTCCCACTGACACCAATGACGGGGCGCTATTCCTACCATGGACACCAATGACGGGGCGCTATTCCTACCATGGACACCATGGATGGGGTGCTATATTCCTACCACGAACACCAATGACAGGGCGCTATTCCTCCCACTGACACCAATGACGGGGCGCTATTCCTACCATGGACACCAATGACGGGGCGCTATTCCTACCATGGACACCATGGATGGGGCGCTATATTCCTACCACGGACACCAATGACAGGGCGCTATTCCTCCCACTGACACCAATGACTGGGCGCTATTCCTACCATGGACACCAATGACGGGGCGCTATTCCTACCATGGACACCATGGATGGGGCGCTATATTCCTACCACGGACACCAATGACAGGGCGCTATTCCTCCCACTGACACCAATGACGGGGCGCTATTCCTCCCACTGACACCAATGACGGGGCGCTATTCCTACCATGGACACCATGGATGGGGTGCTATATTCCTACCACGAACACCAATGACAGGGCGCTATTCCTCCCACTGACACCAATGACGGGGCGCTATTCCTACCATGGACACCAATGACGGGGCGCTATTCCTACCATGGACACCATGGATGGGGCGCTATATTCCTACCACGGACACCAATGACAGGGCGCTATTCCTCCCACTGACACCAATGATGGGGCGCTATTCCTCCCACTGACACCAATGACGGGGCGCGATTCCTCCCACTGACACCAATGATGGGGCGCTATTCCCCCCCACTGACACCAATGACGGGGTGCTATTCCCCCCCACTGACACCAATGACGGGGCACTAGTCCCCCCCCACTGACACCAATGACGGGGCGCTATTCCCCCCCCCCCACTGACACCAATGATGTGGCACTATTTCCCCCCCCCCCACTGACACCAATGACGGGGCACTATCCCCCCCCACTGACACCAATGATGGGGCACTATTCCCCCCCACTGACACCAATGACAGCCCTATTCCCCCCCCCCCACTGACACCAATGACGGGGCACTATTCCCCCCCCACTGACACCAATGACGGGGCACTATTCCCCCCCCCCCACTGACACCAATGACGGGGCACTATTCCCCCCCCCCCCCCACTGACACCAATGATGGGGCACTATTCCCCCCCCACTGACACCAATGATGGGGCACTATTCCCCCCCACTGACACCAATGATGGGGCACTATTCCACCCCACTGACACCAATGATGGGGCACTATTCCCCCCCCCTGACACCAATGATGGTGCACTATTCCCCCCCACTGACACCAATGATGGGGCACTATTCCCCCCCACTGACACCAATGATGGGGCACTATTCCCCCCACTGACACCAATGATGGGGCACTATTCCCCCCCACTGACACCAATGATGGGGCACTATTCCCCCCCCACTGACACCAATGATGGGGCGTTATTCCTCCCACATTGGTGTTTCTGGGGGGGGGGGAATAATAGAGCCACATTGGTGTTTCATGGTGTTTCAGCCTGGGGGGGAGGAAATAGTGCCATATTGGTGTTTCAGCCGGGGGGGGATAGTGCCCCATCATTGGTGTCCCCGGGAGGCGCTACTCCTCCCAGGGACACCAATGATGGAGCACCATCCCCCCCCCCAGAAACACCAATGGGGCACTATTATTCCCCCCCCCCTGCAGAAGCACCAATGTGGCTCTATTTCTATTATGGGCACTATTATGGTACACTATTTATTTATTATTATCATGCGTTGCTGTATGTATATACTATATATCATGCCTCTACTATATTGATGCCTTTACATATAATGAAATTGATGCTTTTTACTGTCTTTTTACTTAATAATCAATAAATCAATAAATATTTAAACATGGTTAAAATTTACCTCCACTATCCAAGTGCTTCATTTAAAGTCCCAACTCCCTTTTATATGTACCTACTACCCTATAAGACACTACTCCCATAAATCTTTGCACCCTGCTAGCGGCCATGTTCTGTAACTATCCTTCTCCAGCCATTTGGGAGGGAACTCCTGCTGCCATGGAGTTGATCAGGAAAGGAAAATTACGGTAAGTATTTTGATAAGAATTTTCCATTTTCCTGACAGACTCCATGGCAGCCAACGTGTGGGAAATAACTCGCCGTACACACCCAGGTGGGCAAAAAGCTGAACAAAGATTTATTTAACACCATCAACCAACAGTACTTTAACACCAAAATCAACTGAAGATAGAGCAGCTGGCTCAATACAATAATGAGACATAAAGGTATGGATTGATGACCAGGAAGCCACCCTGCAGATCACTTCAGGCACAACATGACGTGAGGCTGCCCACGAGGTTGAAAGTCTTCTAGTTGAGTGCGCTGTTACCGTCTCAGGAGGAGCCAAGCCCTTCTCTCTATATGCCCATTGAATTGCTTGTACAACCCATGAAGCAATGTATCTGACTGAGGCCCGGAGCCCCTTGTTCTTCCCATAGAATAAAACAAAAAGATAATCCGACTGATGGAAGGGAGCCGTTACTTCCAGATATTGCTTTAAGGAGACACCAACATCGAAGGGATGTATTTCCAGATTTCCGGTTGATCTCAAGGTGGGAAGTGAAATCTCTTGGTTCTCATGAAAGATTGAGGTGACCTTAGGGTTTGTCCCTCGCATCGGAATTAGAACCACTCTGGAAAAAAAGTTAGGAAAGGTTTTGATCCTAAAGCCTGGATTTCAGATAACCTCTTTGCCGAGGTGATGGCAATCAAAAATGCAGTTTTGATAGTAAGCTCTCTGATAGACAGTGGTTTATCGCATTTGGGGAACCTGGGTTTCCTTTGAGGCCTCAGTCTAACTGCTCCTTTGAAAAATTGCTGAATAAGGGCATGTCTGGCCCACTACAACCCAGTGAAAGCTGAGATTGCTGAAACCTGTACACGAAGAGAGCTGACAGATAAGGGCAAATCCAGGCCTGATTGCAGGAAGCTCAAGATGTCTTGAATTGCAGGTGTGCCACATGAATTAGCTCTAGAAGACATATGGGTCGAGAATTTAGCCCAAATTCATTCATACACTCTGTTAGTGCTTAGTCTCCTCGCATTCAGTGTGGAATAGCTTCTTTGGGGCATCCTAGTGCTTCCAACCTCCCCCTCTCAAAAACCAAACCCTCAACTGTAGGTGAGCTGGGCACGGGTGGAGAATCGTGCCTTGGGATAGCAGATCCAATCTGATCCGGAGAGGAACTGGTTTTTGGAAGCTGAGAAGTGTTAGGAGAAGAAACCGAGGCCTGTTGGGCCAGTAAAGAATTATGGCTATTATCTCCACCTTTTCCCATCTGAGTCTCTGCAGGAACTGAAAGACAATGGGTGTCGGAGGGAAGGTATATGCTCTGTGAAACCAACGCTTTGTCCATGCGTCTATCCCGTAGGCCTGTGGGTCCCGGAACCTTGAGTCGTATCTTGTTAGCTTCCTGTTGCATGGGGAGGCGAAGAGATCGACTTCTGGAGAGATCCCCAAAGTTAAGATCCATTTGAACACATCCATTTGAACACTCCTTGTGGAGAGACCACTCGTTGTCCAAGTGGACTCGCAAGAGGAAGTCTGCTTGGACATTGACAATCCCTGGAACATATGTTGCCGTTAAGTTGACCAGATTCTTCTGTGCCCAGATCATTATTGGTTCCACCTCTTGTAGCAGAGATAGGCTTCTGGTACCCCCTTGTTTCCTTACATAGGCTACTGCCGTCATGTCCAATCTGAGTAATACAGATGCCCCTGCTATCAGATGGCGAAACGCCAACAGTGCTTGGAATGCTGCCTGTAACTCTAGGATGTTCAACACTATTCTCCGAGAGGGAAAATCCCAGAAGCCTTGAGCTGCTTCTGTTGCTGGCATCTGACGTCACTGTGATCCAAGTGATGGGAAGGATGGAGTAACATTTGTGCAGATTTTCCCTTTGAAGCCACCATAGGAGGGAACCCCTCATGGCCTGAGTGATGTGAATACACTGAGCTTTGTCACCCGACCATTGCTGAAGAAATCTCTTCTGGAAAAGTTGCATCCTCCACTGTGCCCACTTCACCATTGGTATTGTGGACACCATGGTACTTATGATCCTCAGACACTGGAAGGCATGGAGATGAGAAGAGGAGAGAGCCTGTCTCGAACATTGTAACCTTCTCCTCGGGTATGGAAATGGTGCCTCTCACTGCGTGTATACCACCTGACCCCTTGAAGCCCCTTACCTTTTGTAAATAATGAGGAGCCAGGAGAAGTCAGTACCATAAGCTTACAAGCATTCCCAAGCTTGTAAACCAATTTCCCTGTTTAAAAAGGGAGGCCCTGTGATGTCACCACCACACCGGACACGGCACTAGTGAGCATGCGCGATCGCCAGCATTTTGACGGCAATGCGCATGGGCAAATCAAGCCTCAATTTTGCTCCGAACTTGCGCATGCGCAGAACGGCTGCGAAACGAGCCAGGAAGTGAAGGGTGGCTGGAATGCAGAAGAAACCAGCTGCCATGCTTGCCAGTCCCACTGCACCCGGCAAGCCTGAGGGGAACACAGGAAAATAAAGGCATATACAAAGGGGACAATGCAAACAGAAAAACTGCTGCCATAGAGAAACTAGAATGAACTCAACGCTCCTGTCAGGATCATCACCAGACCGAGATATGGTAAATAAGCCGGACTTATTATGGCAATAGGGCCACCCGCTAGTAGCTAGGCTGAACGGCCAATGCGCTGCTTTTCCTGTCAGTGACTAGGACTATAGCCTCCTCCATACCCTGCTAGTAGCTAGGACTTATTGGGATAATGCGACTCCTCATCTCCAGAGTCGTTATGTCGGTTCTAATCGTAGGAGAAAAAATCTTCGGGTAGGGAGACCATCAACTAGGTCCTTCGGAGGAGTACAAAAAAAGAACACGGCCACTGGCAGGGAGCAAAGATTTATGGGAGTAGTGTCCTATAGGGTAGTAGAGACGGGACTAAACCCACACGTTGGCTGCCATGGAGTCTGTCAGGAAAGGAGAATTATTCCAAATTTTTTTTTTAAAATATTAGTTAAACTTTTTTTTTTTTTTTAATCAAAAATATTCCTTTAGATTGGCTTTGGAAATTGACAAAAAAGCAATTTAGAAATTCGATGGAAGGTTTAGCGCTGGGGAAAGGCTTGTTGATAAAAAGTCAATTTTATATACAACTATTCAGATCAGAACAAAATGAGGGACAAATGAGGAGGACAGAGGGACTTTGTTCCAAATCAAGGACAGTTGGGACCTATGTGATTTCACTGGACATCTGTGCAGGAAAGTGCACTGATGTCTCTGAAATTGATAACAAAGTTGGGCTGAGGCCCCTTTCACACTTGTGCGACTTTGGACATCAGAGTCGCATGACAAGTCATACCCCATGATTTTCCATTTTACCATTCATATCTGTGCGACTTCAAGTCACACGACTTCAAAGTAGTCCCTCTACTACTTTGGTACGACTTTGATGCCAGTTGAGGTCCATAGAACTCAAGTTTACACAGACATTCCCTGGAATCGTGGCAAAATTGCCAACGTAAAATCGTGGGAAAATTGCACGCCTTTCCCTGCGACTCATGCGTCCATAGACCCCAAGCATGGGGTCAATGCACAGGCATTGCTTAAAGTCGCACCAAAATTGCACAACTTTCAGGTCGCACGAGTGTGAAAGGGGCCTATGTCACTGTGCTGAGTACTATTATACCTAGAATATAAAGTAGTCCCACCATCAAACACTAGTAAACGTATGTTCTCAATATAATTGTGCTCAAATGGCTGAAAATCACACAGATGTTATCACCTACTGCAAGCTTGCATTAGACTCAGCAGCATATGCTGAAAAGAAGCAAACGCCTATTAGCCAATGCCACATCAGCATGAGCATGGTTGTTACTATAATACTAATTCATGAAATGTAAAAAATTATTGTATAAAATCAAACATTAGTAAATGTATTTTCTCTGTAGGTATGTGCTTGGGTCTGTAGCATAGCAGTATTCCCTGCTGCCTTCAAAGGTTCAAGCCATAAGTTCAAAACCCACTGACAGTATCACCTCCTGAAAGCATGCATTGTACTTAGGAGCATAATTAACCAATGCACATCAGTTTGTTTTATTACATATTTTAACTCTTCAAATGCATGCAATGGTATGTACTTATTCAATAATATTATGGTGTGGAATTTCAAAACTCAAGGAAAAAAACGTTGTAGGGTCCCCCCAGTACATACCAGGCCTTTCTGGTATGGACTTTAAGGGGAACCCCACACCAAAATGTAAAATAAAATTAACGTGGAGCCTACAAGACCCTTATTCGAGCATGCAGCCCGGAGGTCAGAATGGGGGGGGGGGACGAGCGAGCACCCTCCCCTTCTGAACTGTACCAGGCCATATGCCCCAAAGCACCTTGTCCCCATGTTGATGGAGACAAGGGCCTTTTCCCGACAACACTGGTCGGTGGTTGTTGGTCTGCGGGCAGGGGGTTTATCATAATCTGTAAGCCCCCAGATCCTGCCCCCCACCATGTGAAAGGTATGGGGAACATTGTGCCCCTATCCGTTCAACAAAAAAAAGCATTGAAATGTAAAAAAAATCAATAGCCGGTTTTTGACAAGTCTTTTATTGTAAAATAGCTCTGAGCTTGTCAGGTCACCTAGAGCCCAGGTGACAGATGCACACCGTAGGGTTTAGGGGTGCACCGCAAGGTTGTGGACCCTACGGCTGACTGCTGCAGACGGGGGACAGATCCCACTGGAGATTAGAGCGTAAGATTCCCTGGGGCGCGGAGTCTAAGAGCCAGCAGGTGTTCACCAGCGCCTCTGGTGGTGAGGATGGACTTCGCTGCAACTGGCTCCAGGTTGCGACCCCCAGGGTCCCCCAGCTCACACCCACAGTAGGCAACAGGAGGATAGGGATGGTGAGGGACAAAGCCAAGGTCAGGGCCACAAGCAGACAAGAATAGTCGGGTACACGCCAAAAGGTCAGGATCACAGGCAAACAGGGATAGTCAAGACACGCCAAAGTCGGTAACGGAAAACAGTAGCAGAGCACACGGCAGGAAACCGGAAGCTAACACACAAAGACAGCCAAGAAAGTGCTTTGTGGCCTTAAGGCTAGTGGGAAGGGGCCAGTTGGTAATGGCTGAGACCTTTCCGGGATCCATGCGAAAACCCGCACTAGAAACAAAACATCCCAGAAACAGGACCTCGGAACATTCAAAGGAACATTTCTCCATCTTGGCATAGAGATTGTTCTCTCTAAGGCGCTGAAGTACGGTGCGTACATGGTTTCTGTGAGCAGGCAGATTTTCGGAAAATATGAGAATATCATCCAGATAAATGACAACAAACTGGTAAAGTAGATCCCTGACAAAGTTCTGGAACACAGCTGGAGCATTACACAAACCAAAAGGCATAACCAAGTATTCGTAATGCCCGTCCCTAGTGTTAAACGCGGTCTTTCATTCGTCACCTTTCCGTATTCGAATGAGATTGTATGCACCTCTGAGATCCAACTTAGTGAAAATGGAAGCCCCCTTCAACCTGTCAAATAGTTCAGATATTAGAGGTAAGGGGTAGCGGTTTTTAATGGTCACAGCGTTTAAACCTCTATAGTCGATGCAGGGTCTGAGGGTACCATCATTTTTGGCAACGAAAAAGAACCCTGCTCCTGCAAGCGATGAGGATTTCTCTCCAGATTCTCGGCGACATACTCAGACATGGCCTGGGTCTCTGGAATGGACAAAGGGTAGGTACGACCCCTGGGCAGGGTTGCTCCAGGGACAAGGTCAATAGCACAGTCAAAAGATCTGTGAGGAGGAAGCACCTCAGCAGACTTCTTGCAGAACACATCCCGGAAATCGATGTATGCCGCGGGAAGATCGGACGATACAGATGTGGTAGCAATGGGAAGTTTCCTCTTGGGGGTCACCTTGGGAAGACAAGACGAGAAACACAAAGGACCCCAGGCCAGGATCTGCCCAGAGACCCAGTCCACATGTGGCGAGTGGAGCTGTAGCCAAGGAAGGCCCAATACAATGGGGGTAGAGGCCTTGGGTAGGATGAGGAAGGAGATCCACTCCTGGTGGAGTATCCCTACCGACATCCTAATAGGTAGCGTCTGGAAATGGATAGGGCCCCCTGGGAGCACAGTGCCATCAATTGTCGAGACTACTAGTGGAGTAACGAGGGGAGAAAGGGTAAGCTTCATAGAAGAAGCAGTTCTCCAGTCCATAAAATTGCCGGCAGCCCCGGAGTCCAGATATGCTAGGACCGATTGGGAAGAAGTGCCTACATGGAGGAACACCGGAAGAAGGAGACGAGAAGGTGATGTTTCTGGGTCCAATACTCCACCTTCCAAATGTATTAGACCCGAGCGTTTCCCGGACGGAGCAAGCAGGAGTCACGAAAATTACCCTTGCCCCCACAATAAAGACACAAGCCCAGAGTTCTGCGTCTAGCACGTTCTTCGGGGGTTAGTCTGGTCTGGCCCAGCTGCATGGGTTCCTCAGCAGACAGAGGATGCTTCACAGGGCGACGGGGAAAAAGCTTAGGCTGACTAGAATCTAGGGGGTGCTGGCGTCTTTTTTCTAAGGACCTCTCCTGGAAACGAATGTCAATCTGATTACATAAGGAAATTACATCATCCAGACCGGCGGGGATAGCTCTTCCTGCTAATTCGTCCTTCACTCGGTCAGAGAGGCCATGTAAAAAGGTTGCGACCAGGGCCTCATTGTTCCAGCTCAATTCCGCCGTAAGGATACGGAACTGAAGTGCATATTGGCCCACTGAACAAGATTTTTGGCGAAGGCGTAAAAGGGCACTAGCCGCAGAAGATACCCGAGCTGGCTCCTCGAAGATGTTACGAAAGAGCTTCAAGAAGTTGGACAGGCTGGAAACCACTGGATCATTTTTCTCCCACAGGGGAGCAGCCCAGGCTAAAGCTTCACCTAAGAGGAAGGAAATTATATAGGCTACCTTTGCCCGATCAGACAGAAAGTTTTGAGGCTGGAGCTCAAAATGAATGGTGCCTCCAGGCCTTGGAGTCCCCAGAGAAACGGGACGGAGCTGGCAGTAATAATGAATGCGTGGATGCGACTGGTGCGATAGGTGCAGTCGCAGACTGTACTTGAGGCTGCAGGTTCGGGGTTCCCAAGGAAGCCTATAGCTGCTCAAAGCGGGAAGCCAGATCCTGAAGGAATCACATCACCTGAGTTCCTGGGTCTCGAGTCTCTGCACTATGCCCTGCAATGGATCGACTGCAGGGAGCGGCACGTCAGCCGGGTCCATGGCTGATCAAACTGTCAGGTCACCTAGAGCCCAGGTGACAGATGTACACCGTAGGGTTTAGGGGTGCACCACAAGGTTGTGGACCCTACGGCTGACTGCTGCAGACGGGGGACAGATCCCACTGGGGTTAGAGTGTAAGATTCCCTGGGGCACGGGGCCTAAGAGCCAGCAGGTGTTCACCAGCGCCTCTGGTGGTGAGGATGGACTTCGCTGCAACTGGCTCCAGGTCGCGACCCCCAGGGTCCCCCAGCTCACACCCACAGTAGGCAACAGGAGGATAGGGATGGTGAGGGACAAAGCCAAGGTCGGGGCCACAAGCAGACAAGAATAGTCAGGTACACGCCAAAAGGTCAGGATCACAGGCAAACAGGGATAGTCAAGACACTCCAAAGTCGGTAACGGAAAACAGTAGCAGAGCACACGGCAGGAAACAGGAAGCTAACACACAAAGGTTGATCAGCAGGATAGGCTAGCAGTGCACAGGTTAATATAGAGTTGTCTGATAGGAGCTAGGGTGGAGCCATGCCAGAGGATGGATTATAAAAGCAGTCAGGTGAGGCTCGGCTGGTCTCTAGAAATGAACACATGCAGACAGGTAAGCAGACGAACTCTATTGCATAACCATGACAGAGCTGCCTTCTTCCCTGGGCCTTTTTCTTCAGATGCTGTCTCTCCCTCCTCCATCTTCTTCTTGAGCTGTACTCTCCCAGAGCCATCTCTCGTGCGGCCGCTGTCTTCTCCATCTGCTGTGTTCTCCCGCACTGCCAGTTACCTGCTAATTAAAAAAAAGCCACTCTTATTCTGTGGCGGTCTTCCTCTGCTGTGTTGTCACCCTCTGTGTGGCGTCTCTTACATAGCCATGGAGCAGAATCTCCAGGTGACAGTATCGGATGGCCACAGAAGACCGCCATAGAAGAAGAGTGGCTTTTCTTTTTATTTGCAGGTAACCAGCTGGGCGAAAGAACACAGCAGCGGGAGAAGATGGCAGCTGCAGGAGAGACAGCTCGGGGGAGAAGAAACATCAAATACTAGTAAATGTATTTTCTATGTATGATTGTGCTATGCCCAATAGGCTAGTGGCCATCACTTCAACCTTGAAAAACTCAGGCTTTGAAGGACTCATGGGTTTAAATCCCACAGAGAGATGCTAAAAGATTGAATTGGTGAAAAAAAAGGCAAATGACTATTAGCCAATTAGCCAAGGTGTCATATGCTGAAAATAGGTGAATGCCAATACACTTTAATTTGGCTGATTCTATTGTATTAACTCTTCAAATGCTTGCAATAAGTATTCAATAATATTATGGTGTGAAATTCCAAACACCACACACTAGCTGACGGGCAGTTTACATTTCTTAGTTTGTTTAATTTAATTCGCTTGTGCACTGAAAAAATAAACACAGCTGGTGGATGGTAGGTTGGCTGGTATTTGAACTCGCACCATGAGTGCTGTGGAGACATCTGAGCAGACCACTAAGCCATTGTGCTAAGTACAAGACCTGCATAATAGTGTAGTATGATTAAACAATGAACATGAATAATTACCGCTTTATAGTCACCTAAATTAAAAAATTAAAAATAAAAAGCATGAAATATAACTTACAAATACAAAATAACTTTACAGAATAGCATACATTACTATGTAATAATCATTCATACCTGCATTTGTTAGCAAAAGAAGGAAAAAATTAGGAATATTAATTGCAATATACATCAATAGATGCACACGAGGTAGAGCACATCTCGCATAAAAATGTTTCTTTCACATACATGGATCATGGTTACAGTGCAGTGCTATATAATAAGTTAGTAGGAATTGGCATTTGCATATACATGGAATCGCTAATTAGCAAAAAAGAGGATATCATCACTCCAGGAAAAACAAACAGATAATAAATTCTTCTCTCGGTTCGGAAGTCATAGGTGCTGGCAATTGCTATTAGCAATAAACAGGAACAGATTCTGGACAGCTGCACTCTTAAAAAGTAGCCTTCTTTTATTTAGAAAATTCACATAAAAAAAATCAAAGATGGAAAACAGCAGGCGAAAATAACGGACGTTTCGCACTAACAGCAGTGCTGTTAGTGCGAAACGTCTACTGTTTTTGTCTGCTGTGATTTCCGTCTTTGATTTTTTTATGTGAATTTTCTAAATAAAAGAAGGCTACTTTTTAAGAGTGCGGCTGTCCAGAATCTGAAACGCTAATTAGCGCTGATTTCAAATTTACTAATGTTTGATCGCCGCTAATACCTCTATTTTTCATGCGCACATTCGCCTGTTGAACTTTTAATTAGCTAAAATGGGCGCTATTATTACATTGGACCTCTTTGGTATCTGTTATCTGGCCCGTTGGATTTCCCAGATGATATACGTCGATCAATGTGGACGGAGGATCCCATATGATCTGCTCTCCAAGTGGTTTTCGTTCCATGCTTGTTAGATCTGGTGTTGCTGACATACAGGTCCACCAACTCTGGTAAGAGTGTTTAAGCATATTTACCTGTCTGGATGTTACTATCCTTTGAAGTACAGTTGGCTGTTGGCTTCCCCTGCTTGCGATTGATCTCGGATTGATGGTGGCCTTATTATCCTTCTAGATGGACTTCTAGTGAACGAATTTTTGAACATATCACTGATTTATTTCATATTTTTTAGCGCTACATTTTTTATTTTCTTTGTCATATGATTTTTTGTCACATTCGTATGTAGCTGCTTTATGTATTTTTTTCTTTTTCACTTTGATATAGCACAGTAATTTTCCCTTTTCCTTTATATATATTGTGTTGCGCTACTCTGTGATAATATTAAAAAAGCAATATATATCAAACAAATATCATAATAACAAAAACCCATAAGGTGTATAAATTATTAGAATAATAAACTGATAACAGTCTCAGTGATCCACATAATAAGTCCCATAAGGTGTATAGGTTAATAAAATAATAATTATAAATTATTAGAATAATCATAACAATAATGTCTCAGTGATCCACATTACCATCCTTTCTGTGAGAAACGTATTAATAATTCCGTGCTCCACCACTGCAAGAAATAGCCGCTCATCTGAAATATTGGACCTATATACACACATATACTATACAGGTCTCAAATCACTCCAAACTATCAGCAAGTTTCTCCCAAAATGACCTCCAGGTGGCAGCAGGTTACCTTTAAAACCTTCTAAATAGTGGCAACAGGTTGCCTTTAAATCCGCGGCACCAACCACGCCATCACAATATTAAGAAAACTCAACAAAAGGAGAAGAAGAAGCCTCCGATCTTGTAATACATTTTTTTTAATAAAAACATGTGTTCAAAATACAATCGAATTGCTGCGACTTCCAGTTTTTGACTCCGGACCGGAAGTGACATAACCATCTACTCGGATACAAACAATTAAAAAAAAAAAGCATATTTTATTACTAATAATTAAAATTCCACTACATCAATAATATATAACAATAACTAAAAAAAAAATGCTAAAAATCACATTTAAAGCCAAAAAAAGTTCCAATATTGTGGTCTGAAGGGAAGAGGGTCTGTAAATCATAAATCCAATAAGACTCACTGACTTAAAATAATTTTATTACCCCCCCCCCCCCCATCCAGTGGGGGCAATACTTCTCTCTTCCCCAAAACTGTAGTGAAGATGGATCCTTATTATGACAAATAGCAAAATGCTTTAAAATGCTATGATTTTTATATCCCTTGGATATATTTTGCATGTGTTGCTTGATTGTTTTCCACAGAGGCCTTTTGGTTCTTCCAATATATTGAATGCCATAGGCACATTGTAATGTATAAACTACCCCTTCTGTCTTACATGTTTCTACAGTCCCTAATCTGATACTGTTTCCCACCAGCACTTGCCACACAGCTATTTCTTTTCTGAGTAACCCCGTTCGTCCTCACACAAGCAGAATAATGCTTGTAGGTAAAAAAAACTTTTTCCACTAAAGAAAGATAAGATTTGGGAAGATCCACTACATTTTTTGCAATTTGATCATGTAATCTGGGAGCTCTGTGGTACGTAAATCTTGGATATTTAGGTAAAACTTCTTTAACCGCTTCAGCCGAGAAAGATTTTACCCCCTTCCTGACCAGAGCACTTTTTGCGATTCGGCACTGCATCACTTTAACTGACAATTGTGTGGTCATGCGATGTTGCACCCAAACAAAATTGACATCCTTTTTGTTCCCACAAATAGAGCTTTCTTTTGGTGGTTCCTCTGCGGTTTTTATTTGTTGCACTATAAACAAAAAAAGAGCGACAATTTTGAAAAAAAAAAACGCAATATTTTTTACTTTTTGCTATAATAAATATCCCCCAAAAATATATTAAATTTTTTTTCCCTCAATTTAGGCCAATATGTATTCTTCTACATACTTTTTGTTAAAAAAATCACAATAAGCGTATATTGATTGGTTTGCGCAAAAGTTATAGCATCTACAAAATAGGGGATAGTTTTATGGCGTTTTTATTATAAATTTTTGTTTTTACTAGTAATGGTGGCAATCTGCAATTTTTTCGGGACTGCAACATTATGGTGGACACGACAGACAATTTTGACACATTTTTGGGACCATTGCCATTTTTACAGCGATCAGTAGATCGTCACTGGCAGTGAAGGGGTTAACCACTAGGGGGCGATCAAGGGGTTATTGTGTTCTCTATTGTGTGTTCTAACTGAAGGGGGGGAGGGGACTGTGTAGGGGAGATGACAGAGCACTGTTCATACTCTGTTTGAACAGACAATCTATCTGTTCTCCCCTCAGAGAATCGGGATCTATGTGTTTCGTGGGAGCGATCGTAGGAGCCCGGCGGCGATCGCGACTGCCGGGCACTCGCATCAGCTCTGTGGGCAAGCGGGGGGGGGGCACGCGACGATAAAAGCGATGTAACATGATGGCGATTCGCACATCTGGGCCATGTTGCCACAGTACAACTGCGGCAGCTGGTCAGCAAGCGGTTAAGACGTTTGGCAGCTCTAAGAATGGGCCAATATTTTTTTTAAATCCTCCTTTTTTTATGCTAACAGGAAAATGTTTCCATTGACTCCTCTCTTAATGGTTTAATGTGACGGACTGGGGTTTATATGGTCACAAAACAGACACCCCAAAGCAAAGTACATACTCATTTTTTTTTATATTTCTAAACATCTCCCTTCTATTCTATTAATAACCAGTAGATGGCAGAGAAGGTACACAAACAGAGTCTATATAAGGCCACACACCATGTGACTGGAAATTAAACTACTTCCAGCCATAAAGTCAGTGGTCATATCTCATTCTGTTTGTGTGATTCTTTGCAGGTATGTACTCTAAATCGTTCCTAATCTGTATTAACCTGTGATAGAAAGATTCCTAAACATCTTGAGCAGATGCAGAAAAAGTCTCAGCAGATTTTATGCTATAGTTTTGCTGTAATTAGAAGTTTAGAACAGCATGTGTCAGAAACAAGTGAAAAGTGCATAAGAACATGAAAATACTGCATTAGTCAGAACAAATGACTATGACAAACACTAAACCTTTCTAAATAGGTATATTTAAACCTGATTTATTGGAAAATTGCATAGATTTATAGAAGCACATGTTTTCTGTTATTTAATATAGAAAAAACCTATTGTATGTAAAGCTTATGTATTGCATCATACAGACATGCAATGTGCACCATCTAGTGGTTAAAAAAGAGTACTACCATGAAAATATTTGTATTAAAGCAATGCATTGCTAGTATGATTATTGCACACTTAAAGTGTACCAGAGAGATAAAGATAATTATCTATAACACTGAATAACAGGGATATATATGTTATTAAATATAGTAATGTTCATTGTTATAACTACGTTTTAAAATACTTTAGTTAAAATCTGTATTATATATATTGTTAATGGTTATAAACATATGACTATAAAAATGTAAAAGATGTATTGTTATGTAAAAATTAAACTACTTCCAGCCATAAAGTCAGTGGTCATATCTCATGCTGTTTGTGTGATTCTTTGCAGTCCACGCCAAGCTGATCACCTTATCTCATCGCGTCTACAATCATCGGCTCTCTTAATTCACATTTTGAGGCCGGTAACATTTTGGGGGCTCGTGTGCCGGGATTCGTTGTGTTACCAGTGAGAGGGAAGCGCGAGACAAGCGTGAGCCTGCTACAGAGCTACAAGGAGAGTCGTGAATGTCATCTGCCTCGTGAGTGCAAGTCTTCAGATTGCAACAGAGATGGCGTCTCCTCGTCGTGCGCTGATGTGGGATATCCGGAAACAAATTCATCTGCTTAATGAAGAACAGCTGCATAGCCTCGCTATTACGCTGGAAGATGAAAGAGACGTGGACGTTCCATCAGTGACTGGTACCAACGAAATGGAACTTGTTGAATTTATTAAAGGCTAGTTGAGAAGTGATCAGCTGGAAAAGTTGGAAGATCAAGGTATGTCTTACCTACTCATCATCCAAGACAAGATCAATGAACTAAAACTTAACAAGGAAAGTACACCAACTGTGGACATTGCAACCGCTGCAAAAAAAATAAGTAGTGGGATTGCAAAGACTGAACAGGTATCGGAGGTGGTGAGATTAACTGATGTTGTTGCTTTATTGCCACGTAGAGAATTTAAAATGCATGGTGGTGTAATTTCAGATCATGGTTCGGACATGAGTTACAGTAGCGTGTGCAGACAAATTGACGAGGGTCTAACAGAAAAATTCCCTGAATCTGAAATTATACGCACAGTGTTGAGAATAATCAAACCTGGTAATTTTAAAGATATGTTGACTGACAAAGATGATCTTACTGTTGCTGAATTGAAAAGGTTTTTGAAGTCACATATGAGAGAACGAAGTGGTAATGAGTTATTTAAGGACCTTAGCAATGCTACCCAGCAAGAAAGAGAAACAGCACAACAATTTGTTTACAGGCTAGTGGGGTTAAAACAAAAAGTTCTGTCTACATCACAACATGATAGGCAAGAGTTTAACTATGACAAAAAACTGGTGCAAGGCATATTCCTTCATACACTCTATCAGGGACTAAATGAGAAAAATTCTAATGTTAGACGAGATATCAAGCCTTATGTGTCTGATTTGACAGTAACGGATGACTTTATCATAGAGCAAGTCACCAGATCAGTTGATGAGGAAACAGAAAGGCAGAGACGCTTAAACAGTGCACCTAAACATAAACCTCTTACTGTTCATTCATCACAGACACCAGGTAATAGTGAAAAAGACACCTTGCAAAAGAGAGTTGAGGGAGATGTTAGAGTAAATCACACTGCATTAATGGAACTAACAACACAGGTCTCTGCTCTCACAAAGAACCTGGAAAAGATGATGAAGCTAACTCCTATTGTTGGAAACCAAATGACTAAGCCACTAACCAATGTTCAAGTTCCAGATACAACTCACTGCAAGCCCAGGTGTGATGATTGCATTAAACGAGAGAGTCAGAACTGCTACCATTGTTTCTACTGTGGCTGGACAGGACACAGAGCGGTTGATTGCTTGAAGAAAAGAAGGCAGTCGGGAAACGACAGACGGTCACTGGGAAAGGGACAACCAGTGACCACCTCAAATGATCTGTCCCATGCTAAGGTAAACAGGGTATTCACCCAACGGTCAACTAGAACACTCCCAAAAGAGAATGGATTCTCCAAACAACACGTAGCACAATTAATTGGAGGAAAATGCCTACTGTCATGTCGGATGAATGGTGTTCCGGTTGACATGTTGATGGATACAGGAGCTCAGGTCAGCATTGTCGGGAAGGCATGGTTAGAAAAGTTTCTACCCAGTGTCTCCATTAGGCACATACAAGATTTACTTTGTGATGACAACTTATCCATTACAGCTGCAAATGGTTCTATCATTCCATTCATCGGGTGGATTGAAGTCTGCCTGGAATTCGAAAGTAGTGGACATGGAAACTCAGCCATTTATGTGCCAATGCTGGTGAGTGACTGCTGTAATGACAATCCAATTCTTGGGTTTAATGTTATCGAAGAATTGATCAGAGAAAACCGTGACCGACCAAACAGCACCCAAAACCTGACTATCTTGCTGAGTGAAGCTATGAAAGTAAGACAGAGTGTAGCCAATAACATTGTCAATGCTGTCAGTCAAGCAACTGACCCAGGAGAAATATTCGATAGTCGTATGGTCAAAGTGGGGAAGAAGGGACTCCAGATTAAAGGAGGCGAGCTCTGTGAAGTCAAATGCAGAATTAGAGCGTGGCCGAAAGGAGGAATCATGCCATTTGAACCACTTCCCGAATATCCAGTCGAGGAAGGACTTGAACTATTTCCTTCAGTGGTAGATGTGCCAAATGGGTTCTCTAAACTGGTGAAGATACCTATACTGAACCGTGCTCAACATGACATCTACCTTCCACCCAGAACAGTATTGGGTACCATCTCTCCAGCAGCTGAGATTCTACCATTGTCTCCAAACAAAGACGATGGAAAGGGAATTGACCAGAAGAAAAGGGTGTTTCATGTGAACCAGTTGAATCAAGTGGACACTGGAAATCAGCTACCCACTAACAAATCTGTTAAGTGGCACCCACCTGTCAATTTGGAAGATCTCTCAGAAGAAGAACAGGAGATAGCGAGACAAATGTTATATGATGAATCAGATGTCTTTGCTCGAGATGAGGGAGACATAGGATGCATCCCTAATCTGAAACTGAGGATAAATCTGAAAGATGAAACTCCTGTCCAGAAACGCTACAATTCGATACCGAAACCCCTATACAAAGAAGTGAAAGAATATATCCAAAACCTTCTTGACCGAGGTTGGGTAACAAAATCTTCTTCCGCATACTCATCACCAGTTGTTTGTGTTCGAAAGAAGGACAGTAGCCTACGACTATGTGTTGACTTTAGGGAGTTAAACCGAAAGACTATCCCAGATAGACATCCACTACCCAGAATACAAGATCTGCTGGATAGCTTAGGAGGATTTACGTGGTTTTCAATCCTGGACCAGGGTAGTGCGTATCATCAAGGCTTTGTGCATGAAAACTCCAGACATCTGACGGCTTTCAGCACCCCCTGGGGACTCCTGGAGTGGAACCGTATTCCATTTGGATTAACGAATGCCCCAGCAGCTTTTCAGAGATGCATGGAGAATGTATTAGAGGGCATCAGAGACAACTGTTGTTCTCCATACTTGGATGACGTACTTTGCTACTCCAAAACTTTTCAGTGTCAGAAGAAGGCATAAAAATTGACCCAAAAGATCTTGAAGCGGTATTACATTTGAAAAGGAAAGAACCAATAACAGTGGGAGGAGTCAGATCTTTGTTAGGATTCCTGAGCTACTACAGGTCCTTCATTCAAGATTTCTCTCGACTTGCTAAACCCCTGTATGAACTTTTGCAGAACACTGAGAAAAGAATCTGCTACATCCATCCCCAAAAACAATCGGAGGGAATCTACAAAGAAAAACGGGAACAAAGCACAAGTGCCATCTAAAACACTGATTCAATGGACACCCAAACATCAAGCTGTAGTATCCAGACTGGTGGACATGCTAACCAATCCACCAATTCTAGCATACCCTGATTTTGATTTACCCTTCGTCTTACACACTGATGCTTCCAATGAAGGCCTAGGTGCTGTACTATACCAACGACAAGTAGAAAAACTTCGTGTTATTGGGTTTGGCTCCAGAACATTGACTCCAGCAGAGCGCAATTACCATCTTCACTCTGGTAAACTTGAGTTTTTAGCTCTCAAGTGGGCAGTCTGTGACAAATTCAGAGATTACTTGTACTACGCTCCAACATTCACCGTTTACACAGACAACAACCCATTGACATATGTATTGAGTACTGCCAGACTGAATGCTGTGGGTCATCGCTGGGTTGGCGAGTTGGCTGATTTCCACTTCGATATCAAGTACAGGCCAGGTAAACAGAATGCAGACGCAGATACACTGTCACGATTTCCGGTGGAACTCACAAAGAATCTGAGTGAGTACACAGAGCTTGTACCATCTGAGGTTGTGACAGCTATGTGGAAAGGGAGCAAAGCTGTTGACGAAGAAGAGGCATTATGGGTGGCTTCATTGACTCTTCACTCAGAAAGTGATGTGGCCGAAGAATTGCTGAAAGGACAGACAATCTGCCCAATGACTCAGGAGAATATCAGAGCATTACAACAAGACGATACCAACATTAGAGAAGTGGTCTGGCTTAAGGAGAATGACTGGATTCCAAACCACAAAGAAAAGGAGAGTATGACCAGCAAAACAAGACGTTTGATACATGAATGGAATAAACTCAGAGTCGATGAAGGAATCCTCTACCGACACTCTGGAACCCAAAAACAGCTAGTTCTGTCAGAAAAGTTAAAACCATTGGTCTTAAGAAATCTTCATGATGACATGGGTCACATTGGTACTGACAAGGTAACCCACCTAGCACGTGAACGATTTTACTGGCCATTTATGCAAAAAGACATTGATGAATATGTGCTGAAGAAGTGCAGCTGCATCAAACAAAAGTGTCCAAATATCACCGAAAGAGCACCTATGGGTTCGATTACTACCAGTTCACCTTTGGAGTTAGTATCCATTGATTATCTTCACTTGGAGAAAAGCAAAGGAGGATATGAGTATATACTTGTAATAGTTGACCATTTCACACGCTTTGCACAAGCGTATCCAACTAAGAACAAATCTGGAAAAACGGCGGCAGAAAAGATCTTTCAAGATTTCATACCACGTTTTGGCTATCCAGAGAAACTCCACCATGACCAAGGAAGAGAATTTGAAAACAACTTATTTCAGACATTGCAACGATTGGCAGGGATTTCTCATTCAAGAACTACTCCATACCATCCACAGGGTAACCCAGTGGAGAGACTGAACCGTACTTTGTTACAGATGCTTCGCACCTTAGAGGAAGAGAAAAAATCAGATTGGAAAGAACATCTTCCACATATGGTTCATGCATACAATTGCACCAGGCATGAAGCCACAGGATACTCGCCATTCTTTCTATTGTATGGAAGATCTCCTCGTTTGCCAATTGACCTAATGCTCAACCTAAATTTGGAAAAGGAATCAGAAAGTCAACCAACATTTACCCAGAAATGGGCATCTAGAATGCAAGAAGCTTACAAAATCGCATCCGAGAATAGCAAAAAATCATCTGCTAAAGGGAAGAAGTACTATGACAAACAGATAAAAGGAGCACCTCTTCAACCGGGTGATCGGGTCTTAGTACGAAATCTCTCTGAAAGAGGAGGACCTGGTAAACTTCGTTCATACTGGGAAGAATCAGTACACAAAGTGGTAGAAAGAATCAAAGATGGGCCTGTGTACAAAATTCAGCCTGAAAGTGGTAAAAAGACTATTCGAGTACTGCACAGAAATCTTTTACTACCAGTAAATGACCTACCAATTGAAGGACACATTCCAAGAGTACCGATGAAACAAAGACAATCAAGTAACAGGATACCAGAATGGATCTGGACCAGGAGGAGGAATGTTCAGATGAAGAAAGATGGTATTATCCTTATATACCAGAGACTACAGAAAGTCATGATTGTGTTGTGTCTCAACCAAATTCTCAAAACGTACAGAAAATCTCATTAAGAGTTTCTGCTGAAGAGTTCTATCCTACAACTACCACACCCAATCTTGAACAAGAACAAAATGATGGAACAGTAGTTGGCGACCAAATCTGGGCTACAGATATGGTGGGACTAGACACTGCAGAATTACCCTCATTAAGTCAAAACTTACCTGTGAACCAAGATATGCAAATGGAAAATGATGTTGATGGAGAAGACTCAACTCCTGTCAGAAGATCTACCAGACAAGCTAAGCCTAAAGAGATCTTTACATATGACACACTAGATCAGCCAAGATACATACCAAGTCAGGTTCACACCATACAAACTCACACAATGCTAGCTACTCCCATGACATGCCAGGTAGTTAACGTAGCTCCTTGGTGGCAACAAGTACCTATTTGGGTTACTTAAATCACTAAATAGTGTTCAGATACCAATTGAGTTTAATGTCGGGAGCCATTAACTGAAGGAGGGGAGAGTGTGACGGACTGGGGTTTATATGGTCACAAAACAGACACCCCAAAGCAAAGTACATACTCATTTTTTTTATATTTCTAAACATCTCCCTTCTATTCTATTAATAACCAGTAGATGGCAGAGAAGGTACACAAACAGAGTCTATATAAGGCCACACACCATGTGACTGGAAATTAAACTACTTCCAGCCATAAAGTCAGTGGTCATATCTCATTCTGTTTGTGTGATTCTTTGCAGGTATGTACTCTAAATCGTTCCTAATCTGTATTAACCTGTGATAGAAAGATTCCTAAACATCTTGAGCAGATGCAGAAAAAGTCTCAGCAGATTTTATGCTATAGTTTTGCTGTAATTAGAAGTTTAGAACAGCATGTGTCAGAAACAAGTGAAAAGTGCATAAGAACATGAAAATACTGCATTAGTCAGAACAAATGACTATGATAAACACTAAACCTTTCTAAATAGGTATATTTAAACCTGATTTATTGGAAAATTGCATAGATTTATAGAAGCACATGTTTTCTGTTATTTAATATAGAAAAAACCTATTGTATGTAAAGCTTATGTATTGCATCATACAGACATGCAATGTGCACCATCTAGTGGTTAAAAAAGAGTACTACCATGAAAATATTTGTATTAAAGCAATGCATTGCTAGTATGATTATTGCACACTTAAAGTGTACCAGAGAGATAAAGATAATTATCTATAACACTGAATAACAGGGATATATATGTTATTAAATATAGTAATGTTCATTGTTATAACTACGTTTTAAAATACTTTAGTTAAAATCTGTATTATATATATTGTTAATGGTTATAAACATGTGACTATAAAAATGTAAAAGATGTATTGTTATGTAAAAATTAAACTACTTCCAGCCATAAAGTCAGTGGTCATATCTCATGCTGTTTGTGTGATTCTTTGCAGTCCACGCCAAGCTGATCACCTTATCTCATCGCGTCTACAATCATCGGCTCTCTTAATTCACATTTTGAGGCCGGTAACATTAATCTTTAAGAAAATCTGTAAGGTGACCTTACACTGACCTCCTCCCCATCCCACCCAGCCCCGCTGTACCAGAGTCCTGTGGTTCCCCCGTACAGGCTTAGTTTATAATGTACTAGTTTGCACTGCATACTTACAGACATACCTGCAGACAGAGCCTTCTAACGCTGCGCTGACACGGCTCTCCTTGGTCTCCGGCCGCCTCTAACTTTGCCCGTTCTTCATTCCGGGTTTCTGATCTTCAGGAGCTTGAATAGCCGGGTCACGGATGACGTCACTCCCGTGCATGCGCACGGGAGTCACATCGCCGAGGCACACAGTGCGGGCTGTAAATGTGGTCTGAGCTTCACATGTGCGGCTCAGATCACATAACCTGCTGACAGGAGGGGGGCAGTTATGACAGAAGAGCCACTAGGGTCTCTTCTATTATAAAAAGCCTGCCTGACATCAGATTTTCAATTCCAAGAGTTTATTATCACTTTAAGTCTATTGAATTGCTCTTTAAGGACATTCATAAGCCAAGGAGCATAATGGCAGCTCTCAAGTGGAATGCTTCCATTACAATCAATTGATTGAAATAATGTTTTGTATGTATTTTAGTCTGTATTACACACTAATTGGATTCCTCTTCTTCTCCTTTTGTTGATTTCTCTTGATATTGTGACGGAGAAGCTGGTGCGTGGATTTAAAGGGAACCTGCTGCGACCTGGAGGTCGTTTTGGGAGAAATTTGCTGATGTTGGTAGAGCAGTCTAATGTGTGGTAGAGCACAGAATTATTGACAAGTTTCTCACAGGAAGGATGATATAGTGAATCATTGAGACTATTATCAGTTTATTATTCTACCGTATTAATAATTTATACATTATTATTATACCTTATGGGAGTTATTATTATTATGAACCCGGTATAAAGCATATATGTGGGTATGGCTGGTGGCTGCTGCTGTCCCCCAGGCGGATATGGCTGGCTGCCTGCTGCTGTCATCCAGGCAGATGTGGGTGGCTACTGCTGTTTTGTTGACAGAACTCCCGGGTGCTTGCAGCCGTTGGCCTTATAGGCTGAACTGATTTTATCTGTGTTTTGTACACTGTGGCTTTCAAATAAAATTAAGATTTCTTATGAGCAACAATCGGTGTGCAGATCATCTTTCCTACATGACTGGCAGCTGCTGTTTTCCCCCACCAGGGTATGACTGGCAGCTGCTGCTGTCCCCCAGGTGGATATCACTGGCTGCTGCTGTCCCAGGCAGAGTGCATTTGGTATCACTCCGCCTGTGACAGGAGGCGGCGCTATACTGGAAGCATCGGCTCTGCTTTCTACTGCAGCCACTTGCTTCCTCTAGAACCAGATCCATTCTTCACACTGATGCTCTGTGGTGGTGGGTCGGGAACCCGCGATCTGGGTTTGACAACACACCATCTAGAGTTGCCACCTCATCCCTTTAAAACTGAACACATATGAATTACACAGGTTCTGTGGCCAATTAAGGTGGTAATTAAACTGACTTGGTGCCTTATCTGCATTCAATTAGCCTCAGAACCTGTGTAATTCATATGTGTTCGGGTTTAAAGGGATGAGGTGGCAACTCTAACACCATCCCAGAGCAGGAGGTCACAGGCCACGTCAGAGGGCCTCGCAGGCTGGTTTTTACTTGTAACAATCCACAAAAACTGCCCTATAGGGATGAGCCGAACACCCCCCGGTTCGGTTCGCACAAAACATTTGAACACACTGAAAATTTGTACGAACTTTAGAACCCTATTAAAGTCTATGGGACTCGAACGTTCGAAATCAAAGCAAGCTATGCAACAGACAACACCAGCAATAAGGGGTATCTTCAGGTGTACACTGTGCTGGAGGCACACAACACCCACTTTAACTCCTGCAGATGCCTGTATTAGAGAACACCAGCAATAAAGGGTAGATACAGGTGTATAATGGGCTGTGCTGGAGGCACACAACACCCACTAACTCTTGCAGATGCCTGTATTAGAGAACACCAGCAATAAAGGGTAGATACAGACGTATACTGCAATGGAGGCACACAACACCCACTAACTCCTGCAAATGGCTGAGAAAAGAACACACTGTCCCTGCCTATCTAGCTCTTTCCCTGCAGGCCAACACACTACACAAGGCCGCCACGCTGGTGGCCTTATATAGTGTGGGGCGTGTATTAAACCCCCTGAGCTATAATTGGCCACAGGCATCCTGCCTGTTGCCAATTATGGCTCTAGTCGCTGCCGGCGATGTGATTGGCCAAGCATGCAGGGTAACAGTGCATGCTTGGCTAATCATGAGCCAGCAATGCACTGCAATGGCATAGTGCATTGTGGGCCGTTCGTGTCACAAGAATCTGTTGCGAAATGTCCACAAAGTTCTGAATTCGCCGAACAGACGAATGGCCGATGTTCGAGTCGAACATGCGTTTGAATCGAACACCGAGCTCATCCTTACTGCCCTACTAAAACTCACTTGTGATTTATTAACTGCTAAAACTAAAGACCATTACTCCATACTCCTACTACTAGGCGATTCTGCTGCCTTTGATACCGTTGACCACCCACTCCTCCTCAATAAACTCCACTCCCTTGGTCTCCAAGACTCGGTAGGGGTCCCCCAAAGCTCTGTTCTTGGACCCTTCTCTTCTCTATTTACACCTCCTCTCCTGGTCACCTAACAAAACCTCCGGAGGCTTCCAGTACCATCTCTATGCTGATGTTATCCAAATCTATCTCTTTACCCCTCACCACACTTCTTCAGTCTCCTCTCTCATTACTAACTTACTGACATATCTGCATAGATGTTGCACCACTTCCTTAAATGAAATCTTTCTAAAAATGAGCTTGTAATATTCCTGTGCCCCCCTCCCTGACTTCTCCATCAAGACCTATAGTACATCGGGTACTTAACCACTACAATATAGGGCACTTTCGCCCCCTTCCTTCCCAGCCCAATTTTCAGCTTTCATCGCTCTAGCGCTTTCAGTGACAATTGCGCGGTCATGCTACACTGTACCCAAATGAAATTGTTATCATTTTGTTCGCACAAATAGAGCTTTATTTTGGTGTTATTTATTCACGACTCCGTTTTTAATTTTTTGCGATATAAGCGCAAAAAAAGCGGAAATTTGGAAAAAAAGCAATATTTTCTTTTTTCTATTTTAAAAGAAATCCAATAAAATCAAATTTTGTCATAAATTTAAGCCAAAATGTTTTCTGCTACATGTTTTTGGTAAAAAAAATTCCATTAAGTGTATAATAATTGGTTTGTGTGATCACGGACATATGTACGCAAATGATCATGTACAGTGGTGTGAAAAAGTGTTTGCCCCCTTCCTCATTTCCTGTTCCTTTGCATGTTTGTCACACTTAAGTGTTTCGGAACATCAAACCAATTTAAACAATAGTCAAGGACAACACAAGTAAACACAAAATGCAATTTGTAAATGAAGGTGTTTATTATTAAAGGTGAAAAAAAATCCAAACCATCATGGCCCTGTGTGAAAAAGTGATTGCCCCCCTTGTTAAAACATACTATAACTGTGGTTGTCCACACCTGAGTTCAATTTCTCTAGCCACACCCAGGCCTGATTATTGCCACACCTGTTCACAATCAAGGCATCACTTAAATAGGAGCTGCTTGACACAGTAAGGTCCACCAGAAGATCCTTAAAAGCTACACATCATGCCGAGACCCAAAGAAATTTAGGAACAATTGAGAAAGAAAGTAATTGAGATCTATCAGTCTGGAAAGGGTTATAAAGCCGTTTCCAAAGCTTTGGGAATCCAGCGAACCACAGTGAGAGCCATTATCCACAAATGGCGAAGACATGGAACAGTGGTTAACCTTCCCAGGAGTGGCCGGCCGCCCAAAATTACCCCAAGAGCGCAGCGACGACTCATCCAAGAGGTCACAAAAGACCCCACAACAACGTCCAAGGAACTGCAGGCCTCACTTGCCTCAGTTAAGGTCAGCGTTCATGCCTCCACCATCAGGAAAAGACTGGGCAAAAATGGCCTGCATGGCAGAGTTCCAAGGAGAAAACCACTGCTGAGCAAAAAGAACATCAAAGCTCGTCTCAATTTCTCCACAACACATCTTGATGATCCCCAAGACTTTTGGGACAACATTCTGTGGACCGATGAGACAAAGTGGAACTCTTTGGAAGGTGTGTGTCCAAGTATATCTGGCATAGAAGGAACACTGCATTTCATAAAAAGAACATTATACCAACAGTAAAATATGGTGGTGGTAGTGTGATGGTCTGGGGCTGTTTTGCTGCTTCAGGACCTGGAAGACTTGCCGTGATAAAAGGAACTATGAATTCTGCTGTCTACCAAGAGATCCTGAAGGAGAATGTCCGACCATCTGTTCGTGTACTCAAGCTGAAACGAACTTGGGTTCTGCAGCAGGACAATGATCCTAAACACACCAGCAAGTCCACCACCGAATGGCTGAAGAAAAACAAAATGAAGACTTTGGAGTGGCCTAGCCAAAGTCCTGACCTGAATCCTATTGAGATGTTGTGGTATGACCTTAAAAAGGCCGTTCATGCTCGAAAACCCTCTAATGTAACTGAATTAGGACAATTCTGCAAAGATGAGTGGGCCAAAATTCCTCCAGGACGCTGTAAAAGCCTCATTGCACGTTATCGCAAACGCTTGGTTGCAGTTGTTGCTGCTAAGGGTGGCCCAACCAGTTATTAGGTTTAGGGGGCAATCACTTTTTCACACAGGGCCATGATGGTTTGGATTTTTTTTCACCTTTAATAATAAACACCTTCATTTACAAATTGCATTTTGTGTTTATTTGTGTTGTCCTTGACTATTGTTTAAATTGGTTTGATGTTCCGAAACACTTAAGTGTGACAAACATGCAAAGGAACAGGAAATGAGGAAGGGGGCAAACACTTTTTCACACCACTGTACATATGTGTGCAGGTGATCACGTACATATGTGTGCAGATAATCATTGGGACATGTGATTTTAGTGGGACATATGTGGGGGACATGTTTTTATTATTAGGGACATGTGTTTTTATTATTTGGGGACATGTATGTTTTGGGGACATATGTGGGGACTGTGTTTACACTGTGTTGTGTGTTGACACTAGACTGATGATCAGTGAGTAAAAAGCTGTAAAAAACAGCTCATACTCACTGATCATCAGCCGGCTGCAGCGTTCTGCTCTCCTCTCCTCAGCGATGACTTCCATGTGAGGAGAGGAGAGCCGATTGCCTAGCAACCGGCTGTTTGTTTACATCACATGACGACCGTGATTGGACACGGCCGTCATGTGATCAGGAGGGCCAATCACAGAGCCCTCCTGCCGATCTGAGATGTGCCGTGTCCGGGTGACACGAGCACATCGGGATCGCGCCGCTGCGCGGGCAGGCGTGCGCGCGATCCCGCTACTTCTGAAGGACGTTCCTGAAAGTCCTATCAGAAGTAGACGGCTCCCACCCGGCCGTATATATGCATTGGCCAGGTGGGAAGTGGTTAAATCAGGAAGGCTGGCAACTAGGATGCTCTTGAATAAAAGTACTTTATTAGTTCCAGGGGTAAACATGTACAGGCTATACGCTAAGCTTATAGCCTGTAGGTGTGTAACCATGCAAGTAAATGACAAATGCTCCGTTTTCATGGGAGGCCTCCCCTCCCGCTGACTGCTCTCTCTTCACTTTGACAGCTCTTATATAGACAAGGGGTGACACCTGGTGATGTAACCAGATGACCCGCCCCCTTCTGAAATCATCTGACGTCACAAGTTGCCAGAAGGAGAGAGGTCACCCTTTCCTGGTCAGGGTCTGGTATGAATTTTGGGGGGGAAACCCAAAATTCCAATACCTAACTAATAATAACGATTAAATTATAGGTTTTGGAATTTCCTTTAAAATGTGGCTGTTAGTGAATGTGGCTGTTAGTGAATGTAACAAGTACGAATTTATGAATTATTAGAAATAATGAATGCCTTATGTAAACGAATGGAACGTAACGATCTAATAATAATAAATAACAATAATAATAATAATAAAACCTTTTTATTATTATTGTTTATTATTCATATGTTCCATTCCATTTGTTTAGATGCGGCATTCTTTATTTCGGATAATTCGGAACTTCAGATGAATTTGTATTAGTTACTTTCACAAACAACCAAATTTGAAAGGAGATTCCAATACCTATAATTTAATAGTTATTATTTTGAATTTTACTGATTTTTTTTTTTCTTTTTTTCAGATTTTTGAATTTTCGGATTTGTGGATTTTTGAATTCCGGAAATTCGAAAAATCAGATATTTGAAAATTTGAAAATTCAGAATTTACGAAATTTGAAAATCAGAATTTTGAATTTTTCTAAAAAAAAGAATGAAAGTAAAACAAAAATTTTTTTGTCAGTGCACATGTCTACAGAGTATATAGTGCAGTGTAGCTCAGAATATATAACGCAGTGCAGAGTATATAATACTGTGTATTAAACTGGTTAAGGGGAACCCTATGACAGAATTAAGAAAAAAAAACGACATAGGGTCCCCCCAAAATCCATACCAGGCCCATGGGGACAAGGTGCTCTGAGGTGGGGGGCACAGAGCCCACTCTGCCCCAAAGCACCCACCCCCCCATGTAGAGGGCATTTAGCCTGGTCTTGTATGGTTCAGAAGGGGGAGATCTCGCCCCCCCCCCCTTCACCTGACCTGCCAGGCTGCATGCTCAGATAAGAGTCTGGTATGGATTTTTTTTATTTTTACTTTGGTGTGGGGTTCCCCTTAAAATCCATACCAGACCCAATGGGACTGGTATGGACTGGGGGGGGGGGGGAACTACACTCCGTTTTTATCTTTTTTTTTTTTTTTTTTATCTGTATTACCAGGAGCCGGAAATCACATTACAGCCACAATCAAGTTTAAATTACATTTTTTCTTTTGAAATGTCATTATTGCTGTGGCATATTCTATACATTGTACCATTGCACCACTTTATAGACAGACTAAGGGGAGCACCCAGGCATGCTGTTTAAAGGAATATTTCATTTTTATTGTTTTTACTTTAAGCATCATTAAAATCACTGATCCTTTAAAAAAAGATTGTTTTAAAAACTTTTTTTGCATTGATACATGTCCCCCAGGGCAGTACCCGGGTCCCCATACATCTTTTTATGGCAATAACATGCATATAACCTTTAAAATGAGGACTTTTGATTTTTCATGTTCATGTCCCATAGACTTTAGTAGAGTTTGCATGTTCATTAGAACTTTTTGCCTGTTCAAGATGTTCTGGTGCAAACTTACCCGGAGCGGGGGGGGTGTGGTAGGGGTGTTCGGCCCATCCCTAAATACAAACAGTCCCTCACTATAGACTCTAACCAGTTCTTAAAGCACCAAACCCAATCACTGCCCAAATCTTGAAGAATTCACCTCCGTAACATCTCTAAGGCTGTGTTCACGCGGTTTGAATCATGGTCAGATGTGCCGTGATTCTGCCTGCGATTTCAAAACGCCCAGGTGTGAATGACAAATCACAAAAGGCGCATTTGAGTTGGCATTCATTTCGATAGTATCTAAAATCGTGTTTCGGTTCTGCTGCGATAAATTGCACTGCAAACTGCATCATGCTCCTGAACTTTTTTGGGGCGACGTACTTAGTGCGATGCGGTTTGCCATGATTGCAGAGTGATTTATGGTGCAACAATTGCTGCAGAACCACACCACGATTTTAGGTGCCATTCAAATGAAAGGCATCTCAAATGTGCCTTCTGCGATTTGTCAATCATGCCTAGGTGCTTTGAAACTGCAGGCAGAATTCAAAGCGCTGAGGTGTGAATGGCCCTCATACACCTGGCAGTGATCTGTGTACACTCAGTGATGACATGTAGACACTGATGATCCCTCATACACCTGGCAGTGATCTGTGTACACTCAGTGATGACATGTAGACACTGATGATCCCTCATACACCTGGCAGTGATCTGTGTACACTCAGTGATGACATGTAGACACTGATGAGCTCTCATACACCTGGCAGTGCCCTCATACACCTGGCAGTGATCTGTGTACACTCAGTGATGACATGTAGACACTGATGAGCCCTCATACACCTGGCAGTGATCTGTGTACACTCAGTGATGACATGTAGACATTGATGACATGTAGACACTGATGAGCTCTCATACACCTGGCAGTGATCTGAGTACACTCAGTGATGACATGTAGACACCGATGAGCCCTCATACACCTGGCAGTGATCTGTGTACACTCAGTGATGACATGTAGACACCGATGAGCCCTCATACACCTGGCAGTGATCTGTGTACACTCAGTGATGACATGTAGACATTGATGAGCCCTCATACACCTGACAGTGATCTGTGTACACTCAGTGATGACATGTAGACATTGATGAGCCCTCATACACCTGACAGTGATCTGTGTACACTCAGTGATGACATGTAGACACTGATGAGCCCTCATACACCTGGCAGTGATCTGTGTACACTCAGTGATGACATGTAGACACTGATGAGCCCTCATACACCTGGCAGTGATCTGTGTACACTCAGTGATGACATGTAGACACTGATGAGCCCTCATACACCTGGCAGTGATCTGTGTACACTCAGTGATGACATGTAGACACTGATGAGCCCTCATACACCTGGCAGTGATCTGTGTACACTCAGTGATGACATGTAGACACTGATGAGCCCTCATACACCTGGCAGTGATCTGTGTACACTCAGTGATGACATGTAGACACTGATGAGCCCTCATACACCTGGCAGTGATCTGTGTACACTCAGTGATGACATGTAGACACTGATGAGCTCTCATACACCTGACAGTGATCTGTGTACACTCAGTGATGACATGTAGACACTGATGAGCCCTCATACACCTGACAGTGATCTGTGTACACTCAGTGATGACATGTAGACACTGATGAGCCCTCATACACCTGTCAGTGATCTGTGTACACTCAGTGATGACATGTAGACACTGATGAGCTCTCATACACCTGACAGTGATCTGTGTACACTCAGTGATGACATGTAGACTCTGATGAGCCCTCATACACCTGACAGTGATCTGTGTACACTCAGTGATGACATGTAGACATTGATGAGCCCTCATACACCTGGCAGTGATCTGTGTACACTCAGTGATGACATGTAGACATTGATGAGCCCTCATACACCTGACAGTGATCTGTGTACACTCAGTGATGACATGTAGACACCGATGAGCCCTCATACACCTGGCAGTGATCTGTGTACACTCAGTGATGACATGTAGACACCGATGAGCCCTCATACACCTGGCAGTGATCTGTGTACACTCAGTGATGACATGTAGACACCGATGAGCCCTCATACACCTGGCAGTGATCTGTGTACACTCAGTGATGACATGTAGACATTGATGAGCCCTCATACACCTGACAGTGATCTGTGTACACTCAGTGATGACATGTAGACACTGATGAGCCCTCATACACCTGTCAGTGATCTGTGTACACTCAGTGATGACATGTAGACACTGATGAGCTCTCATACACCTGACAGTGATCTGTGTACACTCAGTGATGACATGTAGACTCTGATGAGCCCTCATACACCTGGCAGTGATCTGTGTACACTCAGTGATGACATGTAGACATTGATGAGCCCTCATACACCTGGCAGTGATCTGAGTACACTCAGTGATGACATGTAGACACCGATGAGCCCTCATACACCTGGCAGTGATCTGTGTACACTCAGTGATGACATGTAGACACCGATGAGCCCTCATACACCTGGCAGTGATCTGTGTACACTCAGTGATGACATGTAGACATTGATGAGCCCTCATACACCTGACAGTGATCTGTGTACACTCAGTGATGACATGTAGACATTGATGAGCCCTCATACACCTGACAGTGATCTGTGTACACTCAGTGATGACATGTAGACACTGATGAGCCCTCATACACCTGGCAGTGATCTGTGTACACTCAGTGATGACATGTAGACACTGATGAGCCCTCATACACCTGACAGTGATCTGTGTACACTCAGTGATGACATGTAGACACTGATGAGCCCTCATACACCTGGCAGTGATCTGTGTACACTCAGTGATGACATGTAGACACTGATGAGCCCTCATACACCTGGCAGTGATCTGTGTACACTCAGTGATGACATGTAGACACTGATGAGCCCTCATACACCTGGCAGTGATCTGTGTACACTCAGTGATGACATGTAGACACTGATGAGCCCTCATACACCTGGCAGTGATCTGTGTACACTCAGTGATGACATGTAGACACTGATGAGCTCTCATACACCTGACAGTGATCTGTGTACACTCAGTGATGACATGTAGACACTGATGAGCCCTCATACACCTGACAGTGATCTGTGTACACTCAGTGATGACATGTAGACACTGATGAGCCCTCATACACCTGTCAGTGATCTGTGTACACTCAGTGATGACATGTAGACACTGATGAGCTCTCATACACCTGACAGTGATCTGTGTACACTCAGTGATGACATGTAGACTCTGATGAGCCCTCATACACCTGACAGTGATCTGTGTACACTCAGTGATGACATGTAGACATTGATGAGCCCTCATACACCTGGCAGTGATCTGTGTACACTCAGTGATGACATGTAGACATTGATGAGCCCTCATACACCTGACAGTGATCTGTGTACACTCAGTGATGACATGTAGACACCGATGAGCCCTCATACACCTGGCAGTGATCTGTGTACACTCAGTGATGACATGTAGACACCGATGAGCCCTCATACACCTGGCAGTGATCTGTGTACACTCAGTGATGACATGTAGACACCGATGAGCCCTCATACACCTGGCAGTGATCTGTGTACACTCAGTGATGACATGTAGACATTGATGAGCCCTCATACACCTGACAGTGATCTGTGTACACTCAGTGATGACATGTAGACACTGATGAGCCCTCATACACCTGTCAGTGATCTGTGTACACTCATTGATGACATGTAGACACTGATGAGCCCTCATACACCTGACAGTGATCTGTGTACACTCAGTGATGACATGTAGACTCTGATGAGCCCTCATACACCTGACAGTGATCTGTGTACACTCAGTGATGACATGTAGACATTGATGAGCCCTCATACACCTGGCAGTGATCTGTGTACACTCAGTGATGACATGTAGACTCTGATGAGCCCTCATACACCTGGCAGTGATCTGTGTACACTCAGTGATGACATGTAGACACCGATGATCCCTCATACACCTGACAGTGATCTGTGTACACTCAGTGATGACATGTAGACACCGATGAGCTCTCATACACCTGACAGTGATCTGTGTACACTCAGTGATGACATGTAGACTCTGATGAGCCCTCATACACCTGACAGTGATCTGTGTACACTCAGTGATGACATGTAGACATTGATGAGCCCTCATACACCTGGCAGTGATCACTCAGTGATGACATGTAGACATTGATGAGCCCTCATACACCTGGCAGTGATCTGTGTACACTCAGTGATGACATGTAGACTCTGATGAGCCCTCATACACCTGACAGTGATCTGTGTACACTCAGTGATGACATGTAGACACTGATGAGCTCTCATACACCTGACAGTGATCTGTGTACACTCAGTGATGACATGTAGACACTGATGAGCTCTCATACACCTGACAGTGATCTGTGTACACTCAGTGATGACATGTAGACACTGATGAGCCCTCATACACCTGGCAGTGATCTGTGTACACTCAGTGATGACATGTAGACACTGATGAGCTCTCATACACCTGACAGTGATCTGTGTACACTCAGTGATGACATGTAGACATTGATGAGCCCTCATACACCTGACAGTGATCTGTGTACACTCAGTGATGACATGTAGACGCTGATGAGCCCTCATACACCTGACAGTGATCTGTGTACACTCAGTGATGACATGTAGACGCTGATGAGCCCTCATACACCTGACAGTGATCTGTGTACACTCAGTGATGACATGTAGACATTGATGAGCCCTCATACACCTGGCAGTGATCTGTGTACACTCAGTGATGACATGTAGACACTGATGAGCTCTCATACACCTGACAGTGATCTGTGTACACTCAGTGATGACATGTAGACGCTGATGAGCCCTCATACACCTGACAGTGATCTGTGTACACTCAGTGATGACATGTAGACGCTGATGAGCCCTCATACACCTGACAGTGATCTGTGTACACTCTGATGACATGTAGACATTGATGAGCCCTCATACACCTGACAGTGATCTGTGTACACTCAGTGATGACATGTAGACATTGATGAGCCCTCATACACCTGGTAGGGATCTGTGTACACTCAGTGATGACATGTAGACACTGATGAGCCCTCATACACCTGACAGTGATCTGTGTACATTCAGTGATGACATGTAGACACTGATGAGCCCTCATACACCTGACAGTGATCTGTGTACACTCAGTGATGACATGTAGACTCTGATGAGCCCTCTTACACCTGACAGTGATCTGTGTACACTCAGTGATGACATGTAGACTCTGATGAGCCCTCATACACCTGACAGTGATCTGTGTACACTCAGAGATGACATGTAGACATTGATGAGCCCTCATACACCTGGTAGGGATCTGATCTAATAAAGATCAGTCAGTGCCCAGCTGGCCCCTCCCCTCTCTTTCTACAGACACACACTATCCAGCCGCCTCCGGAGCGCTGCAGAGACGGACGCTCTCCACAAGATGTCGCCAGACTTTTCCAGGCCGATAAGTACGGGCTGAGCTCGTCTTGCTGTCATCACGGAGTCTCCCGTCTGATAGTATCGCTGTGGATTGTGGGCAGGAAGATCTCTGGCGCCCTCTCTCCGCCCACACTCCGGGGACCTTTGGGGAGAGCTCCTCCTGACCCGCCCACCTGGGTGCTGGATAGCCCGTGTTCTGTTCCCGATTAGCATCCCTCTCATCCCCGGAGCTCATCCTTCTGGAACAAGTGAGTAACCTGTCTGTGACATAACGGTGCTCCGGACTCCTCACCCTGGCACTGCCAATGGCTGATGGTGGAGAGGCTGGCAGTGACCATAGGTGACAGGAGGATCTGGAGTACCAGGGGGACTGGAACTGCCTCTCTGTCCGAGGTAAGGCTGCTGCAGGAGAGGGATGGGGATCCTGGGGTGAGGTGGGAAGGATGGAAAGACTGGCATCACTCCTGGGAGGTGGATGGGATGGTGACACTGGCAGAACTCCAGGGAGGTGGGTATATTGGCGAGACTGACAGTGCACTTGGGAGGTAGGTAGGATGGTGAGACTGGCAGTGCTCCTGATGGGTAGCATGGGCAGACTTGGAGCGCTCTTGGAGGGTGTGTATAATGGTGAGACTGGCAACGCTCCTGGGAGGTGGGTAGGATGGTTCAGTGCTTCTAAGGAGTGGTTGGGATGGTGAGACTGGCAGCGCTCCTGCTAGATTGGCAGTGCTCTTGGTGATGGAGAGATTGGTAGAGCTCTTGGAGGGTGTGTATAATGGTGAGACTGGGAGGTGGGTGGGAAGGTGACACTGGCAGCACTCCTGGGAGGTGAGTATATTGGCAAGGCTGACAGTGCACTTGGGATTTAGGATGGTGAGACTGGCAGTGCTCCTGATGGGTAGGATGGGCAGACTGGGAGCACTCTTGGACGGTGTGTATAATTGTGAGACTGGCAGTGCTCCTGGGAGGTAGGTAAGATGGTCAGACTGGCAACGCTTCTGGGAGGTGGGCAGTATGGTTCAGTTCTCCTAAAGGGGTGGGTGGAATGGTAAGACTGGCAGTGCTTCTGATAGATTGGCAGTCTGGCAGCACTCTTGGAGATGGACAGGATGGAGAGATTGGCAGCGCTCTTGAAGGGTGTGTGTATCATGGTCAGACTGACAGCACTCCTGGGAGGTGGGAGGCATGGTGACACCGGCAGCACTCCTGGGAGGTGGCTATATTGGCGAGGCTGACAGTGCACTTGGGAGGTAGGTAGGATGGTGAGTCGGGCAGCGCTCCTTGGAGGGTGTGTATATTGGTGAGACTGGCAGTGCTCCTGGGAGGTAAGTAGGATGGTGAGACTGGCATAGCTCTTGGGTGGTGGTTAGGTTGTAGAGACTGGCAGCGCTCCAGGGCTGTGTGACAAGGCATCAGACCACTGCCACCTTCACCAGCTTGTTACAAATGACTGGTCAACCTTAAATCACTCTCTCACTGATACATGGCAATGCCACTTTCAGCCTCACCCTGCACAAGGATTTTCCAGCTTGTGGCACCACAACCGACTGAGAGCGCCTGTCACTGGGTTTAGCTTTGCCACACTGCCACCAGATAGGGTTCTACCTATATTCTGTTCTGTCACCACAGACCAGTATATCCAGAGATTTGCCATATAGTAGCCTTTTTCAAAGAGACAGGGATTCTTTAAAGAGTAACTCCATTATTGAGGGTAAAAAAAAAAAATGCAAATAAAAAATAATGTAGCGTATACAACTGTGACACAAGTCATATTGTCATATAATGGTTTTAAAATTTGCCTTTCCCTTTCAATCTGCAGCATTGTAACCTTCTGTAAAATGCAATGTGGATACCTGGAGGCAATCTGTAGACAGATGCTGTACAGAACCCCCCCAGAAATGTGATTTCCTGCTTGTGTGACTGACTTTTCCAGAATTCTGCAATCCAAGTCAGATTTTGGGCATCCCCTGTAACAAAAAAGCATTTTTTTTTTTTTAAATACTCCCAAAAGGAAATCACTAGAAGGCTGCAGTCCCTGCCACTTTCCTCAGTCTTGCAAATTCAGCAGCTAATTGATAATTCTAAAATCACTCCCATATAGATTCACTCTACACCTGGACACAGACAAACAGCTATTTCTTCAGAATAATAAAATGCAGGAATGTGCAACAAAGTGTGTTAAAATCCCTGCACTGTACATACAGTAGATCACCCAGAGAGCAAAAGTGGAGTTACTTTTTAAAAGTTCTAAGTGCATTAGAGACAATATTAATGACTTTAAAATATTTAATTAAAAAGATAGAAAAAAATTGGTGCAAGCAAAATATTTACAGGGGGGAAAAAAAAGGTATTTAAAGTTTAAAAAGGAACAATAATACAACAGAATACAAAGGATTGAAGAATGAAAAATACTTAACAAGTCCTGGTTGTTAAAGTCCAATCTTTAAGGACGATGGTGCAGTCAGTGGCTCTCATAAACCTTGGCAGGTGTTCTTTTGCTTTGATGGTAAAGGAGCGCTCCAGACTATGGATGTAGCCCCTCCTTTTCTTGTCAATGTTCTACACACGGACAGCAATTATCTGACCAATTAAGAGGTGTGAGGAGTGGCCGATGGGATGTTACAGTTTTATGACGATGCAGTGGATGCTCCCTACAGTACAGATGTTAGTATCTTTAAAATACATACAGTTTTAATTCTGGTGTAATATTGTCTAGCATGGAATTTCCTTTTAAATGATTCTAAATATGATGGGTATTGAGTTTCTATTTCAACTAGAAGAGGTATTGTGTCCCGTTTGCTTCCTGCACCTTCTAATAAAGTGGTGTTTGGGCTTAAAACGCTTCTAATTAACAGCTACAAGTAAAATGTCCTTCTGGTCGTACCATTATCTGCTCGGAAGTTTTAAAATCCCCTGATGTTTTTTGACTCTACAAGAAAAGATGGGCAGCAATGTGTATTCGCTGACTACTCCAGCTAAGTTATTTACAATGACGGGTTAGTTAAGAGGGCATCTGCTTGCTTTCCTAATTACTAAACTTAGCGTGAGACTGAAATGTGTTTTGGGTTAATGAGGTTCAGGGGTCTGGTGTCCTCTCAATGGACTGATGAGAATGTTCTGGATTGCAGCTAAGTCTGTTGCTTGTATCAGATGCCTTCCTAGGGGATCAGTCTGCATTATCACAAGGGGTGGATGGGATGGACTGGAAGCGTTCCTGGGGGGGGAGGGGTCTAGGTAGGATGGTGAGACTGGTAGCACTTCTGGGAAGTGGGTAGGACGGTGAGAAACTGGTGGTGCTCTTGGGGGTTGGGTAGGAAAGTGAGACTGACAGTTCTCCTGGGAGGTGGGAAAGATGGCGAGACTGGTAGCACTCCTGGCAGGTGGGAAGAACAGTGAGATTGGCCGTTCTCCTGGCAGGTGGGAAGGATGGTGAGACTGGCAGCAATCCTGGGGGTGATCAGCTCTGTGTGAATGTCATTTCCCCAAGCAATGGGTGGGATGTAGATGTAAAAAAATCTATACCTGCACCAAAACTTATGGAATAACAGGCTGATGAACGTATTGGTAGCCCTAGTTTTGGGAGTGATCTCGTTTAATATGGCATGAATGTGATATGTGGGTGACACTTTCCTATTTTTTTTTTTTGGGGAATCTGCACATAAAATATCACATTTTGAATGACAATTGCGTGGTCATGCAACACTGTACCCATATGAAATTTCTATCCCTTTTTTTTTATTTTTTTTATTACTTCAGATCCGCGCTATAACTGAATAACGGCTACAGTGCAGACCTGCTTTGCCTGGTGTACATCCATTAATGTCCTCCCATGTCCGAGCGGCCTGTGCGCCCCCTGCAGGGTGCACGCAGCACGCTCTGTGACCAGCGAATCTGAGACTCGCTGGATCAGTGTTTCTCAACTCCAGTCTCCAAGCGCCCCAACAGGTCATGTTTTCAGAATTTTCCTCAGATGAAATTGATGCGGTAATTACTAAGGCAGTGAAACTGATCAAATCACCTGTGCAAACTAATGGAAATCCTGAAAACATGACCTGTTGGGGCGCCTTGAGGACTGGCGTTGAGAAACATTGCGCTGGATCACAGATCGGAGTAAGGGGTCGGTTCCGACCCCCCCCCCCCCCCTTACCACATGATCAGCTGTCAGTCAATGACAGCTGATCATGTGATGTCAACAGAGCCGGTAATTGTGTGGTGGTGTGTCTTGTTTGTCTTCTTTCTTCTCCGACCTGTTCCAGCTGTGATTAAATACCACCAAAAGAAAGCTTTATTTGTGGGGGAAAAAATGATAAGAATTTCATTTTGGGTACAGTGTTTTATGACCGCGCAATTGTCATTCAAAGTGCATCAGCGCTGACAGCTGATAATTGGTCTGGGCAGGAGGGGGGGTTTAGGTGCCCAGTAAACAAGTGGTTAACAGAACAAAGGGAACCAAAGAACAGAAGGTCACGGTTGGGGTTTTCCAGATGAGTACTTGCTGATGTGGCGACAGATTAATAACACAAGAATAGTTCAGTGAAATGGATATTTACATTACCAGGCTAGTGGACTAACAGGACTGACAAATCCTTGTCTTGGTCGGATGTATCTAATTTTTCTATCAACATGCAGCATGAAAGGTTTTTCACCTTTTTTTTTTTTTTTTTTTTTTTTTTATTTATTTTTTTTATTTTTTTTTTTTTTAAAAGCCAACAGGTACACATACTGCCGCTCCTGGCTTTTAACAATAGGACACTTACCTGTCCTGGAGTCCAGTGATGTTGGCACCGCAGCTGATGTTTCCCTGACAGTGTAGCCTTACCAGATGTGTTTATTACATTGTGTTTGCTCATGCAAAATGCATATACATTTTTGTATTCTTCATGAAAATCTTTTTCATTAACAGCTGCTCATATATCGTGCAACGTTTAAAGAAAAAAAAAAAAAAAAAAAAAAATACGCCCACCATTTTATTTTCCAGGGCTTCTGCTTTTAGAAAAATCCTGTTTGGCGGTTCTAAGTAATTTTCCAGCAAAAATGCTGATTTTTAGCATTTGCGAGAAATGTCAGTATTGGCCTGGATGGCATGCAGTTAACCATTTTGCGCCTGCAATGTATTATGGACGGGTGGCCGCTATAGACAAAGCGATGTACCCATACGTCGCTGCCTACTTCCAGGTTTTGGGAACGCACATGTGCGCCCTCCATTTGGCACCTGCTATGAATGCACACAGTGGGAGCCTATCAGCAAGTCCCGGGCTAATAATTCACAGCTGGGTCCTACTGATTGGCTGTGGGCAATCGCAGCCCAAAACTCTTGTTTGGTAAACAACACAGAGCTCTGTATAGAGGGAGCAATCTGTCAGTTTCTCATCCCTGCAAAGCAGGGATGAGAAACAGAGATCTCTTGGTAAAAGCAGCACGCTGTACACACGTTACACACAGACACATTTTTGACCCCTTGCTTCATGATTTGTAGGTGCTATAACTTGCAAACCAATCAATAAAAACTTATGGGGATTTTTTTATCATCATGTAGCAGAATACATTTTTGGTCACAATTTATGAATACATTTAGTTTTTTATTTTTTTTAAATGTGTTTTTTTTTTTTTTTTTTTTTTTTTTTTTTATTATTTTTTTTTTTTTTGGATCTGTTTTGTAGCAGAAAGTTGTATAAAATATGTGGGTGTGTATATATCATTTTTATTTTTTATAATCTTTGGTCTATTTTCAGTTTTTATATTGTGGTGGTCATATACCACCGAAAAAAAATATGCATTTTTTTGTTTTTAAGGCCCCTTTCACGTGGGCTTTCCGATCGGTCCACCTATCAGTTTTTCAGGCAGACCTGGTTGGATGCTGTATGCGCCTCCTATGGAGTGGCGGTGTTCAGCTGTGACATGTCCGCTGACATCCCCCGAAAATCGATCTTGTCTGTAAAATCCAGACAGATGGTGACCCTATTTTCCATCCATCTGGCGGATCAGATCAGATGAAAACGGAAATGTGGTCCATTTTTCATCCCATCTCCCCATAGAGAAGAGGTTACAAAGCAAAATGTAATCGTAAAGGACCAAAAGAATATTCATTCAATGCACTGACATCTCAAGAACAACACAACATAAATACAGTTACAAAGACTTAAAGGTGCATCTCCCAGAACTTTACCCTAATAACAAAATGTATATCATAATTCTTCCCCAAAGAGGAGGTAAGTTGAGAGGTGGCGGCATCCCTCGTCTAAATGCAAAAAAAAAAACTTACTATGGTTCTCACCTCCCGTCACCCCTATTTGTTTTTGACATTCCAAATGAAAGGGGGGGGGGGGGGAGTGAAAGTGCAGAAAAACACAAATAAAAAAAAAAAAAAAAAAAAAGTGAAAAGCCATCTGATAATTAAAGGGACAAACTTTGGGGGGGATTGTACCTTCCCTTTTTTTTTCTACTCTTTTCTTCCATACCCATCCCCTGTTATCCATCCATCCACCCTTCACAATTACCAATTCACGCCTGGTATGGGCATTCTGTATATATTCACTATTCCCAAATGACTCTGCGTGCTGCACTAGGAAAAAGGACAAATTAGGGTCCAAAAACCTGGGAGGAATGTCAGTTTTGTTTGGGTACCGCGTTGCATGACCTCACAATTGTCAAAGTAATGAATAGCTAAGTGGCAAAAAATGGCTTGGTCATGCAGGGGGTAAATCTTCCTGAGCTCAAGTGGTTAGACAATTCTGTGGACATTTCATAAACTAGTATTCCATTTGCTAAAATACCAGTAGTTTATTAGACCTGCTATGTATATTTTCTATACAAAAAAAATGAGATGAATCATTTCAGAAACGTTTCCACCTATAATGTGATCTCTAAACTGTACAACTCAGTTTAACAACAAACTGAAATCTTTTAGGTGAAGGGAAGTAAAACTAAAATATGGTTCCATAAGTGTGCACACCCTTAAACTAATACTTTTTTTGATTTTTATTACAACACTCTGTGTTTTTGAGTCTATCAGCATGGCACATCTTGACTTGGCAATATTTGCCCACTCTTCTTTGCAAAAACACTCCAAATCTGTCAGATTGTGAGGGCATCTCCTGTGCCCAGCCCTCTTCAGATCACCCCACAGAGTTTCAGTCAGATTCAGGTCTGGTCTCTGGCTGTGCCTTTCCAAAACGTTAATCTTCTGGTGAAGCCATTCCTTTGATTTGGATGTATGCTTTTGGTTGTTGTCATGCTGAAAAAATGAAGTTCCTCTTCATGTTCAGCTTTCTATATTGTGCCATAAGTTCAGCCTTGGTTTCATTAGACCAGAACACATTTTCCCACATTCTTTTGGGAGACTTCAGATGTGTTTTTGTCAAATTTATCCAGGCTTGGTTATCTGTTTTTTTTTTTTTTTTTTTTCTTGGTAAGAAAAGGCATCCGTCTAACCACTCTACCCCATAGCCCAGACATATGAAGAATACAGGAGATTGTTGTTACATGTACCACACAGCCAGATATTCCTGCAGCTCCTTTAACCCTTTCATGATTACTTGGAACCCCCAAACAACATTTTATTTATATATATATATATATATATATATATATATATATATATATATATAACAGAGACTCTAGAGAATAAAACGGCGATTGTTGCAATATTTTATGTCACACGGTATTTGCGCAGCGGTGTTTTAAATGCAACTTTTTGGGAAAAGGGACACTTTCATGAATTAAAAAAAAAAAAAAACAGTAAAATTATCCCATTTTTTTTTTATTTTTTATTTTTGCATAATGTGAAAGATAATGTTACGCCGAGTAAATAGATACCAAACATGTCACACTTTATAATTGCACGCACTTGTGAATTGACGACAAAGTACGGTACCTAAAAAAAATCTCAATAGGCGGCGCTTTAAACATTTTTTACGGTTGCCAGGTTAGCGTTACAGAGGAGGTCTAGTGCTAGACTTATTGCTCTCGCTCTGACGGTCGCGGCGTTACCTCACATGTGTGATTTGAACACAGTGTACATACGCGGGCGCGACTTCCGTATGCGTTTTCTTTGCTTCGCAAGCTCGCGGGGACGGCAGGCGCTTTAAAATTTTTTTATTTTATTTTAAAATGACTAAATTGTTTTAAAATAAATAAATACATTTTATCACTTTTATTGCTGTCACAAGGAATGTAAACATCCCTTGTGACAGTAATAGGCGGTGACAGATACTCTTTATGGAGGGATCGGTGGTCTAAAAGTCCCCCCCCCCCCCCCCCCCACCCCTCCTTTTACACTTCAATGTATTCAGATCGCCAAAAACTGCGATTCTGAATACCGGATATTTTTTTTAAACCGGCGCCATTGCCAGCCGAGTAAACGGGAAGTGACGTCATGACGTCGCTTCCGTGTTTACTATGAGGAGACTGGCCGGAGGAATCGCACCAGGAATCGGTGCTTCCGATCGAGCGGGAGCACCGGTAACAGCGGCGGGAGGGGGGGACGTCCCCTCCCGCTCCTCCGGCATAACAGCCGAGCGGCTTTTAGCCGCATCGGTTGTTATGACTGGATAGCCAATCGCCTGCTAAAAAAAACGGTACCGGAATGATGCCTGCAGGTGCGGACATCAGCCCGTTATACCCCCCCGGAAGCCGAGTACGCACATCTGCGTACGCTCGGCGGGAAGGGGTTAATGTTGCTGTAGGCCTCTTGGCAGCCTCCCTGACCAGTTTTTTCTTCTCGCCTTTTCATACATTTTGGAGGGACATCCAGATCCCGGTAATGTCGCTGTTGTGTCATGTTTTTTCCACTTCATAGCTGTCTTCCCTGTGTTCCATGGTATATCTAATGCCTTGGTAATTCTTTTGTACCCTTCTCCTGGCTGATACCGGTACCTTTCAACAATGAGATCCCTCTGATGCTTTTAAGCTTTCTGTGAACCATGACTTTTGCTGTAGGATGTGACCAAGAAAATGTCAGGAAAGACCTACTAGAAAAGCTGAACAGGTGATCATGGCAATACTTTGTCACACTGTATTTGCGCAGCGGTCTTACAAGAGCACTTTTTTTTTTGGAAAAAATACACTATTTTTTTAATTTTTTTTTTTTTTTATCTTGTGACAGGTAATGTTACGCCGAGTAAATTGATACCCAACATGTCACGTCATGTTCAAAATTGAGCCTGCTCGTGGAATGGTGACAAACGTTTACCCTTAAAAATCTCCATGTGCGACGTTTAAAAACAAAAAAATAATTCTACAGGTTGCAGGTTTTAAGTTACAGAGGAGGTCTAGGGCGAGAATTATTGCTCTTGCTCTACTGATTGCGGCAATACCTAACGTGTGGTTTGAACACCGTTTACATATGCGGGCGCTACTCGTGCGCTTCTGCACGTGCACGTGAGCCCGTTGGGACAGGGCGTGTTTTTTTATTTGTACACTTTGACACTTTTTTTTTATTTTTTTATTTTTTTTTATTTTTTTTTACTTTTATTCCTATTACAAGGAATGTAAACATCCCTTAGAATAGAAAAAAAACATGACAGGACCTCTTAAATATGAGCTTGGCGTCAAAAAGACCTCAGATCTCATATTTACAGTAAAATGCAATAAAAAAAATGATTTAAAAAAATTGGGGGGGAGAATGGGGTTGGGGTGTGTGTGTGTGTGTGTGTGTGTGTGTGTGTGTGTGTGGTTTTTTTTTTTTTTTTTTTTTTTAAAGAGCTGTGGGTGGAAGTGACGTTTTTGATGTCGCTTCCACCCTGCAATGATATGGATATGGCCATCTTCCCCCCTCACTCGTCTCCATGTTGGGCCACTAGAAAGATCCGATTGCCTCCACCGCTGCACACGGCTCTGTTGAGCGGTGGAGGGCATCGGATCCTGGGGGTGGGGGGGATATAAGTGACCTCTCGGCGAATCCACCACAGAGACAACTTTTATCTTAAACCAGACCACTCACTGAAGAAGAGGATACTGGGGTTTCACAGAAACCTGACATTTTTAACAATATAATTTTTGTAGATTTTTATTATTTTATTTATTTCCTGTGTGTGTGTGTGTGTGTGTGTATATAAAATATATAATAAAAGTGACACAATTTTTGCATTGGAGAACGTATCAAGGCATAAAAAAGGTTACAAATAGCAGCTACTGTACAGTAGCATCTCATGTTCTTCCGCAGGCTTTATTATTAAAATTTTATTTTCTTAAAATTTTTTTTTTTTTTTTTTTCTTGCAGCGATTCAAATTATAGATTAGAAAACCGTAGACGTGGCAATTTCAGTTGAACAAGGAGGATTTTGTCTATACAGGTAAATACAACATACATTTATTTGCACTATATTCTGAATCTTTGCTTCAATACATCAACTATTTTGTATTTACAAACTGTCTCATTGTGGGCTGGTCAGATGCATTCATGCAGCAGTCTCTGGGGAGGGATGGTGGCAGCATGTTGCTGATATTCTGGTGTTCTTGGCAGCCGTTCAGATCGGGGAGGAGAGTTGTGGGGATATATTACAGATCTGTTGCACTCAGGCATGTGGTAGAGCAGGGAAAGTGATGTGATTGTGTTTGTATGGGAGGCGGTTGGTGACACTGAGCACTCGGGCTGCACACTGCTTGCTCATTTTCTACCTGCTTATGTCAGTGAACATTGAATGACGGGAATACTGAGCACTGAAGACTCTTCTGAAGGGTGCCGTGTTAAAACCCCTTTTATGAGCTTGTAGGAATGTAAAATATTTCTGCATCAATAGCTTCAAAATGTCATCTGATCTTTATCTAAGGGCTCATTCAATTGGGCATCTGATACGCTGAGTTTAGATGCATGCAGCGTGTCGTTTTCTATGTACAGTGATGCCATATACGTACAGCTGCATTTGCGAATGAAAATGTGCACTGCGTTTTAATGGCGACACAACTGAGTTCAGGTTATACATATCGGAGTATTTTACTTGTGTACGCACTTGTAAATACATGCACTTGTACACGCATAATGTCATTTGAAGAATTGTACGCAACTAAACCCCCAAAGTTTAATTTTTACTTCTGCTCTAAAACCTATCCAATATAAAAAAAAAAATCAAATTTCTTCATCAATTTATGTGAATATGTATTCTGCTACGTATGTTTGGTAAAAATAAAATCCCAATAAGCGTATAGGGTTTGAGCTAAATTGCTAGCGTCTGTAAACTTTGGGATAGATTTATGGACTTTTTATTTAAAATTATTATTATATATTATTTTCTTTTTTTCTAGTAATGGTGATGATCAGCAATTTTTAGCGGGATTGAGGCAGATAAATCTGACACCAATATAGTGATCAGTGTTAAAAAAATAAATAAACAAATGCACTGCCACTGTACGAATGACCCTGCCAGGGAAGGGGTTAACACCAGGAGCGATCAAAGGGTTAAATGTGTTCCCTAGGAGTGGTTTGTTATAGTGTGAGGGATGATTGCACTGTAAGACCCAGATACATGTTCCTGCTTGCTCCTTACTAGCAGAACAGCAATCTTGTTTACATGGGTTCCCAGTGGACATCGGACCCGCTGATTGGCTCCCGCTGTTTCCAATCACAGCGGGAGCAGGGTCTCGAGCGCTGCGTGCCCACCCCAGATCCAGAAGAAGAAATCTTGTACATGAACGTGATTTTGCACTTAAAGTGGTTGTAAACCCTTATCGCGGTCAACGGCGATATGCCGCGAGTGGCGGCTCCCGTGCGTGGGAGTGACGTCATCGCGGCTTCGCCGAATGACAGCGGCGGAGCAGCGAGTCCCACCGAGAAGATGGATGCGCCGGACTACAGGGGACAGCGGTGACTTTGCTGGCTCCTGTGTCGGGTAAGTGGCACATAATGGCATACTATGCGATGAATAGTAGTCCATTATGCTTTACCTTTGCAGGGAATCAAAGAGGAAGTAAACCCATCAGGGTTTACTTCCTCTTTAAGGGTTGCCTTGCCGCAGTGTATGTATTTGGGGTAGTCCTTAAGCAGTTAATGTGTACCGTTTTTCGTACGACTTTCATACGAGAATAATTAGAAAAGAGAGACTGTGCATGACCAGGGTCCATAAATGATAAAATAAAACATTTGTCGTATGAGGAAAATTGTACGATTTGTTCGCCTGATTTTCTTAGTGTGTGTTTGCAAGCCTTTGTGTAAATTTTTTTCGAATATATTTTATTTACCGTATATACTCGAGTATAGGCCGACCCGAATATAAGCCGAGGTCCCCAATTTACCCCCAAAAAACTGGAAAAAATTATTGACTCGTGTATAAGCCGAGGGTGAGACATGCCTGTCCATCCCTGTGTGTGTCCATGCATCCGTGTGTGTGTGTGTCCATGCATCCGTGTGTGTGTGTGTGTGTGTGTCCATGCATCCGTGTGTGTGTGTGTGTGTGTGTCCATGCATCCGTGTGTGTGTGTGTCCATCCATCCCTGTGTGTGTGTGTGTCCATGCATCCGTGTGTGTCCATCCATCCCTGTGTGTGTGTGTCCGTGCAGCCTACCTGTGTCCAGCCTGCCTGTGTCCGTCCAGCCTGTGTCCGTCCAGCCTGTGTCCGTCCAGCCTGTGTCCGTCCAGCCTGTGTCCGTCCAGCCTGTGTCCGTCCCGGCCTGTGTCCGTCCCGGCCTGTGTCCGTCCCGGCCTGTGTCCGTCCCGTCCCGGCCTGCGTCCCGTCCCGGCCTGCGTCCCGGCCCGTCCCGCAGCTCTTCGTCGGTGGCCATTCTAGGATTCAAAAGCCGCGCCTCCGTCGGTGATAGGCGGAACACTCAATTTCCCACTGACTGCTGGGAAATTGAGTGTTCCGCCTATCGGATGTCCGTGATAGGCGGAACACTCAATTTCCCAGCAGTCAGTGGTCCGCCTATCATGGACGTCCGCTCATCCTCATACTACGGACGAGGATGAGAGGACGTCCGTGATAGGCGGAACACAGACTGCTGGGAAATTCAGTGTTCCGCCTATCACAGGCGAAGGCGGAGACGGAGGCGCGGCCTTTGAATCCTAGAATGGCCGCTGTCTGTCTGCTCGACACGCTGATCGGGCAGACAGACAGCGATGACTCGAGTATAAGCCGAGGGGGGCACTTTCAGCCTCAAAAAAGAGGCTGAAAATCTCGGCTTATACTCGAGTATATACGGTATTTATTTTTCTTAACTGCTTCCGGACCAGCTCATGCCAATATACGTCGGCACTTTGAAGAGGGATATCGTTATGGCAGCAGCCCCCTCCCGCTGCTCTCCAGTGCCCTCCGCCGCTTACCGGAGCCGTCGGTAGCGGCAGAGGCGATTGGGTCCACTTTCTGGCTTGGTATGGAGACGAGTGAGGGGAAGATGGCCCCCACCAGTCTCCATACCATTGCAGGGCAGAAGTGACGTCAAGCATCATCTTTTTTTGTAACTGACATTTACACTGTGTGTGTGTATATATGAGATCTGACAAGAAAATCTCTATTGGTGGACTTTTGGAGGCACATACAACCATATAATAGAGTACAAAACTGTATTTTTATTTATACAAAATGTGTGTATACATAAGCACGGAATAATACAAAACAATTAAAAATAAGAAAACAATGTCTATAATGCAGAGTTGAGCACCCATACACAATAAGGTGAGCCCAAACGCTCCTTACTCTACGCATTTCGATGAAATTGTACACTCCATCAGGGGTAGGTGTAGAGTATATGAAACATGGTTCTAGTAAAAAACACAAATGACAGGATATTAGGAAAAGAGGCGGACATATAAGTAATACAGATTAATCCAAAAAATATTGTTCCCAGTACTTGCATAGCAAAATGTGCAAATATGGACATGCGGTATCTTATGAATTAAAAACAATTAAAGCGGGAGTCCGCCTTTTTAAAAAAAATAAAAATAAAAAAAAAAGCCAGCAGCTACAAATACTGCAGCTGCTGACTTTTAAAATAATGACACTTACCCGCCCAGCGCGCCCGCGATGTCGGCACCCGAAGCCGATCTCTCGATCGTCTCTCGGGTGCCGCCGCCGCCATCTCGGGTATGGGAATCGGGAAGTGGAGCCTTTCGGCTTCATTTACCGGGTCCCTACTGCGCATGCGTGAGTCGCGCTGCGCAATAAGGATGGTCCCCGCTGATCTCTGGGATCCGTGTGTTTCCCAGCAGGCAGCGGGGGACTTTCGGAAAGGGGCGTAGATTCTGCGGAAAGGGGCGTACCTTCTGCAGAATCTACGCCGGGAGTGGGTGCAGATACCTGTACTGTACAGGTACCTGCACCCCCCTCCCTCCTGAAAGGTGCCAATTGTGGCGCCGGAGGGGGGGAGGATTCCAATGAGCGGAAGGTCCACTTTAGGGTGGACCTCCGCTTTAAGTCGAACAGTCAGGTGATATGACCTTCCAGTGTGTTGTGCTTCAGATATATAACTTGGTAACTGATGAATTGCAATAATTAAAAAAGGTGTTAACAGGGTAAGGGGGTCCTGTAGGAGCCACCCCTCCCCCCTGCTCCGATAACAGGAGAGTGGCACTGGGAGGAGGCAGGAGATACACTGAGGGGGAAAAGGCAGGGGACCCTGAAAAAGGAAAGGGAGGAGAAAAGTAGGAGTGTGGAATTGAAAATGAATAAAAAATGTAGGCATCTTAATGACGTATCTCGTATATAAAAATATATGTATAGTATGAGCAGAAAGGATATACCTGCAGGATGGACCCTCGATGGAAAGGGCAGGCAGAAGGGAAGAGCCAAATTGCCAAGGTCAAATAGTAACTATAGAAGTATCAATAATATACCTGCAGAGTAGGGCCCTTAATGCAACAGGCAGGCAGCTAGAGAGGACCCAGTCTCCAAAGTGGGGTGATTTAATAAAGGTAGATATATCAATAGGTGTGGAACCCAGCAGAAAGGCAGGTATGTAACTTGATAGATATCGGCTGTAAACATACAGTAAATGTCTCAATTAGGACCATTCACCTTCACCCATGCCATGTCTGCCGCCTTGCATCCCCCTTGGGGGTACCTGTGTTCATATTCTCCCCCTCAGCTCCCGTACCATACTCTGGCTACTACCGTCCATTTGGGGGTTCAGCGATGGAAACTCTGGTTTCGTTCATTGGTAAGTATTGGGCCGTTTTGCTCTGGCCCATTCTTTCATTGTTCTTACACTTACCACTGTGACACATCTTTTTGTCTATTTATATACACTTTATCCGCATCCACCCCTGATGAGCGAGTAATGATCTCGTGAAACAAGCATGCATTGGTATATACTGCATTGTATAATGTTTGTATCAACTTGATTTATTAGTTTTACTATGTGCAAATCCATTGGCTGAGCTAGTATGCTATATTATCCATGTGTATATACATTATTTTTTTATTTTTTTCAAATAAACATTTATACTACTATTACTCATGTTGCTCAGTGGCTAACTGTGACCACCTCATTTAAAGTCCCAGGGCGACTCTTCCCTTTTTTTTTTCTTCTTTTTTTTTTTTTTAATATAGGGATGGAGGTGTATCACTGGTGACTGCAGACCTTTTAATTTATTTATTTTTTTATTGAATCCGGGTGGAAGACGCCTATTTAGCCCAAAAACTGGCCTGCTGTCCCCACCAGCCACTGTATTTCACAAATATATTCCATATACACTGGTGACTGCAGACCTTTTTCATTTTGTTTCCATCTTTAAAGGGAGACACCTCCCTACTACACTTCAGTTTTTGTTTCCTCCGGCCCAGAGGTAACATCTTTTGGAGGGGAGCCAGGATCTCTTGGGTGCTCCTGAGAGATGGGGGTTTTTTTTTTTTTTTTTTTTTTTTTTTCTCCAAAAAGGAGATTTTTGATTCTTTTACTACCTTGTCCTTCACAGTAGCCTATATGGCGGATGCTTCAGCCGAAGCAATTAGAATGTTGGCTAGATCAGCAGCCTTAACAAATTCGGCAAGGATATCCTTGTGGCTGAAGACTTGGCTAGGCAATGCAGCATTGAAGAGTAAGCGCTGCAGGATTCCCTTTTCGGGTGACCACCTCTTTGGTCCTGATATAGATACTATTCTGAACAGGAAAGCCAATAAGAAGAAATACTTTCTTTTAAAGAAGAAACAACCCCCGAAGCGCCTTTTTCGATCTCGTAGAGCTCAGGAGCAGGACAGCAAGTCCCAGGGGAGGAGGCAGAATTGGTCTGCACAAAAAAAGCTAATGGCAAGGGCGGAATTCTTTTCCATCCTCCTGCGCAAGCTGAAAAATCCCAATTACTCAACCCTGTGGTTGGGCAGAGGGCTGCAAAATTTCCTTTTGCAGTGGTCAGGCATAACGTCAAATCAGTTTATCCTGACCACTCTTTCTCAAGGTTACACAATAGAGTTTACAGAATCTCCCCCAAGAAGATTTCTTGTGATGAATACCCCAAGGGATCCAGTAAAAGCCCTGGCCATCAGGTCCTTATTAGAGGAGCTGATGCAGCAGGGTGTAGCGATCCAAGTGCCACCAGAAGGGTGGCAACTGGGTTTTTATTCTCACATTTTTCTCAGTAAAAAAGCCAACCGGAAAATTCCGATTGATCCTCAACCTAAAACCTCTGAACAAATCCGTCAAGTACAGAAAGTTCAAGATGGACTTAATTTGTGTGTGTTTTGTTGTCTCTGCCCCCCCCCCCCCCCCCAAGCAGAAATCTGCTGACCCCAGAATGTTACATGGCATTAATAGATTTAAGGGATGCATATCTGCATATCCCAATCTCACTCCAATCCCAGAAGTATCCTCAGGCTGTCAGTAAAAATGAAAGGTGTGATTTATCATCTGCAGTTCAGGGCCTTGCCGTTCGGGCTGTCGTCCTCACCTCTGATCTTTACAAAGGTGATGGCGGAAGCCCTAGCTCCTCTTCATCTTCAGGGAATCACTGCAATTCCCTATTTGGACAACCTACTATTCTTCGCCCCTTCAAGGGAAAGGTTGCAGGGCGACGTAGTCAAAGCACGCAACCATCTGGAATCTCAATGCCTGCTATTCAGTGGGCAAGACTGCACTTCAGGTGTCTACAAAGTTTTCCCCTAAGGCAGGGGTGCCCAACCAGTGGCACGCAAAGCCCTCTGATGTGGCCCGTGACCTCCTTCTCTGGGATGGCCCTGATTGCGGTTTGCCAACCTGCCATTCCCAGAGCATCAGTGTGGTGAATGAAGATGGTGATAGACGAAGCAAGTGGCTGCACAGCAGAGCCACATAAGCTGATGCTACCTGTATAGCGCCAGCTGCTTTTACAAGCGAAGTAATAGCAAATGCTCTCTGTTTTTTTTTACCTGTGGGTTTGGTGTTTTCAGGCAGTGCACCACACCTGCAGGATATAATAGAAGTCTATGACAAAGTGCAGCTAACCTGCTGGAAAGCCACAGATGCACTGCGGTGTGGGTAAACCACAACACATCAGTGTGAAAGCAGCCTTAGGCCCCTTTCACACGGTCAGTTCGACCCAATTGGACCCTCCATTCACCTCCTATATAGCAGCAGATGTAAACAGACTTGTCTCCATTTAACAACTGCCTACCTCTAAACCACCAAAAAAATAAACGGAAGAGTATCTGTCGCCTTGCGTATGGCAGATCGGAGGGCCCATATTATGGCTCTCTTCTACAACTGAAGTGTGGTAGGGAGGTGCCTCTCTTTAAAGATCTGGAGGAAGAAGGTGTTTCCTGTGGTCAAGTGGGAGGAGTCAAAGTGGGCTTGTAAGACCGCTGCACAAATACGGTGTGACAGAAAGTATTGCAGTGACCGCCATTTTTATTCTCCAGGTTGTTAGAACCCCAATATGTATGTGTGTGTGTGTGTGTGTGTGTACATTTCCAGCAAAAAAAAAGACAGTTTTTAACTTGTAAACAACAAAGCTCAGAGGTCCTTGTGGTTAAAGTTCCACTTTAAATTCATGATTTTGGGCCCTCAGGGGGTTGTTGCCATAATGTGCATGTATACGCCGCATATTTCCACGTTATCTAAGGAAACGATCTTCTTCTCCAGTGCTGCGATGTTGGCACTCTCCTTCATCGCCATCTCTTCCATCTTCCCTGGGTCTTCTTCCAGGTTCGGAATATTCGGCCAGCACTAGTTGTGTTGGAGGCAGAAGTGACATTGGATCACTAGCAAGGTAGATATCTAGGGGTTTGGAGGGGATGCGGAACTTTTACAAAGACATGGTGGCAATGTTTCTTTAGTGCTATGTGAGTCCTTGACATTTTAATGTGCTTAAAATATTACTAAAGTCAAAACTTCTTCTTTTTTTAGTTTTGGAGTGAAGGTGGACTAATGCATTGCCAGGTTTTTATTGCTGTCTGTGTCTCCATCTTCACCGAGCATGATATGAAATCCTAGATTTTGAGTTGTTTCTAGGTGAGGACATCTAGTGACCTTTTTGGCAACCAGGGGTTCCCACATTTTGGAGGGATTTCCTCTTGCGTTCGGTTGTGGCTATGGGACAGGAATTGAAGGGAAGATTTTCCCAATGGGACACAGATGGCAAAAAAAATACTGACTGGATGTAATCCTCCTTTAACAAAATGACTTGTGCATTTAGTTCTACTTTAACTGGTGATCCAATTTAGTAGTGAAGGAAGGATAAACACTCTGGATCATGAAAACAAGTCAACTTTGGCAGTTTCCATTCTGATTTGTTTTTAATCCTAAGAGCTATTTTTATTTTGGTGCACAAGAATCGGTACACAAAATGAGTATTAGTAATTATAATGCAGCTTTTAAAATCTGGAACTAAACCTATACAAAGGTGTTTATACTTTATAAAATCGAAAACCTGTACCCAAGCTTTACCGTGAGCAGCAAGTCCTAACCAGGGAGTTGGCTCTGTTGATACGTCAATAATAGCTGATATTGTCGTTAAATAAAATCCATCTGTAGAAAAGCTGATTGGAGGTCACAGAGTTCATTCCTTCCCTCGTGTCGCCGTAATGTCATTAACTGGCTCCTTTTCCAGGAAATATGATTTTCTGCTCTGCTTATAGAAGAAATGTGTCTTTCAACCTAAATCGGGTTATGAGGAGGAAATAATAAAGGAGATATTGCGTTTCTCAAGCTTGATTTGTCCTGAGTGATGTAGAAAGCTTGAAGCTGAAAGGATCTTGGCTTTGTTGTGCCATCATTGCTGGATTGTTTGCTGCCCATTTGTATGAAATCCAGCAGCTCAGTTATCCTAGTTGGGCTACGTGGACACTAAGTGTGTGTCGAGTCTGGGTGTCTTTGAGCTCTGGAGAGGTACAGGTGAGGGGACCAGCCCCACTGTCCACTCTGACATGCTGAAATACACGCCACCTGGGCATGATTGGAACTTAAGTTCTGGGGTCTCGGAATGCAGAACTCCTGGGCACCTGAAAACTCTCAGATTTGATGCACATGGCCTAAATGCCCAATGTAAACATAATGCAAACATTTTATGTCGATGAGAGCCTAAAGCCGCGTACACACGGGCGGACTGTCTGGCCTACTTAGTCCGCCGAAACACATTTCAGCGGACAGTCCGCTCGTGTGTGGGCTTCAGCGGACTTTTTCAGCGTGCAGTCTGGCGGACTAAGTATTTCGGAATGTTGGAAATACTGTCCGCTGGACTCGCATTTCGGCGGACAATCCGCCCGTGTGTGTGCCAGTCCGCCGTACCTTTGAAATGAGCGGACTTTTCCCGCCCGGAGAAAAGTCCGCTCATTTCGAGTGGGTATCCAGGTAGGCGGGGCCCGCGACGGAGACCTCGCTGGCCCCGCCGCCTGGTATGGACTTAAAGGGGAACCCCAACGCCGAAAAAAATCGGCGTGTGGGTCCCCCCCCCAAGTCCACAACAAACCCTTGTCCGAGCACGCTACCCGGCTGGCCAGGAAAGGGGGGCGAGCAAGCGCCCCCCCTCCTGAGCCGTACCAGGCCGCGTGCCCTCAACATGGGGGGGGGGTGCCTTTGGGAAGGGGGGGGGCCGCGCGACCCCCCCCCCCACCCCAAAGCACCTTGTCCCCATGTTGATGAGGACAAGGGCCTCTTCCCAACAACCCTGTCTGTTGGTTGTCGGGGTCTGCGGGCGGGGGGCTTATCGGAATCCGGGAGCCCCCTTTAATAAGGGGGCCCCCGGATACCGGCCCCCCACCCTATGTGAATGAGTATGAGGTACAATGTACCCCTACCCATTCACCTGTGAAAAAAAAGTACAAAAAAAACACAACACAGGGTTAAAATATTTTATTGCACAGCTCCGGGGGTCTTCCGTCTTCGGGGGTCTTCTCGCCGGGCTCCTCCGCTATCTTCTTGTAGCTCTTTTGCTAGCGGAGGAGTCTGGCTTTCTTCCTCGCCGCCGCGGCCTCTTCTTCCGACTTCGGGGGTCTTGTCCCCCTCTTCGGTTCTTCTGCCGGGCCACCGCGCCTTCTTATAGCTCTTTTACAGGCGGTGGCCCGGGGTCTTCGTCTTCGTCTTCGTCGTCTTCTTTTTTTTTTTTTTCTCTCCGGCCGGAATGCCAGGGACGCGCTCCGCTGCCACTTATATAGGGACAATGGGGACTATGACATCGTAAGGGGGCGGGGTCATCATGTGACCAACCCATGTGACATAAAGCCATGTGACACCGCCCCATTGTCCCTATATAAGTGGCAGCGGCGCGCGTCCCTGGCATTCCGGCCGGAGAGAGCGTCGAGGCAACATCTCCTGAAGAAGAACGGAAGGCGGCGGGGACAGAAGACCGGGCCACCGCCTGTAAAAGAGCTATAAGAAGGCGCGGTGGCCCGGCAGAAGAACCGAAGAGGGGGACAAGACCCCCGAAGTCGGAAGAAGAGGCCGCAGCGGCGAGGAAGAAAGCCGGACTCCTCCGCTAGCAAAAGAGCTACAAGAAGATAGCGGAGGAGTCCGGCGAGAAGACCCCCGAAGACGGAAGACCCCCCGGAGCTGTGCAATAAAATATTTTAACCCTGTGTTGTGTTTTTTTTTTTTTTTTTGTACTTCTTTTTTTCACAGGTGAATGGGTAGGGGTACATTGTACCCCATACTCATTCACATAGGGTGGGGGGCCGGTATCCGGGGGCCCCCTTATTAAAGGGGGCTTCCGGATTCCGATAAGCCCCCCGCCCGCAGACCCCGACAACCAACGGCCAGGGTTGTCGGGAAGAGGCCCTTGTCCTTATCAACATGGGGACAAGGTGCTTTGGGGTGGGGGGGGCTGCGTGGCCCCCCCTTCCCCAAGGCACCCCCCCATGTTGAGGGCACGCGGCCTGGTACGGCTCAGGAGGGGGGGCGCTCGCTCGCCCCCCCTTTCCTGGCCGACCGGGTAGCGTGCTCGGACAAGGGTCTGTTGTGGATTTTTTTTTTTTTTTTTTTTCTTCGGCGTTGGGGTTCCCCTTTAAGTCCATACCACGCGGCGGGGTCAGCGACGTCTCCTTCGCGGGCCCCACCTACCTGGAGACGCGCTCGAAATGAGCGGACTTTCCTCCGCGTGTGTTGGCGAGTCCGTTCATTTCAAAAGTAGGGCGGATAGTATGGTGGACTTAGTCTGCCGTATTAGTCCGCTCAAAAAGTGCCGTGTGTGGGCAAGTCCGTTCATTCGAAAGTATGACGGACTGTCCGTCGGATTGTCTGACGGATTAAGTTGGCCAGACAGTCCGCCACGTGTGTACGCGGCTTAAGACTGATATCAGATGAGAGACTCTGCCATTTGAAATCCTGCTGCTGTCAATTTTGTTGAAATCGTCAGCAGCGGGATCACTAAGAGGCTACCTGTTCATCCCTATGGAAATTGCTCCCTCCATCATTAGCAATCCAGAGTCGACAACCGAGTGACATCTCGTTGCATCTGTCTATAGCAATCCTGCCACTGGTGATTTGTCTCTAGCAGCAGAATCCTCTTTCTGATATCAGCCGAATAGAGAACTTCAGCCTTACAGCGAAATGTTTTAATTTAAGTACTTGAGTATTTAAGTGTGTGTGTGTGTGTGTGTGTGTGTGTGTGTGTGTATATATATATATATATATATATATATATATTATATAATATAATATAATTTTTTTTTTCTCTTATATTCACCGACTGACACAGCTCCTCTCTTAGCCATTGGGTTCTTAAGCCACCAACCCAATTGCTGAGAGGAGCTGTGTTAGTCGGTGAATTACAGAGAGAGATTTTACGGTGAGTACAAAAAATCCTATTTTTATTTTTTTTTTCTTATTTTCTCACCTTGTGACACTAAATGGCAGGTTGGGGTCTCCAATACCCAGTATTGCAACTTGCAGGGTCACCTCCCTTGACAACCTGTGAGGGTTGTGTGTGTGTGTGTGTGTGTGTGTGTGTGTTTTTATTTATTTATTTATTTATTTTTTTTAGTTTTTCTTTTTAGACGGGTTCACACCTGTCTGCATTCCTGTGCGAATCCTATGTGACTCATTCATTTGAACAGGTTGAAATCGCACTGGATCGTACCAAAAGTAATTCATGCAATACAGTTCAAAAGCACTGCTGCGGTACCATGTAATACGGTGTAGGCAACCATACTGCGTTTGGGGTGTTTGTTAGGATTATATTGTCACCCGCAGCAGATGGCACACCCAGTGCCTTTTGAACGCGGTACAGGAAACACAAACAGAATGCTCGTCGGGCTAAACAAGTTCTTGCAGTATTTTACAACTAACGGCTTTTTTTTTATATACACACACACACACACACACACACATTTATATAAGGAAAAATAATGGGCTTTATTCGAGATATATATATATATATATATATATATATATATATATATATAATATTATTATTATTTTTTTTTTTTTTTAAGGGAGTTATTTTATTTTGTTCCTGCAAAGCTGACCTAGTTGTGCCACTGCTGTGGTTATCCTTTTATAAGGACACGGTCACTTTGCCCTGAAGGAAAGTGAATTTCTTTCCACGTTGTCTTTCAGTACATGGGGATGAAACTGTAATAATTGAGTACAGCTTTTTCATCGGGGGGTTTTTTATTTATTTTTTTTTCTTCCCGTACATGTGTGATGTACGGATTCAGTTGGAGGGTTTTTGGAATTGCCTTATGCCGCGTACACACGAGCGGACTGTATGGCATACTTAGTTCGTCATACAATCCGACGGACAGTCCGTCGTACTTTCCACTGAACGGATGCACAAACAGTCCGTCGAAAGCTTGCGCGATGACGTGTACAGCACGTACGACGGGACTAGAAATAGACAGTCCAAGACACAGCAAAGCACCCTTCCGCCGTGTAAATCCTTTCTGGGCATGCGCCATTCTTAGTCCGTCGAACTAGCATACTGACGACCGTACTGTCCGCTGAAACCAAAGTACGACGGACAGAATTTCGAAAAAACCGAAATACTTAGTACGCCAGACTGCACGCTGAAAAAGTCAGCTGAAGCCCACACACGAGCGGATTGTCCGCTGAAATGTGTTTCGACGGACTAAGTACGCCATACAGTCCGCTCGTGTGTACGCGGCATTAGTCCCTTGTCACCATATCCTGTATGGTTATGCCGGGAAAGTGCAGATCAGTTTGTCACCATTCTGCGAGGGTGTGCAATTTTAAACCATGACATGTTGGGTATCTATTTACTCTGCGTAACATCTATATATTGTGTGTTGTTTTTGTTTTTTTATTTCTATTTATTTTTTTAATATTTATTAAGGCTGGATTTCATGCTTTTCAGGGATGAATCGGGCCTGCATTTTTTGCCTGAATTCGGACCTGAAATTGAGCCAAAGACACAGGACCCCTGTGCAATCTGCTATGCTCCAGAGATGTGTGAACTGGCTCCATTGAGAGCCTGTCACACTCTCCTGCCATGCAAAGAAACCCGCATCCAATTCGCACTAGTTGTAAACCCAACCTAACGTGTATATACATTTTTTTTTTTTTTTTTTTTTTTTCGCCCCAAAAAATTGTTTGATTAAAAAAAAAAGCTGCGCAAATACTCACTCTGACATACAAAATTGTAACAACCACTATTTTAGTCTCTAGGATCCTGGTTTTAACTTTTAAACAAAGTGTCTCAAGAAGCCCAGGTCTGAAAGTGGTTAATGGAGTGGAAACCAGAACTTGATTTGGCTGCTCAATATGTGCTTGTACTGAGCACCCCAGTGCTTAATGCGTTTCTGCTGAGCATTAGGAAAACCCGACACTCTTTCCTGATGAGCACACAATCATCACACTGCAAGGTCTTCCCCCCCCTCCCTGCTAGTCCCCGGAAGCTGTGCTGGAGACGGGCAGGGAGGTGATTGGGAGATAAACCGCACAATGTTAAAAATATTAAAAGACCACCATAAAGCCCCTTTTTCGTTTTTAAAAGCCCCAGACATTAAAAAAAAAAAAAAATCAACCCTTCACCTGGTTTTAATTATAATTATTATTTATCTTTTATTGGGACCTGGTTTAGCCGCTTGGACAAAGTGTTGTGTGTGTGTGTGTGGGTTTTTTTTTTTTTTTTTTTTTTTTATTTCCACACCCCTGTATACTGTTTTGTAGTATTATGAAAGATCTGAAATGATCATATCTAATGTATTGAGAGCTGGCAAACCATTAGATGATTGTATCTTTTTAGTGGCAAGTTCTGACCAAGCACTTTAAATGCTTCAATTTTCCTAACTGAAAATTTTTGGGTCTCTTTCCTTCAAAGACCATGTTGTGTAGAATAGATTACTTTTCTGTGCTTGTTGCCCAGGGAAGAGCAATATCTGTATACATAGTGCCGCCTGTAGTGGACACTTATTCCCATTCCTGTTTCAAAAGAAAATCGTTCACAATAATGCTGAAGCTGAACCAATATCAGATTTTTCAGTTCCGCTTGGGAAATGGGTACTGCTATTTATAGTTGAGTTAAGTGAATTTCCACTTGCAGAATGATGCGCTCAGACAATACAAATGTCCCCAAACTACCACTTTTATAGAGTACATGGTAAGAAATGAAATTTTGAAGGCGATGATGCCTAAATTACTCACCAGAAACCATGTTTCTTATCCACAGCCTTGAATTTAAGGCCCATTAACATATTTGCAGTGCATTATTAGGCCAGCACGTTCAGAATAAATGTTCTACCAGCGTATCTTACAAGGTTAAAGCTGACTTCCAGGAATACCTATTTGGACCAATGTAAGTATGCATGTGTCATACCTGCAAGATACTGTGATCGCCGCTGGCTTCCAGGTCCTGTGCCAAGCGACTGCCCTGCTGCCTAGTGAACGCAGACAATTACTTGCTCGGCATGAGTGCCATTGAGAGAACATTTTTACTTTTTTTTTTTTTTTTTTTTTTTTTTTCCCCCGATGAATGAAAGGCATTCTTTGAGTGAGGTTGAGAGGCGCCACCTTACTCAGTCAATGGAAAGCTTTGCATTATATGAAAATATGAAGTGTTCTTTGGCTCCATGTCAAAAAAGGTGAGCTTCTGCGTTCACTAAGCAGTAGGGCAGCTGTTTGACACAGGACCTGGAAGCTAGTAGCGATCACTGTGGGTAGTGCAGCTTTCACTGTGATCTACCAGACATGACACATGCGTACTTGCATTGGCCCAAGCAGGTTTTTTGTTTTTGTTTTTTTTCTGTGCAGAGCTGAGAACAGATACTTTAATAAAAGAGAAGTAGGGGAATTTTTTTTTTTTTTTTTTCATTTAGAATTATACTTAGGTGGCTGCAGCATCGGTCCAATGCTGCATCTGTCTCCCGCAGGATCTAAGGCTGGGAACTGAGTGATCAAACACCACCGATTGCTTGATTCTTAGAACTCCCTGAGCAGGGAGCTGGTGACTGTCAGTCACCAGTCTCTGCTCTGTCCCTCTAGCGCTCATTAAGCACTGGGCTGTGGAGGGGGTGGGAGCAGCCAAGTCAGGCTCTCAGCAGCTCACTGGGTGGATTCCAACCATATGGTCGAGATCTTTTCCGAGCTTGGATCAGCTCTGTGACAGCTGGCTAAAGCTCGCTGTCAGCTGATGTCTGCTAATAACCTGGTTACAGGCGTGCAGAACGAACTGCACTCCTATGATCCACAGGAGAAGTACAGCCAATTGAGCTTTGGCTGTACTTCTTTAACCACTGGGCACTTAAACCCCCTTACTAACCAGACAAATTTTCAGCTTTTGGTGCTCACACGTTTTGAATGACAATTGCTCAGTCATACAACACTGTAGCTACTTGAATTTTTTTTTTTTTTTTATACAATAGAGCTTTCTTTTGGTGGTATTTAATCACCACTGGGTTTTTTTTTTTTTTGCGCTATAAAATAAATTTTTTTTTTCTTCATTTCTGTTATAAAATTTAGCAAATTAGTAATTTTTCTTCATATATTTTGGCCAAAATTAATATCCCTACATATCTTTGGTACAAATAACCCAAATCGGTGTGTATATATATATATATATATATATATATATATATATATATATATATATATATATATATATATATATATATATTATTTGGTCTTTGTGAAAGTTAGAGAATCCACAAGCTCTGGTGCCAATCTCTGAAAATTAATCACACCTGAAGTACTGATGGCCTATCTCAATTCTTGAGACCCTAACAAGCCAGGAAAGTACAAATACCCCCCAAATTACTCCTTTTTGGAAAGTAGACCTTCCAAGGTATTTAGTAAGAGGCATAGTGAGTTTGAAGTTGTAATTTTTTTTTTTTTTTTTTCTCGCAATTCTTTGCAAAATCAAGATTTTACTTTTCTTTTTTTTTTTTTCACAAAATTGTTATTAGCAGGTTATTTCTCACACCACAAATTACACCACAAAACGCATTCTACTACTGCTCCTGAGTATGGAGATGCCACATGTGTGAGACTTTTTTACATAGCGTGGCCACATACAGAGGCCCAACATGCAGGGAGCGCCATCAGGCGTTCTTGGAGCATAAATTACACATATAATTTCTTGACTACATCTTACATTTTTTGAAGGCCCTGGAGAACCAGAGCAATGGAAATGCCCAGAAAACAACCCAATGTATAATTTGAGGCATATCGAGTCTTTTGAATATGTCCCCCCCTTTTTTTTTTTTTTTTTTTTTTTTAACACAATATTTCTAACAGGTACATATCAAAAATGACACCCCAAAATGGATTCTCCTACTCCTCCTGAGTATGGCGATACCACATGTGTGAGACTTTTCCACAGCGTGGCCACATACAGAGGACCAATATGCAGGGAGCACCATCTGGTGGTCTAGGGACATAAGTTTCAAATCTACCTATTACACTTTTGGGAGGCACTGTAGTGGCATGGGTGAGCATGGATGGGGATTGCAGAGCATGAATGAGTATGGCTGGGTACAGCTAATTATGGATGGGGGTGGATGGGATGGCTGAGCGTGAATGGATTAGTATGGCTGGGTATGCGGAGTATGGCTGGGTGAGCATGGATGGATGGATCTGTCACTGAGCAGCGCTGTGGGCACTACACATGCAGCCCACAGTGCTGCTGCCACCAATCTCTCCACTCGCACTGGACGGAGAGGGCAGGGAGGAACTGGAAATCACGCCGGTTTGTTTACATGTGATTGCTCTGTCATTTGACGGAGCGATCACGTGGTAAACGGCCGCGATTATGAAAGTTCTCAGGTGCGCGCGAGGGAGCGGAATCCTGATAGGACGTCATAGTACATTCTCCCAGAGTTGAGCAACTGCCCCGTAGCTGTTTATTCAGCTATGGGCCGGTTGCTAAGTGGTTAATACTTTATGGTGCCATTTTTAAAACGAGTGGCCCAGTAATGCATTTCACTCCTACTTGTCGTATACAGAACACCTTGTGTGTGTTTTTTTTTTTCCCAATGAATAGGAGGCATTCTCTGAACAAGGTGGAGATTGTGATGTTGCCACCCCGCCTCTCCACCACGTCCAATCAGCTAAAACCCTGTACTAATTGAAAACAATTCAAGGCATTCTGTGAATGCTGAGCAAGCAATTCCTTGTGTTCACTATGCAGAGAGGGAGCTTCTGGGCACTAGACCAGAAAGACTGTGACAATCACAGTAGTAGCGACTACTACAGTGAGTCTGCTTTTCCACAGAGGTCCCATATGTTTTGAATTTGTATACATACGTTGTTTCAGCTTGACCCAATGTAACTATGCAACAAAAACCATACCTGGAGTTCAGCTTTTAATGAAGTTCAGAATTGGATGCTAGTTCTCACTGTTCTCAAGACAATGTGATTCTTAAATATCCTTTTTTTTTATTTATTTATTTATTATTTACATTTTTCAGGTTTGCATCCCAGTCAAGAAGTTGCTAATTCTTTGTTTTGTGGCAGCCCAACAATAAGGAAACCACGTTTCATTGCCTAAGCATTTTCATCTAAAAGAATTGTGTAAGTTGAAGCCCATTTTATTTTTTTATTTTTTTTTTCATATCATATTTATAAAAGGAACAATTGCTTGATAACTTCCAATTACCTTCATAGGTGACCTTCAAGTTGTGTGAAAGTGCCTCTATCAGCAGTGCCTTTCCCTGGATCAAAATAAACACTTCATATGTATGGAAGTTTCTGAAGCGTGTCATGAAGTGTTGCCTTAAAGCAGCCAGCTTCTGTACTGGAAAATTACATTTGAGAGTCCACATTTAAATGTGGATGTTATGGCCATCATATAAGGTTTAAGGGCATGCGCACACCGGCATTTGTTTGCGCTATAACCACTTCCCATACAACTCAGTGGGAATGAAAAGGCAGCTTAATTCTACTTAGAAGGTGGTCATAAGCATCTCAAATCCAAGATGAATGACCTAAACTTTTTTTTTACTTTTTCATATCTACACTTGCCCCAAATAAGACTCACTGGGGTTGATTTACTAAATGCAAATTGGCTGTTCACTTTGCAGTGGAATTTTTACCAGAGCTTAGTGATTGTGGTGCAATTTCACTTTGCAAAGCATGACCAATTGTGTGCAAGGAAAATGCACAAAAAAAAGCATTTATGCTTGCACATTATTGGATGATGGACATTGGCACGGCTTCACTTTTTGGAAAATCTCCCAGCAAAGTGCGACTTCCCTTGCAAAGTGAATAGCTCACTGTCTCTACTGCTTATCTCTTACAAGTAAAACTCTGTTGCAGCTCTGTGATGCTGCAAAATAAAAAGCTTGTATAGAAAATGTACTTTGGTTATACCGGTAGCATTGATTTTATTAAAAGTGCAAGAACCTATTTATAGGCAAACTGAGAAATTCTTGCAGCGGCTATTGATGTGTTTTGGTATAAGACATTAACAAAAGGAATTGGGCTGCATTGAAATCTGCAGTCAGCAACAGGAGGAAATCAGAAAATACAGGCCTCGGTAATTGGCATATTAATCATGTTTGTCAAGTAGAGAAAAATCCTGGCGTTGGAAAGGTGAGCGTCTCTCAGATTGAATTTAGCAAAGATCCAGCCTTTTTCATTTCCATAAAATTTCCTCTTTGTGATAATTTTGTAGTGAGTCATACTTATTGCGTGACAGTTTTTCCAAGTCATTTATCAAATAGGCTTAGATATTTATTACTTCAGATTTTACTTCGAGGTACATGAAGTATACGTTGTGGCCCACTGCAATATTGGACCCATTAGAGCCAGGGTAGGCAACCCCCGGCACTCAAAGCCTCTTTTTTTCCAGGACTCGCCTCCCTCCCCATCAGCAGAGCCGGGAAGTGTCAGTGAGACACTAATGCATTCCAATTTCAGAATTCCTCACACCTGCACTGAGGTGGTGCCACTGTACCCCCACACACTGTAAAAGATGGGAAACATTGTTAGAGAACCAAACTCTTCTGTAGCCCCGTCCACCATCTGGGAGGAAGATTACTCTTGGTTGCCACTACCAATCTCGGAAAGAAGGGATTTCACTGTGATTGAGAAACCCACAATCTGGTAACAGTTTTTGGAATTGCTGTTGAGCTTCTGGGAACTTGTTAAAATTATTCCTGAACCTTTGCGTCACTTACTACTGAACCCCTGCACTCTGTGTCCCTTTAAGCCACAGACAGTATTCAGCGTAATGAAAATCACACCCAACTTTTGCTGCAGCGCACTTTTTTTCAGCTGTGGGGGCCCAATTTATGATCCTGCTTTCAGAAAATACCCCTGACCTCAGCTCATCATTGGGCATCCATTCCAGATGCTTGTATGTGACATCGCCTACATCACATACAAGCGTGTAGGCTGGATGCGAGAGTTGGATCAGCAGGATGAGTGTGCCAGGACAGGTAGATGTGTCTCATCTCTGCTTCCTTTCACCACTCTGCATATCGTAGATGAGAGGAGGGTACAGCGGTGAAACAGATGAGCAGGGGAGGTTACAGTGGTGGGGCAGATGTGCAGTAAGTAGGGTAGTGGGAAGGGTCAGACGGGGGTTCAGTGGTGGGACAGAAAAGCAGGGGGGTACAGTGATGGGGCAGATGAGCGGGGGGGTTCAGTGTTGAGGCAGATGAGAAGGAGGTTCAGTGGTGGGAAACATGAGCTGGGGGGGGGTTCAGCGGTGGGACAGAAGAGCAGGGGTTACAGCGGTGGGGCAGATGTGCAGGGGGTTACAGTGGTGGGGCGGATGTGCAAGGGGTTATAGTGATCTGAGGTGTGAAGGTGCTTGAATTGGGGCTGATCTGAGGTGTGAGGGCAGGATGTTCACTTCTCACTAAAGTAGTTTACAGCTTTTACTTTATAAAAAAAAAAATCAAAACGTTTTTGTTATAAAATCTGCACTCAATTTTTTTTTTTTTTTTGAAAATATTTTTCGGCACACTGCTCAAAAGGTTGCCTACCCCTGCATTAGAGATTGTTTTGTACAGTCGCTCCCTCTATTTAGATCTTATCATGTACTGTAACTGATGCTGCATAACCAGGATATAGTGAGCAGTCTCAGCAGTACTTTAAAGGGTTTGCAAACCCTCCTTTTTTGTTTTGTTTTAACTGTGCAGTTCGTTTTTGCAGAGAGTGGCCCCGGTCCTCCTCTTCTTTGGTCCCTCGGCAGTGCTGGTGGCTCCTCCATCACATCGAGTGTCCACGTTGGGGGAAGTGTTCTCCTTGGTGGACACCGGTGTGGGTGCGCTCCCGAGTCCCGCATATGTGTCCATTCGCACAGAATGCAGGGCTCGGCCCGCCCCCTGACGCCGTGTCATTAGATTTGATTGACAGAAGCGGGAGCGAATGGCTGTGCTGTTATCAATCTATCCAATTAGGACCGAGACTCCAGCTAGATCTAGTGTGCTCATTCCTGGATGGAAAATGACGGCGTTCAGGTAAGTAAAACAGGGAGCTGCAGCACTACAGAAGGTTTTTCATATTAATGCATAGAATGCATTAAGGTGAAAACCCATGAGGGTTTATAACCTCTAACTGCTTGCCGGCCGTCAAATGATGGCCAGATGGCGCGGCTCTTGTGGCGGGAGGGCGTCGTATGGCGTCCTCCCATTTTAAACGGGGAATGTGCATCCCTGTTCCTTTGTGGAGACACCGCTCGCCACCGAGGGTGAACAGCCATTGGGTATGGCTGTTCATCACAGCCAATCACGTGGTAAAGTCACGGCCGATCACAGATGGTTCCACCCCCACTGTGCACGGTGCATGTTCGCGTCTCTCTCCCTCTCTCTCCCTCTTTCTCTCTCCCTCCCTCTTTCTCTCTCCCTCCCTCTCTCCCTCTCTCCCTCTCTCCCTCTCTCCCTCTCTCCCTCTCTCCCTCTCTCCCTCTCTCCCTCTCTCCCTCTCTCCCTCTCTCCCTCTCTCCCTCTCTCCCTCTCTCCCTCTCTCCCTCTCTCCCTCTCTCCCTCTCTCCCTCTCTCCCTCTCTCCCTCTCTCCCTCTCTCTCCCTCCCCCGTGCGCAAGAGGCCTAAGTATACCATTAGTAGTTTTTTATTTGGTTAGAGGACCAGGTCAATAATGGATGTGGCATATGCAGGTTATTTGGAACTTATTACAGATAATATTTTATCACCTCCTTGTTCTCTAGCTCCCTTGTCACCTTCTCCCATGCTTGCCTCCAGAGCCTCTCCCATCCTCTGGGACTCCCTACCCCCAATCTGTTCGAGTATCTCCTACTCTGTCCACTTTTTAGACAATCCCTAAAAACTCATCTCTTCAAAGAAGCCCATCTTGCCCCACCTAACAACAATGGTACATTTATTTTCTCCATCAGCCCACCACCCACAGCCATTACCATTTTGTATCTCTTGACCCTCCCTCTTAGATCGTAAGCTATATTGAGCAGGGACCATACACTCCACCAGAGGCGCACATCGATTGGCCAGCGGGGGAGCCAATTAACACAGTTAGAAACGCCCTGAGGGAACACAGTTAAACCCTTGATCGCCCCTGATATTAACCCCTTCCTCGCCAGTGTCAGTACATATCTTTAGCACTGATCACTGTAATAATGTCGCTGGTTCCCAAAACGTGTCAAAAATGTTAGTTTGGTGTCCAATCTGTCCACTGCAATGTCGCAGTCCCGCTAAAAATTACTGATCACCGCCATTACTAGTAAAAAAATAAATGGGTAATTGAGTTATGGCATTTTTATTATTTTTGTAGACTCCTCTAACATTTGTGCAAACCAATTTTATTATTTATTTATTTTTTACCAAAAAATATAAAGCAGAATACAAATTGGGCCAAATAGATGACGATTTTTTTTATTTTTTGTGGGTGTATTTTATAGCAGAAAATAAATATTGTGTTTTTTGAAAAAAAAAAAAAATGATCAGTTTTTTTTTTTTTTTTTTTTTTTTTTTTTTTTTTGTTTATAGTGCAAAAAATAACCCCAGAGGTGATCAAATACCACTAAAAGAAAGCTCTATTTGTGGGGAAAAAGGGAAACCATTTTATTTGGGTACAGCGCTGTGCAGCCGTGCAATTGTCGGCTAAAGAAATGGTGCTGTATCGCAAAAAGTGGCCTGGTCATTAAGTTGGCAAATCCTTCCAGGGCTGAAGTGGTTACTACAGTAGGAATCAGAGGGCCCTGCTTATTAGCACTTACAATACTATTAACCACTTGCTGACCGCCTAACTGTAAATGTATGTCATTACTTTGACATTTAAATACAAGGGTTATGGCAGCAGCTAGCTGCCATAACCCCCAGTATCTTCTTCTGTTTTTTTTTTTTTTTTTTTTTTTTTTTTCTTTTTTCAATCAGCTGACCGGCTTTAAGATGCAAGTGGTCCCAGCGGCAAATTCTGCAAGATCACTAATACTAATACAGGCAGTGGGAGAGGTGCCCCCTCCCTCCCACCGCTTCTCGGTTGTCTCCGAGCCTACCGGACCCGTCCGTAAGCCCAGAGCCGATCCGATCTCTGATGCCTGGGCAGGAAGCCGATTGAGGGCAAGATGGTCCCCCCACTCTGCTCTATGCCCTTGGAAAATCAGAGCGACCTCCAATTTTGAGATCTCCCCAGAGTGGCTCAATGATATTGAGGTCAGGAGACTGAGACGGCCACTCCAGAACCTTCACTTTATTCTGCTGTAGCCAATGACAGGTCGACTTGGCCTTGTGTTTTGGATCATTGTCATGTTGGAATGTCCAAGTACGTCCCATGCGCAGCTTCTTGGGTGATGAATGCAAATGTTCCTCTAGTATTTTTTGGTAACATACTGCATTCATCTTGGCATCGATTTTGACCAAATTTCCTTTGCCTTTTGTAGCTCACACACCCCCAAAACATCAGCAATCTACCTCCTGTGTTTCACAGTAGGAATGGTGTACCTTTTCATCATAGGCCTTTTCTGACTCCTCTCCAAATTTAGTGTTTATGGTTGTGACCAAAAAGCTCAATCTTGGTCTCATCACTCCAAATGACTTTGTGCCAGAAGGTTTGAGGCTTATCTCTGTGCTGTTTGGCGTATTGTAAGCGGGATACTTTGTGGCATTTGCGTAGTAATGTCTTTCTTCTGGTGACTTGACCATGCAGCCCATCTTTCTTCAAGTGCCTCCTTATTGTGCATCTTGAAACAACCACACCACATGTTTTAAGAGAGAGTCCTGTATTTCACTTGAAGTTATTTGTGGGTTTTCTTTGCATCCCGAACAATTTTCCTGGCAGTTGTGGCTGAAATTCTTAGTTGGTCTACCTGCCCGTGGTTTGGTTTCAACAGATGTTTTTGGTTTGGTTTCAACAGAAAAGTTTTTTTTTTTTGTTATTCATATTCTCTGAAAGATGGCCATAAATCAAAGTATGTAAACTTATGAACACAACTGTTAATCCTGTATAATAATTTATCATATATATATATATATATATATAATATTATTATGCATGTAGCAAGAATTGTTGAACATGAAATCAAAAGGCCCCCTTTAAATTGGGGCTTAGTGGAGAAGTACCTCCTTTACATTGCAATTCAGCAAAGTGCCCCTGTACACTGGGAGTCACCAACGATGGGTCCCCTTACATTGAGGGTCAGTGGAGAAGGGCCTGCTTACATTGGGATTAGTGGAAAAGGCCCCCTCACTCTAAAATTGTTAGCTGTAAGTTACTGTGTATGATTCGTACTCATATTATAAATTGTTTTTCATTAATTGGGGAGCGAGAGCTTTATTGCCTTTTTTTTTTTTTTTTTTTTTTTTTTTTTTTTTTTTTTAGTTCTACAAAAAAAAAAAAAAGATATGATGCTGTCTCCTTTTTCAGGGTTATTTCACAGAGCACTTATAGACATACCTATTAATATTAATATTTAAACTTTGAAGCTAGTCTCTTGATATTTACTCAATGGCGACACTGTAAATTTTTCCATTGACAAATCTTTTATTGTCCCCTTTTGTGGAGCAAGCCAAGTTAAAGGACTTTTTGATTGCTGTAGTATTTTTCTATGTTTTATTATGGCACCTTTTTTTTGTTTTCCCTTTATCTTATCACATCAATAGTTGGATACCTTTTACGTTCTAGGACTGTGGTTTCCTATTGTCGTATTGTGTGCAATAAATGTCTTGTGTACTTCCTTAAGTATCTGTTTAGGGAGGTACATTACATCTGATTTTAGAAGGGATGTAAATTGCGTAGTTCATTCATCAAAACTGACTGTAAAAGCGGCAAAATCAAATGTTCTGGGGCTGTATTCTCTGAAGCTCACATGTGTGAATGTGGAAAATTCCACATTATGGCCACTTAACGCTTCAGCATTCTTATTTCTTGTGTTTGCCATCGCCATCTAATGGCCATAATACTTTAACTCATTCATACATTCTTGGTCTGCAGAGAATATAGCCTGATAACTTTTTAGATTTTTCCTCATTACCACAGGAAATTTTGTATGCAATTGTGATAAGCTACAACAGCTATCCAAATTATTTTTGTATGAATACATCCTAAAGTGGGCAGAGAACAGACCATGTGTGTTCAGCAAACACAAAATCTTTGGAGGCGATATGAAAGCTCTAAAATTCAATAATTCTATTTATTTATTTTTTTTTCCCCTTTTGCCGAACTTTTTTTGAAATGTATTCAAAGCGATGCAAGCATGAAACATAGTACATGCTACAATTAATCTAGCAGCAAGTCCATAGCTACTTGGTCAGCATGACTGGTGACTTAATCGGGAGGTTCTTGACCTCTGGCAGTCTCCAATATTGGGAATCACGACCTCATCGGTTAGCATTGTTCTCAGGTGTCACATTTGCTATTTTGCAATCTGTTCATTCAGCTGGCAAACTATCTTTGTGGACAACATAATAAATTAAGGGTAAAGAGAAAGTTTAATTTTAATACACTATCAGGAGCATGTCATGACATGTGTTGCAAGGTCATAAACTGCATTTATTACCTTCTTTTGTAGTCTTTGATCAAAAGGAAAGTGGATCAATTCACGGAGTCTCTTTAAATTATAATCAGACTTGGCTTTGTTTTCAGAGCTTATTTTTCCAGTTTGTGTTCTGATATTTATTGTGACCCATTTGTACCTTTTCCTAACCTATCCCTTGCACAGCTTCTCAGAAAATGTTGCTAATCCTACGAGCTGTTGGTGATGGGATTGCCAGAATACTGTCCTTACAATTTTATGTGAATGTGGGTTTTTTTCTTTTTTTTTTTTTTTTTTTTTTTACAAAAATTAGCCAATCACAAAACTGTAGGAGGCTGTCTTTACCTTTTTGAAATGAAGGTAAGTTAGATTGGTGGAGATTGGCCATTGAATTTTACAGTAACTTTTTAGGTCTGTGTTCTGACCTTTTTATTGAAACGTGAATGGCAGCTGAAAAATGATATTGTTGACTTGAGTGCTGACTTCAATAAAATGCAGCAGGCTGGACATTATGGGTTGCGTTCAAGTGTATTATGCGAAAAACACCCAGCGTTGAGTCTGGGTCTTTTTCAACCCAGTATATATAGTGTTAGAGGCTTACAAAAGTTTTGGGGGAACAGCTTGGTTCGCATATAACAAATCATTCCGTCAAAAAAACACACAAAAAAAAAAAAAAAAAAAAAAAGATGCATACTACATTGCATTGGGAAACCAAGGATGTTGGCCTTTGGCTGAATCGTCTTCCTCAAAGGCCACATTTTCCCAAACCAGCTGCTCCCTCAAACCAGCCATCACACTTGAGTTCTCGTAAAGGAGTATGTTTTTTAATTTCAACAAAAGCCAATGCAGATGGCTGAACACTTGTAAGTACAGACACAAATGCACATTTTGTGCAGGTACACACCACTTTTTCAAATGTTTCAAAAGAATGTCCAGTACAAATCGGCTATCCGGCAGGGAATACTTTTCTAAAAGCGGAGTCTTCTCATTAATGCCCCATGGTTACAGGAATTTCCAGACAGGCAGACAGCCCTTCTGCTTTTTAAAGGTTTTCCTTCAGGTTTTTCTTTGCCTACATTTGATGGTAATGGATGTACGATGCACAAAAATCTTAAATCTACAGTAGGTTTAAAGAGGGTAGTGGAAGATGAAATCAGTAGTGAAGTTCGGTTAGGTAGAGTAGCAGGCCCTTTCAGGGATACCCTTTTCAAAAATTTAGGTTTTTCCCATTGGGCTTAGTTCCAAAAAAGGAGCCAAATGCGTACAGGTTTATCCCATTTATCCTTTCCAGCGGGTTGCTTGTTAAATGATCAGATACAGGAGGATCTTTCTTCTGTATCTTGCGCTTCATTTGAGGATGCGCTGAACATTTTAAAAGATTTGGGCCAGGAAGCATTATTAGCCAAGGCAGATATAAAAGCTGAATTCCAGTTGCTGCCAATTGACCCAGAGTCTTCCATTTTGCTAGGTTTTTTATTTAAAGATTATTTTTATTTTGACAAATGCCTGTCTATGGGCTGCTCTTTATCTTGTTATTTTGATTCTTTCCTCGAATGGGTGGTTTCCCAAGTAGTGGGTGTTCATTCCTTAATACATTATTTAGACTATTTCCTTTTCCTAGGCCCCCCTAATACAAAAGTCTGTATGGATTTACCGTCATCTATTTATTTTTATTTTTTTCAATCTGTAAGGCTTTCGAGGTTCCATTGGCACAAGAAAAAAATGTTTTTCCATCTACTTGTTTGGAGTTCTTAGGAATTACCATTGCTTCTGTGCTGATGGAATTCAGATTACCTATGGATTTTTATTTTTTTAGAATAACGGGTAGCATTATTCTCTTGATTAGAAAAAAAGTTACGCTTAAAGTACAGGCACTTTTGGGTCAGCTAGCGTTTGCCACCAGAATAATACCTATTGGAAGAAATTTTATTTCGTAGGCTTTATTAGGTCAGCGCATGTCCGGGTATCACATGAGAGAGATATAGATATAGATATAGATATCTATATCTAAATAATCTCTAATATAGATTTCATGGTCTGGTTAAGGTTCTTGGAATATTTTAACCGAAGGGCAGTTTGGCAACAGGACTTCATCACAGATGGGGAATTCTGCCTTCACACAGATGCAGCTGGGTAGTTGGGATTCGCAGCCATTTGAACCACACATTGGTGTGCGGAGCCTTGGGACCCTGCTTGGAGATTTAAGGGATATCTGTGGAACAGTGTTTTGCTGGATTTATTCTCTATAGTAGGGGTGGCTGAGATCTGGGGTAATGGCTTAAAAAAATAGGCAAACTTTAGTTAGTACAGATAATAAGTGTTATGTACACAATAAACTGCTTAACCTCCAAGTCTCCGCCGGTCATTGTTCTGCTGAGGTATTTAATCTTTAAATGTTTAAGCCTAAACATTTTGGATCAAAGCAAGATAAATTCCTGGCAGAGACAATGACTTAGCGAACGCCCTATCTCGCTGTCAGACGGAACGTTTTGCCTCCCTGCTGCCAAATGCGGACCCGGTGGGTTTAAGTTGCCTGAATCGTTTATGGAGAATCATTTAGAACAAGTATTTGCCGATGTCTATTGCCCCTGCCACCATGGCGGGATATCAGTCAGCCTGGTGGTCGTGGATTTCCTTTTTACAGAATTTTGGTGTTAACAGCAACCTGGTCTCTGAGGGCTTAGTGCTGTTATTTCTAAATGATTTGTTCATTAAAAAAAATACTCATGGTTACATAATAAAGTTCTATCGGGAATTTCCTTCTTTTTCAAATTGTGCCAACTGCCATTACTTTTCAGATTTGTTACGGTAAGGCAATCTTTAAAAGGTTATAAAAAGAGGAACAGAGTGGAGGATTCTAGGGAGCCAATCTCTACCGAGGTTCTAAAGAGGCTTTGTGCAGCCATTGAGAAGGTTTGTTGGTCGCATTTTGAATCAACATTTTATTCAAAGCCAGTTTTGCGGTAGCATTTTTTTGCCACTTTTAAGAATATCGGAATTGGTGCCGCCCCCACAGAACACAAGCAAGGGTGCCTTAACTGGGAGGATCTGTTGATTGAGGACAAGTTGGTAAGAATTTATATAAGGCAGTCAAAAACGCATCAAACAGGTAAAGGGTCTTGGATAGAATTAAATGCTTGTAATAATCCTTAATTATGTAAAATAACAGCATTAAAGGTTTATATTCGACAAAGACCTGCAGTGCAGGGAGAGCTTTTCATACATTCGGACTGCTCTCCATTAACAAAGTACCAATTTATGAGTGTTTTTGACAAATGCAAAAAGGTTTTGGGTTTGGAACACAAAAGATTGATGTCGCACTCCTTCAGGATAGGGGCAGCCACAGACAGTCCGATTTAGATTGGAGGGAAAGATGGTAAAGAAAATTGGTAGGTGGAAACCTGATAGTTTTCTTTTTATATGTGCGTCATAAATCCTTTAATAATTTACAGGTGCGCAGAAAATAGTTTGGATTGTTGGACATTCCATTGGGCAGGCCAGAGAGGGGCTGAGAGAGTCTACTCTAGGAACCTGGGTTTAGACTGCAATGAAGTTGTGTGGCATGATTTGGGCTGACTTTTTCGGGGAATTGGGAAAGCTTTATCAAAAATGGCCAGCGCCCGATATTTTAGTCTTACATTTTGGGTCGAAATGATTTAGGAAAGGTTAAAAAAAAAAACTTTTTTTTTTTTTTTTTTTTTTTCAGAAATTTTCCCGCTTTTAAATTCCTTTACCTGCGCTCACTTGAAAACTTCTGTATAGGGCAATACAGAAGTTTTTAGACTCTGGGTTTTCCTATAGACAGATGGAATTACAAGGAGGTATCCCTGGGCTTTATAGGGGGGATGGAGTTAATTTAACAGAGATATGTTGAGATCGGCATTGAAAATATCTAAACCTATGCATTGAAAGGGCTGTGGTTTTGGGGGCTGGGTGACAGGTGGTTCATGTTTTACCACCTGTCTTCTGGGTGATTCCCCTCTTCTTTTGATGATACAGCTCGAGTCATAGTGGCTGAGCTGTTGACATGTTTTTAAATGAAAATAAAAGTTTTTTTATTTTATTAACCACTTTCAGACCGGACCATTTTGCTGGCTTAAGACCAGACCACTTTTTGCGATTCGGCACTGTGTCGCTTTAACTGACAATTGTGTGGTCGTGCGACCTGGCTCCCAAACAAAATTTACGTTCCCCACAAATAGACCTTTCTTTTGGTAGTATTTGATCACCCCTGCGGTTTGTTTTTTGCGCTATAAACAAAAAAGAGCGTCAATTTTTTGAAAAAAACACCTATTTTTTGCTATAATATCTTAACTAAAATATGTGACTGCGACATTATGGTGGACACATCAGACATTTTTGGGACCATTGTCATTTATACAGCAATCAGTGCTATACAAATGCACTGATTCCTATGTAAATGACACTGGCAGTGAAGGGGTTAACCACTAGGTGGCAGTGTAGGGGTTAAGTGTCCTAGGGGCATGTAACTAACTGGGGGGCGTGGCTGTGTTAGTGAACACTAACTTCTGCCTAGCAACAAGTGACACTGATCTCTGCTCCCTGTGATTGGAGCAGAGATCAGTGTCACTTGTTGCTAGGCAGAACGGGGAGATGCTGTTTACTTCCGCATCTCCCCGTTCAGTCTCCCCATGAAACGATCGCGGGTATCCCCACGGCGATCTAGTCCGCGGGACCCGCGACTGGACTCACGGTGGTCCCGACTTGCACGCGCCACACATGCGATGGCAGGGCAGCAATTTCAAATGGACGTACCTGTACACCAATATGCCTGCCCGTGCCATTCTGACGATGTACATCGTCGTGCCCCGGTCGGGAAGTGGTGAAACCCAATGTTGATAAAGGCTGTGGCCATAATTTTATCCAAAGGTTGTGTGAGTGTGTGTTTATTTATCTAAATTCCTGCTGTCTGCTATACCATAGAGCTCCTGTTAGTTTCTCTCATACATTGCCTGATCAAACTCCATTAGAGATGGGTAGTGTGGGTGTTCATTTATTGTGTTATTTTTTATTTTTTATTTTTTTTTTTAAAGACCCTAGTCAGCTGTTGAACCTCATAGCTTGGGGATTGTAAATAATGATCTATCCTTGATGATTCACAGCAAGTCAAAACTGAGGCTGGAACTAATGTCCGATAATTTTCTTACGACTTAAGGTCTCTTTTGCTGTTTCTGATCATGCACAGTTTTTCGTTGTTTGTTTTTATTATTACTTTTTTTTTTTTTTCCGGACAAAATACATACAAAAACAGTACACATTAAATGAAAATCGTTAGTTCTGTTTACGTACAAGAACATTTTTGGAGTTTGACCCTTCAGAAAATTTTTCGCATGGAAAGTCTGAATCGGATGTCAAATTCTGTACACTAAAAGAAAATCCAACGATCGTGCCTTGAGTGGAATTTTTCTTAGTGTGTACCCTACTTTTTTGAGTACTGAAACGTCTAAACCTAATGGTCAGTGGTTTCCTGATACTTGGTATATATGTTTTCAATGTGCAGTGCCTACAAAAACAATGCCTGCCAGAATTACTAATTACTGCAAGTTATTGATACCGAGTACTAACTCTGTTGCTTCTGTATTCTTTCTAAAATATCGTAAGCCTTTGAAAGCCTTGAAGAAAGGTGATAAAGGTTGTTGTAGAATTCTTCTAGTTAGAATGAAAGCTTTCTATGAAGGACACTGGTTTATATATCACCGTAGGCTCCCTTTGGATCTCGGCTGTCTCTAGAGCTGCTTTGTGTTTCAAACTTGCGCTTATCAAGACCCGCTGAGAGTTCATCTGAATCCCTGTAGGGAACTTGTAGCAATTCTTACAGCCATTCTCTTCTGCTAGTGAGAAGCTGCCGTTTCAGGCTGACAAGTCTCTCATCAGTTGGATAAACTTTGACAGGAACCAGTGAGGAAAGATTGAGAATGTGATGGATTTTGCATAGCTAGACCTCATCAGACTGCTAGGCCCATTTATTAGACGGATGCAATATTATTCCAGGTAGCAAAGCGAAGAAGTGCACATTTATTTACTACTATTACTTATCGTGAGGTTATATGAATTGGCTGACATCTTCATCACCGGTGCAGTCAATATTGTTACAGCATATTATGTGCTTCTGACTTTACATCCATGTGGATATTGACCCTTTCTTTATGAATAGTTGTGGCAAAAAATATATATATATATATATATATATATATATATATATATATATAGATAGATCGATATCTCTCTCTCTCTCTCTCTATATATATATATATATCTCTATCATACATACATACATACATACATTTATTTTCTTTTTTTTTATATATTTTTTTATTATTGGAAAAGAAAAAAAAATAAATATAGATATATATTATTTTCTTTTCCAATAATAAATATATTAAAAAAGAAAACGTGTATATGTGTGTGTGTGTATGTATGTATGTATGTGTGTATATATATATATATATATATATATATATATATATATATATATATATATATATATATATATATATATATATAAAAAAATTATGTTATTCTTAAACATTTTAATGGAAAGCCATTGGCTTCATTTATCACAGTGTCTAAGGAAGGCATTTCTGTTACCCAGAACAGCAACCAGTCGGACTTTCCCTTTCCCTTACAGCCTTTAGCTGTACTGTGTGTTTTTGGAAGGTTTGCGAAAATGAGTGCATGTAACTCCCAGAAAAGAGAAGCTTTGGGTTTTAAACTGTCCACATACCCTTTTTTTTTTTTTTTTTTTTTCCCCCTCTGGTCAGACCGGTGAAGTCAGGGATCCTTCAAAAAAAAAAAAAAAAAATTGGTCTGACAGTGAAAAGGGTTAAAATCAGGTAAGCTGTGCTGTTTGAAGACATTCTCAACTGTTATTACGGTCCACAAAATGTGTGTACTTACTACAAAGCCAGGTTAATTCATTAAATTGGGCTAAAGAGCATTGCTCAGTATGCCATAGCAACCAATTAGTCCTCGGGTTGCTGTACTCGGGCCAGTAACAGATGGAATTAAAAACTAGTGACTGGCTTATTGTGCATGCTATAGTGCTTTTTTTTTTTTTTTTTTTTTTTTTTTTTTTTTTTTTTTTTTGCTGAAAAAGCATGATAAATTACATCCTTGAAATTAAACCTATTTTTTTTTTTCATTTTTTTTTTTAAAGTCATGGAATTTTCATAGCATACAGTGGCTTGCAAAAGTATACCTCCCCCTGCCCACCCTTTTTGTAGACTTTTATACATTTTGCAGTGTTACAACCTGAAGTTACGAGCTTATTTGGTATTTTTTACCATTTTGATTTCAACATCACACTTACAATTTTTTAAGTGCAACACTTCAGTATGTAGTTAAGCGGTAAAAGCTTATGCAAGCCATTGTCCTTCCCATGTTCAAAGGAGACCTCCATTTAATTTTGGGTGGAAAGGAGGAAACTGAGATAAATGCAGACTGGATGTGTAAATGGTAAGGAACTTTTATAACGGCATGCTATAGAGGGCATGCAAGGCTAAGGATCAAGTTCAACAGGCCTTTTGGTCCCATCAGATGGGTTTTATTTTCCCCTCCAATCCATGGGAATGCAAGACCCAATTGAAAAGCAGTTTACAATGAGGTAATCGTGAGTTAAATGCCCCTGTCACTTAACTCTGAACTTTGAAACATCTCAGACCGGTGTCCTCAACTCAGGCCCTCAAGCAGTTGAGATAACTTTATATCGAATTGTCATACTGGTATTTTAGATGACCTTTAACTAAAGCCTTCAACAGAGTGATTTTCTTTCCTGTAGCCACGGGTTGCTAGAAAGAAAATCCACTGATTTTCCCCCATCAACACAGTTAGTGTTGATGGGAGAGTTCTTCCTGCGGAGCCAATATGTTCTCCCAGGGGGAAGCTGTTCCTGCTTGGAGAACACAGTGATTTCTTCTGGTGGCTATATTAGCTGCTAGCAACAATTGCATGTAAAATCTGTCAAGCTGGTTCAACCCAAGTTGATCGATCAACCTGGGTACATACATGGTTAAAATATTGGCTAGTTCAGCAGGGACTGATTCGAGCATTTCCGGCTTAAGGGTAATATTGTGTTTCTGCATTAATAGATAATACCAAAGATTTGTGTAGCCATTATTCTCTATCCCATTTTAAGAAGTCTGGTTTGTTGGATGGTTTTTCAACATGCCAGAAAACAAATGATTACAAGCAAGGGTCAAAATCCAGAAAAAAAAAAATGGCTGAGATTCATGCATTTGGGTCTGTAGTGCAAAAATGTGTTTCCATTTATGGTCAGGGAGATTGTAGAAGATGGTCTACTGATTGAGGTCTGTACAACCGCCTTGTTGGCTTTTGCTAGATCAGTACTGCAGGGTATGGCCCGCAATGCTGATCAGTGTATTCTGATAACAGGGAAGTCTCCCCACTGTCATAAATACAATAGCTCAGCACTGTATGCTCTGCATGAGGATTCCCCCATCCACATTGTGTGTGGATGCTGGATTTTATCCAGGGTTTTTATTTTTTCCCTTCAATCCGTTGATTGAAGAAAAAAAGACAAAACTGGGCTGCCTTGTGGTTGTAAACCTCAGACATGAAATATGAACAAAGCATATCCCTCTATAGTGTGCACTCTGCAGAGTTTATTTTCAGTTCTCTGCCACCTTTTTTCTAAAAGCTCAGACAAAGTTCATAAATTCTGGACTTTGAACTTATGGAGGAAAGATTTCAGATACACAGGCACATCTTATGTAGGAGGATTTGTTTCATCTCTGTGTATCACCTGCCAGTCACTTCACTGGGTAAAGGTAAACATTTACAACCACTTTAAAGTACCATAAATCTATTTGAACTAATTTAACCCTGGCATGACAAAGGGTAACACAAATCTTAATGCCTAAACCCAGTGTTGCAACTTTGGCATGTGTTAGTAAACTGTACATATCCCCCCACTGCTTGGTGTATCCAGGTAAGTTATACTTTGTTTTTCAGGACATAATGGGCTTTGATTTAATGGTAAATGGTGATGGATATCTCCTGAAACTGGCACAAATGAATTTAAAAACATACAATTGTGCGCATAAGTTTACACAGCCTGGCAGAATTTATGATTTCTTAGCCATTTTTCAGAGAATATGAATAGCAAACTTTTCTTTCACTCATGGTTCATGTTTGGCTGAAGCCAGTTATTATCAATCAACACTGTTTTTACACTTTTTTATTTATTTTTTATTTTATCATCATGGCAACGGACTACTCAAATGACCCTGATCAAAAGTTTACACACCCCAGTTCTTAACCACTACAATACAGGGCACTTTCACCCCCCTTCCTTCCCAGCCCAATTTTCAGCTTTCATCGCTCTAGCGCTTTCAGTGACAATTGCGCGGTCATGCTACACTGTACCCAAATGAAATTGTTATCATTTTGTTCGCACAAATAGAGCTTTATTTTGGTGTTATTTATTCACGACTCCGTTTTTTTTTTTTTTTGCGATATAAGCGCAAAAATAGTGGAAATTTGGAAAAAAAACCAATATTTTCTTTTTTCTATTTGAAAAGAAATCCAATAAAATCAAATTTTGTCATAAATTTAAGCCAAAATGTATTCTGCTACATGTTTTTGGTAAAAAAAATTCCGTTAAGTGTATAATAATTGGTTTGTGTGATCACGGACATATGTACGCAAATGATCATGTACATATGTGTGCAGGTGATCGCGTACATATGTGTGCAGATAATCATTGGGACATGTGATTTTAGTGGGGCATATGTGGGGGACATGTTTTTATTAGGGACATGTGTTTTTATTATTTGGGGACATGTGTGTTTTGGGGACATATGTGGGGACTGTGTTTGTACTGTGTGGTGTGTTGTGTGTTTACACTACACTGATGATCAGTGAGTAAATAGCTGTAAAAAGCAGCCCATACTCACTGATCATCAGCCGGCTGCAGCGTTCTGCTCTCCTCTCCTCAGCGGTGACTTCCGTGTGAGGAGAGGAGAGCCGATTGCCTAGCAACCGGCTGTTTACATCACATGACGGCCGTGATTGGACATGACCGTCATGTGATCAGGAGGGCCAATCACAGAGCCCTCCTGCCAATCTGAGATGTGCCGTGTCCGGGTGACACGAGCACATCGGGATCGCGCCGCTGCGCGGGCACGTGCGTGCGCGATCCCGCTACTCCTGAAGGACGTTCCTGAACGTCCTATCAGGAGTAGACGGCTCCCACCCGGCCGTATATATGCATTGGCCGGGTGGGAAGTGGTTAACCACTTGACCACTGGGCACTTAAACACCCTTACTAACCAGACCAATTTTCAGCTTTTGGTGCTCTCACATTTTGAATGACAATTACTCAGTCATGCAGCACTGGACCTATATGAAATTTTTGTCCTTTTTTTTTTCACACAAATAGAGCTTTCTTTTGGTGGTATTTAATCACCTCTCAGGTTTTTATTTTTTGTGCTATAAAAGAAAAAAGACCGAAAATTCTGCGAAAAAATGAATTTTTCTTCGTTTCTGTTATAAAATTTAGCAGATTAGTAATTTTTTTTCTTCATAAATTTTGGCCAAAATGTATACTACTACATATCTTTGGTAAAAATAAGTACAAATTGGTGGATATTATTTGGTCTGAGTCCACAAGCTATGGTGCCAATATCTGAAAATTGATCACACCTGAAGGACTGACGGCCTATTTCAATTCTTGAGACCCTAACATGCCAGAAAAGTACAAATACCCCCCAAATGACCCCTTTTTGGAAAGAAGACATTCCAATGTATTTAGTAAGAGGCATGATGAGTTTTTTGAAGTTGTCATTTTTTTCCCACAATTCTTTGCAAAATCAAGATTTTTTTTTTTTTTTCCACAAAATTGTCATATTATCAGGTTATTTCTCACACACAGCATATGCATACCACAAATTACACCCCAAAACACATTCTGCTATTACTCCCGAGTACGGCGATACCACATGTGTGAGACTTTTACACAGTGTGGCCACATACAGAGGCCCAACATGCTTGGAGCGCCATCAGGTGTTCTGGAGCACCCAGGACAATTCTGACATTTCTCTCCTACATGTAAAAATCATCATTTATTTGCTAGAAAATTACAGAGAACCCCAAAACATTATATATATATATTTTTTTTTAGTAAAGACCCTGGAGAATACAATGGTGGTCGTTGCAAATTTTTATCTCACACGGTATTTGCGCAGCAATTTTTCGAACGCATTTTTTGGGGGGAAAAAACAGTTTTGTGCTTAAAAAAAACAGTAAAGTTAGCCCAATTTTTGCATAAAGTGAAAGATGAAGTTATGCTGAGTAAATGGATATCAAACATGTCACTCTTCAAAATTGCTCATGCCCGTGGAATGGCGCCAAACGTCGCTACTTAAAAAATCCCCATAGGCGACGCTTTACATTTTTTTTACTGGTTACATGTTTTGAGTTGCAGAGGAGGTCTAGGGCTAGAACTATTGCTCTCGCTCTAACGTTCGCGGCGATACCTCACGTGTGGTTTGAACACCATTTTCATATGTGGGCGGGGCTTACGTATGCGTTCGCTTCTGCATGCGAGCACATGGGGACAGGGGCGGTTTAAATTTTTTTTTTTTTTTTTTTATTGTTCATTTTACTTTATTTATTTTAGTTTGACATTTTTTTCCCCAAAAATAAATTTTTGATCACTTTTTATTCCTATTACACGGAATGTAAACATCCCTTGTAATAGGACTATGGGGTGACAGGTCCTCTTTACAGTGAAATCTGGGGGTCAATATGACCCCACATCTCACCTCTAGGCTGGGATGCCTGAAATAAAAAAAAAAGATTCTGGCTTTGATCGTACTGGCGAGTTGGTAGAAGCACCGGAGGGCAGTGAGGGGTGGGGGGGCGTCTATGGCTGGGTATTGCAGGGTATCACCGAGTATGGCTGGGTATCTCCGAGTATGGCTGGGTATAGCAATTTATGGCAGGGTATTGGTGGGGTATTGCAGAGTATTGGGGGGGTACTGCAGAGTAATGGCAGGGTACTGCAGAGTATTGGCAGGGAATTGGGTTAAATTCGGTGAGCAGCGATGTGGGCACTGCAGATGCAGACCACATCGCTGCTGACACCGATCTCTTTCCCCTCCGCTGTACCGATCGGTACAGAGAGGGGGAGGGAGGAACCGGCGTCATAACATGACGCCGGTTTGTTTACAAGTGATCACTCCGTCATTTGACGGAGCGATCACGTGGTAAATGGCCGCGACGAGCGGCCGTTTACCGTGATCCGTGATGCGCCGGGTCCACTGGACCCGGCGGTCACGGACGATCTCGTGTGCGTGCCCCAGGGGGCGCGCGAGAGCAGAATTCTGGGAGTCCGTTAATTAACGGCCTCTCAGAGTTAAACAACCTCCCTGAAGCCGTTAATCGGCAATGGGCGGTTGTTAAGTGGTTAATACCGTGTATTGCCCCCTTTATCAACAATGACAGCTTTACATCTTTTGTGGTATTTGTGGATGAGGCTCTTTATCTTCTAAAGCCCCATACACACCATCAGTTTTTCTGCTGGGTTTTTCCTTCAGATTTACCAAAACCATGTGGTAGAAGGGCCTGCCTGATTGCATACACATTGAAACTCCTAAGGTTTGACCTCATATTATATGTTTTTGGTAAATCTGAAGGAAAAACTCAGCGGAAAAACTGATAGTGTGTATGGGGCTTTAGATGGTAAATCTGCCCATTCCTCTTGGCAAAAAGCCTCCCAGTTCCTGTAATTCTTGGGCTGTCTTGTATGAACTGCACGCTTGAGATCTCCCCAGAGTGACTCAGTGATGTTGAGGTCAGGAGACTGAGATGTACACTCCAGAACCTTCCCTTTATTCTGCTGTAGCCAATCACAGGTCGACTTGGCTTTGTGTTTTGGATCATTGTCATGTTGGAATGTCCAAGTACTTCCCATGTGCAGCTTCCTGGCTGATGAATACAAATGTTCCTCCAGTATTTTTTTTGATAACATACTGCATTCATCTTGCCAACAATTTTATTTATTTATTTTTTGACCAAATTTCCCATGCCTTTGTAGCTCACATCTCCAAAACATCAGTGATCCACCTCCATACCTTTTCATTATAGGCCTGGTTGACTCCTCTCCAAATGTAGCGTTTATGGTTGTGGCCAAAAAGCTCAATTGTGGTCTTGTCGCTCCAAATGATTTTGTCCCAGAAGGTTTGAGACTTGTCTCTGTGCTGTTTGGCATATTGTAAGCGGGATACTTTGTGGCATTTGCATAGTAAGCGCTTTCTTCTGGCGACTTTACAATGCAGCCCATCTTTTTTTTTTTTTTTTTTTCCCAAGCTCCTCCTTATTGTGCATCTTGAAACGGCCATACCACTCCTTTTCAGAGAATCCTGTATTTGACCTGAAATTATTTGTGGGTTTTTCTTTGAACCCTGAACAATTTTTCCTGGCAGTTGTGGCTGAAATTTTAGTTGGTATATCTGACCGTGTTTTGGTTTCAACAGAACCCCTCATTTTCTACTTCTTTGATTAGAGTTTGAACACTGCTGATTGGCATTCTCAATTCCTTGAATATCTTTTTATATCCCTTTCCTGTTTTATACAGTTCAACTACCTTTTCCCGCAGATCGTTTGACAATTCTTTTAGCTTTCCCCATGACTCAGAATCCAGAAATGTCAGTGCAGCACTGGATGAAAGATACAAGGGTCTGTCAGTAGTCCAGAAACGCATTGATCTTTTTACACATATACACACTTCACAGATGAGGATGGTTACCTTTTTTTAATAGCCATTCAAACCCCTTTGTGTCAACTTGGTATGTAAACTTTTGATCAGGGTCATTTGGGTAGTTTCTGTTGCCATTATAAGCATAAACACAGTTGATGATAAATGGCTTCAACCAAACATTAACCATGAGTAAAAGGTTTTTGTGTTCTCATTCATATTCTCTGAAAAAATAGCAGGTGGAAGGAAAGGAAATCACTCCATTTCCCCATCAGCACAATCAGTGTTTATCAGGGAATCTCTCCCACAGTGTTATCGTATTCTGTGCGGTAAGCCTTCCCATCCAGGAGAACATAACTGCTAGCCTCATGTAAAAAAAAAAAAATTGACAGGCTGGTTGTACCCAAGTCTATCAATGGCTTGACTTGGTACAGTCAGCCTGCCATACATGGATTGAAATTCGGCCAGTTCCAGCTGAACCGGTCCAATTTCGATCAATGTATGGTGGGCCGTCTAGTGCGGGAGATCCCCTTTCCAAAAAAAATAAAAAATATTATGCAAATTGTACTTCTGAAATAAAGTATGTACATAGTACTTGGAATACTCCCACTCCTGCTTCTCTTGTTGTGCTCAGAAGTTGCAATTAGTCACTTGAGCATTGTGCATTGCGTTCTTAACAGCTAGGAGGAGTGTACAAATGTGCTTAATACTGAAGTTTTTAGACCCCTTTTACACTGAGGCATTTTTCAGATGCTTTTGGGCTGAAAATAGCGCCTGTGCTTTCACACTGCGGCGATGTGCTGGCAGGACGTTCAAAAAAAAAAAACTCCTGCAAGCAGCATCGATGGAGCGGTGTATACACCACTCCCCCGCTGCTCCTGCCCATTGACATGAATGAGCAGTGCTGGCAAAGCGCCTGTGTAGCAGCGCTTTGCGGGTCGTTTTAAACCTCTGCAAAAATTACAGTAAAATGCTGCTAACAATTGTTGGCGCTTTGCCGCCGATGCCCCAGTGTGAAAGCAGCCTTTCTGTGCTTCCAAAATGTATAGGGGCTTGGCAGCCCTGAAAATGGGAGAAGCATGCACCTTAAGTTTCTTGCTATTAGTACATAAGAGTGTTCATTAGGTGTTAGGCCATGGGCGTGCTCTAGGCCATTGGAAACCTTTGGCCTTACGTTTTCAAGACATGGTTGGTAAAAAAACAAAAACATAGTGACAGTAGAGAATGTAATGCAGAATCCGGCATTGCTGACTACAACAGAGATCCAGTTCTGCACTGTGCAAACATATTCTTGTTGCCCCAGAAAGGCTCTTTCAGATAAAAAGATCTGCATGTACCCATTCCTCAAATCATATATGTGTTGGTGAGATTGAAGTTAATGACAAACTTAGTTTGTATAAACAGGAAACTCACATCTGATAAGTGTCTACTGCTGGGCCTTCAAAAGGCGGACTGGTAAATTTCATATGACTTTTTCTTTCATCTCTGTTTATTATGCATAAACAAGCTTGCATCATAGTGCCCTATGGGAAATCTTTCTAACATATACTGGTAGATGAATGTACAAGTTGCGTGAATAAGGGATTTTGTGACTGTCTGATAATTGCTGGTGGAACAATCAAACAGGCTGGTTCATGAGCACTTGAATTATGAAGTAAAGTGTAATACACTTTTTTTTTTTTCTTCCACAGTATACATGTTTCTTGCTATGGCAACTTAAAGTGGAAGTAAACACCCCTATTGTTTTCAGCCAAGGAAGCTGCCTGTCATGGTTATGCAATAGAGTTGGTCTGCTTACCTGTCTCCATGTGTTCATTTCTAGAGTCCAGCCGACCCTCACCTGACTGCTTTTATATTCCATCCTCTGGCATGGCTCCACCCTAGATCCTATCAGAGAACTCTATATTAACCTGTGCACTGCTAGCCAACCCTGCTGATCAACCTTTGTGTGTTAGCTTCCTGTTACCTGCCGTGTGCTCTTCTATTGTTTTCCGTTACCGACTTTGGCGTGTCCTTGACTATCCCTGTTTGCCTGTGATCCTGACCTTTTGGCATGTCCCGACTTTTCCTGTCTGCTTGTGGCCCCGACCTTGGCTTTGTCCCTCACCATCCCTATCCTCCTGTTGCCTACTGTGGGTGTGAGCTGGGGGACCCTGGGGGTCGCGACCTGGAGCCAGTTGCAGCCAAGTCCATCCTCACCACTCGAGGCTCTGGTGAACACCTGCTGGCTCTTAGACTCCGCGCCCCAGGGAATCTTACGCTCTAACCCCGGTGGGATCCATCTTGGTGTTCTGGCAGCCCTGCCTTCCTATCACCTTGACCCCTGTCCGCAGCAGTCAGCCGTAGGGTCCACAACCTTGCGGTGCACTCCTAATCCCTTCGGTGTGCATCTGTCACCTGGCCTCAAGGTGACCTGACACTGCCATCTTTGCCTCTGTTTAATCTTCAACTGCTATGGTGCTGCACATGTGATTCGTTATGACACCAGCCATTGGATGGTTTGATAGTTTGGCTGAGAGCACAGCCAATGTGCAGTTAGCATTCCCGGAATTCCTTTTTTTTTTTTTTTTTTTTTTTATCTTTTCCCATTTTGCCTCTTCGGTTGGGTTGTCTTTCAAAAAACATACTCGCCAACCAAGTGCATTCACAATTATCTGCTGTAATTCTGGTGATTCACCACCACACGCTGGGCCCCACTCCGAGAAGGCTGTCTCTTCCTGCCGCTCCTCCTGTTGATGGGTCACATGCAAAATTAGCTGGACCGTTCCTGGCATGTGTTGGGTGTAGTGCCTGAAGCCTCCTGGGATGCATGATGTGAGATTCCTAGGAGGCTCCACATCATTCTTGCCTAGGTGAGAAAGGTGGAAGCTCCTGTGGTTTTAGAAAGTTAGTTGTAAAAAAACAAAACAAACAATTTGCAAATGCGGTAAAGGAGTGGGGAAGTAGCAACATCGTATAAGTAGTAACGAAGAGTGAAGGTCCTCTTTAATGTACATTTTACTTGCCTGGAGTTTACCAGTTTGAAGATGAAATGCAGAGAATGCCATTACTGACCTGCAAGTGTCTTCAATGGGTATGATTCACAAAAGACTGAAGCTAGAGACTGCTGCTATGTACTGTAACTTGCATTTTTTGAAGTTGATCAGCAGTGCCAACCTCCATATTGGCTTCTCTCCAAATTCTTCTTTTTTTTTATGGATAATAGGCTACAAAATAAAGAACTATCAAAGTATTTAACACTGAAGAATGAGGGTCTTGCATAAACCTGTTTCTAAAACTGAGATACTTGAAAGTAAGACATTCTCATAGCTGCTGATTTCAAGTACCACTTCGCATATAACGCAAAGCATTCAATTACCACAAGATCAATTTGAACAATGGCTTTCATTGATGGACACATTTGGTACGTTTTTTTGCATTATGAGTTTAAAGATATCGGGCCTGATTTTCATTTTGGAAAGCTGAAGTAGTATTGGTTTTCAATCTCTCTGGATTTATTGGAACTCCATCCAGACTTTTTTTTCTTTATTAGGGTGCATCAGGGATAATGGTCTGATGTTTTACATTTACCAGGTCATGGTATATCTATTAGTAGTTGGTCATATTCAACTTGATCTGTTCTGTAATGTTAAAGTGAAACTTCACACTCCCAATCAACTTTGATTATTTTTAATCCTCATACTGCTAGCATTAGTAAATGGCTAGGAAAGAATATTATATTTACTAAGAAAAAAAAAAAAAGTCAATACTTTTGTAGAGCCACCTTTTGTGACTATTGCAGCAATAAGTCTCTATGAGCTTGCAACATCTTACCACTGTGATTTTTGCCCATTCCTCCTTGCAAAACAACTCCAGCTCATTCAAGTTTGATGGTTTGCGCTTGCAATCTTTAAGTCTGACCATGGATTTTCTTTTGGATTGAGGTCTGGGCTTTGACCAGGCCATTCCAACACATTTTACATGTTTCCCCTTAAACCACTCAAGTTTTGCTTTAGCAGTGTATTTGGGGCCATTGTCCAGCTGGAAGGTGTACCTACGCCCTAGCCTCAAATCGCACACAGAGTGGTGGTCTGGGCTGGCTGCTCAGCTGTCGGCTAATTGCCACCTCTCATCTCTCTCCAGTTACCAGCTGTAACTGATCATGCTCATCTGACCTGCCTACTCAAAGCTGTCCAGCTCACTTCAACTCTGCCTTTGCCTTGTTCACATCACAAGAAACCATCTCCTGTGGTTCTGTTTAAAGACTGGCTTGCTGACATCCCTTCGGGCTCCTTATCCTGCTTGCTGTTGCTTCACTTGGATCCCTGACTTCTGGCCTGGCTGACTACTCGATCCGGTTACTGGACTCTGGCTATGCTTTGACTTACGCTTTTTCTATTTGCCATTTTTATTTAATAAACAAGTGTGATTTAATTGTATGTTTGTCTCGGTCTGGTTCATGGTTTCTGACAGTGGTACAGGTTTTCCTCAAGAATATCCCTGTATTTGGCACTATCCATCTTTCCCTCAACTCTGACCAGTTTCACAGTCCCGACTGCTGAAAAAACATCCCCACAGCATCATGCTGCCACCACCATGTTTCACCATGTGATGGTGTTCTTTGGGTGATGTGTTGGGTCTGAGGTCCCGAAGATCACTGGCATCCAATATTACATTTCAACCTTGTCCCTTGCACACAGATATTTCTCCAGCTTCTTGGGAGCTTTTGATGATATTGTTACCCGTTTACTATATTTGAGATTTAATATCTCTCAGATAAGATCTGGGTTAAATGAGAGTTCTTTGACCGTGAGTGAAAGCTTTAACACTATAACAAAAATGTATTGGTATATAGTAAAGTAAGCCTAGGCTAATACACAACAATCTATCTAATTGTACAGGAAAAGGCTAAAAATCATGGATTACACGAAGGAATACAGAGTATATTCCTTAAAACATTAGTCTACAAGCATTAGGACAGAAATAACATAAGATAAACGTATTTACTCACAATAGTTTCCAGGCCCACAAAGGTTCCATTCGGGTGACCGCTCTATCAGTGTGTTTCCCTCCCATCTAGTCTGTGTATATCATTACAGGCTGATGCCTCATTGGTTGGCATAGGGTGACTCTCTAATCCTGGGTAAGGACTGGCTACATCTCCAATCCCTGTAATTTGCATAAGTCGGCCCCCTTTAATGCAAATCCTTGTCCCAGACTATTTTGAGCAGGAAATTTAACCTTGTAAGTAGATTACATTTTCAGGGAAATTAAGTATTCATGATGGACTAGCCACGGCCCCTCATTGTATAATCAAACATGGGATCCTTTTGAAGTCAGTATGTGTAGAACAGAGGTTTGGGTCCCATTACTTGGATACACAAGCTTAGGCACCAAATTGTCTGTCTAAAAGACACTTCTGTGAAACTGTTGCACTCCCTCCATAGATACAAGCGAAATGAAATATATTTATAATTACATTATTTTACAGCTGTTAATGGAGATTTCACATTAAACTCATAAGGCAACATTTACTATGCAATTTTACATTTTTGTGAAAAACGTGTAGCGCTTATTTGTTTTTACCACATTACAATGTGACCAATGTAATCAATACATGTGTTAGACTGTGCACAAAACACATAAAAAAGAAATATATAAACACTCAATTACTGTATATGTAAAGCTAGAATGTCCAAGTAAATAAATATGAAAAAAAATGTGTCCACAAAAGTGGAAAAACAGCATGAAAACAGATGAAGAGTTCTCCAGATTTTCCAAGGTTACTGTGTGTGACACGATGAAGTGAAAAACAGTCCTACACCTTCTCCAAAGGATAATCACACAATCACCGCGTGAACCCTCCACCACATAAAATGGGGGCTTACCAGATTTAATGGATCCTACTCAAAATTATATTTGGAGGATCATATGTGCTTGTAGGTATACATAGGCTATTTTTGGAGTGTTGTCTTTTTCTGGAAGGCTTTCAAGTGTAGCTATTTTCTCTGCGGTATGTCTCCATCCACATAGATCATCATAGGTAGTGGGATAGATATAAAGGAAGAGAGCAGGGACCAAAATAGTGTAACTCCGTTTTTCGTTTCAAACAATTTAATTAAAAATTATCAAACTCACGTGTACAAAGAACATAAGCGCTTTTTCAGTAAAATCTCAGGCTGCAGTGAAGTCCCGACGCGTTTCGTCTTAAGCAGACATCATCTGGGGTACAACTTCAAGGCAGCCCTCCAGTTTATATAGCTAGACCCCCAATCAGGACAAGATTTCCTCCATCAGTGTCACCACCCATCACTTCCGGTATCCAACGTGGCCGCCGGCGTGCGTTCCACGCCTCTTTTTAGTAATGTGAAGGTTCTAGTCAAATAGCTGTTAGATCCCATACTCTTATATATATTAGACGAATGACTTCCGTATATTTAAACGAACGTCCTAATGCCAATAACGTCCAAATAGAACGCAGGCATAAACATTAAAAAGTTCAGCCGATCTTTTAACCTTAGCGGAAGTAAAAGTAAAATAAACGTGACCCCCCGCGTATCTCACGAACGGGAGTGGTCAGCCTGGAACGCACCAACTTTATCCACATCCCGGCGCCATAACGTCACTTCCGTGTCCCCGTACTCAAAAAATAGACGTATAAAAGAACGCCATCTCTAGGGTAATGTACAGATCGGTACAAGAACGAATCTTTTTTATATATTAGATAAGGAAAATATAGAATATATACTCTCAGCTGAGGGATATATCTAGTAGAAAAAGCATTGGTAAAAAATAAGTAAAGAAGTAAAAAATATAGACAACATTAAACATTCGGACGCTGCATCAAAATAGGAACGCAGTGCCTATAATCGCATATTAGCTTGTGTAGCCACATTTCACAGGAAAAATAAATAGAGAAGGCAAATTTCGAAAGGATATTATTTCCAGAAATTTTACCCAAAAAAAAAAAGTAGTTAAAATCTACCTAAGGGTGTTAACTGAAAATTGAATGGAAAAATGTGACCAGATCCACTCAAATAGGCGATTATTACATCGTAACACTCTTACATGGACGATGGCTTACGCATAAAAAGGGAATTTTTATTCTAATTTTTAAAAATTGAAAGTATAAAAATATAAAAACTTATAAAAATCAAATGTAGTCATGAGTTTTAAGGTGTGTATATATATATATATATATATACTCAGATGTAGCGCTCTATTAATATAATGGCCCAATCAAAAGGAGACCGGAAGTAATATGTGTCGACACATTAGGTGGACCAAACCCGAGTCGCCTTTAACCATCTACAAGTACACAAAAAGTACATTTTCCCCACATATTTCTACCATATATACCCAAAAAAGGAGGGGATAAGTGGAATAAAGTAAAAATATAGGTAAGAGAGATGGACAGACCTCATCTATCATCGATAAATGCATCTATATTACACACCAAGTCCGAACCAAACGGGGAGTGGGACCCAACACCCTACATCAACCATTATCGATGAATGCATTGATGTCCCACTCCACGTTTAGACCAAACGGGGAATAAGACTTGATAGTGTATATCCAATACGTCTCTAACTTGGATACACCCCTGGTCATGGCACCCCCCCTCCAGGGTGGCGTATACCTATCAATGATCAAAAACTCTGTTCCTGTAGGGTCACTATTGTGACACTGCTTATAGTGTCTAGGGACAGTGTGTTTTGAATCTTTACTCTTGATAAGGGATATATGTTCGCCTACCCTGATTGCAAATGTCCTAATCGTCCTCCCTACATATTGCTTGCCACATGGGCAGGTGATTAGATATACCACATACTTGGTGTCACAAGTGCAAAAAGGCTTGATACTATGTGTCTTATTAGTGATTGTAGAGGTAAATTCAGTGGCCTTACGTCTCCCTAAGGTATTGTATCTACATACACTGCACTTTTTACAGGGGTAGAAACCCGTCATATTGTGGAAAAAGGATGGACGATTGGGTGGATCTAAGATATTGGGGGCTATACTCTTCTGTAGGGAAGGAACCCCCCTGAAAAGTATCTTAGCTTGTTCGGGTAGCTTGGGGCCGAACACGGAATCGTTTTTTAGTATACTCCAATGTTTGTTTATAATAGACTTGATCTGTCTATGCTGTGATGAAAACGTTGTTATCATAGACCATCTGTAAGTATCATCAGGTGCATTTTGTGTTTTCTCAACAATGAGGTCCTCTCTATTGGTTTCCGCAACCTTGCATATTTCCCTATCCAAAATAGCTCTATCGTACCCCTTATCTTCAAATTTCTGCCTAAGATTTTTGGCTTGTATTTTGAATGTCTCTAGATCTGTACAATTCCTCCGGAGACGTAGAAACTGGCTCCGTGGAACAGAATTAAGCCACGCTCTGTGGTGGCAGCTATCTAGGGGAATGAAGCTGTTCCGATCAGTTTCTTTGAAATGTGTTTTGAACACGAATTTATTATTTAATATTTCAATTTCTAGATCCAAGAAGTTAATCTTAGAGGTGCTCATTTCTAGCGATAATGAGATACCCCTATCATTGTGGTTCAAAGTACCAAAAAATTCTCTTAGCGATTCGGGTGTGCCATTCCATAGGAGGAGGATGTCGTCTATATATCTTGCCCATAAAGCCAACGAGGGGTTATGATGGGCATAGACGACATCCTCCTCCCACTTTGCCATAAATAAATTGGCAAGACTGGGGGCAAATTTGGCCCCCATTGCTACACCTCTCTGCTGTGAATAGTAATTCCCATTAAACCAAAAATAATTATGCTCGGTTGCAAACTCAAGCAGTTCAATGAGATAGTCGCGTTGGAAAGGCGCTAGAGAATCTTCTTGATCCAAAAAATAGCGGACAGCTTCTATACCCCTTCTATGTGGAATGCAAGTATATAGAGAAGCCACATCTGCTGTGGCAATAATGCATTCATCCTGGGGAGTTATATTTGCCAGTCTCCTAATTGTCGCTCCTGTATCCTTAAGATACGAAGGAGTTTTTTTCACTAAAGGTTGCAGGTAGAAATCTATATATCGACCTATACGTGAGGTGATAGAATTGATACCACTCACTATAGGCCTGCCGGGAGGGTTAATCGCATCTTTATGAATCTTTGGTAGATAATATATAGTGGGAATTCTTGGAGCAATAGGGATCAAAAATGATTTTTCTTTCTTATTCAGAATTTTCGAGTCGTATCCTTTCTCGACAAGGCTCTTAAGTTGTCTTTTGTAAAGATTTGTGGGATTGTTAGGGAGTAATTTATATGTCCCCGGTTCTTCTAGTATCCTGCACATTTCGGCTTTATACTGTTCCTTGTCCAGGATAACAATCCCACCCCCTTTGTCAGCAGGACGCACGACGACCTCCTTTTGTTCACACAAAGAGTTAAAACCGGCCTGTGAGAGGGTGGACCTATTCACATGCTTAATAGGAAGTTTCTCTAGGTCACCAAGTACAAGATCCTTAAAAATCTTTACCGCCGGAGCTGTAGGTGCAGGGGGTGCAAATAAAGACGGGTTAGATAACCCTGAATGTACAGTGCCAAACGTGGCTGCTGTATATCCTGTTCTAAACGGATTAGTTGTCAAATATCTTTGAACATTAATTTTCCTAATAAATTTGTGTACATCTATGAAGGTGTTAAATTTATTAAGACTTTTGGGGGGTGCATATTTTAATCCCTTATCCAATACAGATAACTCTGCTTGGGAAAAGGTTTTTTTACTTAGATTAAAAACACCCTTTCCTATCAAACTCGCCTTCTTTTTCCTCCGCTGTAGTCGTTTCCCCCCTCTGCACCCTCTCTTGGATCCTGGCCTCTTTTTTTGGTATATGGATCCTCGCAAAAATCCTGATTTCTAAAATTACTATTGGGTGGATTGTATGTAGATGGTGTATAGGCATTGTTTCTAATTTCATTGTCTCTCTGATCCCTTAGTGGAGAAAACCTGTTGTATGTAGAAACTGGAGCTACATTATGATTTTGAGACCCCACATAGTGCGAATTCGGGGGTGCACGTCTAGGTGACGGAGAGTAATATGATGTCTCATTATAATCTCTAAGCTGGTAATCATCGCGGTTGAAAGGACGTCCTCGATTGGACCCTCTTCCACCTCTTTTACCCCGATGATTACCCCTCCCCCTCTGTGGCTTATTAGGAGTATGGGGGTAAAAATGTTGTACTGTGTACTGAGAGGGTGGTAGGCCCTCATCAGGGTATCTCTGTACAACATCACCATGGGGCATAGGGGGTCTGACTTCCACAGGCCTCATAGTGGAACCGACATCTTGAGGTCCACTTGGGGGTTGTGTGTCCATCGTAGATGTGGTTTGTAATGATTTTTGCCAACTGAACACATTTCCTGTCTTATAGTCGTTAATGTCTCTAGAATATTTTTTCTGTTTTTTGTACTTCTGTTCCCTGTCTTCCTTCTCTAAATGATTTAATAAGTTAGCTGAAAGAGAATTATATTCTGGGGTATTTTTAAAACCTCCAAGTTTATCTCTAAGTTCCTTAATTTCTTTATCTAAAAGTCCCAACCTATTGTTCTTTCTGGTAGTCAAGAAGCCTAGAAGGTTAATTCCAGCTTCATTAAAATACTTGAACCAAGACTCAAGGTCTTGCTCGCCTTGTTGAGGGTAAATGTCCCATCTCAGGCTTCTGGGGACCATGTGTTCCGCAATATATTGTTGCAGGAACGCTAGATCCCACTGTAGGTGGAGCTCTGATGTCATGATGTTTTTTAGCCTCATAAACATCCCTCCAATCTCTGTATTACTGCCCGTGGCTACAAACACACCATCAGTGTTAACCTTATGTGAAGCCCGATATTCAAAGATATCCATTAAATGATGAGAAAAAGAAGTGCTTCTATGTGAAAATAAAGCAAAAGAATTGCAGCAATGTGAAAAACAACCTAATAAACAAGTTTCAAAAAGAACCAAAAACACTGCGCTATTCGAATGTGTAACCAGTATACAAACAGCAGCTAACACAACATCTAGGTGTACAAATGTGACATAATAAATTTTTGTGAAAAACGTGTAGCGCTTATTTGTTTTTACCACATTACAATGTGACCAATGTAATCAATACATGTGTTAGACTGTGCACAAAACACATAAAAAAGAAATATATAAACACTCAATTACTGTATATGTAAAGCTAGAATGTCCAAGTAAATAAATATGAAAAAAAATGTGTCCACAAAAGTGGAAAAACAGCATGAAAACAGATGAAGAGTTCTCCAGATTTTCCAAGGTTACTGTGTGTGACACGATGAAGTGAAAAACAGTCCTACACCTTCTCCAAAGGATAATCACACAATCACCGCGTGAACCCTCCACCACATAAAATGGGGGCTTACCAGATTTAATGGATCCTACTCAAAATTATATTTGGAGGATCATATGTGCTTGTAGGTATACATAGGCTATTTTTGGAGTGTTGTCTTTTTCTGGAAGGCTTTCAAGTGTAGCTATTTTCTCTGCGGTATGTCTCCATCCACATAGATCATCATAGGTAGTGGGATAGATATAAAGGAAGAGAGCAGGGACCAAAATAGTGTAACTCCGTTTTTCGTTTCAAACAATTTAATTAAAAATTATCAAACTCACGTGTACAAAGAACATAAGCGCTTTTTCAGTAAAATCTCAGGCTGCAGTGAAGTCCCGACGCGTTTCGTCTTAAGCAGACATCATCTGGGGTACAACTTCAAGGCAGCCCTCCAGTTTATATAGCTAGACCCCCAATCAGGACAAGATTTCCTCCATCAGTGTCACCACCCATCACTTCCGGTATCCAACGTGGCCGCCGGCGTGCGTTCCACGCCTCTTTTTAGTAATGTGAAGGTTCTAGTCAAATAGCTGTTAGATCCCATACTCTTATATATATTAGACGAATGACTTCCGTATATTTAAACGAACGTCCTAATGCCAATAACGTCCAAATAGAACGCAGGCATAAACATTAAAAAGTTCAGCCGATCTTTTAACCTTAGCGGAAGTAAAAGTAAAATAAACGTGACCCCCCGCGTATCTCACGAACGGGAGTGGTCAGCCTGGAACGCACCAACTTTATCCACATCCCGGCGCCATAACGTCACTTCCGTGTCCCCGTACTCAAAAAATAGACGTATAAAAGAACGCCATCTCTAGGGTAATGTATTTTTACTTTATTCCACTTATCCCCTCCTTTTTTGGGTATATATGGTAGAAATATGTGGGGAAAATGTACTTTTTGTGTACTTGTAGATGGTTAAAGGCGACTCGGGTTTGGTCCACCTAATGTGTCGACACATATTACTTCCGGTCTCCTTTTGATTGGGCCATTATATTAATAGAGCGCTACATCTGAGTATATATATATATATATATACCTTAAAACTCATGACTACATTTGATTTTTATAAGTTTTTATATTTTTATACTTTCAATTTTTAAAAATTAGAATAAAAATTCCCTTTTTATGCGTAAGCCATCGTCCATGTAAGAGTGTTACGATGTAATAATCGCCTATTTGAGTGGATCTGGTCACATTTTTCCATTCAATTTTCAGTTAACACCCTTAGGTAGATTTTAACTACTTTTTTTTTTTGGGTAAAATTTCTGGAAATAATATCCTTTCGAAATTTGCCTTCTCTATTTATTTTTCCTGTGAAATGTGGCTACACAAGCTAATATGCGATTATAGGCACTGCGTTCCTATTTTGATGCAGCGTCCGAATGTTTAATGTTGTCTATATTTTTTACTTCTTTACTTATTTTTTACCAATGCTTTTTCTACTAGATATATCCCTCAGCTGAGAGTATATATTCTATATTTTCCTTATCTAATATATAAAAAAGATTCGTTCTTGTACCGATCTGTACATTACCCTAGAGATGGCGTTCTTTTATACGTCTATTTTTTGAGTACGGGGACACGGAAGTGACGTTATGGCGCCGGGATGTGGATAAAGTTGGTGCGTTCCAGGCTGACCACTCCCGTTCGTGAGATACGCGGGGGGTCACGTTTATTTTACTTTTACTTCCGCTAAGGTTAAAAGATCGGCTGAACTTTTTAATGTTTATGCCTGCGTTCTATTTGGACGTTATTGGCATTAGGACGTTCGTTTAAATATACGGAAGTCATTCGTCTAATATATATGAGTATGGGATCTAACAGCTATTTGACTAGAACCTTCACATTACTAAAAAGAGGCGTGGAACGCACGCCGGCGGCCACGTTGGATACCGGAAGTGATGGGTGGTGACACTGATGGAGGAAATCTTGTCCTGATTGGGGGTCTAGCTATATAAACTGGAGGGCTGCCTTGAAGTTGTACCCCAGATGATGTCTGCTTAAGACGAAACGCGTCGGGACTTCACTGCAGCCTGAGATTTTACTGAAAAAGCGCTTATGTTCTTTGTACACGTGAGTTTGATAATTTTTAATTAAATTGTTTGAAACGAAAAACGGAGTTACACTATTTTGGTCCCTGCTCTCTTCCTTTATATCTATCCCACTACCTATGATGATCTATGTGGATGGAGACATACCGCAGAGAAAATAGCTACACTTGAAAGCCTTCCAGAAAAAGACAACACTCCAAAAATAGCCTATGTATACCTACAAGCACATATGATCCTCCAAATATAATTTTGAGTAGGATCCATTAAATCTGGTAAGCCCCCATTTTATGTGGTGGAGGGTTCACGCGGTGATTGTGTGATTATCCTTTGGAGAAGGTGTAGGACTGTTTTTCACTTCATCGTGTCACACACAGTAACCTTGGAAAATCTGGAGAACTCTTCATCTGTTTTCATGCTGTTTTTCCACTTTTGTGGACACATTTTTTTTCATATTTATTTACTTGGACATTCTAGCTTTACATATACAGTAATTGAGTGTTTATATATTTCTTTTTTATGTGTTTTGTGCACAGTCTAACACATGTATTGATTACATTGGTCACATTGTAATGTGGTAAAAACAAATAAGCGCTACACGTTTTTCACAAAAATTTATTATGTCACATTTGTACACCTAGATGTTGTGTTAGCTGCTGTTTGTATACTGGTTACACATTCGAATAGCGCAGTGTTTTTGGTTCTTTTTGAAATATGCAATTTTACATGTTGAAACAATTTCAGAATAATGTTACGCAAATATTTTAGATGCAACACTTCAGATTGGTAACCCTCCGCCCATCTTAACTTCTGAGACACTGTGACTCTCTAAGATGCTCCCTTTTTATTTTTTTTATACCCGATCATGTTAATATGTTGCCAATTAACTGAATCAGTTGCAAAATGTTCTTCCAGCTGTATATATCAGTATCACTTACTTTGTCAGTGTTTTGTTGCCTGTTCCAAGACGTGGCTAGCATCAATTTCAAACTTTGCTTATTTTTGTTTTCTTAAAATTACAATTTCTCAGTTTAAACTTTTGATATGTTTTCTGTTGTGACTAAAATATGGATATATGAGCTTTGCCAATCCTTGCATTCTGTTTTATGTAGATTTTACATATCATCCCAACTTTTTAGAAATTGAGGTTGTACATCTTTTTTCATCCGGTCCGTTAATGTCAGCTCTCCTTTAGGTATTTTTCTCGTTGCGTTTTTTATTTTCTTTGCTATGCTCCAGTATTATATTCCTTTTATTTGTACACCGTCTTCATCACTTGAGAAGGTCATGCTTTTGATTAGCTTGTTTGTATAGTTGTGTCCCCAGAAACAAAAATTCTATTTGACTCATAATAAACTCCATGGATGCTCTTGTCTGTACAATGCAAGCAGCTCCAGTATCTCCACCTCGAGTAATGTGACTCCTTTTATAGTAGCGGAGGACAGAGCACTTACGATTTCATCAAACCTATTAATAATTCAGTGTGAATTTTTGCACTTTCTTTGCTAGCTTGTTCATCTGGTTATAGTAGCCAACACTTTGGCATAGAGTTGCTGGGTGGAAGCCAAGGTATGCAATTGGTTTGGTGGGACCAAGTAAAGTTTCTGACAAATGTCTCTTAGCGCCAATGCTGGCCTGCTACTGCTAAGGGTGTGTGTGTGTGTGTGTGTGTGTGTGTGTGTGTGTGTGTGTGTGTGTGTGTGTGTGTTTTTTTTTTTTTTTGTTAGTTTTTTTTTTCTCGATGGTCCTCGCCAGGTATTTCTGCATGTGAGTTCCCAGCTCCACCCAACCTCTTCAAAACTCAACATGCAATCGTATTGTGCTTGGTCACATGTGAGCGATGTGCTGTTCAAAGCTCACAAAAAAATACAGGATCACTTTTTTTTATATTTTGTCCCCGTTCAGTATCCCCGCGGTGATCGAGTCTGCATGACCCGGGACCAGACTCGAAGGGGTCCCAACCGGCATGCGCGTCGCCAGCGGCGCGCATGCGATTGCACAGCAGCAATTTCAAATGGACTTACCTGTACGCCAATTTGCCTGCCTGTGCCATTCTGCCGACATGCATTGTTGTGCGCCGGTCGGGAAGTGGTTAAAAAAAATAGAGATAGATCTATATATCTCTATCTATATATCTATATCGGTATCTCACAAATGTGAGTACACCCTTCACAATTTTATATCTTTGCAAAGTTTGACACTTTGCTACAATGTAAAGTAGTGAGTGTACAGCTGGTATAACAGTGTATATTTGCTGTCCCCTGAAAATAACTCAACACACAGCCATTAATGTCTAAACCGCTGGCAACAAAAGTGAGTACACCCCTAAGTGCAATGTCCAAATTTGGCCCTATTAGCCATTTTTCCTTCCCACTGTCATGTGACTAGCTAGTGTTAGAAGGTCTCAGGTGTGAATGGGAAGCAGGTGTGTAAAATTTGATGCCATTGGCCTCATTCTCTCATACTGGTCACTGGAAGTTCAACATGGCACATCATGGCAAAGAATTATCTGAGGATCTGAAAATAATTATCTTGAGACCAAGATAAACTTATTTGGTTCAGATGGTGTCCAGCGTGTGTGGTGGCCATCAGAAGTGTGTCTTGCCTACAGTCAAGCATGGTGGTGGGAGTGTCGTGGTCTGGGGCTGCATGAGTGCTGCTGGCACTGGGGGGCTTCAGTTCATCGAGGGAACCATGAATGTCAACATGTACTGTGACATACTGAAGCAGAGCATGATCCCCGCTCTTCGGAGACTGGGCCGCAGGGCAGCATTCCAACATAAAGACCACAAACACACCTCCAAGATGACCACTGCCTTACTAAAGAAGCTGCGGGTAAAGGTTATGGACTGGCCAAGCATGTCTCCAGAGCTAAACCCTATTGAGCATCTGTGGGGCATCCTCAAACGGAAGGTGTATGAGCACAAGGTCGCTAACATCCACCAGCTCCGTGATCTCACTAGAGGAGTGGAAGAGGACTCCAGTGGCTACCTGACTACGCGCACACGACCGGACTTTTCGACGGACTAGGTCTGATGGTCTTCCTGATGGACTTTCGGCAGAGGTCCGCCAGACTTTCTGAACGAAACTGACTTGGCCACACACGACCGGACTAAGTCCGTTTTTTGTTTAGAACGTAATGACGTAAACGGGACTAAACAATGAAGTTCAGTAGCCAATAGATGCCCTTGTGTTGTATTTGGTCCGTCGGACTAGCACACAAACGGTTTTCCCGATTTTTTTATTTTTATTTTTTTATTTTTTTTTTTTTTTTTTCTTCAGTGTCTCACATGAAAAAGATATTATAAAATATTCACAAAAAATGTGAGGTGGGACACTTTTGTGAGATACTGTGTGTATGTACAGTATATATGTATAATCCAGTTTTTCGTTTTTTTTTTTTTTTTTTTTTATTTATTTTTTTTTTTTAGGTCGGCATGCTGATTTATAGCACATCCAAAACATATCCGAGCTACCTGTAAATCCTATAGAGTCATTGAATATTATCAATAAGCTATATTGGCGTTTTTATAAAGAAAAGCAATACAAGTGGTTTATTGTAAATAGATATGTTCCCTTCATAATGTAGAGCTGACAAAAAACTGTTTCAACTCCCCTCTATGTTGGGATGGATTTTGCCTTTGTTCAGTGTGAATTGTCAGAGAATGTCCTGTTGGTGGCACTATAACAAAATGTTTTTTGTCACAAATTTCAAGTGATGATGTTGTACTTCGTTCACAGTTTCTAGCATTCAACCACTTTTGCTAATTGCTTTTACAAGGTTTTACAGCCTAGGGTCCCTTTTTTATGCTAGCACAAGGGTTATATGAATGTTTCCATGATATAAGCTTGTGTGTACAGTATGTGACAGATGGCAACCTGCAGTTTCCTACTTTTTTTTTTTTTTTTTTTTTTTTTATTTAATCTTTTTTTGCTTTAATGTCAATAGAAAATCCTATTTTGAAAGCCTTAAAGTACAACTAAAGGCAAAATGTTGTGTGTTGTGTTTTTTTTTTTTTTTTGCTCTGTGCCAGTGTTAAAGAGGAAGTAAACTTCTTCTTTTCCTGACTTTTACTTATAGGTAAGCTTTACCTATAGGTAGTGTAAATATCTCCTAAACATGTACTGTTTAGGAGATATTTACATTACTTGCAGCCAGTGACATCACTGGCACATGCTCTCTAAAACAAAGGCCACCCGTGCCGCTCCTGATGAGCCATGTGCCGTTAATGGCTGCTCCCACGCGCATATGCAGGCGTGACATCGTCATTTGCTCCGAACAGTCAGAGCTAGAGCACGCAAACTTGGAAGCAAGATGGGTTAAGATGGAAGCATCTGCAGCGCTGACATCACGGTGCTGGAACAGCTTTGTTCTAAGGTAAGTTTCACATATATGTGATGGCGCTGACCAATTGGAATGCTCTGAAACGTCCCTCCTGACGAGGTACATTTTGGACATTCAGCTCAGGGGATTTCTAAGCCCCAGACTCCGGACATGGATATGCTGGGGCTCAGAATTGAAGATTTCCATGGTCCAGGTCAGCAGGACTGGGGGGGGGGGGGGGTTGAGGAGGGGGTCTCGTGTAAGCTCGCCTTACAGATTTTTCTGTAAAGGTGATCTTACCCTTTAAAGGGTGCCCAACTATGCCCGCTCTTTCCACCCTACTGCTTGTCATGGCAGTCTTTGCTACAGTTTACATGAATGAAATCTCTGAAGGATAGGTGGATAATTGATGGGTCTGCCTCTTTCATTAGTAGATCTTTTCCTTCAGAGAAGCTGTAGTAATGACTTCTATGAATGGAGCAGTTGGGCAGAAAGGGTGGGCATAGTCGGGCACTCGAGTGGCAAGCCACAGCCCAGGGTCTAATTAGAGCAGTTTAATTAGAAGTTGTGGGAATGGAGGGGCTGAAACCAAAAAGCCACTCAATGGAAACAAAACCTAATGACTTGCAATAACCTAAGGCCTGGGGTGTCAAAAATGGAAGTGGGTGCTTTGGACTGGTAAATCAAAATGTAAAATATTGAGCTCTAAAAAAATGTTAGGTTTTCTGGTATATGCATGAATATCTTCAGGCAGCAGTAAAGTATAATGGAAGTTCAGGACTGCATTTCTGCAAATTGGGTTTGCAATTTTCTTGCAATTGTTGGCTCTCTCGCTGCTTCTACAGGTACATTCTTACCTATCATGCAGTGCTATCTCATTCTGCTTGTGAAAATAAATCTATTCTCTTCTTGCTCAGTGATTTTATAATTAAGCTTATTTTATTTCCCTTTTGGAACATGTATATTTGAATACTGCTTAACACTGAGATGAGAGATCCTGTGTGTTTCTACAATAGGTGGTAAATACAGTGTAGTGCTAGTATATATTTGCTCTATGGTACCAAGCATCCCACGTGAGGCTGATTTTTTTTTCGGAGATACTGAATAAATTACTCTATTATTCACGTGGTTTACTTCCCTAAAATTAGACTTTCAGAGAAAAACCAAAAAATGACAAGGGATCTTGTGTGTTTACTAAAAACCCAAAGCCACCGTTCGGCACCAGTACAGTCTTGAATGTTTAGATCCAGTTTGTAGCCGTGGGAAAATACGCCAGTTCTTTGTAAGGACTTATTTTACATAAAGTCCATAGTATTCAATTACTTTTTTCAATTTTTCCCATGCTGTAGAGAGCTTGCAGTATATGTTGCCGCCGTACAAGTCAAAGGTAATAATCAGACTACAAAATATAAGGGTACTGTGCTATACTTAAAGCCAGCATTTGATACATCTGACTTGTCTATTTGGTATAGTTTTTATAGTTCCTTTCAGTTCTTGTTTTTGTTATCCTGAGTATCTCTTATAATGTCACCTCAGAAAAGTTTATGTCTGTCTATTGTGTCCATGAGATCAGTGGCATTTGTGGATCACTGAGTTAGCGTTACTACATCCATAACAGTATAATAATTCTGTGTATGCAGTAAAACATGCTTGTTACAGTATACGCACTGTGGAACTTAAGGGGTTAATCCTCTGCATTGTGTAAAAAGGCTGTTTGATCTTGTCTTCTCTGATCTTCCCTTCCACTGTCCCCAATCCATCTCTTGATGAACAGAGCCTTGGGGGCACGCTGCACATGCTCAGTTTGGTGTGTGTGTGTGTGTTTTTGTTTTTGAGTGTGTCATGCAGTCTCATAGGACAGCCAGAGGAGAATGAAAATTCCCTCCTTCTATAAGCTTTCACCAGTACTCAGCCTGACACTGATAGAAGTCAGTAGACTTCTATATACTGCTGATAAGAAAAGGTATTTAGCAGTTTTAAATTTACTAATAGATATAGTGAATGCAGAATCCTGGGTTTAGTAAAACTTTAAGCAGTCCATAGATGAATCGATTTTTCATTGCTTCCACCACAGGTGGAAGGAGAGAAAATTGCTCCAGTTCCCTTTTAACACAGTCAGTGTTGATGAAGAAATGCCTCCAGCAGCACTATTATGTTCTCCGGGTGAGTGGCCACCGGGAGCCTTGATTACTGCTAGTGGCTATAGTTGCCACGGGAGTCACGTATAGAGAAAAAAAATCACCTAAGTGGAATCAATGGATCGTCTTTGGTACACAATCAGCTGGCCTATAGATGGCTCAAATCTCGGCTGACCCCTGCTAAACCAGCCAAATACGAATCCATGTATGGCTGGCTTTAAGCCTAGTCTGCAAGCCCCTTGTTTGAGCCCATGGCTCATTGTATATCCTCCACCAATCATGGCTCAATATCCCTATCGGGGGTCTTCAAGTACCCCCCAACATTCATGGTTTATTTTTTTTTTCCCCAATCGTCTTTCAGGACAGCCACCTGAGAGACCTTGGCTCCTCCCCTCTTTAGGAAACACCTGTGTCAGCTTTATAAATTTCCTCCTCCCCTGCTGCTTCTCAGTTTTTTGTGTTTCCTCCAGAAGGGAGACACCAAGGAAACCCAGAGGTCCTGAAAGGCAGCAGAGGCTGCTAGGACAAGCAGACTAACCTCGTTTTGCCACCCCCGCATCGCTGAGTGCAGTTAGAGGTCGGGGGGGGGCGCCGGTTCAAGTGCGGAGGGCGGTGCAGGGAGGTACACGGCGGCCATCTCAGCCCTTCAGCATTGCTGTGTATTCAAACGGCGGCGCCAGTGGCGGGTGGCGTCACGCCGGCGAAGGGGGCACGTACTTCCACAATCGCTGTTTCCGGCCACGAAAAACATGAATTGGCGCCAGGCAAGGGCTGGAGAGGAGCCGTGAATGCTGTAGAGGCAGTGGGGGCTCCGGTGGTGACACCAAAATGTCAGATGCAGAGATTAAGGACACTGCTCCAGCAGAGACCAGCTCCAGCCATGGAAAGGTAAAGGGAACCTGGGTTGGATCTCCCCCTGCCTAAGACCGCTAGCTACCCGCCCCCCCACCCTCCCCCATCAGGTGTACATGGTCAAGAGGGTGGAAGAAAAAGGGGGGGTCGGTAGGGCCCCTCTGGTGTCAGAGGGTGGCTCATGGGGTCCCTGGTGAGGGTAACCCACATGATGTATATTGTTCACCTGCATTGGTAGGAGGTTTGCAGTTTTAATATTGTGGGTTTTTTCTTGTATCATTTCAGAAAACGGACAAAACCAAGCCCTCCCACAATTCAAAGAGGAGGTGCCTTTCTTGTAAAAACGCTCTTAAAGATTCCTAGGGGAAAGCTTTATGCAAGAAATTTATTAATAAATTACTACAAGAACATTCTACTGAGCAAAGCAATGATCTAGTGGCATCTGTCAAAGAATTATCCAGTACCTTTGAATCTTTTAAAACCTTTTTTGAAGGTTTTCAGATCCCACAACTAGGGATTCACCGAATGGGTTTTTTTTGGTGCCGAAACCGATACCGAAAATGAAAAATACACTAGGCCGAAAACCGAAACCGATACCGAAACAGCACCGATACCGAAAATGACTGTTTTTAAAAAATATTTTTATACAGGAGGTGGTCAGACTGGGGACATGGTACAGGAGGTGGTCAGAGACTGGGGACATGGTACAGGAGATGGTCAGAGACTGGGGACATGGTACAGGAGATGGTCAGAGACTGGGGACATGGTACAGGAGATGGTCAGAGACTGGGGACATGGTACAGGAGATGGTCAGAGACTGGGGACATGGTACAGGAGATGGTCAGAGACTGGGGACATGGTACAGGAGGTGGTCAGAGACTGGGGACATGGTACAGGAGGTGGTCAGAGACTGGGGACATGGTACAGGAGGTGGTCAGAGACTGGGGACATGGTACAGGAGGTGGTCAGAGACTGGGGACATGGTACAGGAGGTGGTCAGAGACTGGGGACATGGTACAGGAGGTGGTCAGAGACTGGGGACATGGTACAGGAGGTGGTCAGAGACTGGGGACATGGTACAGGAGGTGGTCAGAGACTGGGGACATGGTACAGGAGGTGGTCAGAGACTGGGGACATGGTACAGGAGGTGGTCAGAGACTGGGGACATGGTACAGGAGGTGGTCAGAGACTGGGGACATGGTACAGGAGATGGTCAGAGACTGGGGACATGGTACAGGAGGTGGTCAGAGACTGGGGACATGGTACAGGAGATGGTCAGAGACTGGGGACATGGTACAGGAGGTGGTCAGAGACTGGGGACATGGTACAGGAGGTGGTCAGAGACTGGGGACATGGTACAGGAGGCATCCCCCATTGCAGCCAGTGTGCCCCATTGCAGCCAATTGCAGCCAGTGTGCCCCATTGCAGCCAGTGTAGCCCCATTGCAGCCAGTGTAGCCCCATTGCAGCCTGTGTGCCATTTTGCAGCCAGCCTGTGCACTGTGTGCAGGGAAGAGAGCCGCCTCCGCCGCCTGTTTGATAACAGCGCCGGGAACATCACAGCTTTCATTTCAATTGCTTTGTGTTCCCGGCCGTGCGCCGTCACACGCAGCCCCTCCCCCTTGTCCGGGCACTTTGATAGACAGATCATCCGTCCAATCCTGCGGATGATCTGTCTATCTAAGTGCCCGGACAAGGGGGAGGGGCTGTGTGTGACGGCGCACGGCCGGGAACACACAGCAATTGAAATGAAAGCTGTGATGTTCCCGGCGCTGTTATCAAAAAGGCGGCGGAGGTGGCTCTCCTGCGCTATGATGGGCGTCACCCGGGCCGGGGGCGGAGCCCCGCCCCCACCCGGGCCACGCCCCATTTTCGGCTCCATTATCGGCCGTTTTTCTCTTTCGGCAAATTGCCGAAAAGGGCATTTTCGGCCGATATGTTTCGGCGGCCGAAATTTCGGTGCATCACTACCCACAACAGCAGACTGCTCCTCCACCAGTGCAACTGTCGCTACCAAAGACGCAAGCGCTTCCTTCCACTAGTGCAGGTCCTTCAGTAGCCCCTAGGAAGGAGGCAGAGGACGAGCCTGATAGCGCAGCGTCTGGCTCCCAGGAGTCAGAGGGGGAGGCACTGGAAGGTGATTCCAGGAAAACCTCCCGATACAAGCTCACATTAGATGAGGTAGATCAGCTTCTGGGAGCCGTTTATACCACACTAGGTATACAAGCAGAAAATAAACCCTTATCCCTGCATGATCAGGTGTATGAGGGCTTAGGGGAGCAGGAAAAGAAGAATTTTTTTTTTTCCTGTGCACAAGGTCCTAATAGAGGCAATTAAGAAAGAATGGCAGGATCCAGAAAGAGTCATTTTTTTTTTTTTTTTTTTTCTAAAGCCTTAAAGAGGCGTTTTCCATTCTCGGATGATGAATCGGCAGTATGGAACAAATCCCCAAAATTGGATGCGGCCTTCTCACAAGTTTCCCGACATACGGATTTAGCCTTTGAGGACATGGGGGTCTTATCTGAGCCAAAGGATAAGAGAATGGACTCTTTTAAAGAAGTCTTGGGACTCCACTCAGGGCAGCCTGAAGCCCGCAATGGCAATTACGATAGTGGCCAGGAATATGGAATTTTGGTTGAACCGTATCCAGGCACATATTGAAGAAGGTACTGCAAAGGAGCAGGTTCTATCCTCATTTCCCACTCTTTTACAGAGCATTGCCTATATTGCAGCTGCATCGGTAGAACTGGTACGCATGGCAGCCAGATCTTCAGCTTTAGCCAATTCTACCAGATGGGCCCTATGGCTAAAGACATGGCAGGGGGACTGCGCATCCAAGGCCAAATTATGTGGGATCCCGTTTACAGGGGACCTGTTCGGCCCAGGTTTAAAAAAGGTTCAGGACCACACAGCAGACAAAAAGAAAGCGTTTCCGCTCAAGCGTAAAACGCCATGGGGTCTACCTCAACATAATAAAAAGAGACAGAGGGGATAGCAGAGCCAGTTCAACACCCAAAGCAGACAATCGGAGGAAGCCTTGGGTCCAGAAGGAGAAAAGCGAGGGAGGAGCGATTTTTCGTCCTCCTGAGAACGCGTAACAAGCAATCAAATTATCTCAGTGGGAGGAAGACTAGGGGCCTTCATTTCAAAATAGGAAAAAATATCCTCCAACCAGTTTATCTTGAGGACAATAAGGGAAGGTTATTGTCTAGAGTTCCCAATATCGCCCCCAAGCAGACTTTACACCATCAAACTGCCAAAAGACAGAGGGAAAGCCAGAGGGTTAATGAGTTCCATAAAGGACCTCAGGAAGCAAGGGGTAATAGGCAAGGTACCAAGAGGAGAAGAGGGACAGGGCTTCTACTCCCACATTTTTTTGGGTACAGAAACCTTCAGGGAAGGTCAGACCAATCCTCAACCTCAAACTCTTGAATCTTTCCATAACTTACAAAAGATTCAGAATGGATTCCATATACTCGGTGAAGGCTCTGTTACCCCTAAACTGTTATATGGTTTCACTAGATCTAAAGGACATGTGCCAATACATCAGAGTCATCAGAAGTTTCTAGCGCTAGCAATATAAACAGGGAAAGAAACCTTACACCTTCAATTCCAAGCTCTGCCCTTCGGCCTTTCTTCTTCGCCCAGAATTTTTACTAACTTCCTGGCGGAGGCCCTGGCACCATTACGTCTAAAGGGCATATCCATCATTGCCTATTTAGAAGACCTCCTTCTGTTCGCAAAATGTCTCGGAAGGTTATTAGAGGACCTCCGATACACCAGGACATTCTTAAGGAGTCTAGGGTGGTTGGTAAATGTGGAAAAAATCTAATCTACAACCCAAGCAACAAATAAAATATTTGGGATATGTAATAGACTCAGTACAACAAAGTCTTTCTACCCAAGGAGAAAATAGAAAAAATTCAGAAAGAAATGGGATTGATGCAGACCAATCTGCCATGCTCAATAAGGAGAGTAATGTCATCCCTAGGGTTGCTAACATCCGCAATCCCAGCGGTGCAGTGGGCAAGTCTGCATTTTCACCCATTACAGAGGTTCCTATTGGAAGTATGGGACCACAGGCAAGAGTCGCTGGACACGCAAGTGCTAATACCAGCAAAAATAAAAAAAAGACCTTATGGTGGTGGAGGAGGGTAGGAAATTTAAAGCGGAGGTCCACCCTAAAGTGGACCTTCCGCTCATCGGAACCCCCCCCCCTCCGGCGCCACAATTGGCACCTTTCAGGGGGGAGGGGGGTGCAGATACCTGTACAGTACAGGTATCTGCACCCACTTCCGGGATAGCTCTCTGCGGAAACAGGCGTAGATTACGCCCCTTTCCGCAAGTGCCCGCCCCTTTCCGCAAGTGCCCCGCTGCCTGCTGGGAAACACACAGATCCCAGAGGCAGCGGGGACCGTCCTTATTGCGCAGTGTGACTCGCGCATGCGCAGTAGGGAACCGGGAAATGAAGCCGAAAGGCTCCATTTCCTGATTCCCATACCCAAGATGGCGGCGGCAGGTCCCGAGAGACGATCTAGAGATCGGCTTCGGGTGCCGACATCGCGGGCGCGCTGGACAGGTAAGTGTCACTATTTTAAAAGTCAGCAGCTGCAGTATTTGTAGCTGCTGGCTTTTAAAAAAAAAAAAAAAAAAAAAAAAACGCGGAGTCCCGGCGGACTCCCGCTTTAAACAAAGGGCGACTTTGGATCCTATCCGTCTCCCGAATCCTAACCACAGACGCAAGTGGCACAGGATGGGGGGCACATTTAGACTCCCAGATAACACAAGGAACTTGGGGGAAGGAAGAGGGGAGGAGGTCATCCAATTGTAAATAATTGAAGGCAGTATGGCTTGCACTTCAGTTTTTCCAGAAAGAGATTTGAGAGGATATCATGATCCGATCAGACGACTCGTCAGTAGTAGCCTACATAAACAAACAAGGGGGGACCAGGAGTGGGGCTCTATGGTCCTTTAGCAGAAAAAATTCTGGAGTGGGGAGAGAAAAATATTCTAGCTTTCTCAGCGGTCCACTTGAAAGGGGATTTAAACAAAGTCACAGATTTCCTCAGCAGGAAGGAAATAAGACAAGAATGGATGCTAAAACAGGAGGTATTCGACCAGATCACAAGAAAATGGGGAGTACCTCAAGTAGACTTATTTGCGTCAAAGGAAAACAGTAAAGTCCAAAATTATTTTCCCTGAGGAAGGAGGATGGAGCACTCGGAGTGGACGCATTAGCGCAAAAAATGGGCATTCAGGAAGTGATATGCCTTTCCCCCACCAGTGCTAATACCAGCAGTAATAAGGAAGTTGCGTACAGAGAACACATCGTTAATTCTCGTAGCACCACACTGGCCCAGGAGACCGTGGTTCTCTATGCTCAGAGAACTCGCCATAGAGCCCCCTTGGTTGCTACTGGTCCAAGATGACCTGTTATCCCAGGGCCCAGTGTACTGTCCGCAAGTAGAAAGGTGGAAGCTAACCGCCTGGTATCTGAGGAGCAGCTGCTAAAAGCGAAAGGGTTCTCAAACCGTTTGGTAGAAACACTGCTGAAAAGCAGAAAGGTTGAGACACGTAACCTATACCAGAAGGTGTGGAAATGTTTTTGCAGGTGGTGCGCAGAGAACAACTTTAAAATGCAAAGCTCAGTAGCAGTCTTAGAATTTCTACAGAGTGGGATAGACAAAGGACTAAGCCTTGGTACGTTAAAGAGTCAAGTCTCAGCATTATTGGTTTACCAGGAAAGAAGGCTAGCCTCTAATCCATGGGTAATCGGACTCTTTAAATCTGTGAGCAGACAGAGGCCTATGCAAGGTACGGCCTTTCCGAAGTGGGACTTGTCGCTGGTGCTGCGAACTATGACGGCAGCCCCCTTTGAACCACTAAAGGATTGCAGCCTGAAGATGCTGATGCTTAAAGCAATCTTTCTGGTAGCAATTATTACAGCCAGAAGGGTCTGTGAGATAGGGGCACTATCAATCAGACCCCCCTTTTGCCAGGTTTTCCCAGATCGTATAGTGTTCAAGATGGACCCGGGTTTTTTGCCTAAAGTGGTCTTTAGATTTCATAGAGACCAAGAGATTGTATTACCTACCTTTTTGTCCTAATCCTGTGCAGGAACAGGAAGTGAAATTCCATAGATTAGATGTCAGGAGATGCATCCTACATTATTTAGAAGCAACAAAAGAGATTAGAAAGACGGAATCTTTATTTGTTTTATATGCAGGGGCTAAGTTAGGGAACCAAGCCTCAAGAAGTACAATAGCCAGGTGGCTGAGGGAAGCCATAGAACAGGCTTACAGGTTAGGAGGTAGGCAGACCCCGAAAGGAATCGGGGCACACTCCACAAAGGTAATGGCAGCGTCGCAGGGGGAGAGAGCTGGAGCAACGCCGGAGCAGATTTATAAAGCGGCAACATGGTCCAGCTTCGCCACTTTCGTAAGACACTATAGAGTGGACTTGTGGTCGGCTGAAGATCAGGCCTTTGGGCGCAAAGTCTTGCAAGCTGTAATCCCACCCTAAGAGTAAGTGCTCGGTTATCCTCTCAAGTGGCTGTCCTGAAAGACGATTGGGGAAAAAACGAAGTTACGTACCGGTAACGTTCTTTTCCGGAGTCTTTCAGGACAGCTGGATACCCACCCATATTTAGACATAAAAATGTCCTTTACAGGAAATGTGATATGATTATGTTTATCATATGTTCTTGTGTCTCCCCAAGCAGGCTGGAGGTGCTCTTAAATAACTGAGAAGCAGCAGGGGAGGAGGAAATTTATAAAGCTGACACAGGTGTTTCCTAAAGAGGAGGAGCCAAGGTCTCTCAGGTGGCTGTCCTGAAAAACTCAGAAAAAGAACGTTACCGGTACGTAACTTCGTTTTTTTTTTTTACTTGTTTCAATATGCAGCACCTCAGATTATATAGACCTTTGCCCCTTCCCCAGAGGAGCTCATTCAAGGGGCCATTAAAATGTATTTAGAAATCATAAACTCCATGCATGCTCTGTCAAGTGCTGGAAATGAAACCCAGAATGCCAAGAGATTGAATTCTGGGTGTATAGGATCAGCTTTTTCCTTTTCAAACTAGTATGAATGTAAACTGTTCTATATCAGATTGATAAATAAAGCATTGTAAATAGCTCTGATGGGTTTGAATAATCTTTATTAACATCTCATTAACATAGCAACAGTGAGTGCATTGTACTTATTGACTTTTACTTCTCAGTGTAACAATGAGCATGGTTCAGCCTGTACATTATACAAGCTGTTTATACACTGCATTTACATCTGTTTCAGAAAACATGCCAACGTTGTGAGACAAGTGTGCCAAATAGTTAGCCATTTTTTATTTTTGCATTTGCAACTTCTCTGGTCTTTGCAGTTCTTTTAGAATTCCTTATTGGGTGTATGGAAGTCTCCTAACATGCATGGCTCTGTTCTCCTGGTGCCTTTTTTTTTTTGTTCACATTGTAATGCATGCCTTGGGTAACAGTTAAGTGGGTTTGTCTGGTGCCTTCATGTCATTGGGCTACAACCAAAATATGCCTAACCTATACAGCGGGTAAAATGAGTATTGAACATGAAATGTTCACCACATGTCAGTAACAACCTGTGCAATCCGCAAATACAAATAAACCAACACAAATGTTCAGGAATTAAGTTATCTGTAATAAAATGTAATGACGCAGGGAAACCGTATTGAACACGCTAACTGAAATTTTAATGAATACTTTGTACAAAATCCTTTGTTGGTAAGGACTGCTTCAAGAAGCCTTCTGTGTGGAGAAACTAGTTGCATGCATTCATCGGGTGTGGTTTTGGCCCACTCTTACAAAGGGCCATTCTAGCAGCTTTATTTTCTCTCTGAAACCATTTCAGAGTTTCCTTGGATTTGTGTTTGGGATTATTGTCTTGCTGAAATGTCCACCCTCATTTCATCTTCATCATCCTGGTAGATGGCAATAGATTTTTATCAAGAATATCTTAGTACATTTTTTTTTCATTCATCCTTCCTTCAATTATATGAAGTTTACTGTAGTACTGTATGCTGAAAAACAGCCCCACACCATGATGTTCCAAACCCCACTTCACTGTTGGGATGGTGTTTTTTGGGTGATGTACAGTGCCCTTTGACCTCTAAACATGGTGTGTATTATGGCATCCAAAGAGTTACATTTTGGTCTCATCTGACCGGACTATATTTTCTTAGTATTTCACAGGTTTGTCTAAATGTTAAGCAGCAAACTTTAACCACTTGCCAACCAGCTGACAACTCTTCTGATAATTCTTTTCACTCCTCTCTCAGAAATCTTGAGGAGCACCTGGGGCAGGATTGCTTTCTAATTATTTATAGATGTCAGCTGGTGTCTTGGCTTTCCATGCCTTTTTTTGCTCCTCCCTTTCTTCATGTGTTCAATACTTTTTCCTGTGTTATTCCATTTTATTACACATAACTTTAATTCCTTACTTTCATTGACGGACACAGCATCTTCATCTTGACCTTAGGGTTATATCACCCCTTTAGAAGATGACTAGCCAGAACATGTTAAAAACGGCAAAACTGCACACTACCGCCCAGGAGGTGGTCCTACTGGCTATAACCCCTCACACTGCATCCAGCAGCTCAGTTTTTTTTTTTCTGCCTAGTGTAGGAGTAGGACCTGGCTCCTGGTGGGACCATTGGTTCTGGGAATTTTTTTCTTCTTCTTTTTTTTTTTGCATTTTTGATTCCTGTGATCTACAATCAACAGCCGGGTTGGGTGACAGGCTGGATAATATAGATCCTGGTAGTCTCTCCAGCCTGACCATTGAGTGTGAGCAAACCTTAGCTACGCGTTGGGTCGGCCTCAACATGCCCTGTCTGATCCAGGGGCGGCCGGTGAGCTACATGCTCCCGGGCACACATATAACCGGCTACTGCTGTCCATGTCAGTGTGCCGTGATCGACAGCCACCCCATACTGCTCGGGTGATGGGTCTGTCTGTGGAATGCATCCAGTAGTCCCTAAACGAGGGGTAAGTATGGTTCCACCTGTCTCGGCAGGATGGAGCAGCTAGGCATTCCCTGGGAGGTCCGCTAGTGGGTCTCTCGCTCTCCCTGTCCCCTCCTCCCCATGTTATGGGCCGCTGTGTGATTGGGCACATGGAGGTGCGGTGCACGTACCTGGCCGGGGGGGCTCCGGGCCCTGGCAGGGGGCTACTCTGGGTGTTGGGGGTCCGCTCATCCCCTTCCCTGTTTCTGGGCCACGGTGGGGTGTTTTGATGTGTATGACATGTGGGGAGGCCGCTGCGGGCATTTTTTCCATAGCCACAACCAATTTTTTCCTTTTGGCCATTCTCTGAAATTTCCGGAAGCCATTTTCCCAGCGCCCTCCGATGTTTGTTTTTTGCTGAGGCAGCCATTTTCTAGTAGCATCAGCTTATTTTGCCTCTAGCGCTGGGTGCTTGTTTCCTTTTAGAACAGCGCCCTTTTTACACAGAACACTTTATGGCTGACACAGGGGAGAGCGGATAACCGCAGCACAGTGGAGTTCCTGGGTCAGGGTGGTGAGTCCTGCGGGGTGCTCCTCAGTCTGTGGCAGCTAAGGGGGTGGACATTTTGTGTGACTTGCCTTAGGTCCCCAAGTGGTGAAAAGCGAGTGTGGGTCAGTATGGTGTCAGAAGCTGGCTCTTCTTCCCCTGATATCCCGGTTATGGCAGCCGGTTCCCCTGCACCTGTGGTGTCTATGGACGCTCTGTTGGCAGTCTTGGAGGCCTTTGTTGCCAGGGTGGAATGACGTGTGATCACAAGGGGTAAAAAAAACGCCCCCTCCCCCACCATCTTCTGGGGAAAGCTCTGATTCAGACTCTGTGGGGGGGGGGGGGGGGGGTGTTGGGCAGGCAGGCGGCCCCTGTTCTGACATGTCAGAGGATGCGAACCAGGACTGTTCGGACAGAGAGAATGACTCGGGGTTAGCGCAGGAAAAAGCACTTGTAGGAGCACTTATCACAGCGGTGCTGGAGACCCTAAAGATGGAGGATACGGCGGAGGCATCTACAGAGTTGTCAGTCCCTTTCGGGTCCCACAAGCCGGCCCGCACAGCTAAGGTGTTTCCTTACCCAACTTTTTTTGATAAGTTTTATTTACAGGGAGTGGGAAGACCGCAGCGGGCCTTTTCAGTCCTGAGACTCATGGCAGTGCGTTACCCCTTTGAGGAGAGTTTCCTGAAGAAATGGACATCTCCTGCAATTGTTGACCCCCCGGTATCTGGGTTAAATAAGGTAACCACAATTCCGGTGGAAGGGACCCCTGCTTTCAAGGACCCTGCCGAAAGGAGGGCCGAGGCGGTTGCCCAGTCCATGTTTACGGTGGTGGGGTCAGCATTGCGGCCAGTGTTGGCAATGGCCCTGGTGTCAGACGCTTACTGAATGGGCTAAATTGTTGCACCGGAAGTTGAAGCAACAGGCTTCCCCGGTCTACGTGGAGCTGGCGGACCATTTGGTGCAGGGCCTTAAGTATGTCTGTCTGTGATGCAGCCTTGGATATGGCCCCCTTGCTCTCTAGAGCCTCAGTATCGGCAGTAGTGCCACTTCGCCTGATTTGGCTGAAATGCTGGTCTGCGGACCAGGCATCTAAGAAGGTTGAAATGTATATATCTAAAAATATTGGATATTGAATATTGCCTTCCTGAACCATAGTCACCTCCTTGATGTATTTTAAAAGTTTCAGTCCTGTCTCCTTCTCCTCCTTCTCCTTCTCCTTCTCCTTCTCCTTCTCCTTCTCCTTCTCCTTCTCCTTCTCCTTCTCCTTCTCCTTCTTCTCCTTCTCCTTCTCCTTCTCCTTCTCCTTCTCCTTCTCCTTCTCCTTCTCCTTCTCCTCCTTCTCCTTCTCCTTCTCCTTCTCCTTCTCCTTCTCCTCCTCCTCCTCCTCCTCCTCCTCCTCCTTCTCCTTCTCCTTCTCCTTCTTCTTCTCCTCCTTCTTCTCCTCCTCCTCCTCCTTCTTCTCCTCCTTCTCCTCCTTCTCCTTCTTCTCCTCCTTCTCCTCCTTCTCCTTCTTCTCCTCCTTCTCCTTCTCCTCGAGGTCTCACTAAAGATCTATATAGGGAAATCAGAAACGTCTTCCTCCTGCTGGTAATACCTCCAGTGATGCATCCTAGAATTATATTTGCTTTTCCCACTGCCTGGTCACACTGTTTGCCCATTTTGCAATCATCTGAAATAAGTACCCCCAAAAATGTTTCTTCTGTAATACTGGCCAACACTCTACCCCCAATGTTGTACTCTTAAGGGATTATTTTTCCCATAGGTGCATTACTTTACATTTAGAAACATTGAACTGCAGTCCTCACTGCTTTGACCAATCTTCCAGCAATGCCAAATCATTTTCCATGTTGGACACCTCCAGGGATATCAGCCCTATTGTACATCTTTGTATCATCAACAAAAAGACATACTTTGTCCAACAAACCTCGGTACAGAGCCTAGTGGAAATGAGAAAACAATATTTAAATTCTTGTTCAAAAAGGCAAGTCATGGCAATATAACAGTTGAAAAATTGACATTGAAACGCCAGATGTCATCAAACCAATAAAAATATTTTGGGGAAAGAACATTCAAATGACAAAAAAAAAAAAAATTTAAGGGTTTACAGAAATAGGTCTCTACAGTTGCACCAGTGATCCCATTGCTTATGAAAGAAGGACATTGTGTGATGTAGCGTTAGATTGGACTATTCTACTTATGAAGCGTACATCTCAAATTCTAATGAGTATCGAAAGGACCTCTGCGGATTTCCATTGAAGGACGATAGCCCATTGAGTAGCTACACAGGCTGTATGTATCAACCTTTCCGATAGGGATGCACCGAATGGGTTTTTTGGTGCCGAAACCGATACCGAAAATGAAAAATACACTAGGCCGAAAACCGATACCGAAACAGCACCGATAACGAAAATGACTGTTTTTAAAAAATATTTTTATACAGGAGGTGGTCAGAGACTGGGGACATGGTACAGGAGGTGGTCAGAGACTGGGGGCATGGTACAGGAGGTGGTCAGAGACTGGGGGCATGGTACAGGAGATGGTCAGAGACTGGGGACATGGTACAGGAGGTGGTCAGAGACTGGGGACATGGTACAGGAGGTGGTCAGAGACTGGGGACATGGTACAGGAGGTGGTCAGAGACTGGGGACATGGTACAGGAGATGGTCAGAGACTGGGGACATGGTACAGGAGGTGGTCAGAGACTGGGGACACGGTACAGGAGGTGGTCAGAGACTGGGGACACGGTACAGGAGGTGGTCAGAGACTGGGGACACGGTACAGGAGGTGGTCAGAGACTGGGGACACGGTACAGGAGGTGGTCAGAGACTGGGGACACGGTACAGGAGGTGGTCAGAGACTGGGGACACGGTACAGGAGGTGGTCAGAGACTGGGGACACGGTACAGGAGGTGGTCAGAGACTGGGGACACGGTACAGGAGGTGGTCAGAGACTGGGGACACGGTACAGGAGGTGGTCAGAGACTGGGGACACGGTACAGGAGGTGGTCAGAGACTGGGGACACGGTACAGGAGGTGGTCAGAGACTGGGGACACGGTACAGGAGGTGGTCAGAGACTGGGGACACGGTACAGGAGGTGGTCAGAGACTGGGGACACGGTACAGGAGGTGGTCAGAGACTGGGGACACGGTACAGGAGGTGGTCAGAGACTGGGGACACGGTACAGGAGGTGGTCAGAGACTGGGGACACGGTACAGGAGGTGGTCAGAGACTGGGGACACGGTACAGGAGGTGGTCAGAGACTGGGGACACGGTACAGGAGGTGGTCAGAGACTGGGGACACGGTACAGGAGGTGGTCAGAGACTGGGGACACGGTACAGGAGGTGGTCAGAGACTGGGGACACGGTACAGGAGGTGGTCAGAGACTGGGGACACGGTACAGGAGGTGGTCAGAGACTGGGGACACGGTACAGGAGGTGGTCAGAGACTGGGGACACGGTACAGGAGGTGGTCAGAGACTGGGGACACGGTACAGGAGGTGGTCAGAGACTGGGGACACGGTACAGGAGGTGGTCAGAGACTGGGGACACGGTACAGGAGGTGGTCAGAGACAGAGGACGTGGTACAGGAGGCATCCCCCATTGCAGCCAGCCTGTGCACTGTGTGCAGGGAAGAGAGCCGCCTCTGCCGCCTGTTTGATAACAGCGCCGGGAACATCACAGCTTTCATTTCAATTGCTGTGTGTTCCCGGCCGTGCGCCGTCACACGCAGCCCCTCCCCCTTGTCCGGGCACTTTGATAGACAGATCATCCGTCCAATCCTGCGGATGATCTGTCTATCTAAGTGCCCGGACAAGGGGGAGGGGCTGCGTGTGACGGCGCACGGCCGGGAACACACAGCAATTGAAATGAAAGCTGTGATGTTCCCGGCGCTGTTATCAAAAAGGCGGCGGAGGTGGCTCTCCTGCGCTATGATGGGCGTCACCAGGGGCGGGGGCGGAGCCCCGCCCCCCACCCGTGCCACGCCCCATTTTCGGCTCCATTATCGGCCGTTTTTCTCTTTCGGCAAATTGCCGAAAAGGGCATTTTCGGCCGATATGTTTCGGCGGCCGAAATTTCGGTGCATCACTACTTTCCGACGTGAGAGGTCTCATGTGAGTGAAAAGCAATTTCATGTCGACTTGGCCTTGTGTTTTGGATCATTGTCATGTTGGAATGTCCAATTAAGTCCCAAGTGCAGCTTCCTGGCTGATGAATGCAAATGTTCCTCCAGTATTTTTTGATAACATAACATACTTGCTATCAATTTTGACCAAATTTCCTGTGCCTTTTTTTAGTTGACACATCCCTAAAACATCAGCGATCCACGTTTTGTGTTTCACAGTTGGAATGGTGTACCTTTCATAATAGGTCTGGTTGACTCCTCTCCTCTCCAAATGTGTAAAAGAAAAAGACGCTCTCTGCAGGGATAACCCAATCCATACACCAGGTCCACTCACAGGTGCCGAGGCTCGATGTATCCCAACACACTCTAAAGCAACAATCGTAAGAAGAGCCGGCAAGACTGTAATCCGTGAAGTGTCATTTATTGGTACATCAGCATGACAATAAAACAATAATGCTGATGCGTTTCAGCAACAGCCTTAGTTGTAGCTAGTTTGAAACAGATGGATAGAGATTATATCTATCTCGTGCGCTCTATCTCGCTCTCTAAAAGGCCAAAAGGCATTACCAGGTATTCATAATGGCCTGTTCTGGTATTAAATGCAGTTTTTCACTCGTCGCTCTCCTTAATGTGCACAAGATTGTATGCCCCTCTCAAGTCAAGCTTCGTGAAAACCGTTGCTCCCTTGAGGCAGTCAAATAACTCTGTAATCAATGGAGTTGGGTAGGCATTCTTAATCGTGACACGATTGAGACCCCTATAATCTATACAAGGTCTCAGTTCACCTTTCTTCTTTTTCACAAAGAAGAAACCAGCACCAGCAGGAGACGAGGACTTGCGGATGAAACCTCGAGAAAGTGAGTCAGCAACATACTCCTCCATGGCCGTATCCTCCAAGACCGACAAAGGGTAAACCCGGCCATGAGGAGGTAAGGCACCAGGTTGAAGGTCAATTGCGCACTCATAAGACCAGTGTGGAGGCAAACCTACCGGCTTGACCTTTATCAAAGACATCACTAAAATCACGGTACTCCTCCGGCAGGGAGGGAAGTGAAGAGGTGCACGGGACCTTGGATACCTTCAGGAAGCATGTCTCACTGCATAGTGGTGACCAGGAGAGAACCTCAGCATGGAGCCAATCAAAAGAGGGGTTGTGCCTCTGTAACCAAGGATAACCAATAACTAGCGGAAACCTGGGTGAGGAAATAAATTGAAATTGGATTATCTCATGGAAAAGAGCCCCTACGGCCATGGACAACGGAACCGTCTCATGAGTCACATGGGCAGGCTGTAAAGGTCTCCCGTCAAGAGCCTCAATGGCAAGTGGAGTGTCACGCAGCTGCAGCGGAATCGAGTGCTGCAAAACAAATGCAGCATCAATGAACAGGCCTGCAGCCCCAGAGTCGATTAGAGCCTGTATCTCGATGGACTACTCAGCCCAAGAAAGTGTGACCAAAACCAGGGGCTTATCCTTCTGGATAACTGGGGATGAAACCACGCCACTTAAGGTCTGTCCATGACAGGACCTCAAGGTTCGAGCGTTCCTTGGACGGGTAGGACAAGACTTCAAAAAGTGGCCTGCCTGGCCTCAAAGGCACAATCTCTCCCTCCTCCTAAAGGCTCTCTCATCCGCAGAGAGACGCGCGAAGCCCAGGTGCATGGGTTCATCTTCACTGACCAGCTCGGAACCAGGAGGCATTGGAGGTGAGGGAGGCATGGGTGGGACTACAAAGCTAGGAGGCAAACGTACAGGAGGCTTCCACAAGCTCTTACGAGAGAGTCTTTCTCTGAGTCAATGAGGATTGCAAACGAGATCAAGCTCTCCAGCTCAGTGGGTATATCTCGGGCTGCTATCTCATCCTTGATGGAATCCGAGAGACCATGAGAAAAAGCAGCCACGAGGGCCTCATTGTTCCAAGCAACCTCTGCTGCCAGAGTACGGAATTCAAAGGCGTAGTCGGCAACAGTTCTCGTACTCTGATGGACATGAGGCACTTGGCAGCAGAAGCGGAGCATGCAGGAACGTCAAATACCTTTTTTAAAGGAGGCCACAAACTGAGGGTAACTCAAGACAACAGGTTTTTGCGTCTCCCATAGAGGGTTAGCCCAGGCCAAGGCTCTCTCAGAAAGCAAAGATATCACGAAAACCTACTTTGCTTCTGTCCGTGGGAAACGCCTGGGGCAGCATTTCGAAGTATATCTCAACCTGATTGAGAAACACTCTGCATTGAACTGGATCGCCCCCAAATCGCTGGGGAAGCGGAGCAGAACCAGACATGCCTCTTTATAGAGGTAATACTCGAAGGCGGGTGCCTGCACAGAGACTGGCGCAGCAGCAGAGACGGCCTGCAACTTGGGTTGTACCGGAGCAGCCACCGTGGGGGAATCCATGATTCTGGAAAAAATATTACTAACAAGTGGATTGAGTGTAGCTTCTGAATTCATGGCCTTCGCCTACTGTCAGAAACCATGAATCGGACAGACAGACGTACAATTAAATCACACTTGTTTATTAATAAAAATAAAAGGGTAAATAGAAAAAGCGTAGTCAAGCATAGGCAGAGTCCAGTAACCAGATCGGGTAGTCAGCCAGGCCAGAAGGGATCCAAGTAGAGCAACAGCAAGCGGGATAAGGAGCCAGAAGGGATGTCAGCAAGCCAGTCTTTAAACAAACCGCAGGAGATGGTTTCTAGTGATGTGACCAAGGCGAAGGCAGAGGTGAAGTGAGGTGAAGGCTTTAAGTGGGCAGGTCAGACGAGCATCATCAGGAACCGCTGGTAACTGTGGAGAGAGAAGAGAGCTGGCAACTAGCCGACAGCTGAGCAGCCTGCCCAGAGAAGGAAGGGCTAAGCCAGCCCTGACAAGAGGAAAGGAAGACAACATAAAAATTGTTGAGCCTAAGAAAAGTGTGTAAAGATGCTACATGACATGTTAGGACCTTATTATTCCAAAGGAAAAATGTATGCCTTAGAAGAAAGTGTAGACTAATCAAGGAAAATGCTTTGTGGTAGTAACACAATGTAAAGTCAAGATTTGTGGCAGGATCAATTAGAGGGGGTTGGGGGTGATGGTCCACACTTTCACTTTCTTCTAAGGAATACATTTTTCCTTTTGGAGTAATAAGGTCCTAACATCTCATGTAGCATTTTTACACACTTCTATTTTAGGCTCAACAATTTTTATATGGTCTTCCTTTTCATCTCCCCTTTCGCTCGCTGGCTGAAAATAGGTGTATTCGCCAACCACTTGATTAAGTGATGGTATAAATTAAATATCTGTTTCAAATTAGCTATGACTAAGGCCATTGCCGAAACACGTCAGTTAATTGTTTTATTGCCACTCTGATGTACCAATAAATGACACTTCAAGGATTACAGTTTTGCCGGCTCTTACTTTTCCTCTCCAAATGTAGCAATTGAGGCCACATAGTGACCTAGTTGAGGCTACATAGTGGAGACCAGACTACAGCAGCTCTTCTTGCCCACAAGACAAGGGGGCAAAACTAGATGCACCAGTGGGGGATTTTATAAACAATGCCGTCACGCTCCAGAAAAGAGGTGCGAAGAACCCTAGGTCTGATGTCAGCAAGTATACTGCCCATAGTCTGGGCGCAACTTCACTCAAGAGTCCTTCACCAATTCCTCTTCCTGCTCTCCTGGGAGAAAAAGTGGGAGTCCCTGGATCCGGAGTGCTCACTCCTCAGGTCCTGTCCCCCCTAGAGTGGTGGACAGTACCCAAAAACCTAAAGGGAGGCAGACCATGGGCACAGTGGGATCCAGTAAAAGTTACCACTGATTCCAGTTCCTGGGGGTGGGGAGCCCACCTAGGAAAGAAGAAAGCCCAAGGTCAATGGAACAGCTTGCTAGGTCAGATGTCATCCAACTACAGGGAGCTCAAAGCAGTGGGGGAGGCCCTGAAAGCCTTTCAAGAAAGCACCATGAGCGAGGAGGTTCAAGTAAGCTCTGACTATGCCACCGTCATGGCTTACCTGAGTCACCAGGGAGGCACCAGGTCCAAACCCATTCTAGAATTATCCAAGGAGCTCCTGGACTGGGCCGAGAGAAAATGTTTCTCCATATCAGCTGTCCACATAAAGGCAACAAGCAACACCATAGAGTTAACTTCTTCAGCCATCAGCCGATAAGGCAGGGGGAATGGGAACTGAACCCCAAGGTATTTCAAAAGCTGGTGCAGTGCTTCAGAAATGGATCTGTTCGCCAACTGGCAAAACAGGAAGGTAAAGAGATTTCTCGCTTTCCCTAGAGAGGGAGTCCGAAAGCTTAGATTCCCTGACTCAGACCTGGGAGTGTAGGCTGGCATACGCCTTCCCACCCCTAGCACTGATTCCACGGGTCCTTCAGAAGCTCAGCCAGTCCCCAGGCCAGCTCCTACCAATAGCACCCTGGTGGCCAAGGAGAGCTTGGTTCACAAGCTTAAGATCCATGGCAGTGGCAGAGCCATGGAAGTTCCTGAACAGGCTGGAACTTCTCAGGCAGGGGCCAGTACTACACCCAAAGCCGGAATTTTTCCAGCTGACGTCCTGGTTAGTGAGCGCCAGATCCTAAAACGTAAAGGCTGCTCAGAAGGAGTGATTAGTACCCTCCTTCTGAGCAGAACACAAGTGACTAAAAAGATTTACTCAAATTTGGAAGACATTCTGTTTCTGGGGAAAAGAAAAACAGATGACCTCCACCACTGTTCCAGTTTTTCTCCAGCCAGGATGGAGTAGACAATGGCCTAGCGGTCAGCACCCTTCGGGTTCAGATAGTGGCTTATTGTGCATCTTGAAATGGCTACACCACATGTTTTCAGAGAGTCCTGTATTTCACTTGAAGTTATTTGAGTTTTTTTCTTTGCACCCCGAACAGTTTTCCTAGTTGTGAATGAATGAATGAAATACTTGTATAGCGCACAATGCGAACTGAATCGCCTCTAGGCGCTGTTGTGGCTGAAATTTGGCAGAAATTTTAGTAAATCTACCTGACCGTGGTTTGGTTTCAACAGAGCCCCCTCGTTTTCTCTTCTTGATTCGAGTTTGAACACCACTGATTGGCAATCTCAATTCCTCGGCTATCTTTTTTCATATCCTTTTCCTGTTTTATACAGTTCGACTACCTTTTCCCGCAGCTCCTTTGACAATTCGTTTGCTTTCCCCATGATTAAGAATCCAGATAGGTCAGTGCAGCACTGGATGAAAGATCTAAGGGTCTGTCAGGAGTCCAGAAACTCATTGACCTTTTATATATACATGCACATACACACGCAAGAACACACACGCACTACAAGCAAACAGAACACAGGTGAGGGTGGTTACCTTTTTCTAAGTCGTTGTAAACCTACTTTGTAATGCAGGTTTTTTTTTTCTCAGTCATAATGAGCTAGTATGCATAGCATACTAGCTCATTATGTAATAATCATCTGAGATAGAAGCCCTCACTGCGGTGCCCATACACGGCACAATCCGGTGGCACCACTCCCATGAGTTGCGTCCGGGTATTGTGGCTTTGGCGCTGTGATTGGCCGGAGCCGCGATGACATCACTCCTGTGCATGTGCGCGGTATCGGCATACTCGCTGAAGCAATGCCACATATGTGCCATTGCTTCAGTTTGTGCGCATGACGCATGCGCCGATAACATCGCCACATGAAAATACAGGGGATATCTTTTAAACCGTGCAGGTTTAGGAGATATCCTAGGTAGCTACAAGTAAGCCTTTTTATAGGCTTACCTGTAGCGAAAAGTGATCTGTAAGGGTTTACAACCACTTTAATAGCATTCAAACCCCTTTGTGTCAACTTGTGTGCATGTTATCAGGCCAAAATCACCAGGGTATGTAAGCTTTTGATCAGGGTCAGTTGATTAGTTTCATTATGATTTTAAAAAGAGTAAACACAGTTGATTATAAATGGCTTCGGCCAAACACTAACCATGCGTGAAAGAAAAGTTTTTGTGTTATCATTCATATTCTCTGAAAAATGGCCAAGAAATCATAAATTCTGCCCGGGTATGTAAACTTATGAGCATAACTGTATAAGCCAATTTAAGAGTAGCTTCATCATTCGTCAGAAAGTTATAAAGGTCTGATATAATACCCTTACCTCTGTTTTTATGACATGGTTTTGTTAAGGGTAGGAGGTGAAGTGTGAGAGGGAATAGTGAGTACTGAAAAAAGTTTTATTTGGAGGTAGAAAAACTGCTCAAGGTATGGAACACGCCTGTCCCGGGTGATTTGGTCAAAAGTAACAAATGATGTGTTGTGCTGAAAGTGAGCCCAAAAAAAAATCATCTTATTATTTATCCACCAGTTAAAGTGGGCTACCCCCTAAAAAAAAAAAAATTAAAAGTCAGCAGCTACAAATACTGCTGCTGCTGGCTTTTAATAATCGGACCCTTACCTGCCCCAGGGTCCAGCGATGCGGGGGAACGAAGCCCCCCCCCCTCGCTCCCCGCTCCGCCGTCATGCATACTGTGGGCACCCGGGCACAGCCGGGCACCCACTGCGCATGCGCGAGCGGCGCTGGGCGCCGTGATACGCCGTACAGTCACCTGGGACACATGACAGGTCCCAGGTGAATGTGCGGCGTGAGGGGAAGTGATGTCACCAGCCTGGGCAATGAAGAAGGCAGATTACGAGGGACCCCTAGCAACCGGTATTTAGAGGTGAGTAAAAATTATTTTTTTTTGCCAATTATTATTTTTATTTATTTATTTTTTAATGAATTTTAAGCAGCTTTTAATTTTTTGGTGGCAACACCACTTTAAATTCTTCTCTATTCAGAAAAGTCATGGGGACTTTAGGGTTGCCTAAAAATGAGGATTGAGGGGGTGTAGATGAGATCAGTCCATATTTTGATTTGTATCGAGATCAGAGCTTATGGTGATAAGGTTATATACAGTGCCTTGAAAAAGTATTCACCCCCTTGGCATTCTTTGTGTGTTGTTGCCTCCAAACATGGAATTAACATGGATTGTTTGAGCATTTGCATCATTTCATTTACAGAACATGCCCTCAATTTTGAAGATGATTTTTTATTTTTTATTGCGAAGTAAACAAATAGGACAAAATAACAGAAAACGTCAATGTGCATAACTGTTCACCCCCCTACAGTCAATACTTGTAGAGCTACCTTTTTGCGGCTATCGCAGCTCCAAGTCACTTTGGATAAGTCTCTATGAGCTTGCCACATCTTACCACTGGATTTTTGCCCATTCCTCCTGGCAAAACTGCTCCAGCTCCTTAAAGATTGCTGTTCACAAGCGCAAACCATCCAACTTGAAGTCTGGCCACAGATTTTCTATTGGATTGTGGTCTGTACTTTGACTAGGCCATTCCCCTTAAACCACTCAAGTTGCATAGTAAGGTTAAATAAAGACACCAGTCCATCCCGAGTGAGTGTTTACAATTGTCCCTATCCTTGTACATTGTACACTCACATCGGTCCCTACCCTCAAGGAGCCCACAATCCAAGGTCCCCAGTCATATACTAGGGCCAATTTCGAACTGAAGCCAATTAACCTACCAGCATGTCTCTGGAGTGTGGGAGGAAACCAGAGTACCTGGAGGAAACCCACGCAGACACATGGAGAACATGCAAACTCCAGGCAGGTAGTGTCATGGTTGGGATTCAAACCAGTGACCCTTTTTACTGCTAAGCGAGAGTGCTAACTACTACACCAGCCCAAAAATGGAGTGTTGCTCCATCAAGTGTTGCTTTAGCAGTGTGTTTGGGGGTCATTGTCCTGCTGGAAGGTGAACCTCTGTCCTAGCCTCAATTCACACACAGAGTAGTACAGGTTTTGCTCAAAAATATCCATATATTTAGCATCATCTATCTTTCCCTCAACTGACCGGTTTCTCAGTCCCGACTGCTGAAAAACATCCCCACAGCATGATGCTGCCACCACCATGTTTCATTGTGATCCCCACAAGGTGTTATTTGGGTAATGTGATGTGTTGGGTTTATGCCAGACATAGCATTTTCTTTGGTCAAAAAGTTACATTTTAGTCTCATCAGACCAGAGCACCTTCCTCCATACATTTTGGAGTCTTCCATGTGCCTAAACTCAAAACTTGGCATTTTTGTTTTTTGCTTAAAGTAAGGCTTTCTTCTGGTCACTCTACCATAAAGCCCAACTCTATGGAACATACTGCACATTGTCGTCCTATGTATAGATACTCAGAGTCCAGCCTCTGGCAATCTTTCAGGGTAGAAGCTATGTCCATTCAATGTCCTGGTTGGGACCTAGAAATCGTTTAGTTCCACTTGGTAAGTTTGATCTATTTTGGAGTTTTGAGGATATATCTCCCTTTTCGGTGCAGGTTCCGGTTCCATTGATCTTGGATGCTCCCGAGGATGCAGCCATCCCCTGGGTGGCTTGGCTGCTCCTATTCCTGCTGGTATTCTCACTTGTGGGCCCGGGTATGTCCCTTTGAGATACATAATTAATGTGTTTATGTGCACTTCTAATATAATAAAAAATTCTGATTCTAGGTGTTCCCCATTTATTGTTTGGGTCTACCCTCTCTTGGGCCACAGCTATACAAATTCCTTTTTTGTACTTGGAATTTAAAACTATGGTCTGTAAGTGTGGCCTTTTTTACTACTTTTCCAATTTTGATTTGGGATGGTGTCTTTCTTGGGGTGCAGGTAGCGGCCTGGTTTTGGGTGCTCCCAGGGATCCAGCCTCCTACTTGGGTATGTGGACTGTTTTTCACGGATGGCGTCTTTACTTGGGGTTTCGGTTCTGTCCCCTTGAGACACTGCTAGAATCTGTTCAAGTGCACTTTGCACTTCCCCTGCTCTTTGGCGGAGACTCTTCTTTTGGGATTTCGTTCTTGAACGCTCTTGTTGGGTTTTATGCCCTATGGCCTCTTTGTGTGATGAAAGTCTTATACAAAGTTCCAGGTTGTTTTGGTGTTGAGGGAACACTTTTTTTCTCCAAACCAATTTATTTGACATGTGAGTTATTTGAGGGTATTGATAGGTGTTTGTACGTCAGTCAATTTTGTATTGAAAGTTTCATTGTAAATTTCTACCCACTGTATTTTACATTTCAGAGGTGGTTATAGTCCCTGATGAAATTATATCTTATGCATTTTTCGAAACACGTTGGTATTTTCCACAACCTACCATCTTCTGTCATCTGGATGGTTTTATGAATGTAGTAGCATTTTGCCACTTCTGGCAATTGTATATTATAGGTTTCTCTTGTGGTCTGTTCCCTGAGAATTTTATGACTTTTTGTGTATTAATAAAAAAAAAAAAAAAAAAATCTGTGTGTATGTATGTGTGTGTATATGTGTGTATATGTATGTGTGTGTGTGTGTGTGTGTGTATATATATATATATATATATATATATATATATATATATATATATATATATATATATATATATATATATAATATTATACACAATCTATAAATTTTTTTTTTTTTTTTTTTGCCAAATTACCTTTTAAAAATCCCATTTTGAGGTTTTTCTTTAATTTGGAAGGGATGATGACACCTTACATGTCAAACCATGGGAGTCTGACAGCAGCAAGAGGATGAGGACGTGTTAAGTGAGCGCTCCTCATCCCCTCCCCGGGCTAAGAGAAGCATTTCGCCGACAATCAATGGGACAGCTGCGGCTGTAGTTGTTGAGAACGAGCGTGAAAGTGAGATGCCGACATGCAGATAAGCAGCACGGCATGATACAAGCATACCTTTCCACCCGTGTGGCTGGTGGTGATCAGAAGGAGATGGAGGGGAGGTGAGAGGTGGAAGTAAGCAGGTCCTGCTTGACAACGGAGCAGGCGCTGGAGCGCAACAGTGTGGGAGGCACCTCCAATGTATTGAAGGTAGACCGAAACCCCATGCCAATTGGCCGCGGTAATCAGGCTAAAGAGCGGGGATCCCCTGGGATAGGGAGAGGCCGGACCATAGTGAGAGGCGGCAGTTCAATTCACAGCCCAAACCGCAAGAGTATCTCTCGGAGAGAGGAGGAGGAAGATCAGAGGAGACTCAGCGTCAAGGGTAAGCGACAACAGGAGCTGCTGTCAGGAGGGAGGACGACAAACTGGGTTGTGAGAGTATTTGGGATAAGGTTAAAGATATCCCTGCGAGGAAACACAGAGATAAAGATATTCAGATGAAAGATCAAATCGCTTTTGCACACACTCCCCATATATACAGCGGCACCCTTGGAGACCACAATAGGAATAGCATTGGCAGCAAGGGAGGGTAGTGATAATGCTGAGACAGGTGCTGAAACAGGCACCGGAGCAGTTGGTAGCCTCTTGGTGGATGTAGAGGAGAGTGGGGGACCGGGAGTGAGAGGGGACCCAGTAGAGCTGTCCCCCTATGGAAAAGGACACGTACACCAAGTGAGGGGAGGACAAACTACTAGTACTACTACAAGTATAGGATGAGATAGAGGTAATATGTCCCCCAGATTATAGAGACATGTGGAGGACCCTGAGATGGACATTAGAGAACTTCTTAAAGCATTGCCTACAAAAGCAAACATCCAGCAGTTGATATTGGTAGTAGAGCGATTGTGTTAGCAAGCTGCGGAGGGCCTTAAAGAGGAGATCTGTGAATTGTGGCACAGAGTAGAAACAGTTGAAAATGGCCAGGAGGCAACAATACAGGCAGTTGCAGACATACAGGACACGGCGAATTATCACAAAGATCTTCTAAATTCTTTCAGGGACCAATTAGACGACTGAAAATAGGGAACGTAGACAGAATATCCGGATAAAAGGACTGCCAGAAACAATTCAGGGGACTGAGATCCCAACAATTCAACAAATATTCTATCAAATATTGGGAGAGGGGGCACCTGAAACCATCGAGGTAGACAGAGTACACCGAATCCCTCTCCATGTTAATCCAAAGGCTGAAAGACCAAGAGATATAATATGCAAACTTCATAAATTCACAGTGAAAGAGTCTATAGTGAAGCTTGCTCGCAGAAACACTGAAATTGTATATGATGGAACACATATATTGCTGTACACTGATCTATCTTACCAGACATTAATGCAAAGACAGAATGTCAGGCCAATATTGGAAGCTCTATGCGCGGCAAAGGCTAAATATAGATGGGGTTTTCCATTTAGCCTTAGCATCTCGTAATGGTAAAACAGCAATCCTCCGAACTAAAGAAGATATGCAGGTGTTTGTAGAGACATTAGAATTACCCCCAATAGAATTTGCAGACTGGAGAAAGAGGGACTTTGGAACCCCCATACAACATCCTGAAAAGTGGCAACGAGTGCCTATTAGAAATCAACGTAAAAATAGATGATGATGTGGGGGGAGGCGGGGGAAGAAGGAAAGGAACACATATACAAAGAAGGTTGGACAAACTTGGGACTTATAAGAGGTGTTTGTATGGGTTGGTGTATGTATACGTATGAATTTATAAGCGAGTATATTGGAGTAAGTGTCACTGGGGATATATATGAGGTGTACAAGTGTTTGTGTGTAGATGTAAACTCTCACATGTACAAGGGAGCATGGCGTATCTTGTTTAGAGGTGAATTTGTGTATAGTTGGTATTGTTGTAAAGGGAAAATTGAATTGAAGTACTATGTATAATGGGGATGGTGATTTAATGGGGATAGAGGTTTAAGGGGTACAAGTGATATTAGGGTATAGGGCAGAAGGTTTATACACTTTTTGTATAAGTGGGGGTAGGGGAAATTTAAAAAAATAAAATAAAATAATTTTTTTTTTTTTTTTTTTATTGTTGCTGGAAAAAAAATACACTTTGTGGAGAAAAGTCACTTAACTGAATAGGAAGGGGAAAATGAAGCTATTACATTTACTTTGTGCCCTCTGAGTAGGAAATACACAAATTGGTTATATAGATGTTAATATAAGGGTTTGAAATGATATATTTGAGAATATAATTTTTTTTTGTGCTTATCACTAATGTTAATGTGGTGCATGGTACAACTGAGAATTGACACCTTGGATCAAAAAAAAAAAATTCTGAAATGAATAGGAATGGGACAATGAAGCTAATGTACTTACTGTGCACCCTTGGAGTAGGAAATATACAAATGAGTTATATAGATGTTAGTATAAGGGTTGGAAATTTATATATTTTAGAATTTACATTTTTTTTTTCTTTTTAGCAAATTGGGTTTTTTTTCCCCATTTTTAAAAAAAATGTAATTTTTTTTTTTTTTTTTTTTTTTATATTTTCTCTTTTCTTCTCTTCCTTTTCCATCGCCCCTTTTTTACTGTAGTACTTCTGGAGGTAGAATCCTAATTTAGGATGACCTAAAGGGAGGTGAAGTGGTGGCTCGATTAGTAAGTAACCTATGGAATACTGGGTCACGGGAAGGGTGGGGGTTTTTTTTTTATTTTATTTTTTTCCCTCCTCTCCTCTTATTCTCTCTTGCTCTCCAACCTCTCCTCTGGACAAGTGGAAAAAGTAAAGAGATTTGCATTGAATATATAAAGATCAGTAATGGCAGCTCCAGTAAAGATAGTATCATATAATATTAGAGGATTAAAGGCAGCACAGAAAATAAGCCGCCTATGGGAGGAATTGCACCACCACGCGGCATATGGTGTGTTTTTTTTTTTTTTTTTTTTTTTTTTTACAAGAAACACACTTTATGAAGGGGGATATACCAAATTTGCCAACACATTTATTTAATCAGTGGTTTCATGCACCATCGCCGATAGCAAGGGCATAAAATTTAGAAAGACCTGTCTGATAATAATTATATCCACACAGATAGACCCTGAAGGACGTTACTAACTTGTAAAGGTAAGATTAAATGGTTATTGTTATACTTTTGCCTCAGTATATGCACAAAACACAAGAACTGTAAATTTTTGGATAAAGACCCTGAAACTATTAAAGAAATAGAGGGATTTTTGATTTTGGGGGGAGACTTTAATATGGTATTAGATCCAAATATAGATCTTAACGGGCAAAATCCCTATATCTTTTAAAGCTTTAAAACCTATAAAACAGCTTTTACGGTCCTCCCATTTTGTAGATGGATGGCGGGTAATGCATAATGGTATAAAGGACTATAGTTCTAAAATACATAATATGTACTCGTGCTTGGATCTTCTCCTGGTGGACCAGTTCTACCTGGAGAGGATTTGATCATGTATGATAGAATCAATAACGATTTTGGACCATGCTCCTATAACTATGACCATATACCCAGTTTCAATGGGCCATGTGGAAAGAACATGGCGGTTTAAACGAGGCATTGTTAGACGATAGTCGTATAGTGGAGGCGTTGAATTTAAAAATCCCTATTTTGAAATGAACAGGCCTGGAGAAACCTCTGAACAAGCAGTATGGGAAGCCCATAAGTCGGTGATTAGGGGTGAACTGATAGCACATGGGTCAAGGATTAAAAAAGAGAAACAAAAAGAAATAGATCTACTGGAGGAGATTAATGATTTAGACAAAAAACATAAACATTTAGACCCAGCCAATGCTAGGCGACTTGAAACGGCGCAAGGTAAATTGACAGTGCATGGACTGTAAAATTAGAAATCTAGGTTTTATGCTCCTAGATTTTACGAACAGGGAAATAAATGTGGCTGCCTTTTAGCAAGGCAGCTTAATAAACAGGACTCCAGACATGTTCATAAATTAATAGTAAAAGATGGTGAAAACCCAGGCCATAGCGGCAGAGTTTCATAGTTATTATGAAGCCCTGTGTAATACACACCCAGATCCATCGAATGCAGTGGACGAACAGCGACTGGTAGAGATTAGGGATTATATAGGGAGCTTGGAGATGCCTTCACTGCCGATAGAAGTGACCGGGGAAATTAATAGGCCAATTACGGTCGAAAAAGTGAATGGAGTAATAGCAAATCTGGCAATGGGAAAAAGCCCAGGGCCGGATGGCTTCACCAACTCATATTATAAAAAATTTGTTTCACACCTGGGAACCCCAATATGCAACTATTTCAGTGCGATTAATGCGTCAAACCCCCTTCCTCCAGAAGCCTTATTAGCTTATATCACAGTGCTTCCTAAGTCAGGAAAAGATCCTCAACATTTTGCGAACTATAGGCCAATTTCCCTGTTGAATTCAGATGCCAAACTTCTAGCAAAAATATTAGCTCTTAGGCTACAAGATCCTATAGTAAAAATAGTACACCCTGACCAAACAGGTTTTATGAAGGGCCGGGAGGCCAGAGATGATACTATACAAGCTTTACATATCCTGCATTGGATGAAATATGGCCCTGATAGAGCTTCTAGAGTGATGGTATCAATGGATGCTGAAAAGTCATTCGATAGGGTTAATTGGGTATTTATGACTGAGGTTTTAAAGAACATGAAGGTGGGAGACCATGTAATGGGTTGAGTCTTGGCGTTGTATGCATCTCCGAAAGCAAGAGTGAAAGTGAATGGTACATTGGCAAATTATTTCCAAATACATAACGGAAGGAGACAAGGATGTCACCTGTCTCCTTTATTGTTCGCTATAATATTAGAACCCTTCTTATGTAAATTAAGAAAAAAATGGCGAAATTCGGGGGACACGTATTGGAACGCATGAACATAAGGTCTCGGCATACGCGGATGACTTAATATTTTACGTGTCATCACCATGGACCTCGCTACTGCCCTTGATGGTAGAGGTATCCAAATTTTGGGGTTCTATCTTATTTTAAGATTAACTTTGATAAATCTATAATCTTGCCCTGCCATGTACCTCTAGAAACGATAAAAATCCTGAAACGCTCATTTATATGGAATGAAAAATCTCTTGTGTATTTAGGAACGCATATAGCACCAGACCTCAAACTGTTATATGATTTGAATTATAAGATCCTAATGGAGGGCGTAATAGAAGAGCTGAGGAAGTGGAAAGGGCAACTAATAACATGGTTTGGAAGAGTAAGCGCAATAAAGATGAGTATATTGCCTAAAATGATTTATATTTTATATGCAGTACCAATTCCACATCCTCAGTTTCTTTAGAAATATATGGAGGGACTTTACATCATTCATATGGAACAATAAATGCCCCAGATTTATGATATGTTATGTAGAGGGAAGTTAGGAGATATGGGGTTACCAGATGTAAAGTCATACTATAGAGGCATGGCCTTAGTACGTATCCTATATTTGAGTCATGATCAATCAAGAAAAAAATGGGTATCCCTAGAACAAACAACGGTGGGAAGGAGGCTGGCAGGAACACCTTGGATCCTGAAGGCAAACAGGGGCTTCTCAAAATGGACGTCACCCCTAATTTTGAATACCTTAAAAATATGGGAGCGAATGAATCCACTAGGAGATTATGCTCCCCAGATATCCCCACTGGCCCCGGTGGAGGGTTTCCCATGGTTTATACCAGGAGAAGTGGGATTGATGGGGAACTGGGGAATAGATGGAGATACAACTTGTGGTAAACTAGCTCCGAATGGAACATTGCTATCGCTACCAGAACTGGTGCGGAAGTGAGGGACAGTACCAATGGTTGAATGGAGGTACCACCAGTTAGTATGCTTTTTTAGTAAACTTAAAGCTTTGTTGAGACCCCTGAATTCACTTACCATGTTTGAGTCCAGGTGTGTCAAGATGACAAAGACAAGACACCCATTTCCCAAATGTACATATTAGTCCTTGGGACTAGGAGTACAACACCTTACCATATTGGAGAATAGGAAGGGGAACTTGGTCTGGGTTTCACTACGACGAAATTAAAGAACTTTTTGATTCCATATACTATACTTCAAAGAGCTCCCAGATTTAAGAAATGTCATATAAATTCATGACAAGGTGGTATTGAACGCCAGTGAAACTGGCACAGATATACCAGGCGGTAGATGATAGGTGTTGGAGAGGATGTGGGCAGAAGGGCACACCTCTTCATTTATGGTGGTCATGTCCCATGATTAGAAAGTTGTGGCAAGAAATTGCCCCATGGATTGAAAGGATGTCCAAGGGAAAGATGGAATTAATGCCTTTAAACTTTCTATTCCATGGGTCAAAGATGACACGTAGACTATACATGAATAGCATAGTACCACATTTGTTAAACGCAGCAAAAGTATTGATACCTAGATTTTGGAAACAGACGAAATGCCCAACTCTACTGGATTGGAAGAAGGAAGTTAATGTAATTATGGAGACCGAAAGATGGATACACAAAATTAAAAATGGAAAGGAGGGGTTTGTTTCAAATCTGGACAGAATGTGAACTTTGTTAAAAAGAGATGGAATAAATAAATGGAGTAGTAAGTACTCAATGTAAAATGGTCAGAGAGGGGAGGTTTAAGACACTGTTTGTGTGTGTGTGTGTGTGTGTGTGTGTGTGTTTTTTTTTTTTCCATAAGTTTATAAGGGGGGTGGAAAATGATGCACCAGGGCTATGGCAATAAGGAAGGTGGTTCGGGGGGGGGTGAGAATAGGGGGAGTAGGTTAAAAAGGGAATATGGCTTTTTAGAAGCCTATTACCTTGTTGACACCTATTTGGTGTGTGTGTATGTGTTTGTTTTTTTTTTTTTTGGGAGGTGGGAGGGTTAAAATATTTTATTATATAAGGTAGGGGGTGGAGGATGGGGGAAGAGGGGGGGGAAGTCGAGGGAAACCTCCAAATTTTTTTTTTTTTGGGAGGGGGGGGGGGGGGATATTGGATAAGGATGTTTTCATGTTTAAACATTTAAATATAAGAATTATTGTATATTTTAAATGGAAATGTTAAACTAATAAAAATTTGATAATAAAAACAAAATGGGAGTCTATTCATGTTCTAAATGTACAGATACTCCAGTCTCTGCTGTGGAACTCTGAAGCTCCTCCAGGGTTACCTTAGGTCTCTGTGCAGCCTCTCTGATCAATGCCCTCCTTGCCCAGTCTGTGAGTTCTTGCGCGCAGCCATGTCTTGGCAGGTTTGCTGTTGTGCCATGTTCTTTCCATTTGGTTATGATAGATTTGATGGTGCTCCTAGGTTATAAAAAAAAAAAATCCTAATCTTTGATGATCCCTTACCCTGACTTGTACTTCTCAACAGCATTGTCCCTTACTTGTTTGGAGAGTTCCTTGGTCTTCATGACAGTGTTTGGTTAGTGGGGCCTCTTGCTTAGATGTTGCAGCCTCTGGGGCCCTTCAAAAAGGTGTGTATTTGTAATAACAGATCATGTGACACTTAGACTGCACACAGGTGGACATCATTTTACTAATTATGTGACTTCTGAAGATAATTGGTTGCACCAGAGATTTTTTATAGGCTTCATAACAAAGGGGGTAAATACATACGCACATGCCAATTATCCATTTATTTTTATTTTTTTTCTGAAAAATTGTTTTATGCATATATTTGATTTTTTATTGTGTTCTTATCCATCACATATAATTCAGAGTAAAAAAAAAAAAAACTAAAGGCTGTAATGTAACAAAATGGGTGAAAAGCCAAGGGGCATGACTACTTCTGCAACGCACTGTAGAGCCATATTCAAATCTGACCCATGGCACTCTGACCTCAGTGATCTTCCATTGGGCTAATTGAGTAGGGCGGGAAGCCAGATAGTATGACCTAAGGTAAGGAAGGCCAAGACGCCTTTTACGGATAGATCTGTACAATAGTTCATGGGAAAAACGAGTGCGACCCTCTGACCAAATAAACTCATTGATGATTGATTGGAAGGAATCAAGAGATGTCTTAGTGAGGTTCATAGGAAGGGCTTGCATAAAGATAAGAGCTCAGAGAGGATATTTATTTTGATGGCTGTGGTTTTACCAATGAACGAAATGGTGTATGTGTTCCAAACCCTGAGCATGGCCTGGGTTTTAGTGAATAAATGGAGGTAGTTTTTGTCATATAGCGATTTAAAAGATGGGCTAAGCCTAATACCTAGGTAAGCCATGGAGTCTGAGTGCCAAATAAATGGGAAAAATTGTCAGAGAGAATATTGTGTTTGAGGGAAGTTGATAGACATAGATTTAAAAACATTTACAGATAGACCTGATAGAGTGGCAAAAAGACCTTGAGAAAGTTAGGTAAAGTTACCACCGGTTGTGTTAAATTATCAGCATACATACTTAGAATAAATGTTGATCGTGATATGGAAGTTCTCAAAATATCCAGATGTATGGAAATGGCAATAGCAAGAGGCTCTATAGAAAGGGCAGACAGGAGGGTCGAGAAAGGGCAACCCTGTCTCACCCCCCCCCCCCCCTACCCACTTAAAAAAAATAAAAATGTTATGACCAGGTAGTCTAATATAAGTATGAGGGTAATTATAAAGTGCTCGATAGCCATGAAAATGTTTTCTTTAAATCAATAACGTGGTAATACTATTGATGCATATTGCCAGGTAACACTGTTGGATGCTTTATGCATATCAATACTTAAAAGAAGTGCAGATTGGGCATGTAATTGGGTGTCTTGCATGATGTTTGCAGCTAAGCGGATATTATTGGTTATTTGTCTAAGACTAAAGCGTGATCATTGGGGAGATATTAATGTAGAAATGTTAGAGGAAAGCGTTCTACTGAAAATTTTCAAGTCCTTTTTTATGACGGAGGTAGGATGGAAATTTTTGTGGGAGAGTGTGATTCTTTTATTTGGTTTAGGTATGAGTGACCTATTTGCTAAGAGCATTTCATTGAGAAAAGGGTTTCCTTGCATGATATGTTTAAAGTGCGAGAGGCTAGGCTTGGGGCCAGGGTAGGGGCAAAACATTTTATAATAATTGGTGGAGAAGCTGTCTAGGCCTGGTGCAGCAGTGCTCTTAAGGGATTTAAGTATGAATAAGATTTCCTCAGAGGAGCAAGGGTCTTTCAATATTTCCTGTTGGGAAGGCGTTAATGTTGGGAGTGGAATATCCGCAAATAAGGAGGAGGAAGGAATGGCAGATTGGGGAGAGGCAAGCAAACTGGTATAAAATTCTTCAAAATTTTTAAGTGTATCCTTGAGTAGTCAGTTGTCCCAAGGGTGTGCATAATTTGTATATATTAGGTAATTTTAGTGTTTGATTATATTTCTTGGCAAACATGGTGGAGTAAAAACTGCCAGAAGGTAAAAATCTTGCCTTTTGGACCAGCATAATGCTTTTGTTAGCCTTATGAGCCAATAAAGAGGCAATTTCTAATCATTTTTGAGATCTTTGTTCAGAGAGGGACTGTGAATGTGTGATGGAGTGGGTTTTGGATAGGTTGTCTAGGTTCTTGGTTAGAGAGAATCTTACGCCAGCTCTCCTTATGAGTTGTTGTGACGAGTGCGAAAAGCCGACCTTTAAGTCTGGATTCACACCTATGCAGTTTTAGTGCTTTTTGCATTTTGCAGATTTGCACTACAGCCCATTTAACATTGTTTCCTATTGAACACGTTCTGTAGTGCAAATCTGCAAAATGCAAAAAGCACTAAAAATGCATAGGTGTGCATCCATCCTTGTAACTGCTTTATGGACGGTTCATAGGATCTGTGGGGTGGTATCAGGAGAAGTAGTAAGAGCAAAATATTCCTCTATTGCTGTGTTAATTTCCTGTTCACAGGCCAGGTCCGCTAAAAGGGGGTCATTGAGATGCTAAGAGTAGGGTGTGGAGGAAAGTCCTATCAGATTTGTGGTGAATTTTACAGTGTGGTGGTCAGACCATGGACATGTGTGGATAGCAGCTGGTACAGAATTCACAGGAAGACTGGGGTACAAAAAATATAGTCCAGTCTGGCATGCGTATCTTGTGGGTGAGAATAAAAATGTAAATGCCTTGGCATATATGTTAGTGCGCCACGTGTCTATAAAGTGGCAGAGTCAAGATTTTAAGAAAAACGGTTGGTATTTAAATAATCCACCCCTATTTAAATGCTCACCACTGCGCCTAGACAAAAAAAAAATCTTCCCAAAACTCGAGGTGCCACTTGGAATAATGCAGAATGCAAGTGATATTTTTACCTTTTTTAAATTAAATCAAAAGGAAAAAATTGGTGTGTGTGTGTATGTATATAACAATTTTATCACCCTTTGACAAGTGAACCAAATGTGCCATAAAAATTATATTATATTATATGCACAAAAAAAGTTCATAAAGTGTCCAAAATGTCCTTTCAACTGTAGGGTCTTCTTATTCCATCCACCACACCAAAAGTGTTAAGTGACTCCTCTCCCTTAAGAAATACACTCACCGACTCCCAATGCCTGCACTTTCGTGTCAGGCTATAAGTGCTTTGAAACCACACAGCAAATGATAAATCAATAATCCAATATTCCAAGGTGTATATTTAGTTCACTCCACATATAAAATAATAAAGGTGCTCCAACCTCAACCTTTTACACTCCCATTCTGAAAATCCAAAACCAAAGGCACAGCAAGCTTCTCTACTGAATAGCACAATGTTGGACTGCGGTCATGGCGGACCCGAGGTGTGCAAGCGTATTGTTGTATCTCTCACCCCCTCCTCTGTGTCTGGACAGCGTATCGTGGCTGTACGGCAATCGCCACCTGTGACGTTTGAAGTGGTGATACGAGAGATGCAACAATTATATTTCTCAAGGACTCTAGCAGGGAAAAGCACCTAATTTTTTTTTTTAAAGAATCTGGTAATTTTGATATCCCTCTATTAAGTAACCGTAATGGGCACCAGTTTATGATTCACCAGCTGGCCAACATCTAATTCAGCAGTGCCCAGTGTGGGCAGGATAAACGACACTTTTCCGATCAATAATATTGAATAAAACCGCTTGTATCTCAGGCAGGGTAGCAATCTTGTTTATTCAATACTGTCATTCAACCTAAACAACATTTCAGTTTTATATCTTTTTATTTGATTCCATCATAAGTGTAGTTTTCGCTGCAGTTTTCCATTGTATATTGCAAATCTTTTCATCCCCGACTTGTATAAATGTGGCAGTAAAAAAAAAAAAAAGTACATTAAAGCTGACTGCCTGTGTATTGCATTAAGATACAGTGGTGTAATTTTTATACTTTACACTTGGCAGCGTTGAATCGGTGCAAGCGAGACCTGGGTGACAGCCAAAGTAATTTCCCAAATAGTAACCGAAACAGCAGTACAAAAAGAGATAAATTCTGCAGCCGGGCTGTGGATCCCAAGAGATATTTAACATTGTTTAATTTAGGAGTTCCTTTTTTACACTGCCAGATCGGATTCTAAAAAAGAAAAGGTATGGGCCTTTTTGTACTGCCCTGAGAGATACTCAACTGTAGCGTCTTTGCGGATCTTGTGCGGATCTTTGTGCACAATGTAAATGTAATGGCCAATGAATGATTTAGAGATCTTGTAATTAAAGGTGTAGTTTCACCTGACTAGACTGGCAGGGATGAAATGTCATCTCTCTCCTTTCCTGTTAGTTTCAGTGTTACCTGATAATTTTACACAATCACATCTGTAAAATCAGTTCTATTTAATATTATGCGTTTGATTTAATAAAGGCAAATAGGCTTTTACTTTACAAAAGAGTTTTCCCTTGTCTTATTGAGCTAGAAAGGGGGAAAAAATATTTTGCTAACACGTGATTAGATGATTAAAGTCAGCAGAGCTTCACCTGATTCATTAGGCTAAGGGAAAATTTTATTACAAAGTCAACAACCTATTTGCTTTTAGTAAATCTACCTCCATATGCACATCCTTGATGTGGATCTGGTTTTTAAAGTAGGATTCCCTTAAACAGATGTGGCAACCTTGCCTATGAGCTGTAAAAACTTGGGTCCCATATATTTTTAATTTCAGGTTCCATGAATTGAAGTTGACAAATTAGGACATGTGACCTACAGGAGGGCTGCATTGTGGTTGAAGATGTCGGCAACAACTTTAATCAGTTTGAGTGAAGGCTTTAGTAAGGTCAGATCCCTAACTCACTGTCACCAAGGCATTAAGCCATTTGGCCTTGTGTTGGAGCACCACAGTACCTGTTTTTTACAGCAAACGTGTGTGTGTGTGTGTGTGTGTGTGTGTGTGTGTGTGTTTGCTTTTTGTTTTGTTTTTTTCATGGTTTCTTGGCATCAGGCATTTTGCCAGGTAATTTTAACTTTCTCTTTTGGGTTGGAGGTCCGTAATGTAAAGAACTGAGGTGGGAAGTGCCAGAGGTCACTGTAGAGAGGATCTAGTAAAGAGACAAAGGCTGCGGCATACATATGTGGGTGGCTCTTGGGGGAAACTCCTTCCCTGGCATTTGTATCTTGACCTGTCCCTTGTATAAATCCATTTTGGAAGACTAAATTGACTTCTTTATTATTTTCTTATTCCTCTTTTATTTGTAGCAATGCAGTAAACACTGTGCCAGACAGGTCAGCTATCTAAATAGCTTTATGTTGCCACTTAGAATTGTTTCTGTGGATTTCCCACCATGGATGGCTTGCTCTCATCTGTGTTGTAAAGATTGTGTATAAGACTTCTACGTTTTGTATAGAGAATTCTTGCTCCTGTGGTTTTTTTATTTTTATTGAATTTTCACAAATAGGTTTGACACAACATTACATGAGCATATTGATCTTCTTTACTCTGTAAACAAATGTTACCCTTAAAGTGCTATAACAAGGCATTATGCACTCAAAACAGAAATGGACTAGAGCGTAGAGACAAGCTGTAATGAAAAAGTAATACTGGGGTAAGGTATGCCCCATATTTTGGGAGGTGAAAGAGAGGGCATAGGATAGGACTGGAAACGGGAGGAAAAAAGTTTAGATTATGACACCTCCATCCCAGTTTGAGATCCCCCTCACCTAAATAGTGGTTGGTGGTAGGTGAAGGGAACTGTGAATAAGGTTTCTTGCACCCATTTTCATTTTATTTTATGTTTTTAGCCATTTTGTTTTATTTTTCCAAACAATTTAGCAATTTATTAGTTTTCTGGTCATTTGTTATCATACAACTACTAAAGGATTTATTAAACTCTTAAAACATGTCCATCTGAATTTTCCACTCATTTGAGAGACTTTTACGTCCTAGGTGAGATTTCCCATATTAATACATCCTATGTTATGTCTGCTGTTTTCAAGAGTTTTACTATTGGTTGCATTATTGACTTGGCATTGATTCCAATGGAGGTTGATTGTGCTCAATCCCTGTGCCTTGCCACCACACACATTTGACAGGCTGGCTGTTACTAAATTATTTGTATGCCCATCACCTTGCACCTCCTCTACCATGTCCAATTCTAGAACGCAATATATTCACTGGAAAAATATATGGCATTTAGTGATTGGCCAGTGGTAGTGGTGGTACAGGACCCAGGAGATTGCACCGACTACTAGAGTGAATGACAACTTTCACATTGATCCATCAGGTAGGAAATATATTTACTTACATTTTTTAATAGGGCAGATTATAATTAGATCCTATTTTTGATTTTTAATCGCAATTTATATTCACGGAGGAGATCCAACCTCTGTATTTGTTCTGAGGACCACAACCACAGGATAGAAAGTGATAGGAATTCCAAAGTTTTACAGTTGTCACTGGAACAGCAGGTTAAGGGGACATCCTCCAGTAGGAAAAAAGGAATTTCCTCTCACTTTAGACAAATTTTTTTCTCATGTCCCTGGGACAGAAAATGAAGGGAAATATTCCCAATGGGACACAGACAATGGGAAAAAATTAACAGGCATCTTAATCATGATCTTAAAGTTTAGGATTCATTTAAACGTTAAGATGGAACACTCCATTATAAGGCAATCCTTATCTTCCTCATTTTAGATGGTATGCCATTAGTGTATAAGGGAGGTGGAATTTATTTTTTTTTTTTTTTTTTTAACTTAAATATTTATATATTCCGCTGGTAGGTGGTGAGACACAGCATTGGGGTTGCTGTGGGGGACCTTCTTGCTGGGTGTCCTCTTTGTGTGCTGGTGGGCTTGTTTGGCCTTTCACTTCTTGTAAGTGTGTTTAACCATTCTTTGGCATATTAAAATCTTGATTTACTGTAAAAAAAAAATATATATATATATTTTTATATATTGCAGCATACCAATCATTATGCTGTGTTTCCCACAAAAATGAGCCCCAGTCTTATATTAATTTTGGCAACAAAAGACACAGTAGGGCTTTTTTTTGGGGTAGGTCTTATCATGCCATGTGCTGTCTTCTCTCCCCCTCCCTGCCTGTCAGGAATCCCCTGTGGAACCATGTAAAAGTGCTTGTAAAATACTAGAATCCACTCAATTACAGTATTGTATCATGTAAATTGTGTATGTTTCTGTAATAAAATGGTGCCGCTGGGGGCTTCTGTAACCCCTTGGGAGCTCTGCAGAGGGAGGGGGGACCGTGATCCCCTGCTGAAAGCGCAGAGGAGAGCAGCTGCTGGGGGCTGCAGTGACCCATCGGAGCTCTGCAGAGTGACCCATCGGAGCTCTGCAGAGTGACCCATCGGAGCTCTGCAGAGTGACCCATCGGAGCTCTGCAGAGTGACCCATCGGAGCTCTGCAGAGTGACCCATCGGAGCTCTGACAGCTTGGAGGAGAGGAGCCTGAGATCAGCTGAGCGCCACTCGACACTACCATGGCCCGCCGGAGCTCTTTTCCCCACTCAGAAAACTGCAGGGGTGCGAAATCTCCCACTAACAGCGGGTAGGAGAGGAGGAGAGCAGCGGGAGATCAGCTGAGTGCTGGGAGGCGCCATAAGAAGGTATGTGGTATAATTGGATTCCATAAACATACACAATTTACATTATATACTACTGTAATAGAGTGGATTCTAGGGTTTTACCTGAACTTTAAACTAGGGCTTATATTGCAGCCCTTCCCAAAAATCACAGTAGGTCGTCTTTTTGGGGAAACATGGTATGTGGTGGTTGCATCCAGTTTTTTTTTTTTTCTTTTGGCTTTTCCCCCTCAGTTTTCACCTGGTGATCTGCCCAGTAACGCACCTCCTGTTTTACAGTGCCCCCACTTTGGATGAGGAGCAGAGGAGGCTTAGCAGAAGGCAGCATTATCAGAAGGGGAGGAGGGTAGTGTTAAATGTTTTGGCAGGGTTGGAACCGCTAACAAATTGAAGTCAAACTAGAGCAGTTTACAGCAAACTTTTTTTTCCCTTTGAAATTAAAGTGGTTGTAAAGGCTCAAGGTTACCCCCCCAATACTTGAGCCTGTTCTTTCTCCAGTGCCGTTTATGGGAGCCTCAGCTTTGATGGGTCTCTCCCTCTTCATTATCAGTCAATGAGCCAATGAAGCACCAGTGAGCCAATGAGGGGCCAGGAGTGCTGGCGGGGGGACCTGAGAGGAGGCTCTGGGCTGCTCTGTGTGAAACTTCTGCACAAAGCAGGTGAGTGACATGTTTGTTAATTTAATTTTCTTATCACTTTTACGGTTTTGAATAAATGAATTAAAACGGATTATAGTAAGCACCTCTGTCTGTATGCAGTGGTTTGTCTCATCCATGTAAACTGTTAAATTTGTGCTGTGAAAAATTTTTTCTGGCTGGATTAGTAAATGAAAATATACAAATATGGAGCAGACAAATATACATCGGTACTTTGAATTTCCCGTCCTGCGTGCGCCTGCTGCGAGCTCCGTGACCGTGCCTGCGGACTCTATCTCCGTGGGGATACCCGCGATTGTGTCATGGAGCTGAAGAATGGGGAGATGTAAACAGCATCTCCCCGTTCTGCCTAATGACTGATTGTCTGCTCAGTGTCATGTCACACACAGCCCATCTCCCAGACAGTTAGAAACGCTCCCCTAGGACACACTTAACCCCTCCCCGTCCCCTAGTGCTTAACACCTTCACTGCCAGTGACTTTTTTACAATAATCAATGCAACTTTATAGCATTGATCGCTGTATTCATGCCAATGGTCCCAAAAATGTGTCAAAATTGTCCAATGTTTCTGCAATAATGTCGCAGTCACGATAAAAATCGTTGATCGCCGCCATTACTAGTAAAAAAATAAATAAAAATGCCATAAAATTATCCCCTATTTTGTAGATGCTATAACTCTTGCGCAAAGCACTCAAATGCTTATTGCGATTTTAACAAAAATATGTAGAATACGTATTGGCCTAAACTGAAGAAGAAAGAAAAAGGGTTTTATATATTTTTGGGGGATATTTATTATAGAAAAAAGTAAAAAATAATGCGTTTTTTCAAAATTGTCGCTTTTTTTTTGTTTATAGCGCAAAAAAACGCAGAGATTTTTGAATACCACCAAAAAGTCCTATTTGTAGGGGAAAAAAGGACGTCCATTTTGATTGGGAGCCAGTCGCACGCAAAAAGTGCTCTGGTCAGGAAGGGGGTAAATCTTTCCGGGGCCTAAGTGGTTAATACTGCTTCAACTACCACTTTAACTGCGCTCTACTAAGCATCATATTGATGGTGTACATGCCTTTTTTTCAGCACCCATTTTACATGGTACCTGGAGACGATTACATTTATTGCTTATTCCAGTGCATGCTGTAAAGTGTGGTATACTGCTGTCAGTCTGTACTGATTTCTCTAAAAATTTTAAAAATGTTTTCTGAAAAACAAAAAACTTTAGGATGGAAGAGTCAACACTTGTGATGTGAAATGTTGTTTCCGAGCACCTTCATATTGCATTGTTTTGAAATTTGCAGTCACAGATCTCATTTGGCCTTCAGTTTGTTAGGTTAGGACGTACCTTTGCTGACGCCCTGGAAACTATTGTATATAAAATGTTATATTTTTGGCAGTAGAAAAAATGCCTATTTAGCAGCGCCAAAGGAGTAAAAAGATTAGCTGTAATATGCATCATATAGCATGCACTTTAATTTCTTAGCATTGAACGAAGTTTAGCCGCTGAGCAACCCAGCAGAGGAAACCCTTCACAAAGGTTCCTTTGTTGTTGAACTTTTCAACTCCCTCACAAAGCCAATTATCAATACCAAATTCACACAAGGAAGTCTTTATTTGTTTTACATATCATGTACAGAACACCAGCTCTGGGGCACACTAGGTGCCTGGGCGACTTACAGTGAGACCAACAAAGCTTTGCTTCGAATGATTGTGTAAAAATTATATCTGAGGAGACTTGGTGTTTTTAATAGTTTTCTTTGCACTTGAACCTAGAACATGAGCTGCCTTGTAGGAGCCTTTAGTGGCTGCACTGTATTGCCAAGAGCCTATCGGAGAAATACATCAGCTGCCTCCAGGGTACCTAACAGAAGGCTTCTGGGTTTGAACACTCGATCAATGCTAAAAGGGAGGACCAGTCTGTGTGAATTTTACACTTCTTTCAGCAGAGATCACGTGACCTAGTGCCTATGAAGTGACCAACACCGAAAGGAACTTTAAGCAGCATTTTCTCTAGGAGCAGAATTTTAGCACTTTTGCTATTTAACCAACCCAGGCACAATATTCATGCAGATTTGTAACATTTGAGTGTAGGTTCACTTTAAAGTGGTTGTAAACCATATTAAGCCACTTGTATAATAAGGCTAACCTATAGGTACTGTAAATATCTCCAAAGCCTGCACAGTTTAGGAGATATTTATTTACCTTATACGTTTGCGCTGATGTCATCTGCGCATGCGCTGTGAAGAAATGGCCCTCCGTGCGGTCTCTTCACTAGCAAGTGCCGTGATTCACTTCAAGCGACTCCGGCCAGTCACAGACCAGGAGTCCGCGGTCCCGGAAGGAACAGGGGTGAAGATAGATGTGGCCACCAGTGGTGACAAGGCAGGCTTAGTTTGCATGTAAGTGCCACATAATGGGATAGATGCAATGCATACTAGCCCATTATGCTTTTACTTCCTCTTTAACCACTTAAGGACCAGGCCTTTTGCTGACACTTGTTTACAAGTAAAAATTAATTTTTTTTGCTTAAAAAAAAACAAAAAAAAAAAACAGAACCTCCCAAAAATGTTTGATATTTTTTTATTTTTTTTTGCAGGGTCCCTACAGAATGAAATGGAAGTCATTGCAATGTTTTATGTCACACAGCTTTTGCACAGTGTTTTTTTTAAACCCAATTTTTGGGGGGAAAAAATACACTATTGAATAAAAAAAAAAAAAAAACTCATACCCCAATTTGTTTTGCATAATATGAAAGATGATGTTGCACTGAGTAAAGAGATGCTAACATGTCATGCTTTGAATTTGCACACGCTCGTGGAATGGAGCCAAACTATGGTACCCAAAAAAAAAATCTCCATAGACAAGGCTTTAAAAATTTCTACAGGTTACCCATTAAGAGTGACAGAAGAGGTCTAGTGCTCAGATGTTCGTGGCGATACCTCACATGTGTGGTGCGAACACCGTTTAACCACTTCAGCCCCAGAAGTTTTTACCCCCTTCCTGACCAGAGCAGTTTTTACAATTTGGCACTGCATCGTTTTAACTGGCAATTGCGGGGTAATGCAGTGCTGTACCCAAATAAAATTTGCCCCCTTTTTAGGGGGTGATCAAGGGGTTAAATGTGTTTCCTCACTGAGCAGGAGACACATATCGCTGTTCCTACTTACTAGGAACAAACGACATGTCTCCTCTCCTGTGACAGCACAGGGATTTGGGGGTTTACAGCCACAAATACCTGTGCTGATGCTCGTGCATGTGATCACGTGATGGCCACACGCATCAGGTCTCCCGCTGTTCAGTGGGCGCGCACCCTCTGGTGGCTCCTAAAGGAACCCCGTAACCTTATAGGGTTTCATGCAGGAGAGCCATTCTGCCCCCATAAATATACGTGAGCCAGTCGGGAACCGGTTAAATACGTGACTTGCATATGCGTTCACTACTGCGTGCAAGCTTGCGGGGATGGGGACGCTTTAAAATTAGAAAAAATAACTTGTATTGTTGCAAGGAATGCAAACATCCCTGCGATAACACTACAGCATGACAGGCCCTCTTTATGGAGAGATCAAATCTCTCCTCGAACCTTAAAAACATAAGATCAAACTTATTTTTTAAAGCAAAAGATAAAAAAAAAAAAAAAATGGCCTTGTTTACATTGGCCGGAATCGGAGGTGACGTCATGGCGTTCTGGTCCTCCTGGGGCATAGAGATGAACAGAGGTCATCTTTCCTTTGCTAATTTCTTTTACAAAATCCAGAAGGTCTCCCCTCCCTTCTACTTTACCCGCTGATGGACCATTCACAAAGCGCAGTATGTTTTTTCCATGAGCAGTAAGGAAACGGCTGTGTAGCTGCAAGGCTTCACTGCCGGTTTCCCTTAGCCGATATCACTTAGCACCCATGAGCTGATTAAAAAATTGCCTGAAGTGAAGACTCTGCTGGAGTCGTGGACAGGTAAGTGGCCTAATATTAAGTCACCAGCTGCAGTATTTGTAGCTGCTGACTTAATTGTTTCTGAGGGAGCCTGGAGCTCCGGGTTAAGACTGCAGACAGGTTTATGTGTATTTACCGGCATATAACATGCACTTTTTTCCCCTTGAAATCAGGGGAAAATTGTGGGTGCGTGTTATACGCCGATCCCCACCAATCCCTCGCTGATTGCGAGGAAAGGAGCTAGCAGAGCCGAGATGAACAAAGCCGAGTGTACTTCGGCTAGACTCGGCTCCTCTCGCAGTCCTTAAACTTCCCTCCTAAACTTGGGGTGCGTGTTATACGCTGGCGTTTGTTATATGTCAATAAATACGGTAATTCCTCCAGTGCCTGCATTGCATTAGTAGCAAGACTGCCCACTGTGTCATTTTGGGTTTTGGCTTCCGAATATTGACACTTTTTTTTTTTTTTTTTTTTTTTCCTTTTTTTTTTTTTAGTGCATAAAATTTCAAAAACCCTTTCAGAAGAATGTCATCCTCCCCTAAGAGGTAAAAAGAAAAGTACGGCCATTAAGATGAGCCTTCAAGGGTAGAACACTTCTGTCCCTGTGTTCATACAAATGGGTTTTTTCTTCTACCATTTAAAAGATTATTGCTATGATGTCTCTCCATAGTAGGACTAAACATAGCAGATTCCCATCTAGTCCTCTGGGCCCTTTTGTTGAGGTGCAGGAGGCTGGGGATCAGGTAGATCTTCCCAAATATTGTAAGACTCTTATCTTTCCTCTTCGGAGGATCCTAATAGGGAGGGAGTAGCCGCACAAGTCAGGCGCACTGAGCCGGCCGCAGATCACTGCGACATGCCGCTCGTGTCGGCTCCCGTGTGCATGCGCGGGAGTGACGTCATCGCGGCTCCGGCGAATCACAGCGCCGGAGCAACGAGACCCAGAAGTCACTCCGGGATAAATGGCAGCGGCCAAGATGAAGACGGAGGACCGCTTCGGGGCTTCATTCTTGGGTAAGTTATTCATAATAAGCTAGTATGCTATGCATACTAGCTCATTATGCCTTTGCCTTGCAGGTTGCCTTTTTTAAATAGCCTTTACTTCCTCTTCAATCTGGGGAAGAGAAAGCACTACAGTCTCTTGATGTAGTAAGAGCAATCAGAATGTATTTAAAGGCGACCGATCAGGTTCGCAAAACACAGGTTTTGTTTGTACTGCCAGAGGGTCCAAGATATGGACAGGCAGCATCAAGATCCACTATTTTCCAAATGGATTTGTCAAGTGATGGATATCAAGCTTCAGCTTAAAGAAGAAAATTCTTCCTTCTCAGATTAAGAGCACACTTATCCAGTGCGATTAGAGGCCTTATGATGCACCACCCAAGAGGCACTATGGCTCAGATCTGTAAGACCGCAACTTGGTCTTCGGTTCATACATTTACTTGATTGTATCAAAACGATATTAAAGGTCATGAGGATATTGCCTTTGGGCACAGCATACACTGCAGGTTGCAGTATGAGTCCTCTGGCCTCCTGTTTCCTTTATTCTGTCCTCCCCCCTTCAGTTGCCATTGCTATGTGACATCCCACATAGTTATTAATATGGCACGGTGTCCCCTGATGTAAGAAAAGAAAATAAGATTTTTATAACGGCTTACCTGTAAAATCCTTTTCTTTGATGTACATCAGGGGACACAGAGGCCCCCCCCTTCTTCTTATAAACTTTGATTGCTTGGCTAAAAAACTGAGCACTCCCAGTAGTGGGAGGGGTTATATGGGGGAAGTTCACACCTTAAGGGGCGTGCCAGTGTCCAGCACCTGATACGCTGATATAACCCACACAGTTATTACTATGGCTCTGTGTCCCCTTATGTACATCAAAGAAAAGGATTTTACAGGTAAGCTGTTGTAAAAATCCTATTTTTTTTTTTTTTTCAGATCCTCATAGTTCTTTGCTATTTGGTGCCATGTTGAACTTCCAGTGACCAGTATGAGAGAGAGCGATGACACCAAATTTAACACACTTGCTCCCTATTCACACCTGAGACCTTGTAAAACTAACAAGTCACATGACACAGGGGAAGGAAAATTGGGCCCAATTTGGACATCTTCACATAGGGGTGCACTCTGTTGCCAGCGGTTTAGGCATTAATAACTGAGTTATTTTGAGGGGACAGAAAATTTACACTGTCATACATGGTAATGTTAAACCATAATAAAAGACAGATAACAGCAGCCAGCATAAATGTTGATTGCAATAGGAATAATATATACTGTAGTTCATATGCAGCCCTAGAAATATGGGTGGATGAAACCCAGGAAGATGAATGGTGAATAAAAGGCAGGACCCTCGCATCAACTTCAGTGTATGAAACCACACACCACTGTGCTTATATCAAATCCTCTTACCAGATATTCGATGATGGAGAGCTTCACCTAAATCACACACTTCTACAATAATCAGCAGACGATTCTGGCAATGTCGTTGATTGTCCTTTTGTTGCTGGGCTCCAATGATGGGTCTCCAACAGGATATCCATACACCGTAGGCAGCATAGGCTTGATTATTGTCACAGAATCGCCAACATGATAAAATTTAAAGGGCTCATGGTGAAGTATGTAAGGATGGTTGAGGATTTACTAAAATCCAATTTGCATTTACAGGTAAAAAAACGAGCAGGCAGAGTACAAGTTTGCCGCGGCTCGTAGCATGCTTGTCACCGAAAGACCACCTGAGGCATTTCAGCCAATGGGTCCTCGTCGGTAGTGTGTAGAGGTGAGGTGAGTAAATCCAAGCTCATAAGATTTCCTCCACCACATGTCCCTTCCCCTGACTTCTCTGTCAAGATCAATGGCACAACTATCAGTCTGTCCCCACATGCCAGGGTGCTAAGGGTAACACTAGGCTCAGAACAGTCCTTTCAGGCCCATATGCAATCCCTGTCCAAATCCTGCTGCCTTAGCCTCCGCAACTCTAGAATACACCCCTTTTTAACCAATGACACCGCCAAGTTTATAATTCACACCCTGGTTATCTCTTGCCTCCACTACTGCAACTCGCTCCTCATTGGATTACCTTTACATACACTATCCCCCTTCAGTCCATAATGAATGCTGCTGCAAGACTCATCCACCTTACCAACCGTTCAGTGTCCTCCACACCTCTCTGCCAATCCCTGCGCTGGCTTACACTCGCCGAACGAATAAAAGTGAAAGTACTAACAATTTACAAAGCCATCCACAACTCTGCCCCCAGCTACATCACTAACCTAGTCTCAAAATACCAACCCAAACTGCTCTCTTCGGTCCTCCCAAGACGTCCTGCTCACCTCTGCCCATGCTCGCCTCCAGAATTTCTCCAGAGCTTCTCCCATCCTTTGGAAATCCCTACCCCAATCTGTCTGACTGTCCCCTAATCTATCAGTCTTTAGCCGAAACCTGAAAACATTTCTTTTTAAAGAAGCTTATCCCGCTTCTAACTATTACATGGTTTTATTTTCTACAACTAATTACCCACAGTTATTACCTTTTTTGTATCGCTTAACCCTCCCCACATAGATTGTAATCTCTAAGGGGCAGGGCCCTCTAATTCCTCCTATACCAAATTGTAATGTCTGCCTTAATTTTGTTAAGCGCTGTGCAAACTGTTAGCGCTATATAATAATTCTAATAAATAATACTAGTAGAAATACGGTCAGAAATACGATCATTAAAATAAAAAGTTTACAGTGTTCCAGCTTAAATCTGGTTCTGAAATCTGTGCTAGGATGAAACGATCAATCCTTAGGTCTAAGCAGTAGCAAGTTTTTGCCAGTGCTCCTGGTGGTAAGTTTCGCTGCCTGTTGCTACCAGGTCATAGGCTTCAGATTTTCCCCATCAAGGGGTGAGCAGGGACAACAGCTCTGAGGCAGAGACAGGAGACTAAAGCATAGTCGGCATCAAGCAATGGGTCTTGGCAAGCAGTGAGGGGTCAAAATCTGAATTGTCAATGAAAGATACAAAAGCCACATCGGGAGACAAGAGAAGTGTCAGGAAATCTGGATTAACAACAACCAGAAATGAGCATCAATATTAAAGTTCTCAAGTAGCTGATGTGAGGACACGGCACCAGTCTGTTCAAAGGCTGGTACTTACACGCAAATGCCACCCATGTGTATGACCCTTTAGCTGAAGTTCAGCTTTAATTTTAGTTAAGTCCCTCTAAATCTGTTAGGGCTACTAAAACTACCCTCTCCCCAGACTGACAAAGCTGCTGTCAAAAGGTGTCTCCGGAGTCTGGTGTGGACACGACTAAGACAGAAAATGTTACTGGCCAGATCACCAGGTGAAAGTAGAGGAAAAAAAGGAAACAAGCAGCCCCCACATATACCTACTAGTAAGCTGCAATAGAATCCATTTTTTTTGTGTTTAATGTCACTTTAACCAGTTCCTGTTTCCCATCCTGACTGGACCTCATATGACATCCAGTCAGAATGCTCTGATCGCAGGACAGCGTATCACCACGATCTGTCGTTAGCCTTTTCCATGGGACACAGCCAATGACCCGAGTACCGGTTCGCTGCCTCGTACCATGTGACGGATCACAGCAGATCACATGACAGTTATACACAATGATTGGCTTCCTTTCAAGCCATTTAATGTGTACACGTGTGTTCCTAGCTGTGATTGGTCAATTTGATCACATGGTACAGACAGGGCTAATAACGGTCCATCTGTACCATGTGATTATGTACAATGTGACAACAAAACAGACTTAATGATAACATTTTATTTAGTAAAATGTTTGCTTATAGCAATGTGATACGCTGCTATAAGCAAACATAATGTGTTTTACCACTTGCCGCCCGCTGTATAGCAAAATGACAGTGGCAAAGTTGTTTCAATATCCTGACTCGACATCATGACATCATGATGTCCAGCAGGATATCAAGCCACTCTGCTTTCCCGGGGGCTTGCATCGTGGTGATCGTTGTTTTGCGTGTCAGTCTAGGCAAGAAGGTATATAAGTACCCTGTATTGAAGCGGTTAAAAAAAATAAAAAAAATCCTGATCGCTTTCCCAGAGTAGTACAAGGTTACTATGATAACATTATATTGCTAAGGTCAGTGTGTTGAGAAAAAAACGTAATAAAATTCTAACCTACTTTTTTTTTTTTTTTTTTTGTACTGTCACTTCAGTGTCCCTGATCACCGCCACACCAGTTGTATGATGATGCTGTACTGCACTGGTGACAGTATGTAGAAAAAAATTGTGAAAAACTATTTTTTTTTCATTTCTTAAATTTTCTAAAAATTACAACTTCAAAAAACCCACCATGCCTATTACTAAATACCTTGGACTGCCTTCTTTCCAAAAAAGGGTCGCTTGGGGAGTGGCACATTTCTACTGTTCTGCCATTTTTGGCCTCAAGAAATGAGAAAGTCAGTCAGTACATCAGTATTGACCAATTTTCAGATATACCATACCCTAGTTTGTGGACTTTCTAACTTTCACACAGATTAAATAATTAATATACACTGATTTGGGCTGTTTTCACTAAAGAAATGTAGCAGAATGCATTTTGGACTAAATTTAGGAAGAACAGTTATTCATTTGTAAAAAAAATTAAAAATAAGAAAAACACGTTTTCTTTTTTTTTTTTTTTTTTATTTATATTTTAATATAACTTTTAGTTGGCAAAACATTAATAAAACAAACAAAAAAAGGTGATTAAATACCACCAAAAGAAAGCTTTTTGTGTGAACAAAATGATAAAAATTTAGTTTGAAAAACAATTGCACCATCATGTAACACTGTACCCAAAGTGTGACAGTGCTGAAAGTTGAAAATTGGTCTGGGCAAGTGGGAGGGGGGGAGTGAGAGTGCCGGTGTTGAAGTGGGTAAATACCCTCCAGGCCAATCCTATCGTTGGTGTGCTGCGTAAATTGGAAAACCAGGACTGAACTGTAGAAGAGCCGGAACTAGGCTGGAAATGAGAATTGTCTGTTCTTGTGACCCAAAATAACACTTCCCCTACAGTAGTCCTCATGTAGTAATTTGACCTTTCCCTCTCCTCCAGAGGCGAGTGAAGAACGTAGGCCTGAGGTTTTCCAAAGGAGAGAAGAAATTGACCGTTGTTGCAATCATTGCTCAGTTTTGAGCTATTTCTAGTCACAGATGAGTCTGTTGTGCATCTAAAATGAAAGAGCTTACAGTTTTAGCAGTTGACCATTTTCTATGAGTGGTAAATAAAGCTAGCACGCTACGCTGTTGGTTTGTTGCCACTATTTGATGTTTACCCTGGAGATCACATGGCTTCTGGAATACAAACATTCAGCAGAATCTCTACAAGTCCTTCTCATAGTGTGTTTTCCTATTCCAAGACTGGAGTTGGCAAAATAATAAAAGGATTGAAGTAACCGAGAATAAGAGCAGCTGTTTCCTAGGATACAGGAGTTGGTCTCCGTTTCAGAAATAATTATAATACACTGATGTTTTCATTTTTATAAACCTCAGACCCAGTTAATTAGGCATAAAATTGTAAGCAGTTCTGTTATGCTACATTAAAAAAAAAATCTGCAATTAATAACGGGAGTAAAAATCATGAATGTTTATTGCATGCACGTTTTAACTTTTTGGAAGTAATGTTCCCTATGAGATGGTTTATACTAGAGGTGCGCATCTTCACTGGTCTCACGATTCGATTACGATTATCTGGTCAACATTTAGATTCCGTGATGCATCGCGATTACCGTCGAGATCCTACTTCCGCTTGGGCCACCTAGGCAGCCCTTCCTCCCTGCAATCTTATGAGACATGCGCACCCGGCTGTGAAGCTGCAAGCTGTCACAGCCGGATGCCCACAGTAGTATTGCCAGCGCCATGGATTGCACCCTCCAGCCCACTAGGAATTAACACAGTGGAATGTGCAAAGGGGAAGCCGGGGAACTGTCAGCACGGAGCGTGTACGAGGTGTAAGAGTACAAACACATTTGTACTCTACTTACTGTTAAAATGACTGTGTTTTAATAAATTCCGTGTTACAATCAAGTGTCCCATGGTATGTGCTTTTTAAAAAATATGCAGCTTCATACCTCATTTCTCGGTGTGTGTACAATACATGCTGCTGATGTGACTGCCCAGCCCACTTCTCTCCTCTCACGTCTCTCCTGACGTCAGCAGAGAATTCTCAGCCCTGCCCGCTGACTGTAGCTATCACATCAGAAGAGAGTCGGATGGGGCTGAGATTTCTCCACTGATGTCAGACGTGAGTAGAGGAGAGCCGATCGGCTGCTCCTCTGACGGGGGGGGGGACGGGGGGGGGGTCTGTGCTGATCGATTATCAGCGCAATCCCCCCAAGGATGCCCACACTGGACCACCAGGAAAGCCACTAGGACCACCAGGGATGTCACCACCAGGTACCATCCTAGACCACCAGGAATGCCAATCAGTGGCCACAATGGGCATCACTGGCAGGCATTATTGTTTGGCTCTGGCATCCATCAGTACCATACATAACAGTACATCAGTGCCCATCCGTGCCACCTATCAGTGCCCATCATCAATGCCACCTTTATCAGTGCCTGTCAGTGCAACCCCATCAGTGAAGGAGAAAATGTGCTTATTTACAGAGTTTTGTAACTCAAACAAATCCCAGAGGTGATCAAATATCACCAAAAGAAAGCTCTATTTATGGGAACAAAATTATAAAAATTTAGTTTGGATACAGTGTTGCATGACCGCGCAATTGTCATTCAAAGTGTGACAGCGCTGAAAACTGGTCTGGGCAGGAAGGTGTATAAGTGCCCAGTATAGAAAGTGGTTAAAAACACAACAGTGCTTTACTTACAAAAGTAAGATAAAATCAAGCTAATCAAATGCACAACTCCAGCAGGTGAGACGGGTATCTCATCGAATGCCACATGGTAGGAAAGCTTGCGTGTTTTGGAGGACAGGCCCCCTTCTTTAGAGCTAGCCCAACCAAGCCGCGAGCCAGTGATTCGAACAGTGTATGGCCGGCCTAACTGAATTCTGTAGACATGTCATTACCCAGCCTCCTACCCTCATTGCGGAATATTAGTCAATCATATGGGTGACTTTCAACCTGAACACTCTCTCCCTCACATCAACTTAGAGTGTAGCTCCACTTCTGTTGAGAAAAAAAATCCCTTTGCATGATCTATGTACATGGTAAGAATGTAAAGTGGTTGAATACCCTAGAATATATTTACTGAAGTGACTAGCCTCAGTTGACACACAAAGATGAAACCATTCTACATAAGTTGTACCTGTTTATCTACGGCCATTTCTTTTCTACATCTTTCTATTATACACATTTTACACAGCATCCTGCTGCTCTGAAAAGCAGAGGGCAGGGATCGAAAGTTCCACACTGCAGAGCTCAGTAAAGAAAGCTGATTGGAGGGAAGAGACACAGCCCCCTCCACATAGTACACGGGGAACATGAACAGCTGAGGCTGACAATCACAGGCTGTGTGCTCGGGCTCTCAGATGCAATATGCATATCCTTTATATCTGTCCAGACAATGTTTTCTTCATATTTGGCTATATTGTAAAGGCCTACATTTTTTTATTTTTTTCCTGTAAACATAATAAAAAAAAAATATTAAATATAGTAACATTCATCAAGCTGTTTCTCTGATGTGTCAAAAGGTCTGTTATACTAAGTCTGTTTATTTTATTGTTTGTCAATTGATGCTAGTTTTTAGAAAATTTTGTAAGCTAGATCCTCTTGACTGGCCCTTTCTGCCCAAAAGCAGCATGATATTTGGAATCGGTGCCCTTTAAATGAAGAGAACAAGTCCTTTTCGATGGGCACACTGAATAAAAATTGGAAAGCTGAATTGGATGCAAATGTGAATTTTGTGTTAAGGATGTTTAATTTAATTGAATGTGTAGACTGCTTCCAGAATGCAGCTATCACAGGCGTAATTAGGAGCATGGTTAACAAATCATCTTTCCAATTAGATTTAATGCTGTCCTGCATGGCATGTAAACCTTATTATTGAAATAATGCCTCACCAGGGCCTTTTAACAATATCATTTTCTCACTATAACGGGTCATTTGTCAGCCTTCGTTGGGATGAATGATACACTTTGCGCTTGTAGCTACGGTTACAGCCTAACGGGTCACTCTTGTCTATTAGCAGATATTTCATAATGTGTCATAGATTTATGTGACTGCTTGCTTCAGGTTATAGCACATTTCTTACAATCTAATTGGTTAAAGAGGAACTATAATGTGTTTGGCCAATTACAGTTTTTAGCAGTTATAATGTGATGTTTTATTTTATTACCTACATAAAAACCTGCATTTGCAATTAATTGTTTTTTAATATAAGGTGCTTCCATGGTCATTGGGATACAGCACATTCTGGGCTTTCTAAAAAGAAAGTCCGGCACTACTTTTTTCTACATGTAAAGCTAGAGGAGGAAGACTGGTACAAACCTCCGCAGACTCATTCAGCTGCATATTAATACAAACTGAAACCTTTTTTCACAGCAGTAAGTGACATAAACCCCGGCAACATGTTACCTGCTGACTGCAAGTGGTAAATAGTTATTATTTTTATGAATTTATTAGTAATTCATTGTGTTATCAATTCATTCCTCCTAGAAAATGAAAGCTGTGTTTTCAATACAAAGCTAAAGCTAACATCAAGAACATAAAGACATGACCTTTAAAGGGGTTGTAAAGGTAATTTTTTTTTTTTTTTTTTTTTTTTTTTTATAACGAACATGTAATACTTGCCTCCACTGTGCAGCTCGTTTTGCACAGAGTGGCCCTGAACCTGGTCTTCTGGGGTCCCTTGGCGGCTGTCTCGGCTCCTCCCCGCAAGAACTAAGCACCTTCATGCTCCCTCGCATGGTGGTTAGTTCTTGCGGGCGCACTCCCGTGATACAGCCGGCGGCTATAGCCGCTCACTGTATCACTCGGTCCTGCCCCCCAGTGCGCCGCATAATTGGATGTGATTTACAGCAGCGTGAGCCAATGGCTACGCTGCTTTCAATCCATCCACTCTAGCCAATCAATGGCCAGGCTGAGCGGCGAAGAGATCAGGGGCGAGCGCAGCAGGTGAACGGGCTCAGGTAAGTAAAATGGGGGGGGGGGTTGGGGGGGGCGGTATTGTCAGATGTTTTTTCACCTTAATGTATAGGATGCATTAAGGTGAAAAAACTTGAACCTTTACAACCCCTTTAAACTAACAGGAAGAAAGCTCTATTCAAATCTTACAAAGTGTTTTTGTTACCGAAAGAGTATTTGATCCTTGGAATAGACTTCTAGCGGAGGTAGTGACAGTAGACATTGTTGGTTCCGTAGGGTTGCCTCACTAGTATTGTTATCTTAAAGCGGTTGTATAGTCGTTTTTGTAAGTTTAACCGACAGGTAAGCCTATAATAAGGCTTACCGTTGTTAAAAAAAATATCTAAACCTGTACGGTTTAGGAGATATTCCTCTCGCAATGTGCCGCTGACTGCAGTGGCGGCGCATGTGCACAGGGGTTTCTCGGCTGACAGTCCCACAGACGCTGGACCCTGCCGGAAAGAAATTTCCCGAGCGCATGCACGGGAGTGACAATCTCGCGGCTCCGGCCACTCACAGCGCCGGAGCCGCGATACCCGGAAGGAACATGTCAGCTCCCTCGGCGTGGATCGGGTTAGATGTCGGGGCCTTGTTCTAAGGTAAGTATTTCATAATGTGCTAGTATGCGGTGCATAATAGCTCATTATGTCTGTTTTGGATAGAGTGCAGAGGAATTTGATCACTTGTCAGTTTTTATTGCTGTCCTGTTTACCATTATTATTGAAAGTAAAAGAAAATCACAAATTTTGGATTGTCCAGAGAAAAGTAATAGATGGCATATCTTCCAATGGGGACAATAGTTCTGGTGACCTGGGAGGGGGGCAAGGAATGCCTATAATTTTCAGGGATTTCTTCTCCCTTCCTCTTTGGCTATGGGACAGGAAATGAAAGGAAATCTCCACAATGGTACACAGATGGCAAAATAAAATCTTAGAGGGGTTATAAAACCGCCCCCCCCCCCCCCCCCCCCCACCATCCTAAATGGAAAAGAAAATACTTTTGCCTGTAGTTGTACTTTTAACCACTTCCCGCCCAGCCTATAGCAGAATGACTATCAGGCTGTGGTTCAGTTATCCTGACCAGGCGTCATAGGATGTCCTGCAGGATAACTGCAGCCGTGCACCCGTGGGGGCACGCACATTGCTGCGATCGGTGGTGTGGTGTATCAGACGCGAGTAGAAGAGAACTGATCGGCGGCTCTCCTGACGGGGGTGGGAGGGGGTGGGGGGATCTGTGCTGATTGTTTCAGTGCAGCCCCCCATCAGATGCCCATACTGGACCACCAGGGAAGCACATAACATGTGGATGGCCAGGTACATCCCCCATGGCCATCCACATGTGCAAATTAATGCCCAGTCTATGCCAATCAGTGCCCACAAATGGGCACTGACTGGCACCATTATGGAACAAATTCAGTGATGCCCAGCAATTCCACAATCCGTGCTATCCAGTGCCCATCCATGCCACCAATCAGTGCCACCCATAAGTACCCATCAGTGCCACCTCATTGGTGCCATCTCATCAGTGCCCGTCAGTGCAGCCATATCGGTGCCCGTCATTGAAGAAGAAAACATACTTATTTACAACAAAAAAATTAACAAACAAAAAAAAAACGTTTTTTTTTCTTAAATTTCTTTTTTTTTTTATTTGTTGCACGAAAAATAAAAATCTCAGAGGTGATCAAATACCATCAAAAGAGAGCTCTATTTGTGGGAACAAAATGATAAAAAAAAAATTGTTTGGGTACAGTGTAGCATGACCGCGCAATTGTCATTCAAATTGCAACAGCACTGAAAGCTGAAAATTGCCTTGGACAGGAAGGTGTATAAATGCCTGGTATTGAAGTGGTTAAGGTAAAACACCTTCTACCCTTAGTTATATTAATGGCACCTCTGTACGTTTTCTTTAAAGTACCATGTTTTGTGTGTGGGAATGTGGGAATCTGCGTAAATCACATAAGTTAATTGACTGGCTGAGACCTGCCACAAGATGTCTCTGTTTCCTTTTTAAATTGAGTTTTTAGCTGTATCCCTTTTTATTGAATGGATTTGGGGTTCTGATTAAAAAGGGGCAGTGGGAGGACCTCTTTTTGTTTTAGCTGCCAGCTTTGGTACGATTTGAAAGCTGTGTATTTGCTTACTTTGTACTTCTATCCTGGAATCTGGTTGATGTTTCCGTTGCAGAGTTCCAGGATGCTGGCATGCATCACACTGTTTTTACTCATCAGAGAAAGCTTAACAGCTTATGCTGCTATGTCAGGGGCCTAACAGTTCATATCTCAAAGTCTCTAACAATAGCTACTGAAAAAGGCTTTCTGGGTCTCTAAAATTGGATGAAGACCTGACATGACCTTTGACTAGCTTCAGTGATTGATACCTGAGCTGTTCTGCTTGTTTTTCTGCTGCCAAATTTTTAGATTTGCCTTTTCTGAAGGAAGTAGAGCGTGCGCAACCTGTAATAACAGAGCCTCTTCTGCTAATTCAAACAGGATGGCTGTAATAGCGGGTGGGTTTACATCAGGGGCCATTGTTTGCTAAGGCTGCCAATATATAGTTCATGCTTGCAAGTTTTGCCAGTGGTTTAGATAGAAACTGCAATGGTTTGGGATATGTTTTACATTTTTTTTTTTTTAAATCAAGTTTTTCCTTTGTGTATTAATGCAATTAAATGCTTTTTTCTTCTAAATTCCATGTACGAATATACCATTAATTTACCTCTGTTACAGGAAAAACAAAAGCTTTATCTATATTCTAGAGCAGGCGATACCACGGCATCTAGTTTCTCCTATAGAAAACTCCTCCATAACTTCCTGGCTTTCATCCTTTGGGACATGGAAGCCATCAGAAGGAAGTAATTCAGCAGCTGACCTCATTAACGCATATCCTGCCCCTGCCCTCCCCCTCCAGGAGATTGCTTCCTCCTACATCTGTAGTTATATGCAGACATCGTCGGTGAGCACCATTCCCACTGAATACACAGCCAGTGTTTTCCTCTGCTGATCAGTCATTTTTGAACCTTACCTTCTTGCATAGATTCATTTGGCAGAGTGTGCAGGACCTGAGCGATCACTTAACAGCCTATGTGGAGCAGAGCTGTAGTACTGAAAACAGGAGAAGTGTGTCCCTGTAAGACTATAAGGCTCACCATACAGTATACAATCTTCTTTAGATGTACAATCAACTATGTAGTGCAAGGGCTGCCAGGTTGGATACAGAATAATTGGATAGATAGGCGTGTCTTCCTGTTAAATAGTTTTGGTAACTCTAAAGTATTGGAGAAATGAGACAGATCGCTGCTCCAGTTGAGTATAATAATCCACCAAAAAGAAAGGGCTGGGTGCTAGCTCTGGCTCACAACTGTGAACATGTAGACCACGTGAGAAAAATTGGCTCCACACCAATATCCGTCCAAGTTTTGTTGAAAGACTAAATGTAAAGAATAAGAATAACCTGGTGCCTTTCGAATCTATAGGCCTTCAGGCTAAAATTCCCTAATCTAGTACCGCGCACCACTACTGTTTGCCTTTTTTGTTGAAAGACTGCCACCAGGACTAAAACAGACCAAGGGGTGACAACGTTTTGCACAATGTGTGTGTGAAACATTGTCATCCCCTGGTCCATTGTTTTAGTCCTTTTGCAGTCTTTCTATCTTGTTGGACGGATGTTGATGTGAAGCTAATTTTTCTCACTTGGCCTAAATCTAAAGAATTAACAGAAATTGTACAGTCGGATTGTATAGTGTATGGTCATCTTTATATACCTAAAATTAACTGATCTTGCTTTTGGTGCTGTTAATGGCATCCCAAATACAGAAGCAAACACGCATTTTGCACAAGAACAATTTATAGCCGAGTGTCTCCACTCCCTCCCATTTACCTGTATAAAGCTGACCATACATTTATATTATGCAATCTGTACAATTTTCTTTAGATTTACCAAAACTGTGTAATAGGAGGACCCACTTGAGCAATCCATTCAATTTGAATCAAATCGGGCAAGCCCTTGTGCTACAGAGCTGATGGTAGAACTAAAGAAGATAATAAAATGTATGGCCATCTTAAAGAGGAAGTAAACCCTGATGAGTTTACTTCCTCTTTCATTCCCTGCAAAGGCAAAGCATAATGGACTACTATGCATCACATAGTAGTCCATTATGTGTCACTTACCTGACACAGGAACCAGCGAAGTCACCGCTGTCCCCTATAGTCTGGCACATCCATCTTCTCGGTGGGGTCTCGCAGCTCCGCCGCTGTCATTCGGCGAAGCCGCGATGACGTCACTCCCGCGCATGTGCACGGGAGCCGACGCATCATCTTCGTCATTGAAAGATGCCGCGCTCAGTGCGCCTGCGCACCGCTGTCTACGGCGCATGCGCCATAGACAGCGGTGCCTGTCTTCGGGCAAATATCTCCTAAACCGTATAGGTTTAGGAGATATTTCTTGGACCTACAGGTAAGCCTTAATCTAGGCTTACCTGTAGGTCAAAGTGGTTTGTAAGGGTTTACAACCACTTTAAAGAAAGATGTAGAAAAATCTGTGGAAATTACAGAAAAAGAGGTGTGGTAATGAGTGAGGTGTATTCCAGAGAGCTAAACACGCCATATTCTGTGATGCAGTAAGGCAGTCATGATGAGATATGATGTTTCCTGGATGGGCACATGATACAGGAAGTGATGGGCTAAGATGCAAAAAGCTGCCACAGACTAGGTAAGTGAGAGATGAGCACATTGGGGTGGCTTGGACAAGAAAATACATTAGAAAAGGCTTCTGTTTATTATGAAAAGTAAAATTCTGCCTGAAAAATTGAACTTGGCCTATAATAGAGAAGGAAACCTTGACGAAGGATTCTCCGTATTTTCTAAAGAGAAACCACTGTACAAAGTGCTTCATTTAGAACATTTTGAGGCTGATTTACTGAATTGGAAGCCGTTTTATTACCAATCTGTTTTGAATTGTGGGAGAAAATTAACTCGCATAAAAATGCAGACCATTTTACACTTTCAAATTTGTAAGGGAGCTATTAAAAATAAAATGGCAGTTGTGCCCATAGTAACTGTATTTTCCTAGTATAAGATTGGTCACTACAGGTGAACTTCTGTGCCTTTATCACTATCCCAATAGGATGAAGACAAACGGGACTCAATGGGTAACCCCTGAACTTTTTTTCCTTTTCTCCTTTCTCCAGTTTTTAAAACTAGGCAAGAGGAAAAGCAATCCGGATTGTTCATCAGATCCAATATATAGAATGCACCCAGGTTTTGTAAGAGGTGAAAGCTATGTCCGATGAATTGAATGTGTCTGCAAGTTTCATCCTTCCTTCCAGAATAGTGAATTCAAGAAGTGTTTTATTTGTTATCCTTACAGCACACCGTGTCTGAGAACTGTATGGTTGCTATATTGGCTTCCATATGTTATCCAATTACTACGGTCGGCAGTTGGTCTCTTGTGCTTTTTACACATCTCAGTGGATCTCAATTAATTGACAAATTTCCACTTTTAAACAATGGTACACTGGTAGATCTTTCTTGTGTTCCTTTGCGGACAGCTAATTAGATTTCACAGTCCCTAATGGAGACGTCTCTGAACTGAGCAGTGTTCACAAAGGAATCCTGTAATAACGCCTCTTTATAAACAGGTTACCACATTATGGATTGGTAAAATTGACTTTAAAATGGTGCTTTAAATCAGGGCTTGACCAATTTGCTCTGAATCTAGGAGCCAGCTAAAAAAGTTAGCCGTATTTATTTATTTATTTTCTTTTTTTTTTTAACTAACAAATCTTGCTGGTGGAACATGTTCCCAATGGTGAACTTCTCCTTTGACCCTTTCACTGCCAGAGTTGTTTTTGCAGTTTTTTTTTTTTTTATGCACACATTTAAAAAAAAAATTTAAGCCTGAAGATCACATAAAACCCCCAAACATTATTTATTTCTTGAAAGCTGACACCCTAGAGAATAAATTGCCACAAAGGTCTTCATTTTTTTTTTTTTTTTTAACTCTTATTGCTGTCACAAGTAATGTAAACATCCCTTGTGACAGTAATAGGCAGTGACCGGTACTCTTTATTGAGGAATCTTTAAGACTCCAAATTCCTCCTATGCACTTAAAAGCATTTAAAACTCAGTTTAGCTGTTTTGAATGCTATAATTTTTATTTTTATTTTAAATCTGGTGCCCTTAAGTCTTTAGCAAATTGGAAGTGATGTCATAACATTGCTTCCGGGTTACGAGATCCGAGACCTGATCAAAGCCGATTCCAGCTTTCTTGGGGTCTCCAGCCTGCCGCTGAAGACGACGGGAGTGGGGGGGGGAGATGTCCCCTCCCACCACTTGTAATAACCCCCATTCACTGGCAGATTTTTCTTTTCTAAGGGTCTGGGTGGACAGAAATTCAGATCAACGGTTTGCTGATATCGTGTGAAAATGCTCCCAGATCCAGTTTGCTAGAACACCTTCCAGAGATGTGTGTGTAGAGATACTGTCGCCTACTAAAAACATTGCTGATAAAACTGCAGACTAATTGGGCATTTTAAATGGTTATTTGAATTGTTTTACTTTTTCATCAAATTATTTTTTTATTCACTTGTAATTTTCCTTTAAACTAAAGATTTTTTTTTTTATTATTATTATTCCAGGAAGCCAGTTCCTTAGAACAGCACTTCCCTTCCACTTTTCTCGGAGTGTCTAATTATTCTCTGTGCAGACACAGATCCTCCACCCCTCCCTTTTGCATCTTTGCATTCATATTTCCTTTGGAAGCTTTTGTTGAAATGATTGGTTTGGCAACAGTTAGTTTATACCTTAAAAAAAAAAAAAAAAAAATAAATCTGTTGTACCAATGCTTGGAAAAAAAAAGATTACTTGGGTAAGAAAGTCCTTAAAGCTGAGTTCCAGGCAAAAAGACAAGCGTCTCAAACAAATGAGCTTTGGCTGTACTTCTCTTTTAAGTTCTTATTGCAGTCTGTGCCCCCATTAGGGAGAGTCACCCTCTCTGTTCTGTTATTACTGAAGTGAAAGCCTATAGCAGAATGACGGCTGAGCGGGGGTTTAATTGTTCTGACTGGATGTCATATGACGTGAAGAAACGTTTTTTTTTTTTTCAAAAAATTTTCTGACGTTTTGTTTAGCAAAAAATAAAAAAACCCACCAAGAGAAAGCTCTATCTGTCTCAAAAATAATTGTTTGGGTACAGCATTGCATGACAGCCCAATTCTCATTCAAAACATGACAGCGCTGAAAGCTGAAAATCGAGTGAAAGAGGGAGGTGGAAGGCGTAGGATCTAACGCTTGAATCAGAAATGATAGAATGTATTCATATACAAAATACCGTATTTTTCGGACTATAAGATGCACTCCCACCTCCCCCCCCACAAATATGGGGGAAAATGTGCCTGCGTTTTATGGTGCGAATATATGCTTGGCACAGCCCCCGCCATGCTCCAGGGCGCTCCTTGGCCTTGGGAAAGGCCGCGGCTTCGGCCTAGCTCCGGAGTGGCGGCCATCTTGGTGCACTCGCCGTTTGCAATGTGATTGCTCTGTCAAATGACGGAGCGATCACTTGTAAACAAACCGGCATCATGATGACGCCGGTTCCTCTCTCCCCTCTGTGTACAGATCTGTACAGTGGAGGGGAGAGATCAGATGGCAGCAGCGCTGTGGGCTGGATCTGTAGTGCCCACAGCGCTGCTCTGTGACAAGTGCAGCCACAGCCATCCTGCCATACCCTGCCATTACTCTGCAATACCCTGCCAATACTTTTTATGGTAATGGTCACTGTGCATTTTCTATGGTAATGGTCACTCTGCATTTCATGGGCACTGGAAAATATTTTAGTACACAATTTGGTTCAGAATATTTTTTTTTTTCTTGTTTTCAACCTTTAAAACCTAGGTGCATCTTATGGTCAGGTGCGTCTTATGGAGCGAAAAATACGGTAGATGGATACATACAAAAAAGTTTCTGCATATTCATAAAAACTGAGTTACAAAATATACACATTAAAGTTAAAAATTAGACATGCCCATGCAAGGGCAAGTGCTCAAAAGGAGGCTGACTTGTTTCAAGGGGTTCCCTCTTCATCAGAGCCTTGGAAAATAAGTCTGTGCAGTGTTGGGAGATGTATCACATGGTAAGTGATGGAATCTCCTTTGTATGTATCCATCTCCTTTGTATATGAATAAATTATATAATTTCTGATTAAAGTGTTAGTTCACCTTCATGAGCTTATTTTTATTTTTTTTTGTCTATCTTCGAAAGCTGAAAATCGGCCTGGGCAGGAAGTGAGTGAAAAAGTGCCCCTTTATTGAAGTGGTTAAACCAGCACTGTTGTGTGATTGCTCTGACTTCTTTAAGGAACTACTATGACCTCAAATTAAAAAATAAAGCTATGCACCTAATTTAAAAATACACCTGTTCCTTGTCTCCTTGCAAAGTCTCACTAAAACCAGCTTAGTATAGTCTGCCTAAAGCGGGTTCCTGGTATTTCGTGGCAATGATGCTTCACGGCTTCTGAATTCAGGACAGGGTTGTTACTCATGTATGCCGTGCCTGCTTCATGCTGGGATGGGCTATATCTACATTTTTCATATTGAGTAGTATGTACCACAGGCGTAAGTAAATTCATTCTCATCGATGTGTAACTAATGGGATGACCACCATATCTTTTTGAGACTTCTGGCTATTATATTTATATTTAGACTTGGACAGTATTAACCCCGATGAAGATTCTGGAAGAATTGAAACACACTGGGGTTCAATTATTTGACCTTTTGGTCGTCTTTTGTCATGATGCACTATAATCCTAATATGACTATGTATTTTTAATGTCTCTACTCTTGTGTGTGTTTTTTTAATGTATGAGTATATATATATATATATATATATATATATATATATATATATATATATATATATATATATATATATATATATATATATATATATATATATATATATATATATATATATATATATATATATATATATTCTCATACATTTCAGAATTTATTTTTTGTTTAAACCTTTTTTGTTGTGTGCCATCAAAGTCCCAACCAGTTACCAACATTTTTTCTGATATGCAGTAGGAATAGGGAACTTTGCAATCTCATCAGACCTATTTGATTTAGCCTGTTTTTACTACAGTGGGAGAAAAAAACAAAACTTTGCAGGGGGCGTGGCTATCAGCATTGTTACTGCTGATTCACAAACCTGTAACTTGTCAATCAGCCACTGACCACACCTAATCCTGCCCACTGCTTTCTGTATTGGCAGAACTGCCTCTGTTGCTGAAAACCCTCCTACTGTGAGCTGCAGTGTCTGGGTGGGGAAGCACATGAGACACAAACGAAGGAGGAGTTGGCTCATTCAGGGAAGGTAATGGACGTGTTTTTTGCAGTGTGAGGCTTGTGCCTCATGTTTACTGGATTTGGTACTTTTTTTGTACGAGAGCCTTTAATTGCACTTTAAATACCACACATTTTCTGTAAAGGTCAACAAGTTTCTGTGACCTATTTAAAAAAATTTTTTAAAGGCCTCTGAGGAAATACATTCACATTGCAGTCCAAGCAGTCAATTGATGTACGTCAGACATCATTTAAATGAAGTCTAAAGAGCCCAAAGCAGATTATTATGTTGCATTGTTTACTGTGAACGTGTTTTGTGGAAACAAACATGTATCTGTTCCTTCTGTGCAGGCCCATCAGTGTTCATGTCATGCGGACAAAAAGAGTGCAGCAGCTGTGAGGAGGAGGAGGAGGAGGAGGGGGCGTTCAGTGAAGTTCATAACGGAATCCACACCGTCACCAGGGACCATAAACCTCAACACAGGTGTTAGTATCCTCAGGTAAGGCTCAGTCTCCCTCCTTCATTACATGACTCGTTAAATATATACCTTATGACATCTAACAAGCCATGCATGCAGACGCAATCCTACAATATACATAGAACATTGTAAATTTGTAAAACTCCACCAGTGTTATTTTTGTAAGTTTGTTGTTGGACAGATAAAAAAAAAAGGCAAAAAACGACATGCTTTTCTGCAGCGTCTCCTTTTGAAGTCTATCGAACCAAAAATGCACCGGTCTGTGTTAAATTCCCTGACCCATTCCAAAAACACAGCGGCTGAAAAAAGCATAGATGTTAACATGTCCCGTGTTAAATGGACTGTACTGCATTTCTGCAAAAAGCGCCAAAACACATAGGTGTGAACCAGGCCTAAAATATGTATTGGTATGCCCTTTTTGTTTTATTTACTTGTTTATAACTAGCAATGGTGATGTCAGGTTTAAGCTTAGAGAAGCTGATGATGTGTTACCTGTAGATCAGCAAGAATGGGAAAGACAGTGTTGTGCCACCAATTTGGATTTTCTTAAATTATTTTTTTTTTTGGGTTTTTTTTTCACACTACTTATCGGGCTCCATACACATTCTAATGATCAGAACACTTAATTTTTTTTTAAAACCTAAAAACATACCGTCACTTTGCCTATTCAAGTTAGAGTGACAGCGTGCTTCTAAAGGTATGCTCGCATCACTAGTGATTCTACATTGCTCTGGCCTCTGCTGCCTCAAGATAGAAAAGCCGTTTCTTTCCCATATAGGGGAGCATGGGACCTCCTCGCGTTGACAGTGCATGGGTCTAGTAGCCAGTTATTAGACCCGAAGGCGTCACATGAATGGAGATGGTGGTGTCCCCACTCCCTCTAGACTCTAACACAAGCAGCACATTGAATTCCAGTGCAACTGCAGTGGAAGCAGGAACGGTGTTGGCTCGCCATTCTAGACTTCTTTTTGCTGCATACATTTTTAAATATAATCAAGTACTAGATGCTACCTGCTGCTGGGTGAAAAGGCTGACTGCTGACAGAACAAGGCCTTATGCACACATTAGATGAGAGATGCAGAGGTTTTGCTTTTTGAGAAATTTGCTGCAATTGCTGGTACATGCCCATGCAAACCAGCATTGGCTTTTACAAGAGTACAGCCATTCACTTGTATGGCATGCTGAATTTGGGAAAGTGCCTTGATTTTTTATTACTCTATGTCCATGCGCATGAAGCCTGAAAAAAAGGTACAAGTGCTGCCTGTTTGTTTTCCTAGTCGGGAAATGACCTGAGTTTGGGTAGTGGATGTATAAAGCCTTCCTGTATTGAAACCGTGTTTGATGCCTTGCTAAATAAAAGTGCAGGGCAAACCTGCTTGGACTGTTCTGGCTGTCCCAGTCCTGTGCATGGTTTACTGATACCAGTTGAGCCTGCCCCCCTTTCCAAAAGACCTAGCGTAGGGTGTAACCGAGACATGGATATTTAGGAGAGGATCAAAACATTAATCCTTGGGTAGGTCTCTGCTAACAAACGAAGGAGTGAGATTTGTGCATGGAATGGCAGCATTGATACAGAGATTGACATGGATTATGACATTAGGTTGTTGGATCTTGTTTTGTTTGTGTTTTGAATTAGCCTATTTCATGACTGTTTAATGTATTTTGGCAGGATTGTGACATCCCTGTAAAATCTTGAGTGATCCTAGACTTTTTTATTTTTTTATTTTTTTTTTAGCTGTATTTAGTGTTTTTGTTTGCATTTTGTATATTTTCATTGGTAGACAGACCCAGTATGGTCCCGAAACACTGGACCTATATTGTGACTGCAATTTTAATTAAGTAGCCATGAAATTGTAACTATGTGACACTATCTTCTTTAGTAGGTTAGGTTGAAAAAAGACACAAGTCAATCAAGTCCAACCTATGTGTGTGTGATTTTATGTCAGTATTACATTGTATATCCCTGTATGTTGCGGTCGTTCAGGTGCTTATCTAATAGTTTTTTGAAACTATCGATGCCCCCCCGCATGTCGAAGGGAATTCCACATGCTTGCCGCTCTTACAGTAAAGAGCCCTCTATGTAGTTTAAGGTTAAACCTCTTATCTTCTGATTTTAATGAGTGAGTGGTGTAAAATATTTTGCTACATGCCAAAGAGCGGGGGGGGGGGGGGGGAGCAGTAGTGGGGGGTGTTTTGTACCTTAAAGCGGAGAATGTATTAAAGCGGTAGTAAACCTTTAGGAAAAAAATTATTCCCCCTGCAAGGTAAAGGCATAATGTGCTAGTAATAAACAAAGTAAAAAGTCCTGCGCAAATGGTGCCACTAAAAAATAAATATATAAAGAAATATAAAAAGTCAATAAATCCAGGTGAACACACCGATGTGTGAAAACAGTGAAAAATAGGAGAAAAGGTGGGACCAGCTGTTCCAAAATGGATAAATCCAGGCTCTCAGAACTCTCACCTCAAAGATTGAATAATCTGGCAAAGTAACATAACCCCAGAGGATTTTCCTTAATATTTCTCTATGTAATAACCAAGGAATTATAGATGAAGCCTGTAGTACATCCTTCTGCCACTAGAGGGCCATTTCCAATACTTGAATACAACACTGCAGCTTGTAATTCCGTGGTATAGAGTTTGAGAAAAACAGAGGAGAGGGGGAGAGGGAGAAAGAGAGGGGACTCCAATAGTGTAGTAGTTGAATGAATGGACAAATTTATTAAAGCATAAAAAATGGACTCTCACATAAGCAAAAAAAAGGTAACACAGAGAAGATAAAAATGAAGACCTGGCGTTTTCAGCCAGTCTTGCGCTGTTTCCGGTTGTCCTACGGCCACTCCCTACGCGTTAAGTCACGTCATGTGACTTCTTCAATGGGGATTGAAGGACTTTTTACTTTGTTTATTCTTATGTGATAGTTGGTGTTAACTATTTTGTCCCGCTGCATTTTTTAGCAACACTTGCACTTTTGTATCACTTTCACTGTGGATTTTGTATTGTTATAATTTTTACTTTTCCATTTTTTGACACGTATTTAGTCATTTCTGCACGTTTGAGCACTTAATAGCGTGAGGGTCCATCTTTCACATAATGTGCTAGTATGCATCGTATATTTTTAAATCCTTTGCAAGAGGCCTTATAGTTCACATACCGATCCACGTGTATCAGGAAACCGAGTAAATGCTAATAAGAGCAATATTGTAAAGCTCAATGAAGGTAATGTCAGACTTCAGGAAAATGTCCTGTGTTGTAAAGCACTGTGTAAACTGTTGGTGCTATATAAATCCTGTATAATATTACACCAAGATTATTAAAAGGGGTCAGCTCAGCCAACATGTGTCATGCACTGCTTTAGTTTCTTGCTAAGCCCAGTGGCCAGGTATAAAGTACGGGAACATGATTTGAATATTCATTAAATTTATTTAAAGCAAAATGAATTGTGCCTTCAGCATGTGGGTGGTTATCTGAGATAACCAGTAGCCCTATGAGCACCATGGCCACTTGGCTTCTCAACATGTAATGGTATTCCAGCCATAAAGCAGCTATTTTTACAGGGTAGTTATGGATTTAAGGCCTGACACGCCAAACTATTTTATAGGTGGATAGTGGCCATTATAATTCTAGCTAGAAGCTTAGTTTTTTCCTTTTTAACTGGAGTCTTTAGTGTGTTTATTTTTGTGGGCATCACAATGGCTTAGTGGTTAGCACTTCCACTTAGCAGCACTAGGCTCATAATTCGAAATTCCAACCATGGCACCACCTGCCTGGAGTTTGCATTTTCTGCCTGTGTGGGTTTTCTCTGGGTACTCTGGTTGCCTCCCACACTCCAGAAGACATGCTGGTAGATTAATAAGCTCTTTTCTAAATTGTCTCTAACATGAGTATTTATGAATGTGAATTGGGGATATTAGATTGTAAGCTCCTTGAGGGCAGGGACTGATGTGTAATGTGCAATATATATGCAAAGTGCAGCATAAATTGATGGCGCTATACAAGTGCCTGTAATGCGTAAATTGAAGTTTGTACAAGGTTAGTAGATCTTCATGAAGATAAAAAACTTTGTACTCCAGATGTTAATAATTAACAACCCACCCCCCTTGGGCGTACCAGGTCTTTTTACAGGCATTTTCATGTTTAAAAGTAATCAAATGTAGAATGGCTGCAGCCATCACCCTTCGGTCACGTATCCAGCTGTAATGGAAATGTTAACATTTAACTTTGCAGGGCTGGGTGTTATTCCATTGCTTGAAAAACAAAAACACATATGTTTCCAATATTTGTAATGGAAACGGCCAGTCTTTCAAATTATGTATTCTTTGGGGTTGGGTTAATATGAAATTCATTCTGTGAAATGAGTGTTCTACATCTTCTAGTCTTGTGAAAAGCAAACTATGGAGTATTGATTTGTAAAAAGGGAGGAAATGTTACATTGAGTGTATCCAGATTTTATATACTGCAGAACTGTCTCTTTAGATAGACAGTTACCCAGCCACCCCACCCCCCTCCTTCTTCCTTTTTTTTTTTTTTTTTACCACTCTCTATTTTGATGTATGATGGAGGAAGATGTCCCAGGTGACACCATAATTGAAACATGAAGGGATGGCTCTTCAGATGGGTAACGGCAAAGAAAACTGATGTAATTGCCAACCTTTTCTCTTTCTACTATAAAATGTTTTTTTTTTTTTTTTCTGTCCCCCCAACCCCCCTCCCCCCCCGTTAGGGGCATTTCTCACTTCCTGCACCAAGTGGCACAACACTAAAAGTCAAGTAAAAGTTAAAGCAGTTCTAATCCTTCTTATCCTTCTAATAAAAGCAAAACAAAAAAAAGCAAACAAATATTTATATTAAAAGTGGAACTGAATGCAAGTTTTTTTTTTTTTTGATAGTCTAAAGGAGGGTTATAACCCCTGTCACTTTTTTGCCATCTGTGTCTCATTTGAAAGATTTCCCTTTACTTTCTTGCCACAAGAAGTGAGAGGAAATCCCTGGTGGTCAACAGAACTATGGTAGTATCCCTATTATTATTATTATTATTATTATTATTATTATTATTCAGGATTTATATAGCGCCAACAGTTTATGCAGTGCTTTACAATATGAGGGCAGACAGTACACTTGCAATACAAATCAATACAGGAGGGATCAGAGGGCCCTGCTCGTTGGTACTTAGAAAAGTTTCTCCTCTATTCCTGTTCTGGTGACCACTCAAAATTTGGGATTTTTTTTTTTTCACTTTAAATGGTCACTAGGATAAATAAAGAGTGGGGAATCTCCCTAACGGGGACACTGACAGCCAGGTGTTCTAATCCCTACCCACCCTAGCTAAAATGGGAAAAGAAAAATTATTTTACCTTCCGTTATACTTTAAAGTATAACTAAAGGCAAAACTTTTTTTCTTTTGTTTTTGGATAGAGTGGAGAGGTATTGCAACCCCTGAAAATGTTTGTTTGCCTGTGTCCCGGTTAAGGAGATTCATCCTCTTTTTGTCCTGTTTACCATTATCATTGAAAGTGAAAAAAAAAAAAAACCCACCTTTTGCTTTGTCCCCAGAAAAGAAATGTAGGGGAATCTTGCAATGAGGACACTAGTTCTGGTGACCTGGGGGTCCCCAAGAGATTCCCTTAATTTGCAGGGATTTCCTCTCCCTTCCTGCTTTGGCTATGGGACAGTAAAGGTAAATCTCCCCAATGTGACAAACCAGACAAAAATTAACCTTACAGGGCTTTTAACCCTTCCTTACTCTATCCATAATGAAAAAACGTTTTGCCTATAGTAATAATTTAGTGCCAGATAGTCTATCCACAATTTTATAAGCAGCTCTTTGTAAACTGTAGATCACTTTGAACATTAAGTACTGAACATTTTGTTTTGTTTCAAGTTCAGATGCTCTCAGGGAAAAATAAGTGCTTCAAGCATCCAGTGCTGGCAACTAGAGGACATATTAAAGCTGAGCTACGGTTTGGGGCCCCCAAGAGCTCTAGTTCTAATGTGCAAGAATGACATTACTCCCGCTCATGGGAGTTACTTTATCTTGGCATTTACTTACGGTATCTGTAAGCCATCTGCTGGGATTGTACACAGAGCTGTGCACATGTGGCTGTTGGTATACAGTTGTAAAATTGTGAGCAGGCATGGGAAGAGGTTTTATGGCAGAAGATGTACAGAGTTCTTTTCTACCATAGAGGTTTACCTACTAGCAATTTTTTACTAAACTAACTTTAGTTCTGCTTTAACGAGATAGTGTCATCTGGACCATACAGGAAAAAGTGACAGTGGTTCTGGAAATGCCTTCACCCAACTCTCTATACTGTACTCCTTCACAGCTCCTTGCTCTTACAAAGCCAGCAGCACTACCTCACAATTCCAGGTATGGAGGACCATATGTCTTGCTCCACAGTGGCAGTGCTGGGGCTTATTGGTACAGTGCCTTGAAAAAGTATTCCTACCCCTTGAAATTTTCCATATTTTGTCATGGTACAACCAAAAATTTAAATGTATTTTATTGGAATTTTATGTGATAGACCAACACAAAGTGGCACATAATTGTGAAGTGGAAAGAAAATAAATGGTTTTCGTTAAAAAAAAAAAAAAAAAAAAAAAGTATCTGAAAAGTTTGGAATGCATTTGTATTCAGTCCCCTTTACTCTGATACCCCTAAATAAAATCTAGTAGAATCCATTGCCTTCAGAAGTCATTTAATTAGTAAATAGAGTCCACCTGCGTGTAATTTAATCTCAGTATAAATACACTTCTGTGCATGCACACCTTCTGTGCATTGGGCTTCTGTGAAGCCCTTAGAGGTTTGTTAGAGAATCTTCATGAACGAACAGCCATAAGAAGTCCCCTTTGCAGTTTGAGAGAAGACATGTGGGGAACATGGCAAACGTGGAAGAATGTGCTCTGGTCAGATGAGACCAAAATTTTACGTTTTGGCCTAAAAGTAAAACGCTATTCGTGGCAGAAAACTAAAACTACACATTACCCTGAACACATCATCCCCACTGTGAAACTTGGTGGTGGCAGCATCATGTTGTGGGGATGTTTTTCTTCAGCAGGGACAGGGAAGCTGGTCAGAGTTGATGGGAATATGGATGGATCCAAGTATGGGGCAATCTTTAGAAGAAAACCTGTTAGGGTCTGCAAAAGACTTGAGACTGGGATGGAGGTTCACCTCCCAGCAGGACAACGACCCTAAATGTACAGCCAGAGCTGTGATGGAATGATTTAGATCAAAGCATATTCATGTGTTGGATTGGCCCAGTCAAAGTCCAGACCTAAATCCAATGGAGAATCTGTAGCAAGACTTGAAAATTGCTGTTCACAGAAGCTATCCATCCAATCTGACAGAAGTTGAGCTATTTTGCAAAGAATGGGCAAAAATTGTACCGTATTTGCCGGCCTATAAGGCGGCTGGGCATATAAGACGACCCCCTACTTTTCAATTTAAAAAGTTGGTATTGTGCTGTACTCACTTTATAAGACGACCCCCTTGTGCAGGAATTCCGTATGTTCAGAAACAAAGTTGGCGCCGGGTAACATGCTGTCTCACAGTATACATATAGTATGCCGCCCTGAGCCAATCACGGAAAGCTATGCATTCTATTATTGCATACAGTGCCTGCTCGGATTGGCAGAGGCTGTTGCATCATCAGCCCGCGCCTCTGACTCTCACAGCCAATCCGAGCAGGCTGCAGAGGTTGTTACTCCAATCCGAGCAGGCGCTGTATTCATTAATAGAATACATCGCTCGCTGGGATTGGCTCAGCGGTGTATATTGAATGTATACAGTATTACCGCACACTCGGCGAGTATTCAGCTTTATATTCGGCGTATAAGACGACCCCAGCTTTTTGCTCATTTTTTTTTTTTTACTGTAAAAGGTTGTCTTGTACGCCAGCAAATACGGTACTCTAGATGTGCAAAGCTGGTAGAGACATACCCAAAAAGACTGGCAGCAGTTAAGGTGGTTCTACAAAGTATTGACTCAATAGTACAAAAATTGGGCTGAATAAAAATGCACGCCACACTTTTCAGATATTTTATTTGTAAAAAAAATAGACATTTATAATTTTCCTTTAACTTCACAATTATGTGCCACTTTGTGTTGGTCTGTCACATAAAATCCCAATAAAATAAATTTGTTTATATCATGACAATGTGTAAAGGTCAAGGGGTATGTATACTTTTTTTCATGGCACTGTAGTTTGCATGATTAGGGAAGAGATGTCCCTGCTTACCCAGGTCACAGAGAAAGTCGATCTTGGCACAATCTTCTGAAGAGCAAAGGAGCCACAAGGGATCATAGGTAAGGTAAGTATATCTGGGTTGGATGATGTTCTTTCCAGAGATACTGGCACCTTGCTTTGCTGTTGATTTGACCAAACCTGGTCTAAGTTTTGGCCACATTTGGACTCCTGCCTTTGATAACCCTAGCCCTTGATAGACCCTCTAAATGAATGGACTTACAGTACAATGTTCACATTATTCGCACAATGTTGCCAAACAGAACTACTTTTTCGTATCTTGTTACCTTAGTTGGCAGGTTTCCTAAAAGCAGAGTCACATGAGTAGCTGAGAGCAAGATCTCTTTTTCTGAGAACGCCATTGCCTAAGGTCTACAGGTGCTGATCCTAATTTCTGGGGTTAATGGTGAATGTAAAGAAAACTGTTCTACATACAGTATATTGCTGTTTTTCATGTCTCTAGGCACTATTGTACTATAAAGAAATCTCTTTAATGTAGTAGATGATATGTTAATACATTCTGATTTAAAATGCAGCGTTGGCCTTCACAGTATAAGAGAGGGTTGATCACTTCACTGTAAACTTAAAGTATTACCAAAGGCAAAACTTTTTAGGTTTGGATAGTGCAGAGGGTTGAGAATGCATGTCAGTTTTTTTTTTTATTGCTGTCTGTGTCCCCATTAAGGAGATTCATCCTATTTGTCCTGTTTACTATTATCATGGAAAGTAAAAGAAAATCCTACATTTGGGATTGTCCCCAGAAAAGCAATAAAGGGGAAATTTTCCAATGAGGACACTAGTTCTGGTGACCTGGGGGTCCCCAAGTAATTCCCGTAGTTTGCAGGGATTTCCTCTCACTTCCTGTTTGGCAATGGGACAGGAAGTGAAGAGAAATCTCCACAATGGGACACTGCTAGAGAAATAAATTCCGATGGGGTTATAGCCCTCCCTTGCTCTATCCATAATGATGGGGGAAGTTTTGCCTATAGTTCTATTTTAACGTAGACCTAGGTGTGCACATTTAGGGCAAAACACATATATGTCCTCAGTTTACCTGCCCGGAGGAAAGTTACATACTCAGTGTAGTACTTTCAGGTACGCAGAAGCATGTGACCACCTCTCCTTCCTCCCCCAAAGCCCAGGGGGCAGTTGTCAAGCCCCAGCACAGTCACTTGTACCCTCGAGTGGGTCATTAACCTTTGTCAAAGCTCTCACCAAACCAGCTTGTAACTTGCACCATCAATTGAGATCAGTAGCCATTTAGATCTGATGAAGAAGCAGATGCTTTGAAACGTTATCTGATGTCTCTTCTGGTGTGACTCCGAGTGCGTTCCATGCTGGTTCTGAAATGACGAGACGAATGTCTGGCCAGTTGTTCCTCTCTTCTCGTGTTAACATCTACCACCATCCACCGGGACCCGCTGAGTGACCACAGTAATATGCTGTTATATGCCTATTGATTTTTATATAAGTGTGAGTAGCCATTTGGCTGATTTTAATTAAATATACCATTTGTTGCATCTTCTGCTGCACTTTTTGGCGCACCTTGCTTTTCTCCCATTGTAACTTGCACCATGAAGAACCTTGCTAAGAAGGCTCTCGGGAAGTAAAGGAAAGTTAAGAATAATCAGGGAGGGGGGGGGGGACAATAAATGATCCTTTCAGATTGTCCTGCATGGGCAAAGCATGTTTGCTTTAGTGCTGACAATGTCTGCTTCCACCCATTATAGGCAAAGAATGTTTGTTTTAATGGTTTGTGTTTTTCTACCCAGTATGGGCAAAGTATGTTTGCATTAAGGTTACCCTTCAAACTTGGGAGGCATCACAGTTTTATTATCTTGCACTGATGAATGCTAACAAGCTTGAAAAATCTGTATGCATGTTTGATAGATGTCTCCAAATTACCACTATTTTTGTGATGTAAAGCATAAGGTTTGTATACACATCTAGCCAAATAGGCATTTAATGTCTGTACTATTTCTTAAAATCAGGATAACACCATTGGTTAGGCTAGAATTATGATGATTGAGATGATACGTCCATACCTTTTTTATATATTAAGGTAAATATGTACTTCTCTCTTAAAGAGAAGCCATGAGGTGAATTCTCATATTATGTGTTGCAGTAGTTATATTAAAGATTCCAGACCCGAAAAATATACCAGTATTCCAAAGCGACAAAAGCAATAAGGGTTTTATTATTGGCTTAAAGTGAAAAAAGATTACTGGTTTCAGTGTGACAATCTTAGCAGCTCTCTGTCTGCTAGTTATTACTACGTGTCATATCCGCTCCCAGTTATCTTGTCTCCAGGAGATTCCTAGAGTGAAGCTTGTCATCGTGCTTTTCTATTTATTTGCAGCAGTATATGGATACTGTAGGAAATGAAATGGCAATGAAAAATCAGTACACAACTGGGATGTGTTGCTTTGACATGACAAGCATTCGTTGAGTTTTGTGAACATAAGACATTGGATGTAATTATACATATGTCAATAGACAGCTAAATATTATGCTGTCATCATAAACTATACGTAATTATATAACCTACTTGTGCTGTAGCACTTCATCTTGCAGCACTCTGACTGTGTCGTAGCTCTCCTGTCTTGCAGCACTCTACCTGTGTCTTGGCTCATCTGTCTTGCAGCACTCTACCTGTCTTGGCTCTTTTGTCTTGCAGCACTCTACCCGTGTCGTAGCTCAAATGCAAAGCACCCAGTTGTGGCACAGTGGGTTGTCATTTTCAGGATTAAAATGGGTACTGAGAAGGTGACCTTTTCCCACCTCACCACCTGTCAAATGCCTTGAGAGGGGGCCACAGGTGCTGCTAAACATGAACGAGCCCTTATGCCGTGTAATATATATATATATATATATATATATATATATATATATATATATATATATATAATATATAATATATAATATATAATATATAATATATAATATATATATATATATATATATATATATATATATATATATATATATATATATATATATAATATATATTATTAGGTCAGACGGTCTTCCCGACTGACTTTTCAGTGGAGTTCCGACTGACTTTCCCAACAAACTGACTTGGCCACACACAATCACACCAAAGTCCAAGGGATTCGAGCGTGATGACGTACGATCTGACTAGAAGGAAAGTCCATCGGAAAGATTTGAAACATGTTCTAAATCCGTCTGACTTTTTTTTCCACAGCAAAGGTCCGATGAAGCCCACACACAGTCGAATTGTCCAACAGATTTTCTGTCAAAGTCCGGCCATGTGTACACGGCATTAGAGCAGGTTTTCTCAACTATTTACCCCAGAGGAATCCCTAAAAATTATAGGCCTTGGGGAACCTTTACTAAAACCAAAATGTCAGAGCTCAGTTCTAAAAAAGCCCCTTACTGTAGTGATCAGTAGGAAGAATGCAACCCATACAGTGGTGGTCAGAATACCACCTTTACAGACAACTAAAAGTAATTGGTGTCATGCTGTTGACTTTGTCAAATGAAGTTGTTCCTGAAGCAAGGCAGGCACCATCACAAGGGAGGACATTCAACCAACATTTAAATGGGAACTTTACCCATACCAACTTGATAAAATTAATGTTTAGAGTATACATTTCACATTAATAATTATGCTACAAAATCAGTGTGTTGTAAGTTGCCTCCAGCATTGCTTTTGTTTGTTCTGCCACTTTGCTGAAGCCCAGAGGCCCTGAACAGCAATAAATATGCAGGCTGTCAGCAAATCTGCCTCTACAAATTTGGCACAGTGCCTAAAAATCAAGAGCAACTGAGCATGTGCAGAACAGGGGAAGAAAATGTATTGCTGGATTTTAAAAAGTCCTAGGGTTTCATTGGAACCTTATTGGGAATGCCTGCCTTAGAGCAACACCCAGTTTAGCAGATAGCTTTAATATGTTTGTAAAATAATTTATGGGTTTTCACTTACATTTTTGAATTTTAGAGGACCATTAAAAAACATAAATTTCAGGTATGATCAATGCTGAATGTTTCACTTTATTTTCATGACTTGTAACAGTTGACAAGCGGTCCCTAAAGTTCAGAGAAACCTGGATTTAAATTTCATAAATTGCTTAGCCTTTAGTGTTAGGAATGTCAGGGAACTGTTTGACTTCATGGTTATATGAAATACCTGAATGTGTTGGCTATGTGTCATTCCAGAGACTGGGTGAAATTAAAATATATATGTACACGGTGCATACAGTATATGACAAAGTGTGCACCATTTTCTGCATTGGCTCTTCTCAATGTGATCCTGTTTTAGGCTATTGTTGGTGTTTGTTACTTTAGATACAAATTGAGTGGATTTTTCATTTTCAAACTTTTTAATGAGTTTTTTCATGGAAGAAGGAATTACAATTCACAGTGTAAAAACTGATTTAAAAAAATGCAGAATTTGCCGGTCCTCCGCTGTTAAAAGATGCATACAATTTTGATAAAGTAAAAGAAAAAAAAACAGGAGGCGTAAACCAATAAACTTCACAAATATGGTTAGCTATATTGTTCGTAGAGATAGCCCAAACCACATGACAAGGATGTATATCCATAATCATTTTGATGGTCCTCAGGCATCCTATAGACTGAAAACAACATTCTATCGGGGTAGTAAGTAGTGATGTAAGACCAATACACACTTTTTGTTTATCTCAGTACCAAATGTATTGTCTACTTGGGCTTCAAAATACACCCTTCGTTTACTGAATCTCGGTCCGCCTCCACCAGGGGAGGAAGGTCATACTATCCTACTTGCAAGAGCTAGCCTTCTCCCTGAATTATGAGAAAGAGAGAAGAAAAGACAAAAAGGCCAAGAAGTGGGGAGATGAAAAGAGAAGTAAAAAAGAAAAGGGGCGTGGGGTTTGTTGTAAGGACTCCAGCCCTCATCTTCCAAAGAGAATCCTAATTGGTTATAATCCGAGGGTCACAAAATTGAGTGGATTTATAGGTGGTGCATCCACTATATAGCTTTGGTACGTTGGTACAAAAAAATAATAAATGCACAAATATTTGCAGAAGAAAAACTTTTATTAATTTTTTTTTCTAAATGAGCCAGCAAAGCATTGCAACCACGATCAGTGGATCACGGGTGGGTGCAAGACCAGGTTCCTTCAGACTTTTCCTTAGGCTCCTTGTGTGTAATGACTTTAAGTTCGGGAACGGAAGGAAGTGTCCCTGGACTGGGTACGGTGATCATTAGACTTGTGTTCCTTTTGAGAACTATGAGTACATCGGCCATGGTGGCAAATGGGAGTTATATACTGAATCCACAGTTCAGGAGGTACAAAGTATGAAGTTCCCAGGTCCTGACAAATGGTGTTGTCCCTTTAAGGGATTTCTCTAGGGTATTGCAGTAAGGGTTCCTCAGTGGAGTAGCGTGTATGTGGGTTTAAGCAGACATGGAGGAAGGATACTCCATAGTGTAAAATGTTTAAACAATCAGATTTTTTTTATTCAAAAAATATTAAAATACTCACAAACACAGAGTGTATACAGAAAATGTACAAACGAGCTGGTGGGCTCGGTCTACGTCACTTCCGGTAGCTTAGTGTCCCAACGCGTGTTCGTCACGGGTCACGTGACTTCATCTTATTTTGTATATTGATGTTCTATACTATCTATTAACACTAAAAGTATCACTACTTTTAATATGCTGCACAGGCTCACATATATGTTTGTGTTTTTACCCATTTAGTTTACCCTAAATTTTATTTTGTACCTCCTGAACTGTGGATTCAGTATATTGCCCTCGTTGATGGGCATATCCCACCATAGCACAGCGCACCACTACCTCTTCTTTATTTATTACTCCCTTGGGTTCAGATATTTCCCTCCCAGTGTGTGCAGCAGTACACTATCTACCTCTACCCTGACTAGGCGCAGGAATATTTTCCTTTACAAATGGGAGTTATAGTTCATTTATTCACAGATTTCGGTGAATAAAGGATGTGGCTGTGTGACCAAAAACTCACAGCCCTGCCAAATTCAAATCTGGGAATTGTTATGAGAAGTTAGTATTTCAACAACGTTTTTGACTTGTGTCAGCTATACTACTGCTTTTCCTTCCTTGTTCCTGGTGACATTATATAAATTAGCTTATAGAACTAATATCATGAAATGTGGAACAATCAGAAGTTTGTAAATACTGAAGAATCATGTTCAGGGGAAAGTGTGTTGTTTTTATGCAGAAATGTCAGTTTTTTTTATCTATAGTGCAAAAAAACTAAACAAAAAAAAAACAAAAAACGCAGAGGTGATCAAAATACCACCAAAAGAAAGCTCTATTTGTGGGAAAAAAGGACATCGATTTTATTTGGGTACAGCATCGCACGCCCATGCAATTGTCCGTTAAAGTGACGCAGTGCCGTAATGCAAAAAATGGCCTGGTCACGAAGGGGGTAAAACGGTCCTTTTTAAAGGAGTTGTAAAGGCAGAAGGTTTTTTATCTCAATACATTCTATGCATTAAGATGAAAAAAATCTGTGTGTAGCAGCCTCCCCAGCATCCCCCAATTAACTACCCAAGCTCCATGTCTGAATGGATACATGGAGCTCTGACTCAGCTTGGGTATAGCAAGCTGCTGACTGAGGGGCACTCAAAGGAAGGAGGGACCAGGAGCAGCAAAGAGGAACCTGAGAAGAGGAGGATTGGGGCTGCTCTGTGCAAATCCAGCTGCACATAGGAGGCAAGTATAACATGTTTGTAATAAATAAATATATATATATATATAAAAAAAATTAAACAAGCCTTTACAATCACTTTAAGTGGTTAAACCAGTAGTAAAGTCCCCTGATTTATACCTACAGGTAAGCCTATAATATTAAATGCATATAAATGTAAATCTCTGCATTGGTCTGAATTGGTGAAACAGCTGCTACTGAAGACCAGGAAGGAATCAAATACTAATATAAATGGTGCGCTATTCCCTGTGTTAAAGTATGTAACACAATATATTGGATAAACAAAGAGTGACTGATGTGTACACAATAGTATGTGAGGTAATTGCCTTAATAAATTGAGACTGATACTAAATGGATTGGTGCATAAGTGACACACTGAGGTGCTCAAAACAGTACATATAAACTATGTATGTAAAAATTTGTGCCTTACGTGATAAACAAATATATTGAACACCGCTCATATTAATGAGCAAAGATGCAGAATGTGGAATCTTTTCAGATTCCTCATTAATCTCCTATGTTGAAAAGCGCTGACATTTTGCAAGATGTCTGCTGAATTCCACTTGTAAGTAATCTCCAATGAGTTGAAATAAGATGTTTCATAAAGTAAAGTTGGCCTCTTACCAGATATGGTGGATCCATATTAGAGATCGGCTCGCTGTGGGAAAAGACTGCCTGTGTGGATATCACTCTCCTTAGGTTCTTTCACAACCAAACACCTCCAAAGATTGAACTCAGGTGATTCAAAGAACAAGGAACAGATTTGTTTCCATAGGGGTTCAGCTCATCCACATCACAGCAATTAGCCGATTTAAACTTCTCATTTGTTTAAACGGATGCAAACATTTACATATCATTGCACCTGGGAAGTTTAAACTAGCTAATTGCTGTATGTGGATGACTTGAACACCTGTGGAAGGGAGTCAGTTCCTTGTTCTTTGAATAACCTGAGTTCAATCTTTGGAGGATTTTGGTTGTGAAAAAAGCTGTGAGAGTGATATCCACACATGTGGTCATATCCCATAGTGAGTCTGATCTCTGTAATAGGGATCCACCATATCGTTACATCACATTTCAAGTCATTGGAGATCACTTACAAGTGGAATCCAGCAGACATCTTGCAAAATTTCAACATGGGTCAGGCATGTGCAATTAGCAGACCTCCAGCTGTTACAGACCTACAAGTCCCATGAGGCCTAGCAAGGCTCTGACAGCCACAAGCATGAAACCAAGGGGCAGAGGCATGAATGGGTCTTGTAGTTTTGCAATAGCTGGAGGTCCGTTAATTGCATATCCCTGGTATAGGAGATTAATGCAGAAATCTTTCTGAAAAGATTCCACATGCTGCATCTTTGCTCATTATATGTACTGTTTTGAGCACCTCAGAGTGTCACTTATGCACCTATTTAATATCCGTCTCAATTTATTAAGGCAATTATCTCACATTGTGTACACATCAGTCACTCTTTGTTTATCCAATATATTGTGTTTCATACTTTAACACAGGAAAGGGCTTGCCATTTGTATTATTAAGCCTATAATAAGGCTTATCTGTAGGTACAGTAAATATAGCCTAATCCTTAGGATATTAACTTTTTTTTTTTTACGTTGCATACTAGCGCATTATGGCATTATCCTTGATTTTTACTTTATTTTTTGAATGCAGTATACTACTGTTTTTACCAGAAAGTGGAAATACATTCATTTTAAGTGAAAATGTATTGTATTAATGTAAGAGAATATTATTTTGGCTTGCAGAGCTACATTCTGGTGTGATTTTTCAATAAAAGGGGTGAAAAGTTGGCTTTAACGTCGGCTCAGGCACAGGAAATATCTGTAGAGTGTGGGAGTGGAAGTTTCAGAATGTGCTGACACCACCAACAGTGACAATCCACTGCGGCTCAACTCCCCCACAGTCCTGGCCCTGGATAGACTGTACAAATGAAATAGCAACCATGTGACTGCTGATGTATGAGCAAAAAAGGCTACAATTTGCTATTTGTGTACTATATGTATAGTCTAACTGCATATTTCCCCCCTCATCCCAAGTGCTTGTTCACACAGGGTATACATGTACAAAAAAGTATAAAACCCACAATTGCTGACTATAAAAATACTAGTCCTATGGTTGCCCATTTAATCTAATGGCATCAATATTTTATAAATCACTGACTAAATAAGTATCCAGATTAGTTGTGACTTCACCAACTCCCCTGATCAGTTTTCTGGTTTCAGGTCAATGTGTCAAGTTACACAGCCAGGCAACTAGGATTTTCCGGAGGAGGGCCACAGTGGAAGCCCCTGTATTTTTCCCAGTATGGATTTCCTCTAGGGCAGGTCACTAGCATCCCCAGCCTCCAGCTATTCTTCCACCTTATGTCTTTTTCAGAAGACACGAAAAGAAGCAGAATGACCTCGGCAGGGGAATTCATGTGGATGCTTGTAATTGCATTCTGTTGACAGTCTGCACTTAAATTGTCCATTAAAACAAATTCATTTAATGGTGACAAATTGATTTTAACCTGCTGTTCTGGTAATATATAGCTTCATGTAGGAAATCCCATTCATTTACCTAGCGAGACCTGAATAAGGCTGTGATTTAAATTGGTAGCAATCCTGCTTAAATCTTAAAACAGCACTCCACCAGCTTTTTGCTTTTATGAAGGGGCCTAGATCAATGCTAAGCATTCCAATAAAAGTGTGAGAGAATGGGAGATTCTGCCCAGAGTTCTTAAACTTTTAGATCAGACACTAAGTGATAGGAGCGTCAAAAGTGCCATTGAGTGACATAGAAGCAAATTTAAATTGTGCTAACCCAAACCTGTCTGGAAATGTCTTTTACCTGCATACGTTACCATGCGACTCCAATTTTTACTGCAAACTATTTTACTGTAGGATACCACATTAGCAAACCTATCCTAATATCATGCTCCTGTGCTTGGCAGGAATCAAATTAAATTCAAGTCTTGTATGGCAGCCTTAACGTGGTTGTAAACCTACTAAAAAAACTAAAACAAAAAAAACCCTGCAAGACAAAGTCATAATGAGTTAGTATGCATAGCTGTGATCGGCCAAAGCCGCAATGATATCACTCCCATGCATGCGGCACAGTAGCTGGAGCAAGACCAGGACATGCCATTGCTTCAGTGCGCATGTGACAATTACGTTGGCACATGCTGATACAGGAGATATCTCCTAAACCTGCATGGGTTTATCCAGGGTAGCTACATGTAAGCCTTATTATAGGCTTACCTGTAGTAAAATTGTGGTTTATAAGGGTTTACAATCACGTTTTAAATGTTGCTAAAGTCAGATATATTTATTTTTTCTTAAAATGGCAAACATGTTGTACTTACCTGCTCTGTGCAGTGGTATTGCATAGAGTGGCCCTGATCCTCCTCTTCTGGGGTCCCCGACCTTGGCCCCTCCTCTTCTTTTTATGTCCACCATAGCCAGCCGCTTGTTTTGGTGAAAAACGTGTGTCGTGTTTAAAAACCGTGCAGTATAATGAACAGGGTTAAGCAGCCAGCATAGCCATAGACAAACGGCACTAAAACAGAAAAGCAAAAAAATGCAACGCTTATAGTGATTGTTACGTTTGTGTTACTAAATCTAAATAAAAAATTTACCCCAGACGACCTCTAATCAGACGAAACGCAGCGGGTAGAGTTCTGCCATCACCATTGTGCTATCTTATGTCTTTTTTATCGTTGATCGAAATGTAAGTATCAAACTTATCATTTTAATTAAACAATTTTGAAACGTTATCACACTATGTGGAACCATCTTAATCATTTTGGTTTCATCGTGTGGCAATATTTAACCTCCCTGGGTGTCCTCCTCACCATCTGCACCATATTTCCTGCCCATTTTGGAATATACTGGAGACCTATGTCCTTTAAAGATCCAGTATGCCTGAGGTTACCCGGATTGCTGCTGGCTCTCTTCTTACCGGCCTTTTGGCTAAGATCAAATGTAGTATCTGTTCTTATCAGTTGCCAAAGGAGGCGCTGTTCCATCCCTATAGAGAGGGTTTGGTCAGCACTCTTCGATGGCGTAATTTAGCATCTGTAAGGACGATTTTGGTAAGGGTCATGTCGTGTCGCCCGACAGTAAACTGGGGGCCGATGCATGATCGAGTCGGAGCCGTCTGGAAGGGTGCTCCTCGTGAGGATGGGTGCTGCTATTGGTCTGACCCAGAGGGTCGAGTACCTGGCTTTCTGGCCTGGATTGGGGTAGCTCTAGTCCCAGACAGTCTTTAGGGAGGGAACACTGGCTCCTCTTTTCTGGGTGGGGAGGAGCGGTTAGTACTTCCCAAATTTAATTAGGTAGGAGTGATGGGAGCGACGGTGGAGCCTGATGGCAAAGGGCTCTCACCAAGCTTCCTGATCTTTACGCCTTCCTGCCTGGGGTGGGGGCTGCTGTGGTCCGGACCGTTGGTCAGGGCGGTCTTGAAAGCCTTTGGCGTATGTGCTCCTGGAGTGGCAGTCCAGGGGTGCATAAATATCACTGTGAGTGAGGGTCACATTGATTTTGGGCACCACGGTCACTGCACCATAGCACGCTTTTTTAGCACCTGCCTCTTGGGCCTGGCCTTTTGGCTGGGACCAGAGGAATTTTTGATTCCTAGCCGGAGGGCATGGTCATTGTTTTACACAGTGACCACTTCTTTCACTCTCCTCTCCACTATCCCTTCCCCACTTTATTTTCTTGTGTCACGTCTTGTTTTGTCGCTTTGCACGTTTGCTGTGATGAGTAGGGTCACAGATCCCAGGGCCTGTCCTGAAAGTCTGGGGAGGGGTGGACATGGCTTCTGGCTTAGTTCGCCCTCTCTCTTAGGGTTGGGGTCTCCCTTCGGGGGAGCCCCACCTAGTATTTGGGTAGGTCTGCAGACCTTCCAAAGAACGGGGTCTGCCTGGTTTCGGCCAGAAAGACCAAGTTTTAGGTGTCCTTGTCCCTGTCTGGAGCCTAACACCCGGGGGGATTCAGGACAAGGCCCTCTGATTTTAGAGGGCTTGTGTACCCGTCTGCACTTTTTTGTGTCACTCTTTGTGTGTGCACGTTTTTTTTATGCACCGGGTGACATTTTTGAGTGTTTTTACACGCCACGGGTTTTCAAAAAAACACAAGATTTTCTTACCAACTGATCTTCATTGATGTACATTTGTTATCTTCTGTCCTAATATTTATGGAATACTGACCCATGGACATTGATCATTGATGCCAGACCATTTTGGTTTTCATTGTAGTTCTGAAATTTCAGCATTTATTTTCACGTGGTGGACAATATTGCATACATTTTTTATTTAGATGGGGAGAAACGTGGTCTGTAGACCCTTACATGCTCCATAGACTTACACAGCGGGACTTAGCCCCCCCCCCCCCCCCCCCACACTTCTTCACTGCATTTGATTGACGGCAACAAGAGCCAAAGACTCCTGCTTCTCAAATGCTGTATGAAGAGGAAATTAGGAGAGAATAGATGCAGCCGTGCACAGCGCTGATCACTTCTCCCTCTCTTACTCCTCATATGGGAAAAGGAGCACAGGGAAATTGAAAGTTTTTTTTACCTTAATGCAAACAATGCCTTAAGGTAAAAAAAAGTTTTTAGGTTTAGTAACACTTTAAAGGATTAGTTCATGTAATTGGCAATAAAGGTCTGCACACCACTATTAAAGAGGAAGTAAACTCCCCTGGTTTTTGTGCCTATAGGTAAGCCTATATTAAGGCTTACCTACAGGTACTGTAAATATCTCCTAAACATGCACAGTTTAAGAGATATTTACTATATACCCTGCCAATTACGTCATCGGCTCATGCGCTCTAAAGCAACGACCGCTTGTGCCGTTTTTTCAGCGCCATGTGCTGTGACCGGCGGCTACCACACGTATGCATGGAAGTGGCGTCTTTGCGCCTCCGGCCACTCACAGCGCCGGAGCCTGCGAACCCAGAAGAAACAGGGAAGATGTCGACTGTCTCAGCGGTGTGCGGACGCTGCTGCGGGGGACTTAGTGTTAAGGTAAGTATTTCATAATGAGCTAGTATGCAATGCATACTAGCTCATTATGCCTTTGTCTTGCAGGTTTTTTGGGGGGGTTTACAACCTCTTTAACTACACCAACCAGGGTGCCTTCAGGTTTCTTCAGGAGTGCCTTGGCAAAATGCCTTAAAATTGCACAAAAATTGTATACAAGCCAGCAGGTGGGCGAAGCCTGCCTTTTAGTTAAACAAAGCCACAGCTTTTCATTGTGCACATTATAACCTTCCAGTCGCTGGTGTCCTAACCACCAATCGTATCATCGGTTGATCAGGAGTTTGTCCTTGTAAGGCGTTTGGATCCTTGTTTGTCCCTTCCACCTGCCCCTCTCGTCAGCACTGGGTTCACTTAGCTGAGTGAGGAAGAAAACGAATGGAGAAGAGAAGCATTGAAATACTTTTCAGTACCAGGGTGCAAAGGTTTGTTTTGGAAGAATAAATCACCTCTAATGTTGGCTGTCCTACATGTGTGGATGTTGTAAAAAATGAAAAAACTGCTTTGCATATTGCAGCATTTTAGAATGGGGTGCCTCGAGACTGGGGGGGGGGGGTGTTGTACGTGACTCAGGCTTTTTTTTTTGGCTGTGCCGTGACCTACCTGACCTACATACACTGATGGTGGGGACCTACATACACTGACCTATCTACACTGCCAGTCGGAGGAGGAGAGGAGAACGGCCCACCCGAGCGGGGATGTGGCATGGCGGGTGCTTTGTAATTCCCTCCTTCTGGAGCCTGCTGCGCCTATGAGGAAGTCACACGTCCTGCAGTTCCAGCATTGGGCCAGTGGGACGTCCATCATAGGCGTTGCAGGCTCCAGAAGGTGGGACCTGCTATGGCACTCGACCACACTCGGCGACACGCTCGGCCACCCTCGGCGGCACTCGGGGTCAGATCGGTCCCAGTGCTCGCTGCTCAGGGCTAACGATGGAGAGCTGCCTGCCTGAGACTCTGGGCTTTTCGGGATCACATTCGGGGCTTCAGCCCCCCAGCCACCTCCTTCCGAGGCCCCTGAACACCATTCAACAACCAGCAATATTTATATTTACGATGCTAGAGGCTGCATTCACACCTGAGAATTTTCAGCTCGTAAAACCGCCTGAAAATGCCCAACATGAAAAATCCCATTTATTTCAACGGTATCTGTTCACATCTGAGCATTTTGTCACCTGAAGCAAAATGCCCGAAAAACGCCCTAAGCTCAAAAAAGAACATGAGCTTCTTCGGGGCAGATTAAAGGCATTTTTCTGAATTTTACATTGGTGACCTGAACAAAATTGCAGCAAAACATGGCAAAATCGTGATTAAAAACACATGACTTTGAAACGCTCAGGTGTGAATGCAGCCTAAACCTCTCCACATTGTATTAATCTGTCAATTTTAAATATATAGAGTAAGCATACGACATAACCAAAATGCTTCAGCAATAAAGGTGTGTTGGGCATCTGCATTCAATTTTACAACTGGAACAGATATCCTAGTATGTCATATCACATCAAGCATTTGGCTTCCGCACACTGGAAATTTTTACAGCTGCTGTTTTTGGCTTTAGGTTTTTTTTTTCCTGCAGCCAGTAAACTCCCCAGCATGTTATCCTATATGTCCATGCACACATAGGCTGTTATCAGCATTTTTGGCAGGGGCATTTTTTTCTAGTTGGGAATCAACTTCCAGAATTAGTGGGTTTTGAGAGGAGTTTTTCAGCTGTAATAAAATGCTCTAAATTGTATGCATATCTGTACAGTGAGCTATACTTAAGAGTTGATTTTCAGAAATATATACAGGAGTTCACTACCCAAAGTAGAGTAATGAAATGGATAGCTAAGCCAGACCCTGGTGAAAAAAGGAGGAAAAAAAACAACCTTTCGGGGGATGTAAAAACCCCCTTTCTCAAGAACTTCCTACCTGAAAAGAGAGGGGAGGAGGGAAAAAACAAACACTGTTTCGGGGGCTGTAAGAACCCCCTTTCTTAAGAATTTCCTACAAAAATAAAATAAAGATGAAAAGCCAGCGTTTTCGGGGGGGATGTAAAAACTCCATATATGAAATAGCTCAATTCTGATTGGGAATTGGAGACATTACCCACATCCCTAATATAACATAACAGCAAAACAAAAACCCTCTGATGGAACTTTTAAAAGCCAACGACTCCATAAATTGTATGCATGGACAAATAGATGTAAGAATTAATATAAATTTAATACAACATAGATAAATGGGAAATTGGTATTACAAGTTTAGAAATTCAGTGGTATATATCCACATGAAATCATAGAAAAACACCTAGTTTACATCACTCTTGTACAAATATACAGAGTGAAACTCTGTGTTTCAAGATTATGCATCAATCCTCTTCATCAGGAGAAAGTGGTATAGAGGTTTATGATATCTACAATTCAAAAAATACAATGAGTACAAAGTATGTGTATGCAGATAATTCCTTAATTTAACAGACAGGCACTTCGTTACAGTTTTATAACCATGTCTACTGACCAGAAATGAGGAAGCGTATCTTGGATACAGGAAAAGGGTTGAAGGTTGAAAACAACTAACAAGGGAAAAACGCCCTTTCTCCAGAACCTCCTACTTGAAAAGAGAGAGGAGGAAAAAAAAACACATTTTGTGGAATGTATGAAACCATTTTCTCAAGAAGATTCTACCAGGTAGGAAGTTCTTGAGAAAGGGGCTTCTTACATCCCCGAAATTGTTTATTTTACCTCATCTTTTTTTCCCCCCCTCAAAAGATGAGCATAACGTTTTAAGACTCCAATTACATAAAGTTAGCTAAACATGTGTTCACTACTTCGGACGCCACTGGGAACATGGGAAATGTCAATAGATTTTTTCCTAATATAATATTGGATAAAAAATATATCCAGTTTTAAAAGGAAGTCAGCTGTAATGATTTAATTGGGTTAATGTTTTTAGCTTGGCTTTAAACCAAAATATTCATTTTTGTACAAAGAACGTTGTTTTTACACATATCAGTCAACCAGATTCCAACATTACTTTGTTTTTTTCTTAAGTATAGTGATATGAGTTATTAATAATGGTCAGCTGAAACATTAATCTTTTTTAAAGTGCAGTGTTACAATGCAATGATTTCTTGCTTGAATATTGTACGTGTATAGGCCTCAAGGTGTATAGATACAATTCTGTTTCTAGGTGTAGGATATCATTGTTCCCATGGTGTTAAATATTTAGATGCAGTTGGTTATTGTAATGTTATTCAGAGGAGTTCGGGAAGTCATCTGCGGACATTGCAACAGTGAGACCTAAAGATGCTGTTTTGTCTTTGGGAAAGGGTATTGAGCAATGGTGTTCTGCACTGAGCCAGACTTGCTTTGTGTATAGCTTAAGATGATATTTTCAGCAGTAACTGGTATGTCAAATCAGTGCAATAATTTTCAAAAAGCCAAAAAATTATGTGACACGTAGTGCTCAATAGGCGAATGCTTAACCTCACCCTGCCTAAAAATAAAAACAAAATAACAGCAACATTCACATGTATACCCGTAGATATATATAAACTGTGCTAAACATGCAAAAATATATAAATAGATATCCCAAAAATTATATATATAACTTAATTACCCAAAGTATCCCAGTGCAATTAAATCACATAAATATTACAGGTACTCAGTAGCTGGTATGGCCTTCTGTATTTTTAGTTGTGTTCCTGTTAAAGTACTGTAAAGCTGCTTACTTAAATTATACTACAGCTATAGTAAGGACTGAACTGAAACCTGTGGTGGCTAACTACTTATACATTTTTAGCCACAAATCTTGCTCCTGACCAAGAATCCGCCAAGGTTTTTCAGTAGCGATGGCAGTTTATAATTACATTTTTATCTCTCTATAACTGGCTTTCAGAGATCGTCTTTTAGATGCATTGAAAAACTAACCAACATTGACCAAACTGGCACTAGTTGTCCCTTAACCAATGTTACCAGACGTGGCAGGTTTTCCTGCAGCATTAACCAATATGTATGTCAAATTGCTTTTGCTAGTTATAATTTCATCCTTGGTCCACCCTCTTAGATGTTTGCACCCTGAATGTAAGCCTGTAAAAAATGGCTCTGGTTCTCAAACATTTTTATAAATTCAGAAAGGCTGTGCAGCATAGATGCATGAGACAAAAGGCTGCAGTCCAAAACTGAGCACTGCAGAATCTGGCAGTTATTTTATATTAAACCATTCTGTAATGATTGGGCGTTTTTATCTTCATGACCAGTATGACTTTGGTTTAAAGCATGTGAGTTAATTTTGTTAAGAAAAAAAAAAAAAAAGGAAGTGAGTTGATTTTAGAATACCAAAAATCTTTGGGAATTCAAAGAAAACTATAGAGTAGAAGTCCTTAGATAACATCAGCCACAGGTGTCGGAAAGAAGAGAAATTTGGAAGCGGATTTTCCAACGGGAACGTAGTCAACAATAAAGTTAATGTTTTTTTGGAAGGTTCAACCATGGAAAATGCATGTGAAAAAACGCAGTTGCGTTTCCAACAGAAGGCATGTTTATAGAAGGGTATGTTTAAGCCATGCTTAAAACTGTACTGCACCTTGGCAGGATGTACTTGCTTTCAGTTTTGCAGGTAGTGTATCTGCTGTTAAGAATAAAAAACTGTATACTCCAGAAATTCAAGAGGTATGGACTGTACAAATGGGGCTGGGAAGTATTTTTTTTAAGCGTTTTAGACATCATTGGACACATCTAGAAAGTTTGTATGCATTTTGTTTTTCAGTATGTATTTTTATCTTGGTTGGGAACTCATGCTAGGCTTTTGAACATATCCACTGCAGTTAAGCACAGACTTGGGAATATTTGTCTTAAACCGGTTTGTGTTACATAATGTTGGTCTATAGGGCTTACATGCAAACATGCTGTAATACAATCTCTCAAGAAGCAGACTTTTGGAATATTTTGATATTGTTCACATAGTAATTGCTGTATTTTACGAGGAATGTTTTCATATATTGTGTTTCACGTAGAATGTATGCCTTTTCATGCATGTAGATTGAGCCTGTATGGCCTCTTGAAAAAAGGCAAATGAAAGGCAGAATTAAATACATTAAATGAGACAGTAGCTGTAAAACTGTCTTTCTTCTTTTTCTCTTTTCATCTTCCTTTCTTGCTTTCTCATTATTTTGTACCTCTCTCTAGTGTATCAATTTGCCATGAAAAAAGTTGAAACAGACACAATTGAATGGAATTCGCCATTCTTTAGTCCATACAGCACTCACTTTGCTTTTGATTTATGACTTCACATATTTGAACTTGTAATAGGATTGTTTCCTCTCTAAGCAAGCTGTTTAAACATATTTTTGGCTAAACATCTTTAATATGAAAATTTTGTTTTCCAATATTTCTTAACCTAGTGTTTTTTATTTTTTTCCCTTTCTAATGTAATCATGCACCTGTGAGCTGAATGTAGGCATATTCTGTATTCGCATTTATTTCAGTCATTTTTTTGTGACAACCATTCACTGTTTGGTTATACTACTTTGTTCCAGCACAAGTAATTTGGCATCCAAGCCTTTGGCTGTGGGGTTTTCTTTTTCCTTATTTTTTTTTTTGCCAGTTGGCAAATCATTTAGTAGTGAATGAATAGAATGCATGACTTTTCATCTCAATGTTAGCTTTGGTTCTCCATGCCCAGTCATTGGCCCCTTTCACATGGGGCGGATTACATTCGGATCAGCTCACAGATCCTATGCAGATGACATATCTGTGTCCAGTCAGTTTCTGCAGAGTGGAAAGAATCCACTCTGATTAATGGATGGCTGGGAGTACTTGGGCACCACTGTCGGTTTTACGCCTGATAACCTTCCAATCCGCTCTGCCTGAATGAAAGCAGACAGTCCCTTCATTTTTTTATTTATTTATTTATTTATTTATTTTTTTGTGGACCTGAGCAAACCCGGAGGCAGGCAGGTGTAAATGTTCAGAAGTCCGTTTGACAAATAACTTAGAGGTAGGTATGAATAACCCTATACCACGCCTACAGTGTGCGCAGTCTCTTGTAACCAGAAATGACTTACAGAAAAAGGAGTTAGTGTAAAGATGATAAAAAATCTGAACGCAAGAAGAGCAGGTACTTAGAGACTAACTGGCATCAAGGGGTTAATGGTACAAAAATAGCTTTATTGAAAATGTTTGACAATGCATAAGTACTAAAATTTAACTAATCCTTCATCCATCACCACATAAAAAGACTGAAAACGTCACCCACATCAAACATTGACATAAACTTGTGAAGTGATTTTTGTTTTGAATATCCCTTGTGACCATGACCTCCTTTTTATTGTGCAAAATTTCAGAATTTGTTTCTGGTTTATTAAAACTTAAAGGGTTAGTTCACCTTTTCCAAAAACAAAAAAGCCTATGCAGATAAGGGGCACATATTAATAACAATAAACTGTGCAGCTTTGACCAAAGTTTAAATGTCCTTGCTTTGGAAAAGCTTCCATCATCGTGTTCTATCTGTTGCTAGGATGTTGGTAACTCCTTCCTGGGTGATTTAAACTCCCTCACATGTGCTCCCTGTTGCAGTAGATCTGAGCTCTGCAATGCTGCGACAGGACACAGTTGACTGTGCATGCGTGGGGGTTGTAGAGCTTGCTCCTCTAATGGCTGGGTGTGAGCTATAGCAGCTGGGAGTGTCTTAGCAATGTAGTAGGGCTAGATGATGCCATTTGTTTGTTTTTGGGGGTGGGGGGGGGCAGGTTTTAGTAGTTGCATAAATGACCTACACCTATAGCAAGGGCATTATCCAATTTTATTTAAAAGTTGTGCAGTTTGTTTATCTACAGGTGCCCATTAACTGCACTGGCAATTTTTTTGGAAAGGTGAACTAACATATCCCAGACTCAGGCTATTATACATGCTTTTGTTTGCCTTAGTCATGATAGCAGTGTTGCACTGTATCTGAAAGTTAGGAACATTGACCATCCTGCTCTGTTTTATATAAAAAGAGTCCACAATAAAGGCCACCAAGGCCTCCATCAGCCCGCAGGCAACATTTGTTTAGTTCATATTTACGGGTATCTCCTTAGGCACATCGCATACTGTTCCACCGACGCAAGTCAAAATAAATAAATGCTAACTGGCTTTTACAAAAATGTTTTATGTGTTCTAAAATTTGTCCATTCACTAAATGTTTTTTAAAATGGCTGTGAAGACATTTTCTCTGAAGAAAATGCATGCAACACTACCCGAGAATGTATATTGGGCAAAAAATCTTCTAAAGCTTAATGTACATGGAACGTTTTTACAACCTCTCCTGGACGATTTAACTTGACAGATAGTAACCCACGTTTTAAAACATCAGTTTTGCCGCATTTGCATGCAGCGTTTGCGTTTTTGAATTTTTTAAATTTTTTTTTAAATGCCCAAAAATGTTAGTTACCACATTTAGCCACGTTTACCCGCATTTGGCTTTTGAAATGCCTCTAAACACAGCTTCTGAACGTTTTTTTTTTTTTGGGGGTTCCAACAAAAGCCTCTAAAAGCAACTGCCTAGAAACGACTTGTACTGATATAGATAACATAGAGAAGAGTTCAGAAGCAGTTGAAAAAAATGTCTAACGTCTCTTTAAACGTCTGTTTACCAGCAGCAGTGTACATGAGGCCTTAGAGCTGATTATAATATAATGGTCTTTTACTGATAAGTATATTAGAGCACTACTCTTATGCCACGTACACACGATGGGAAATGTTGGATGTGAGGTGGTTGGTGGTAACCGACCGTGTGTATGCTCCATGGGATAATTGTTGGACTTTCCGCCAACAAATGTTGGCTAGCATGTTCTCAAATTTTCCGCCAAGAAATGTGTGTTGTCGGCCTTTCCGATCATGTGTACACAAGCCCATTGGACAAAAGTTCAAAGTACAAACACCCATGCTCGGAAACAGAAGCGGTCGGTCTTGTAAACTAGCGTTCGTAATGGAGAATTAACATGCGTGACGTGGCAAATTATGAAATCTCCAAATGCAGCGCACATTCTGTTCTTCTTTAATGGGATAATAATGAAGCTGCTTTGCTGGTGATACTGATGGAGTTATTGCAAACAAATTTTCCAAGGCTTTTTTTTCTAGTGATATCAAGAATAATATTATGATTTTTTTTTTTTTTTTTTTTTTAATTTGTGCAAGTTACCACAATACCATTATCCCCTAGTTTTTAAGAACAAAGATACAACTATGTTGGTGTCCCTTGTCAATTTTACATTGTATTTTTTAAAATGTAACTGCCTACTGTCATTTGAAGTAAAACACATAGCCAAGTATTAATCTCCACACTTTATTTTTTTGAGCATTAAAAAAAAAAAAAAAAAAAATTAGACAGGCTATCTGCCAATAGAAAATAACAAAAAAGTGCATTCTATGCATCCAAAAATATAGAAAATGTACCAAATCAAATAATTTATTCAACCAAAAAAATGTCAAAGCAATAACTCCAAGGCCAATAATAAATAACACGTTATCTCCTCCAATTCCACAACATGTCTGGTTGACGAACGGCCATTCAGAAAGGAACTGAAAAGCACGAACTGACGAGCACAAAAAGAAAAGCGCGGATCAACACTCACCAAATTTCTACTAACACAAAATTAGCAGAAGGAGCTCAAAGGGTGGCGCTAAAGAGCCGAAAAGCCAGTACATCTAGTACGTCACTACATTTGTAATTGTTGGCCAACATTTGTGTGACTGTGTGTATGCAAGACAAGTTTGAGCCAACACTCCTCGGACAAAATTCCACGGTTTTGTTGTCAGAAAGTCTGATCGTGTTGACGAGCCTTTCAACTTTGTCAGTCATTGTGTCTCTTGTACTAAAGGGAAGATGGCCTCTTCTACTTGAATAGTTGATTGACCTCATTGCCATTTAATTGAAGCTGTTGTCCTGGCAAAAATTCAAACTCTCTAAACCAAAGTTTAAGTACCAAGTAATGATGAAAGGTATGGATTATCTGATAATGTGCTATATTGAATAAAAAAAAATGCCAATTTCCCTGTCAGTTGGTGGGCTGGAACATACCTAGCTGCCTCCAAGCCATTTCCTGCCTAGACTGTGATCTGCGGGTTGAATTGAATAAAAAAAAAAAAAAAAAGATTCCCTAATCCACACACTCTGATGGGGAATCCTTCCCGCTTAGTTGTTACATTCTGACAGTGGGGAGACTTTCCTTCCATCAAAATACACTGATCACTGCTGCCGGCTATAGCTGGGGGCACTAATCGGGGCAAAAAACTGACAGGGTGGTGGTACAGAAATTGATTGGTAGAACAACTTCTGTACAACCAGCCTGCCCATACATTGACTTTCTGGCAGATCCTGCTAAACCAGCCACATTTTGATCCATGTATGGCCGGCCTAAAGCTATGTTGTCAGAAGTACTCCCCTGAATGACCACATGTGGTATTATGTAGATCAGGGATATGCAATTAGCGGACCTCCAGCTGTTGCAGAACTACAACTCCCATGAGGCATAGCAAGACTCTGATAGCCACAAGCATGACACCAAGAGGCAGAGGCATGATGGGACTTAAAGTTTTGCAACAGTTGAAGGTCGGCTAATTGCATATCCCTGATATAGATGGTTAAATTATTAGCAGTGTGTGAATAAAGGAATAGACTTGTAAAATACTTTT